>NC_091063.1:90231924-90849268 GCF_000393655.2 Nicotiana sylvestris
TCCAAGATCTACTAAACTCAGATTTCCCTACACCAACAACATGGCGAAATATGAAGCCTGCATAATAGGGCTCAACATAGCAATCGACATGAATATTCAAGAGCTGCTGGTAATCAGTGATTCAGATCTGCTTGTGCACTAGGTACAAGGAGAATGGGCCACCAAGAATTCCAAGATATTGCTATATCTGCACCATGTGCAAGAATTGAGAGAGGTTCATGAAGATAAAGTTCCGACATGTGCCCAGAATTCAGAATGAGTTCGCCGATGCATTGGCCACTTTATCATCCATGATACAACATCCAGATAAGAATTACATTGATCTTGTCCCGGTGAGAATTCGTAATCAGCCGACATATTATGTTGATGTTGAAGAAAAAATAGATGGGAAACCTTGGTTCCATGATATAAAAGAGTATTTGGTGAAAGGAGAATATTCGGAGCATACAAACCACACTTAGAAACGCACACTCCGGAGATTATCTAATCACTTCTGCCACATCGGAGGAAACTTGTACAGGAGAACTCTTGATTTGGGATTGCTAAGATGTGTCAACGTAAAAGAAGCTTCTAAGCTACTTGGGGAGATACATGCTGGGACCTGTGGCCCACATATGAATGATTTTGTCTTAGCCAAGAAGATACTCAGGGCCGATTACTTTTGGATGACCATGGAGACAGACTGCATCCAGTATGTCCGCAAATGCTACCAATGCCAAGTGCACGCCGATATGATAAAAGTGCCGCCAAATGAGCTCAATGCAACAAGCTCACCTTGGCCATTTGCCGTCTGGGGAATGGATGTCATTGGTCCAATTGAGCCCACTACTTCAAACGGACATAGGTTTATTCTAGTAGCCATTGATTACTTCACCGAAATAGGTAGATGTTGCATCTTACAAAGCTGTAACCAAGAAGGTCGTCGTAGATTTTGTCAAATATCGTATCGTTTTCCGATTCGGAGTTCCCGAGTCCATTGTTACTGATAACGCTGCCAATCTCAACAGTGATTTGATGAAAGCCATGTATGAAACTTTCAAAATCAAACACAAGAATTCCATGGCCTATAGACCTCAGATGAAAGGAACCATAGAAGTTGCCAACAAAAACATCAAGAAGATACTAAGGAAGATGGTAGAAAACCACAAACAATGGCACGGGAAGCTTCATTTTGCTCTGTTGGGATACCGCACCACAATTCGCACGTCAACCGGAGCAACTCCCTACATGCTGGTTTATGGTACCGAGGCTGTCATCCCAGCCGAGGTAGAGATTTCTTCTTTAAGGATTATACAGGAAGCTAAACTCAGCAACGCATAATGGATAAAGAGCCGCTACGAACAATCGTCCCTCATAGATGGAAAGAGGATGAACGCAGTATGTCACAATCAGCTTTACCAGAACAGAATGCCTAGAGCTTTTAACAAAAGGGTCAAACCAAGGCAATTTGCACCAAGATAGTTAGTGTTGAAAAAGATCTTCCCACACCAAGATGAAGCAAGCCAAAGGAAAATTCTCTCCCAATTGGCAAGATCCTTACATGGTTCACAGGGTGTTAACAGGATGAGTGCTCATACTCGCAGAGATGGATGGAGAAATCTTGCCAAAACCAATCAATTCAGACGCAGTCAAGAGATACTATGCTTAGATTATTTATATTTCCTCATCTGATGTAATTGAACTATGCTTGACCTGGTTCCCGTTTAAGAGGGGATACGTAGGCAGCCTTATGGGTTCGGTCATATCATAACAAAATTTCCATTTCCATAAAGTCAGAAACTGGGGCAGAATTTTAAGGAGGACTCTCAAAATTCCGGAGCAAGTCCAGCCAATGCCAACATATACTAGATGGTTAGAAATCGGTCAAGAAACTGGGGCAGAATTTTGAGAAGGATTCTCAAAATTTCGGGGAAGGATCAACAAGGCTCGTTATCCGCGAACGGCTGAAGGATCATCTACCAAACTGGGGCAGAATTTTGAGAAGGATCCTCAAAATTCTAACATGAGAAAGCTGCAATTCTCTGAAATGTGTTAGTCACTAGTTCATCTAAAATTACTCGATATTTCAATACGTTTCTAAAACAACTCTATTTTTATCAAGAATTGCATATTTTCGAAAACTCTATTTTTATAACAGTCAGGTGTTACCTAGGGAAACTCAAATAAGGCCTTCTAGAACGGAACAAAGCAAGGCTAGTAGACAGAAGCACGAACCAACCTCCCCTCACGAAACTTACAATTTTCCTTTGAATGCAGGCACATTTGACATAGCGATAGCATTCGCAAACATGCATACACAAAGCAAATTCACTATCAATCCGGCCGTCAGACACCGAATATATCTCCAACTAAGAAATATACTACTCTTATTTGCTACCCGCTCTTTGCATGGGACTAAGCCTTGTCCCGCATGAGGCTAATCCTTGCCTCTATACCTGCATGAGGCTAATCCCTGCCTCCATACCTGCATGAGGCTAATCCTTGCCTCCATATTTGCATGAGGCTAATCCTTGCCTCCAATCTACATGAGGCTAATCCTTGCCTCAACATCTGCATGAGGTTAATCCCTGTCTCCATACCTTCATGAGGCTAATCCTTGCCTCCAATCTATATGAGGCTAATCCTTGCCTCCACATATGCATGAGGCTAATCCCTGCCTCCATACCTGCATGAGGCTAATCCTTGCCTCCACATCTGCATGAGGCTAATCCTTGCCTCCATACCTGCATGAGGCTAATCCTTGCCTCCGTACCGCATGGGGATAATCCTTGCCTCCACATCTGCACGAGGCGAATCCCTGCCTCCATACCTGCATGAGGCTAATACCTGCCTCCACATCTTCATGAGGCTAATCCTTGCCTCCGTACCGCATGAGGACAATCCTTGCCTCCATATTTGCATAAGGCTAATCCCTGCCTCCATATCTGCATGAGGCTAATCCATGCCTCCACGTCTGCATGTGGCTAATCCCTGCCTCCATATCTGCATGAGGTTAATCCTTGCCTCCATGTTTGCATGGGACTAAGCATTATCCCCCCTTACATAAATATTGCTCTATTCTATTGCTATCTACTTGCTTTTAAATCGGGCTAAACGCTGCCCTCCATTTCACAAGACTAAGCCTCATCTTGTTAACATCATATTATTGCATCCCATGGGCGGAAATATTGCCAATCTATCCAAAGGAGTCATAGTCTAAAAGGCATCATCCTCATTGCCGGAAGACACCATGCCATGGCCTAAGGATCTCTCAAATTTGCATATCATTATTCAAATGCGTCATGGTTTGGAGGCACCATTTTCATGGCCCAAGAACATCATTTCATGGCCTGCGAATCCCTCACTAAACAACTTATGGCCCAAAACATCATGGTCCGAGGACGTCATCCTTAACCGCCCAAAGACAACTTTCATGGTCCAAATGGAATCTGCATCATGTTTAAATCTTCGCACAAATACATGTATGTAGCATCTCTTTATCTGCAGGTGACCAGTAAGCAACCACTATCCTAACAGGAGTGACCTCACTCCAGTTCCTTTAACCATCTCAAACTTGACCATTCATCATAACCACCCATACCAAAATCTCGTGTCCGTTCTTGTAATGACTTCATCGGTATATTCGACCGATGGACCCAGAACTACACGTGGCCTGATTCTACCGGGGATATGTAGGCAGCTCAAAGACCAAAGTTCGGCCTCTGTCTTTCAAAACATCCCGTCCGGTCAAAATTGGCCATCATTTCTTTACCCGAAAACTCTTTCATCCATCCCGGGTAAAGAGGGGCATTTGTTGATACCCAATTTTTCCCATAATATTTCAAACTATGCCTAGGCATCAATTAGTATTTTTCATACAATATTTGTAATTTTTTAAATAATTTAACTAATTTCTCCCAGCATTTATTTTATAAAACAATCATTAAATTGCATCACAAAATAGTTTTAATAATTTTTGTGGCTTAATTTTATCATTTAAATTTGTATTAAGTTTCAATTATTATACAAATAGCTACATCTGTATTTTAGGATACAAATGCAATTACTTTGCAATTATAGCCTATGCAGGCATTATTACATTATTTTACTGGAAAATAGCCTTTTATATTTTTTCAAAATATTATATAATTACTTTAAAACATTTCCATGCATTAAAATTATTTTTTATAATTTATTAGCCATTCTTTAAAATTGTTTTAGAAATTAATTACGTATTTAACAAATAGCTCCTTTTCATTTAAAACTTAGCCTATTAACTATCCCAATTTTAACCCCTTAAACCAACGCAGAAACCCCAGGCCCAATACCCATCTTCCCCAACCCAATACTCGGCCAAATCCTAGCTGTTGATTATTTTGGTCAACGGTCCAGGTTTCCCCTTTCCTAAATTAAAACTAATGACCCCTCCCCCCCCCCAAAAAAAACCCTCTCATTTCCCTCACCTCCCCCGCCATCACCTAATCCTCTCTTCTCTCAAGTGCTCTTAAGTCTAGACCCTAATGGGACCTCGCCGTCACTCATCTATGGCCATCCATGGTGGTTTCTCACCACCCCTAAGCCTCTAATAGCCTCTCTTGTACTGGTATCACCATCTACAGGGTCCTTAAGGGACCAGGGTTAGTCTGCTTGCATATATGGCCCTTTCTCGCCTGTTTCAGGCTATTCCGGTTTGATTTCGAGTAAGATCTTTCTATATCGCCCTAGATCTATGGATTTCTAAGCCTACTTCTTCATCTCTGTGTTGTTCCTCTCGAAACCCTAATTTCTTCCTTCTAAACTTCTTACTTCTGTATAGATCTGAGATGATTTGGACCTATTTCGTATAAGTCTTACAAGAACCTTCTGATTTTTACAAGAACCCTCTGATATTCAAATGGTTTTCAATTTTTCTAAATTAGGGTTTCCCGAAAATTTCTTTTTCCAAAACATTTGTTAATTTTGAGTGTCTAATCTTCTGTTTCCTATATGTTTTAACCGATTCGTAAGGCATGCTCTAACCTTAATTCATTTATACTAAAAGCCCTAATTTTTTGATATTTTTGTTTGGTTTCTGAGTTACTTGTGTACTGACTTTGTCCTTGTTTTAGTTCTTGTGATTTTTCTTTAGCTAATTAGATGTCTTGTAATTTTTATCCTGATATGCCTCTACTAAGGTCCTTGGTTCAATTTTTCTACTAATTCTGTATGTTTATATTCGTTTTGACTGTTCATGGAAAACCTATATTTTTCTCCTTAAATCAGTGTCGTTTTCTCGATTTACCAATTTGCTTCGTTAAAGTTATGAGTCGAATCCTGACTATTCCTTTCTTGCCTTATTTTGTCTATGAGACTTGCTGACTCTTTACGTGATTTTCTCTTTGATTGAACCCTTGACTATTCTGAAGTTCTTATTTTCTGTGTTGATTTGAACTCTTTTCCTTAACAAAACCTTTGATTCTTACTTCTCTACTCGGTTTGGTTGAACTTCTTGCCTTAATTAGTTTTCCCTTGCCTTATTTATTATTTGCTGATTCTTACTGATTGTTTCCTTAATTGAAACTCCTATTCATTCACCCCTAATTACCTACTCTGTACCTAAGCCTTACTTGATTTCCTTCCTTAAATATTTGTCTTGCTTTTACCGTTAAGTGATTATCCCTTGATTAAGGTGAAGACTTACTGATTTCACGTGTGTGACTGATTTTGTGAATTTCCCTAATTGCTACATAATTGATTATTTACCTTATTTTGTTTAACTCTTGATTACTATATATGCCCTTACCTATTCTCACTTCTGAACACGAACAATAGTTCAAAAACTACCACTTTTACACCCTAAAAGGCTCTCTCTACTCTCTCTGCTACTTGTGATCTCTGTTATTCTAGCCGGCTGCAAGCCAAGAGTGGAAATTGCACAACACCTTTCTCACATCTTGCGTTTTCTTTCTTAAACTAGGTATGCTTCTGATTAATTTTAAGAATCTATACATATGTTTTTATTTACTGCCTTAGTTCATGTGGCCTGTGTCCATTCTTGCTTCTGTTTACTGCTTACCCAGCATGCCTAATACTGCCTATTCAAATATGTAATTAGCATTTTTCCACTTTACTTGCTTGTTTTCCATCTTGTTTAACATGTCTACATATGAAACTAAGCCTGTTTGACTGACTACTATTTATCTAGCATGCCTAAACTCTGCTTCTATGTAATTAGCATGCCTTTACTTGTTAATACTTGACCAACATGCTCATTTAAATCCTTTCCTGATCTGCTAAGTTAGTTAATATCCCTAGAGTGACTCTAGAGGTGTTGTCCTCAACCTATCTCTGTTGTGATCCTTTGCTGCATGACCTGCTTCTACCTAACCTACTAGTTCTATAGAACCCCCTCAAAACACTATGTATCATGTTGTTTGTGTGCTCCCTCAAGGTATACTCTCTATGTTCCCAATCCCTCTTCCCTTGTGTGAAAGCTATTTGGCAAAGTACTCCCTAAAGCTTGTTTGTTCCATGATTTGTGTTGTTTCATACACTTTCCTCAAACTGTTTATCACTAAATTAGTACTGGTTTTTAGAAATTCTTTTCAATCCTAAGACTGTTCTTTACACTGTCTATTAAACTATTTCAAACCATTATGCACGTTCACTTACTCCTAGTTTATTAAGTCCTGCCCCTCTGGTATGTGTACTACTTAGAGACCTTTGAGATCTCTTTGAACTCTGGCATATCAGAGCTGGAACTTCTACACTGCACATAAATAAGTTATTATTTGAGAAAGGTTTAGGTGTGAGTACTGCCCGAGATCTTTGAGGTCCTTAGGGAACTCTAACACACCTAGACATGAAATTGACTATGGAACTTTGGGCATTTGAGACTTGGAAATCGCTTTGGGCCTACTTCAGACTCCATATAGCTTAATTTCTATTCTATTTATGTAATTTTTGGTCTCTAGTAATTATTATAAACAAATAGTGGGGTGATAAGTGAAAAAGGGAGGGTAGTTTTATATTGTGGGTAAATTGGGTAGTTAACATGCCTATAGGATCTATTTCGATTCAAATGTGTTTGTTAGATGACATGCCTATAGGATCTGCTTTGGTTTCAATGAATTCTGCTTACTTTATATAATTAGACATCATGCCTATAAGATCAAAATCAGTTTTTAATAATTAGATACTATGCCTATTGTACTTAAAATCAGTTGTAATAGAAATCATGCCTATAGGGATTTCGCTTTGGTCAAATGAATTCTGCTTGCTTCACCTTATGTTCAACTAGAAAACATGCCTATAGGATCTAAAAACCAGTTTAGTTAATTTAAAATCAGTTTAACTCGTTCCTGATAAGTTCTGAATAGGTTTAATTAAATAACCTACTCTTTTCATGTTAATCAATATCACTAGAAAGCATGCCTATAGGTTCCAAATTCCCCGTTTAAAATAGTTTACTATTTTACAGCATTCCTAATCAGTAATAGACACCATGCTTATAGGACATTACTATTATACGCATAGGCAAGCCTGTAGGACGAATAAATTGTGCAAACTATAAAACTACGCCTCGTATTTGTAACTGCTCATATTCAACAGGTCTAAAATCAGTAGGTGAACTGAATAGGTCTTTGACACTTTGATCCTAATTCAATACTGTATACTCTTTGCTCACCTAGATATCATGTTCTAAGGTTTTTTTCTCTTAAATACCTGAAACTATTGCTTGAGACGTGCACTTATGTGTTCTGTTTGTGGAGGTAAAAATGTGAGCCTTTAATTGTTCTCTTTAATGCAGTCCTAACTGTTTTGATTGACGCCTAGATTTTTCTCCTTTAATACTTTAGGATGGTCTAGAACTACCTAAATTAGAGCTCCTAACTGCCTCCAAGGCCATAAGGAAGGGACGGGTAGTGCACGCATAGGGTATCTTTAAAAGTTGCTAGAACGCTTTAGGCTATGACCAAACGAAAGGAATTGGGTAGTAAGGATATGATGACTATGCGCTAATGTCATGTGTAGCTCCTCACTGAGTGATTACCGGGCATTGTGTGGGTATGATCCTATAGGCTAACCAACCTAGGACCCATCCAACTCCCGTTGTTAAAATGAATTTACTTTTCTTTACATATGTGCAAATTGTTCGAACCTTTTCCTTTGTTTTCATTACTTGAATCATACATGTGCTTAGAATATCAAAACATCCCTTTACTTGCGAGTACGTGTTAAAACTGTTTATTTGTTAAAATGACTAATTCACATAATTTAAGTTTGGCCGGGACCCACCGTTGTGGATCGTGAAGGGTGCCTAACACCTTCCTCTTAAGGTTATTTTTAGCCTTTACCCTAATCTCTGGTAATGCAAACTAGTTACATGACTTAATCACTCTAGGTGCCCTAATGCACTAGAATCCGTTAGGTGGCGACTATTCAAATATCCAATTCCCAAGAGGAAACGAGTTATCCCCCCATGAACGTCGAAACCCAGATTTCCCCGTCAAAAAGGGAAAAAGGGGGCGCGACAGCTGCACCTGGTGTAATCCGCACCTACGATGATTTTTCCGTAGGTGCGGCACTGCAAAAGTAGTGGATTCTTCACAAAAGCGATGATCGCTGGGTAGAAAAAGAGGATTTCAAGGGTTTTATCTCATTTTCAATTTTGAGACTTTGAGAGCTTGGTGTGAGGCAATTTTTCTGAGGGTTCTTCAAAGAAATTGTTGGGGTAAGTGATTCTATCCCCGATTGGACTATATTTCATGAATCTATTACTATTTTCATCATCTAATTAGGGATTTGAGTTGGAAAATTTGGGGAAAAATGGTAGAAACTTCCTAGACTAAATTTTTGAGTTTTGAAAGGCGTTTTGAGGTGGGATTCGAGTAATTCTTGTATGGTTGGACTCGTAAGTGAATGAATGTTCGTATTTTTTTGACTTTTACCCAATTTTGAGACGTGGGCCCGGGGAGGCTTTTTAGGGCAATTTTTGAATTTCTTGTTAAAGTCTTGATTTCATTAATTAGATTAGTCTATTATAGTTGTGTTTATGATATATAATTGCTTTTGGCTAGATTTGGGCCATTCGAAGTCAGATATTTGTGGAAATGACATTGTTATCGATTGATTGAGCTTGACTCGAGGTAAGTAGCTTGCCTAACCTTGTTTAGGGGAACCCCCCTTAGAATTTTTGGACTGTTGTGATATGTGAGCACCGTGTACGTGAAGAGAAGAGTGCGTACACAAGCTATTTGTTGTAAAATTTGATTTTTACTGAGTAATAACATGTTTCTTCTTAGTTAAGATATACCAGCATGTATTGTTATCATGTTTAGCCTAGAATAGCTTGTTTACGTCCCTTAAATGCCTATTTAAACTATGTGCAACATGCTTAGTGGATTTACTACTTTTTCCTTGACTTGTACTTAGTCTAAACTATAGGATTACTTTATGTAACTGTTAGTTCCATTGTTTGGGATCCGTATTTACTTTGGGCCTACAAAATGGTATTCCGGGAGATCTGTAACGACTCGGCCAGTCGTTTCATGATTTATAGCCCCATTTCCCCTATTTTTGCTTCTTTGTGTGTTCCTCAACTGTATTTCATTGTATCATGTTGGTTGGTTTGAGTTCGGAGTGGTTTCGGTGTGGAATGAGATACTTAGTCTCCTATTTAGAAGTTTAAATTGAAAAGGTCAACCGGATATTGACTTATGTGTAAAAGATTTTGGATGTGAATTATTATGGTTCGGTTAGCTCCGTTAAGTGATTTTGGACTTGGGAGCGTGTCCGAAATATAATTTGGAGGTCCGTGGTAGATTTAGGGGTGAATTCGCAAAATTGGAAATTTGGCGTTTCTCCATCGGTAGTGGAAATTTTGATATCAGGGTCGGAATGGAATTTCGTAAATTTGAGTAGGTTTGCAGTGTTATTTGTGATGTGTGTGCAAAAGTTTAGGTCATTCAGAGGTGATTTGGTAGGTTTCGGCATCGTTTGCAGAATTCGAAAGATTAGAAGTTCTTAGACTTGAATCCTAGGGTGATTTGGTGTTTTGATGTTGTTTTGAGTTTTCCGAAGGTTCTAATAAGTTTGAATGGTGTTGTGTGACTTGTTGGTATTTTTGGTTGAGGTCCTGAGGGCCTCGAGATGAATTCGGTTGGTCAACAGAGGATTTGGAATTGAGATTGTGCAGCTGAAGTTGCTGCTTCTGATGTTTTCGCACCTGCGGATTGGGGACTGTAGGTGCGAGGTCACAGATGCGGTGGGGAAGCCGCATATGCGGAAATTGAGGGCCAAAAGAAGAACTGCAGATGCAGTGGGTTTGACGCATCTGCAGACCCATAGGTGCGGTTCCTGGAGGCTGATGCGGTCTTGGATTTTTAAGTGAACGCCGCAGGTGCGGTAGTTTGGACCGCATAAGTGGTTGTGCAGGTGCGAGAAAGTGGCCACAGGTACGGAAATGCCTGGGCAGAAGGTATAAATTGGACCCTTCACAAATTTTGGTCATTCTTCACCATTTTCATTCGGATTTTTGAGCTTTTTGGAGGGTTCTGAAGAGGGAATCAAGGGGATACTCATTGAGGTAAGTTATTTGAGCTTAATACTTATGATTATGGTAATTTTCAGTTGTCTAAGGATGAAATTAGTAGAAATTAGAGATGAAATTGAGGGGTTAGACCTTGGAAATTAGAGAGTTTAATTTGAGGATTTGTGGGACCATTTGATATCGTATTTTGATGATTTTGGTATGTATAGACTCGTGAGTGAAAGGAGTTTCTAGTTTTGTAATTTTTTTCAGATTCCGAGATGTGGGCCCGGGGGCCAGGTTTGGGTGAATTTTTGGAATTTTGGTATAATTTGATTATTTTTCGCATGGAATTGGTTCATTGGCCTATATTGATTGCATTGTATTGCTTTTGGTCAGACTCTGGACGTTCGGAGGCCGATTCCAGAGGCAAGGGCGTCGCAGAGTAGGGATTTGACCGGTTTGAGGTAAGTAATGATTGTAAATCTTGTTTTGAGAGTATGAAACCCCGAATTTCGCATCGTTTCACTATTTTGAGGTGACGCACATGCTAGGTGACGAGCGTGCGGGCGTGCACCATTGGGAATTGTGATTTGGTCCGTCTCGTAGCAACTATTATGTTGTGTATACTTATGTGTTTTAGAAAGAACTACTATAATTGGGTTGAACGCCATATTTTAAGCTTTGTGCCGAAGCTGTTTGGAACTTAGAGGTCTTTTCTTTTTAACCTCTCATTGTTTTTATTTAATACTCAGTCATTCTGTATTTACTGATTTTGTAACTCAGTCTTTATTACTTTGTTTTGATGCATAAAATGATATTTTGGGCTGAGTACCCTGTTTTACTGGTAGCCCGAGTGGCTTGAGAGGTTTCTTACTGAGTGAGGCCGAGGGCCTATGCTAATAGGATGTTATGGGATTGGGATACGCGCCTGTTATTACTAATTTATGATTATGAGAGGTCGAGGGCCTGATTTATAATGCCACGAGGTAGCTTGTTATAACACTTAGGTTGTAGGAGCCCTTCCGGAGTCTGCACACCCCCAGTAAGCGCGGGTACCCTAAGTGAGTGATATGCTATTATGCTCGAGGGGCTGTTCTTGATTCATGTTGTGCCCGAGGGTCTATTTACGAGTGACTGTGAGGTTTGCTCGAGGGACAGATTCTGAGTGATGTTATGCCCGAGGAGCGGTTAATGATTCATGTTACCCGAGGGCTTGTATACGAGCTATGTTTTCCCGAGGGGTTGTTTATGATTTTCATCACTTTTACTCTAAATTTCATGAAGCCTTTGTTGAAATTGTTGAAAAGAATCTTCAAATAATTTTTACCGAAAACTGGATTTTGAACGAGATGATTTGACTCATATACTGATTTAAAAGCATGTTGTACTTACTGATTTTTCATGATGTGGATTTTATGTGTTTCCTACTGCTAAGTCTTTATTTACCTTTATTACTTACTGAGTTGGCATACTCACATTACTCCCTACACTTTGTGTGCAGATCCAGGGGTTGCTGGACGTGCTAGCGAGCATTGATTTTCATCCACCACATATACTTTTGGAGTTGGCAAGGTAGCTATATGACGATCGCAGCCTTGCTCTTCTCCCTCCTATCTTCCTATAGATATTATTAGCTGATTTCCAGACAATTTTAGTCTTGTTATATTTAGGAACAATTATAGTATTTTCTCATGACTTAGTGACACCCGAGGTCGGGCTTTTATTTCCACATTTTGGTTTTAAATTTATCTCTTTTATGGAAATTTCAATATAAAAAAGGTTATTATATAAATTTTAATGAAATGTCGAATTATTTTGGGAATGTGTCGGCTGGCCTAGTTCCATGATAGGCGCCAGCACGACCGAGTTGGTTTTGGGGTCGTGAGAAGTTGGTATCAGAGCCTAAGTTACATAGTTCTCATGGGTCATGAGAGGCTTTAGTAGAGTCTTGTGGATCGGTACGGAGACGTCCGTACTTATCTTTGAGAGGCTACAGAACCTTTAGGAAAACTTCACATTCTTGAATTCTTGTCGTGCGAATCTGTTGATTCTGGTAACTAAACTTATGTTATTCTATTCTCTCAAAGATGGTGAGGATACGTGCTACCGGCCAGGACAGATGACCACCAGTACCACCAGTTGGGGCCGCGAGAGGCCGAGGTTGTGACCAAGGTCGTGGTAGGGGCAGGGGTGTAGCCGGCACAACAGATAAGGCAGCACCTACAAATCCACCAGCTGCCCTAGTTCATGTGGATGCTCCAGTAGGACCAGCTCAGGCACCGACTGCGCCTATTGTTATTCCAGGTCTTCAAGAGACCTTGGCTTAGATCTTGACCGTGTGCACCAGTCTTGCTCACACGGTCGATGTTTCTGCTACAACAGCTACTTCTCAGGCCAGGAGAGGCACTCAAACTCCCGTCGCTCGTACACCCGAGCAGGTTGTTCAGGGACTGAAGACACCAGTGGCATCACCAGCCCAGCCAGTTGCACCTGCTCAGGAATTTGTGTTACCAGTCATGCCTGATGATGAGCAGCGTAAATTAAAGAGGTTTGGTAGACTTCGGCCTCCGACTTCCAGTGGTACAAATGGCGAGGATGCCCAGGGTTTCTTGGACAAGTGTTAGAGGATGCTTCATTGTTGATACTCAATTTTTTCCTATATATTTTGAATACGAAAAATACTTTCAAAATAGCATATGTATTCATATAAATATGTCCAAACATTTTATTATTTTTTCCTTAATTTTAAAGATTTTTAAACCAATTTATTCCCCTATTTTATTCATAAAAATCCAATAATAATTCCAAAATTATCATTTTGGTGATTCATTTATTGGATTCTCATATTTATACTAAAATATATCTAAGATATGTTTTACATATTTTAACAAATTTATTTAATATTTTTTAAAGCTAATTTGCATATAATTGCAATATTAGTCCCTTTTAAGATTTAATTGCGTTTATATTTATAAAATTAAGTCCAGTAATTTTTAAATTAATAATTTTGTGTTATAAATTATTTTAGTACTTTGAATTTATTTTTCGAAATTAATTTATTATTTTTATAAAATAAATGGGGAAAATTGCTATTTAAAATCTAGCCAGATTTCATTTCAATTGTAGCCTAATTCTACCCCAATTTAAACCCAATTACCTCGGCCCAATTCCTACTCATACCCGACCCTCAACCCAATTAAACTGACCCATACCCGGATCCCTACCTAACCTTTTAAATCTCAGCCGTTGATCATTTACATCAACGACCACCGGCTGCCCTTACCTTAATTAATCCCAAACGACCCCTCAAACCCTTTCATTTGTTACCATACGCCACCTCTGAATCCCTCCTCTCCCAAATCCTCTCTACAACACCCTCAAACCCTACCCGCCACCGCCCTAATCCACCCTAATCCATGGCCTTCCGAGGCCATCAGAGACCTATACCAGCCTTCCAAGGCTTGTATGTGTTTGGTTCTGTGGTCTCATAACCAGACTATGAAGGGATTTGGTTCAGTCTTTTCTCGATGACCCTTCTCCGGTCATCCCTGACCTCTTTCCAGCCAGCAATGGCCATTCAAGTCAGACATTTGACTCTCCTAGTTAGATTGGTAACTTTCAAGGCCTTTCTCGTCGCTTTTAGGTTGTTCTAAAGTCCTAACTTCTAAGACCTTTTTGATTTCTTTCAGATATACCTTAGATCCATGCTTACCATGAGTTTTTAAACATCTTCTCGAAGCTTCTTTAACTTTGCTTTCAAAAAAAAGAGACTCTTCATCTTTTCCGATTAGGGTTTTTCCTTCAAGTTTTCTTTTCAAAATCTTTTTCTCTGATTTTAATGTGTCTGTGGTTTTACTATGTTTTGTTCATGTTATTCTCCTATCTGAGTTAGCACATTGAAAATCCTAGCTACTTTGGGTTCATTCGAGTTCTGAAACTATTTGTTAGATAAGTGCTTGTCTGGTTAAGTTCTTGTTCGATTTATTTGATTATCATCTTTTAAGCTTGATTATTGTTGAAGGAACCTATGTCTTTGGGTTTGAAACTGTTCGTTTGAATACCTGACTCGACTTGAGGTTCCTTGTTTCTGAATCTCTTTTCTTTATGTGATTCCTCTAATTTTGGTTTTTTACTATCTTTAAAACTCGACTATGCCTGAAACCCTAACTTTTCAAAGGGTTTCTCATCTGCTACTGTGAGACCATTTGCATGCTTCCGATACTCTATTTTTTTTCTTCACTATTGATTCAATATGACTCGACCTACTGGACTATCATGCTTTGAATGTTTGCTATCTACTGAACTTTGTGCTACTATTGCATGCTGTTTCTTTTGCCAACAGGTTTGGCTTCACATGTCTAGTGTTTGTGCACTCAATTTATATGATGAGGTTCCTTCTTTGATTGATCTTCAATCTTGGGATTGATTTCAAACTTTTCTTTTGTGAAACTCTAATTTCACTTGCCTGTTAAAGTTAATTGATTCTTTCCTTATTTTTGCTTTACTGAATCTTTTCTCGAAATAAGTGTATTTCTGTACTTAGACTCGATTGCTTACTTAATATTTTACTACTTCTTTTATGGTAATAATTAGTCTGTTTATAAACTGATTTTCTTTCCTTATTTTGAATCTGTTAGCCCCGTTAAACAAGTGATTCCTCAATCAAAGGAAAATCATTTGGTTGATTGATTCTGACTGTTGATTATTTCCATATTTGTATTGAACTTTACTTATTACCTTATTTCTCACATATTTTCGAAAGGCTATAAGTACCCTTCACCCCTCCTCTTTCAAGGACACGAACTACTTGAGTTCAAAACACATACTTCACTCAAACTCTCTCTCTCTCTCTCTCTCTCTCTCTCTCTCTCTCTTGTCTTGCTGCCTTGTCTAGCTAGCTAAAAAGCCAAGGCTAGGCTGTGGGAACTTGGTCACTTTTCTTTCTGCATTTGCTTCTTTACTGATATGTTCTAATTAACTTTCCAGCATCAACAACAACATGTTTTCTTGCTATTTCCTTACTCTTGCCTATTTCTGTTTGTGTTTTAATCAAGTTGCATTGTTAAGCATGTCATAATCTGCCCCTTCTTTTTCTGAAATCATGTTTCCCCTATGTATGAACTCTATCAGTCATTTATGAACCCCAAACCCCTCATATCCCCTATGTGTTTGCATTCCTTGGTTGGTTTGAGGGCATGGCAGCATTAGACATTGCTCTGCATGACCCAAACCTGACCCTCCCTGATCACATACTTCATATCCTCTTTATGTGTGTATCATCTGGCTGGTTTATAGGCATACCAACATCACTTATTGCTGGGCATGCCCAGATTTTTGACCCCTCTTAGGGTAATAAGCCACCTGCAATGTATTCCCAAACCCCTGCCCCCTTTGTGCTATTAATGATGATGTATAATTTTAGCCTTTACTACTACTGCTTTCCAAACTACCTCTCTCCCCTCTACATTCTCCACTCAGTTTTAAATCTCTACTCCTGCACTTCCATCATATTCTTAGACTTAGGTTCTGCCCCCTTTTATGTGAGCCTTGCCTTGGGACCCATGAGCTCCCTCTGAACTTGGACCCTTGGGTGTGAGCACTGCCCGGGGTCCCCTTGAGACCCTTAGTGAACTTTGACACACTCAAGTCTGAGAAAGGCTTTGAAACAATGGGATTAGAGGTGGTTTATTCCATAACTCAGAGAGGAAGTCAAGAATCAGACTTCCTTTGGTTGTAACTTTTCTTTTATACTTCCTTGATGTAATTCATTATTCAGTTTGTAATAATTTGTAATAAACATTGGGGTTGGCTAGTGAAAAGGGCTGGGTAATTATGCATGCTTAAGGGTAGAAATCATGCCTATAAGATCTGTTGTTTTAAATTCTGCATGTTTAACTCTGCATTTAAGTATCATGCCTATAAGATCCGTTTGTTTAAGTTATGCATGTTTAATTCTGCATTTAGATACCATGTCTATAAGACCTGTTTTCACTAAAATCCTGCATGTTCTACATCTAGGGAACCTGCCTATAGGACTTGCTTAAATTCTGCATGTTATTGTCACATTTAGACACCATATTCTTAGGATCTAAATGGTTAAAATCAAAAGGTTAAGAACCAATACCCTTTTTTTAGAAATTATGTCTATAGGAATAAAAGGAGCAACACTAGATATCCTGCCTATAGGATCTGAAACTATTTAAAATTAGTTCAACTCTGAACCAGTTTTTAACGACCTTACTCATTTATTTAACGTAGTTTAGAGAGCATGTCTATAAGATTTCCAAATCGTTCTTTTAAGACTGTTATTACTTTGCCACATGCTTAATCAATAGTAGATACCATGTTCATAGGATCTCACCCCAAACGCTTAGGCAAGCTTTAGGTAATAATAATAAAAAAAGGGAATCCGCCTCTGTTAAGTAGTAATTGCTACAACCAGCAGGCATGCATGATTCAGACTTCTTATCTAAGTTATGTAATAAATTGTTCTGCCTCAACAATTGAAACTTCCTTTTACCTTAGTATGTTAAATTCAGACCTTAGATGTATATTTAAGTCATGCTACTATGTTCTTTATTCGAGGAGGTATACATAAGCCTTTTATTTGTTTACATGCTTCCCCTAACATCCAATATTATGTGTTTTGTATGTTGCCTTAGATTTTTACCTTTTGATATCCAAGTCAGCCTAATATCCCTCCCCTTTAGGAATAGTAGTCCTAAGTTCCTCCAGGACCGATAGGAATGGGATGGGTAATAGCGTGCAATAGAGATCGAGACCAGTCCGCGTTTTAGCACCTTGACGGGGTGGGAGGGTAGTATGGATATGATGACCGGTGCGCAAATACCACGTGTATCCCTTCTTTTGGGGAGTGTCATACCTGGTATCGCATTGATATGATCCATATTAAATATAAACTTAGGACCCTCTTTCCCTTTTATTTGCAAATTTCTTTTCAAAACTCTTCTTTTTATTGTTCTTTCGAACTCTTATGTGTTTAAATTTAAATCCCCAACTATTTGAGCCTATACTTGTCTATTTGCTAAATTGCACAAATTCACAAGAAACTGTCTGGCCGGGAACCACACTAGTGGATCCTGAGGGGTGCCTAATACATTCCCCTTAGGATAATTTAAAGCACTTACCCTATCTCTGGTTATTAAGCAACCTAGAAGTGAACCCTTATAGGTGTCCTAATGCACCTTAAAATCATTAGGTGGCGACTCTTCAAATGCAAAACCCAGTTCTCAAAAGGAATGAGTTGTCCTATGCCCAAAAATGTCATAAAACCGATCTACCGATTGCATAAGAGGGAAAAAGGGGGCGCGACAGCATGGCGACTCTGCTGGGGATATTTACGCTTTTACCACTTCAGATCGTTATTGTGAATTTTGTACCCTCCTTTATGTGCAATTACTTGTTTAATTCCTTTAAGAATTCAATTTTCTTTTCAACTGCAAAAATTGACTTGTCTTCTTTGTTTCTTTCCTTTACTACTGCTTTAAATTATGAAAGTGCTGTATTTACTGCTTTCTTAATGTGCAAATACATGTCAACATGCTTTTAATTATTGCATAACCATGCTCAACATCATACTTCACTCGTGCCAGACAAATACCATAGCAACGCTTATAATGAGTGGTTGCGCTCTTCCTATATTACCACCCCTAAATTCGGAAAGGCATATTTGCGGTAAAACCAGTCGATCAGTGGTGCAGTCGACGGTTCCGTGCCTTCCCCCTTAAGTTGTCCGCTCAAGGGTACCAGTATAGAACCCCATAGAAACCTTACTCTGTTCGAATTACACATGCTTCATGGTCAAACCTAGCCGGGTCAGTTGTGTTGTCCACATAATGATTCTTTAAGATAGCCTTGTCCAAAGTCCACTGGGTTTCCCTAAACCCAAATGGACATCACCACGTTCTGTGCATTTATTTGGAGGACTAAATGCTTCATGTTAATTGTTGATATTAAATAGTCGAGTCTGGTGGGGGTAAGGGCCTAACCTTATTTGTCTTGCAGAAATATGAGTCACAAAGTCCCTAGATTCGGCATGGTCACCAACATCCACCCAAGACTGCTAAGCTGGTGGAAATATCTTCACTCTAATAATCAAACCCTTGTCCAAAAATATTTGGGGAATCTACCTTCCCTTCTGGAAATCCAACCTAATAACAAGATCATAGAAGCTGCTACTTTGTTCTGGGATTGTGAAAGGGGTTGTATTCCGCTTTGGGGATATTGAAATGATACCCTTGCTAGAGGAGATAGGAGGATTGGCCGGGTTAGTATGGGAAACTCTGGGTCTGCTGATGCCTGAGAACCGCAAAGGCAGGGGCTTCCTCAAAATGATGGGTTTAAAGAAGAATTCGGAGTTGACATGTCTGAAGGAGTCTTACATCCCTTTTGACTATTTGTATAAAAGGTACGGTCACAACAAATCCTACCGTACCTACCCTGAAGAGCTTGACATCACATCATTGGGACACATCCACCGAAGGGTCTTCATATTCATGTTTTTTTTCCTAGGGCTGATCGTGTTTTCGATGAAGAAAGCAAGAATCCACACCAGGCTGGCTATGGTAACTAAGACCTTAATAGAAGGGATCAGTGGACAACCATTCAGCATCGTGCCCATGATCGTTGCCGATATATATCGAGCCTTGGAGAAGTGTCAACGAGGAGAAAAACACTTCGAAGGATACAATTTATTACTTCAACTCTGGCTCATGGAATATCTCCAAAGGGGTGAATACCAACAATAGATTCGGCGAAGGGACTAAGATGATCATATTGCTTTCCATCATCCGAAGCGAATGAATTACATGCCCAATATGTTCGCTCAGCCAGAAGATGCCAAAGGATGGGTAGAGCTATTTGATAATCTAACTGAGGACCAGGTACAATGGATGTTCAAGTGGTTTCCGACTGGGGAATTCATCTCCCAATCCCGAGATGCACCTTTTCTGATATTAATTGGGCTGAGGGGAACATACCCTTACATCCCTTTCCGATTTATGAGACAAGCTGGTAGGAAACAGGTTATACCCAGGTCGACAAGATGAGTCATTTCCAGGCTGATTTCTAGAATGATAATAGTCCTTACAAGTGCCAAGCTCAGCATATGTGGCACTGCAAGATCATAATGGGGAGAGATACCATCGAGTCAGATAGGTATCATGCTAGTTGCGCTCCTTTCTACTCAGATTGGTTGGAAGACAATCATGATGGTCTGGGCTAGCCAAGGTTTGTACAAGGTCACAGGATCATAGATGAAAGGGCTGAGGCATAGGTCAAATACAACCAACTGCGCAAAAGAATTCGTGAGTGCAAAAGTGAACACCGCGAAATATAAGAGTCCAACCAAAAATTGATTGAGGAATGGAAGGACACGACTGTCAGTGCCAACAAGTGACTGGGATACTTGGAGCGAGGCATAGTGGAATTGGAAAGAAAGTTTCTCAAGAGGGTCGAAGACTGCCAAAATGCTGAAGGAATCGAAGGCGGACATCCAGAAAGAGCCTACCTATTGCTGGGACTTCGCAATTTGGGGAAGCCGTTCGACGGAGCCAAAGATGCTGAATCTAGGGAAAGTCCTTCGGGGACCAAGTAGATAGGAGTTTTCCTTTTTACTTTATAAAATGTAATAAGGCCAATGGCCATTAGTGATATTCATTTCCTGTTTATTTAGTGTCAATTTAGGATTCGTCTACTTTTATCAATAAAATGAGGCATTTAGAATCCTAAGTTCTCCAAATCATTTGTCGTTAGGCCTACCTCGAGCACAAAGAGGTCCCCCAAACTAGGACACGATTTACATTCTCGCACTATGTGTTTAAATATTGCAATACTTCCTATAATCCTCCCTAACTTGGTTACCTTTTATTTTTGTTTTTGTTTTTGTTTTATTATTCCCCTCCCCAAAGGTTAGTTCGTGCACTCTGGCAACATCATCCTATTCCATGAGATCCAGGGGCCCTCCACCCACTCCTCCTCTTAGTCTTGTCAAAAACAAGAACAAATGCGAAATGGAAGATTTGAACAATGTTAGAAGGGAGAATGCAACTGAAAGGGTAGAGTCTACCAATGGTCATGGTACTCAGGTTCCTAAGGAAAATGTGTCCTAATTTGAACAGAAATTGCTAAAATTCCAGGAAGAACTCGATCAGGTTCGGAATCTGGCAAGCTTGTCATTCCCCCCCCCCCCTCGGATATCACCTTTCCTAATACTCAAAACCCTACACCACCTCAAAACATCCCAAAGCAACAGAATCATCCCGCTCCCGACACTGTTCCACCAAAGACCCAATGCAATACTTGCCATACCCTAATAATACTCCGCTACTCACCCCAGAACTCCAAAACTCCACAAATTACCACTTTCACACCCACCATAACACTCCCATCTACGTGAATACCATGCCACACTCCACCCAACCCATCTAAATAACACCCGAGTCTAACGATAAAGACTTGCTCATCTGGAACCTTACTGAGGAACTTAAGAAATTGACTAGCCGGATTTAAGGCATTGAAGGAAGCAAGGGAATTGAGGGGCTGAACTATGAAGATCTTTGCATATAGCCCGATGTCGAACTGCACGAGGGGTACAAACCTCCTAAGTTCGAGATGTTTGATGGATAGGGGATCCAAGGGTCCATTTGAGGACGTATTGCGACAAGCTAGTTGGAGTAGGGAAAGACGAAAGGATCCGCATGAAATTGTTCATGAGGAGTTTGAAAGGAGATGCTTTGTCCTGGTACATCAGCCAAGATCCAAAGAAGTGGTCAAGCTAGGTAAGCATGGCATCCGACTTTATGGACAGGTTCAGGTTTAACATCGAGAATGCACCATATGTGTTCTATATTCAGAATCTAAAGAAGAAGCCTACAAAAATATTTCGTGAGTATGCTACTTGCTGGAGGTCCGAAGTTGCTAAGGTCAGACCTGTCCTAGAGGAGGAACAGATGAACAAATTCTTTGTCCGGGCTCAAGACCTGCAGTATTATGAATGACTGATGATGATTGAAAGCCATAAATTTTCCGACATCATCAAACTGGGTGAAAGAATTGAAGAAGGTATCAAAAGCGATATGGTTACAAACTTCGAGGCCTTGTAAGCTATGAATAAGGCCTTGCAGTCTGGTGGTGTGTCCAAGAAAAAGGACGTAGGAGCCGTGATGGTTTCACAAAGGACCAAATCTCCTATCAAGTACCAAACTTACCCAACACCCCCACTCACATATCAGCCTAATGCGAACTACCAAGCACCCCCACCCTCTTACCAAGCTCCACCACCACCTTATCAATCACCACCACCTCCACCTCCTACATATCAGCCCCACTTTGACCAGATATTCCCAACCCGCACATGTCTACCAAACTTACAATGCTCAATCATCCCACTATCAGTCACCTCCCGCCCGTCAAAACTTCCCTAGACCACGACCAAATTTTGATCGCAGACCTCCGAAATAATATTCAGCCATCGCCGAGCCTACTGACCAGTTGTACGAGGACTCAAAATTGTTGGTTATGTCACCCCCAACCCTGCTGCAATTCTTGAGAAACCTTCTTAGTGTGTTAACCCAAACAAATCCTGTGCATACCACTCTAGCATGAAAGGACACACCATCGACCAATGCCGTTCCTTGAAAGGCAAAATCCAGACTTTAAATGATAACAAGACTATTATAGCAAAGGAACCCGCTCCAAATGTCCACAACAATCCTCTACCCGATCATAAGGGCGGAGGCATTCACATGATTGAAATAGAGGATGATTGGGATCCCGAGGGATCAATAGGGTTGATCGTAGAAGACGATGACCCAAAGAAGCCAATAGTTACTCTTAATCCAATCATAGCCCAGATTCAACCATCTGGGGATGCCGAGGTAAATATGTCTGTGCCACTTGAGTTTAAAGCAACGTCATCTGCAAAAACATCAACGATAATTGAGGTCGAATTCATGTCTCCGGCAAATATACCCGTACCATTTGAAGTTGCAATTGTACCATCCAAAGCGCATGCTCCACTCGGAGTAAGGACAGCCACGCCAATCCCAATGGCAATGTCAACATGACACCATTCCATACAAAGGCTATACCATGGGACTATACAGCCGAGGCAAGGAGGAAAGGCTGGGTTGGGTTCGAAGAAACTATTGCGGCACAGGGTATGACAAGAACTGGTAGAGTTTATACCCCGGAATATCTAGCTGAGTCAAGCAAGCAGGCTTCCAATCGGTCACCCATCGTTGAGACAGGTACAGATGATCTTTGGAGAAAGATACAGGCCAAGGAATACTCGGTCATCGACCAGTTGAACAAAACACCGACGCAAATCTCCATTCTTGCTTTGCTACAAAATTTTGAGGCACACAAGAATGCTCTGCTAAAGGTACTAAGTGAAGCATATATGCCAAGTAACATCACTAGCGGGGAAATGGATAACATGGTAGGACAAGTGTTGGAGAGCCATAAGATCACATTTCATTAGGACTAGCTACCACCTGAAGGGTTGGGACACAACAAAGCACTGCACATCACTGTGCAATGCGAGAACTACTTCATCACCAGGATCCTGATCGACGAGGGTTCCAGTCTCAACATTTGTCCACTTGTAACACTCAAGAAGCTGGGTAAAGGACTACACGAGGTAAAGGACGAAGCCATCAATGTGAAAGCCTTCGACGGCTCCCAAAGGTCCACCATTGGGGAGATCAGCCTATGCTTGCAAATGGGACCAACCAGGTTCAACGTTGATTTCCAGGTAATACATGTGCCAGCATCTTACAATCTGCTGTTGGGACGGCCATGGATTCATGCTACTAGGGCGGTAGCGTCAATACTGCATCAGGCTGTAAAATTCGAATGGAACCACCATGAGGTGATCATTCACTGCGACGGTAGCAACCCTATATACAGTCGCCGGACCATTCCGTCAATCGAAGGAAGAAGGAAGCTAGGTGGAGAGACTTACCACCATATTAAACGGGTGAATGTTGTTGACAAAGACAAATAGTGGGATAACAAAATCGAGAGCATACTGAATCGGAGTGGGTACGAACCTAGTAAGGGACTCGGAAAGAACCTCCAAGGAATCGTTAAGCCCATAAAACTCAAGAAACATGGCACCACTTTCGGTTTAGGATATGAGTACACTTGGGAAGAATTCAACAACTGGTCGCCACCATGGCACGGTCCTTACTATCCGCTGGAGTAGTCAATACCACATTTGGAGCAGACTTTCCAGCAGGCCGGCATTATTTATGGGACAGAAGAAGAAGAAGCACTTGTAGTGGTAAAGAATTTGTTCCTGGAAGACAATGACATGGACTGTTGTGTTGTTCTAGAGGATGAGGGGGAGGAAGGCCCTTTCATACAGGCTATAAGCAGAGGGGAACGCCTTAATAACTGGACCATCATGACAACCAGAGCCTGACGAGCCTCAGGGTAGCAAGGCTAAAACAAGCACTATTTTTATTTGGTAAATGATTTTCATTACGCTTTAATTGCCCCAATAAGATCTTCAATGCTCAAAACAGTTACGAAATTTATCAAAGCATTTCGACTTTTCTTATGAATCAACACTCATTATTATCTTTTCTCTCGTTACTTTACTTATACAACATTACTATTACTTATCATGATGAACCAATGATTGTGACACGCAATGAGACAACACAACAAATGGACATTGATTCAGAGGAAGATGACATACCAGAAGAGCTTGTTAAAGATGTTGAAAGTTTTGAAAACAAACCTAAGTCCAACCTTGACGAGACCAAGATTATTAACGTGGGAGATGCAGAAAACGTCAAAGAAACACGAATCAGCAATCACTTATCGCCATCAGAAAATAAGGAATATACAGAATTTCTAAGGGAATATGAGGACATATTTGCCTGGTCGTACGATGACATAACTGGTCTGACTACATCTATTGTGGCTCACAAATTGCCAACTGATCCAACAAGTCCAATAGTAAAGCAAAAGCTCAGAATTCAAGCCTGACATGAGTCTAAAAATCAAGGAAGAAGTCACCAAGCAAGTCAAAGCTAAGGTTCTCTGGGTAGTAGAATACCCGACATGGTTAGACAACATCGTGCTAGTGCCAAAGAAGGATGAGAAGGTCAGAGTCTGTGTTGACTACCAGGATCTCAACCGGGCCAGTCCAAAGGACGACTTCCCTTTGCCAAATATACACATCCTGATTGACAATTGCGCCAAGCATGAGCTACAGTCATTTGTAGATTGCTTCACTAGTTAATATCAAATCTGGATGGATGAAGAAGATGTTGAGAAAACGGTTTTCATTACGCCGTGGGGAATGTACTATTACAAGATGATGCCATTCGGCCTGAAGAATGTAGGGGCCACACATGAGGGTCATGACTACTATTTTTTATGATATGATACACAAGGAAATCAAGGTATATGTAGATGATGTCATCATCAAGTCCAAGAAGGCCACTGATCACATGGAAGATTTGAGGAAATTCTTCAATAGATTGCGGAGGTACAATCTGAAACTAAATCCTGCAAAATGCGCATTTGGGGTTCCTGCTGGAAAATTGCTTGGGTTTATTGTGAGTCACCGAGGAATAGAATTGGATTAATCAAAAGTCAATGCCATTCAGGAACTACCACCGCCAAAGAACAAGAAAGACGTGATGAGTTTCCTGGGGAGACTCAACTACATCAGCCAATTCATAGCACAATTTACAGTTATCTATGAGCCAATCTTTAAGATGTTGAATAAGAACGCCGCTACCAAATTGACCGATGACTGCCAAAAAGCATTCGACAGAATCAAGGAGTACCTGTCAACACCACCAGTCTTGGTCCCACCTGATCCAGGTAGACCCTTATTACTCTACGTTGTAGTCTTGGATGGAGCTTTCAGTTGAGTTCTGGGGCAGCATGATGAAACGGGGAGGAAAGAGCAGGCCATCTATTATCCCAGTAAGAAGTTCACCCCGTACGAGGCCTGGTATTTTCTATTAGAGCGCACCTATTGTGCTTTGACTTGGGTAGCTAAGAAGCTGAGGCAATATTTATGTGCCTGTACCACATACCTCATATCAAGGATGGATCCTTGAAGTACATCTTTCAGAAGCCCATGCCCACTGGCAAGCTAACCAAGTGGTAAATCCTGTTGAGTGAGTTTGACATTGTCTACGTGACTCAGAAAGCAATCAAGGGACAGGCACTAGCGGACCACCTTGCTGAGAATCCCGTGGATGGAGAATACGAACCCCTGAAAACGTATTTTCCTAACAAAGAGGTATCATTCATAGGAGAAGATATTGCAGAATCCTATGACGGTTGGAGAATGTTTTTCGATGGAGAAGCAAATTTCAAAGGAGTTGGCATAGGAGCAGTCCTAGTATCAGAAACCGGTCAGCATTATCCGGTGTCCACCAAACTTAGGTTCCCGTGCACCAACAATATGGACGAGTACGAAGCCTGCATCTTATGGCTCAAGATTGCCATTGACATGAACGTACAAGAGTTGCTAATTTAAACTACGCCTGACCTGATTCCCATTTAAGAGGGGATACGTAGGCAACCCTATAGGTTCGGTCATAATTCAATAAAATTTCATTTTCCCCGCAATTGGAAACTGGGGTAGAATTTTGAGGAGGACCCTCAAAATTCCAGAGTAATTTCAGTCGATCGTCGCAAACAATAATCAGAAGCATCGACCCATTAAACTGGGGCAGAATTTTGAGAAGGACCCTCAAAATTCCGTAGCAAGAGAGGTTGCAATGTCCCGAACTGCGTCATAGTCCTAAGTTCATCTAAAAGTTATTACTTATGTCATATTTTTACGAAATCATGCATGTTTATTACTGAAACTGCCTTGTTTAGCAATGCTACCCCAATGATACATGCAATAACACCAGATCAAAGTTGAGCAGGTCAAGCAGAGCCAGCAGGGATACAAACTAACCTCCCCCCTTTGCAAAACTCACTATTTTTCCTTGGATGCAAGCATTTGGATTACGAAATCACCAAACATACTATACACTCACAAGACAAACATTGTTCAGGAATACAACTCTCAGAACTGTTGCATTTACCAACATTTGCTATCCATACACACCAATGACATTCCGTGTGTCACAATGTCCCCAGAAGTCACAATATCGCAATCTGTTATCAGCAAAGAAAGCTCTTTTACCATCTGCCATTTTATTTCTTGCATAAGTCTACTATCCTACCTTCCGAGACTAAAAGCCGACTCCATCTGCATTTCTGCATTGCATAAGGCTACCATTCTGCCTTCCGAGGTTAAGCTCTACCTCCCTTAGCATCTGTATGGCTGAAAGATCGCCACCTACTGCATTGCATGGCTGAAAGATTGCCACATCTGCATCTGCATGGCTGAAAGATTGCCACATCTACATCTGCATGGCTGAAAGATCGCCACATCTGCATCTGCATGGCTGAAAGATAGCCACCTACTACATTGCATGACTGAAAGATCGCCACATCTTCATTTGCATGGCTGAAAGATTGCCACATCTACATCTGCATGTCTGAAAGATTACCACATCTACATCTGCATGGCTGAAAGATCGCCACCTACTGCATTGCATGGCTAAAAGATTGCCACATCTACACTGCATGGCTGAAAGATCACCACATACTACATCTGCATGGGCTGAAAGATTGCCTCATACTGCATCTCATGGGCTAAAAGATCGCCACATACTGCATCTTATGGGCTGAAAGATTGCCAAATCATCCAATGGTGTCATCGTTCGGAGGCACCATTTTCATAGCCCGAGAACACCATGACATGGCCCGAGGATCCCTTTTAATTTCGCATATCATTATTCAAAGGAATCATGGTTCGGAGGCACCATACTCACAGCCCGAGAGAATCATTTCATGGCATGCGAATCCTTTATTGCACGCTTCATGGCCCAGGACATCATGGTCTAAGGACGTCATCCTAACCGTCCAAAGACAACCTTCATGGTCCGACGGGAATTTGCATCATGTTTAAATTTATGCACAATATATGCTTGTATTTATTATTTGCAGGTAAACTAGCAAGCAATGACAATCTCGGTAGGAGCGATCCCACTCCAGTTCCTACAGCCATATCCGACCTTAACCATTCACCTCGTCCTAGATATTGCATCCGTTTTTGGAAAGTCTCCATCGGCATCCTCCGCCGACGAATCCTAAACTACATGTGCCCTGATTCCTATAAAGCCAGGGATATGTAGGCAGCTCGGAAGCTAGGGCACGCCCTAAACCCCTTTGAACCATTTCACTCGGTCAAAATTGGCCATCATATCTTTACCCGACAATTCTTTCATCCTTCCCGGGTAAAGAGGGGTAGCTGTTGATACCCAATTTTTTTCTATATATTTTTAATATGCAAAATACTTTCAAAATAGCATATGTATGCATATAAGTATGTCCAAACATTTTATTATTTTTTCCTTAATTTTTAAACCAATTTATTCCCCTATTTTATTCATAAAAACCCAATAATAATTTCCAAAATTATCATTTTGGTGATTCATTTATTGGATTCTCATATTTATACTAAAATATAGCTAAGATATTTTTTGCATATTTTTACAAATTTATTTAGTATTTTTTAAACCCAATTACCCTAGCCAAATTCCTACTCATACCCGACCCCCAACCCAATTAAATCGACCCATACCCGGATCCCCACCTAACCTTTTAAATCTCAGTCGTTGATCATTTAGATAAAATACCTTAATTAATCACAAATGACCCCCCAAACCCTTTCATTTGTTAACATACGCCGCCTCTGAATCCCTCATCTCCTAAATCCTCTCTACAGCACCCTCAAACCCTAGCCGCCGCCACCCTAATCCATGGCCTTCTGAGGTCATCAGAGACCTATACCAGCCTTCCAGGGTTTCTATGTGTTTGGTACTATGGTCTCATGACCAGACTCTGAAGGGATTTGGTCCAGTCTTTGCTCGATGACCCTTCTCCGGTCATCCCTGACCTCTCTCCGGCCAGCCATGGCCATTTAAGTCAGACCTTTGACTCTCCTGGTTAGATCGGTAACTTTCAAGGCCTTTCTCGTCGCTTTTAGGTTCTTCTGAAGTCCTAACATCTAAGACCTTTTTTATTTCTTTCAGATCTACCTTAGATCCATGCTTACCATGAGTTTTTAAGCATCTTCTCGAAGCTTCTTTAACTTTGCTTTAAAAAAAGAGAGACTCTTCATCTTTTCCGATTAGGGTTTTTCCTTCAAGTTTTCTTTTCAAAATCTTTTTCTCTGATTTTAATGTGTCTGTGGTTTTACTATGTTTTGTTCATGTTATTCTCCTATCTGAGTTGGCACATTGAAAACCCTAGCTACTTTGGGTTCATTCGAGTTTTTACCTGACTCGACTTTAGGTTCCTTGTTTCTGAATCTCTTTTCTTTATGTGATTCCTCTAATTCTGGGTTTTTACTATCTTTAAAACTCGACTATGCCTAAAACCCTAAATTTTCAAAGGGTTTCTCATCTACTACTGTGAGACCCTTTGCATGCTTCCGATACTCTATTTTTTTTCTTCACTATTGATTCAATGTGACTCAACCTACTAGACTTTGTGGTACTATTGCATGCTGTTTCTTTTGCCAATAGGTTTGGCTTCACATGTCTAGTGTTTGTGCACTCTATTTATATGCTGAGGTTCCTTCTTTGATTGATCTTCAATCTTGGGACTGATTTCAAACTTTTCTTTTGTGAAACTCTAATTTCACTCGCCTGTTAAAGTTAATTGATTCTTTCCTTATTTTTGCTTTACAGAATTTTTTCTCGAAATAAGTGTATTTCTGTACTTAGATTCGATTTTTTATTTAATGTTTTACTACTTCTTTTATAGCAATAATCAGTCTGCTTACAAACTGATTTTCTTTCCTTATTTTGAATCGGTTAGCCCCGTTAAACAAGTGATTCCTCAATCAAAGGGAAATCATTTGGCTGATTGATTCTGACTGTTGATTATTTCCATATTTGTATTGAACTTTACTTATTACCTTATTTTTCACATGTTTTCAAAAGGCTATAAATACCCTGCACCCCTTTTCTTTCAAGGACACAAACTACTTGAGTTCAAAACACACACTTCACTCAAACTCTCTCTCTCTCTCTTTCTCTGTTACTGCTTGTGTTGATACCTTGTCTTGCCGGCTGAAAGCCAAGGCTAGGTTGTGGAAACTTGCTCACTTTTCTTTCTACATTTGCTTCTTTACTGGTATGTTTTGATTAACTTTCCAATATCAACAACAATATGTTTTCTTTGCTATTTCCTCACCCTTGCCTGTTTTTGTTTGTGTTTTAATCAAGTTGCATTGTCAAGCATGTCGTAATCTGCCCCTTCTTTTTCTGAATTCATGTTTCCCCTATGTATGAACTCTATCAGTCATTTATGAACCCCAAACCCCCCATATCCCCTATGTGTTTGTATTCCTTGGTTGGTTTGAGGGCATGCGAGCATTAGACATTGTTGTACATGACCCAAACCTGACCCTCCCAGATCACATACTTCATATCCTCTTTATGTGTGTATCCTCTAACTGGTTTATGGGCATACCAACATCACTTATTGCTGGGCATGCCCAGATTTTTGACCCCTCTTAGGTTCATAAGCCACCTGCAATGTATTCTCAAACCCCTACCCCCTTTGTGCTATTACTGATGTTGTCTAATTTTAGCTTTTACTACTACTGCTTTCAAAACTACCCCTCTCCCCTATACATTCTCCACTCAGTTTTTAATCTCTACTCCTGGACTTCCACCATATTCTTAGACTTAGGTTCTGTCCCCTCTTTTGTGAGCCTTGCCTTGGGACTAATGAGCTCCCTCTGAACTTGGATACATAAGGGCTGGCCCTCCCACACTGCACTCATCTCTATCTGGTTATGCAACTTGGGTGTGAGCACTGCCTGGGGTCCCCTTGAGACCCTTAGGGAACTTTGACACACTCAAGTCTGAGAAAGGATTTGAAACAATGGCATTTGATGTGGTTTATTCCATAACTTAGAGAGAAAGTTAAGAATCAGGCTTCCTCTGGTTGTAACTTTTCTTTTATACTTCCTTGATGTAATTCATTATTCAGTTTGTACTAATTTGTAATAAACATTGGGGTTGGCTAGTGAAAAGGGTTGGGTAATTATGCATGCTTAAAGGTAGAAATCATTCTTATAAGATCTGTTGTTTTAAATTCTGCATGTTTAACTCTGCATTTAGGTATCATGCCTCTAAGATCCGTTTGTTTAAATTATGTATGTTTAATCCTGCATTTAGATATCATGTCTATAAGACCTGTTTCACTAAAATTATGCATGTTCTACATCTAGGGAACCTGCCTATAGGACTTGCTTAAATTCTACATGTTATTGTCAAATTTAGACACCATGTTCTTAGGACCTAAATGGTTAAAATCAAAAGGTTAAGAACCAGTACCCTTTTTTTCAGAAATCGTGTCTATAGGAATAAAAGGAGCAATACTAGATATCCTGCCTATAGGATCTGAAACTATTTAAAATCTGTTCGACTTTGAACCAGTTTTTAATGACCTTACTCCTTTATTTAACGTAGTTTAGAAAGCATGCCTATAATATTTCCAAATCATTCTTTTAAGACTGTTATTACTTTGCCACATGTTGAATCAATAGTAGATACCATGTTCATAGGATCTTACCCCAAATGCTTAGGCAAGCTTTAGGTAATAATAATAAAAAAAAGGGAATCTACCTCTGTTAAGTAGTTATTGTTACAACCAGCAAGCAGGCCTGATTCGAACTTCTTATCTGAGTTATGTAATAAATTGGTCTGCCTCAACAATTGAAACTTCCCTTTACCTTAGTATGTTAAATTCAGACCTTAGATTTATGTTTAAGTCATGCTATTTATGTGCTTTGTTTGAGGAGGTATACATGAGTCTTTTATTTGTTTACATGCTTCCCCTAGCATGTAGTATTATGTGTTTTTTATGTCTTCTTAGATTTTTACTTTTTGAAATTCAAGTCAGCCTAATATCCCTCCCCTTTTGTAATAGTAGTCTTAAGTTCCTCCGATACTGACAGGAATGGGACAGGTAATAGCATGCAATAGAGATCGAGACCAATTCGCGCTTTAACACCTAATAGGGTGGGAAAGGTAGATATGGATATGATGACCAGTGCACTAATACTACGTGTATCCCCTCTTTTAAGGAGTATCATACCGGGTATCGTATTGATGTGATCCTTATTAAATATAAACCTAGGACCCCCTTTTCCTTTTATTTGCAAATTTCTTTTCAAAACTCTTCTTTTTATTGTTCTTTCGAACTCTTATGTGTTTAAATTTAAATCCCCTACTATTTGAGCCTATACTTGTCTATTTGATAAATTGCACAAATTCACAAGAAACTGTCTGGCCGGGAACCACACTAGTGGATCCTGAGGGGTGCCTAATACCTTCTCCTTAGGATAATTTCAAGCCCTTACCCTATCTCTGGTTATCAAGCAACCTAGAAGGGAACCCTTATAGGTGTCCTAATGCACCTTAAAATCATTAGGTGGTGACTCTTCAAATGCAAAACCCAGTTCCCAAAAGGAATAAGTTGTCCTATGCCCAAAAATATCATAAACCCGATCTCCCGATTGCATAAGAGGGAAAAAGGGGGCGCGACATTCGTACAACGGGTATTCTGGAGATCAGTGGGGTCTCATTCACTACTTTTCAGTTCTTTAGATCTGCCTTTACTTGGATGGAGGATTATGAGAGGCGTAGGCCTGTTGGTGCAGCGCCCTTACCTGGCAGCAGTTCTTCGTTCTCTTTCTAGAGAAGTATATGCTGCAGTCTCGCATAGAGGAGCTGCGTAGGAAGTTTGAGTAGTCACATTAGGATGATATGACTGTGATTTAGTACGAGATAAGGTTTTTTGAGTTAGCCTGTCATGCTATATGGCTAGTTCCCACAGATAGGGAGAGGATCAGGAGGTTCGTTGATGGCCTCTCATACCAGTTATAGATTTTTATGACCAGAGAGAGGGTGTCTGGTGCTTATTTTGGGAAGGTGATGACATTTCTCGGGAGATAGAGTCAGTTTGCCGCTAGGAGCGAGTTGAGACGAAGGCCAAGAGGTGTTGGGGATCCGATAGTTTTAGTGGTGTTCCTCCTGGAGTCCAGTTTCAGCACGACAGGGGCTATCCATTCAGACATGCTCAATCAGCTCGCCCAGCTCACCGTGGGGCATCATCGGGCCATGGTTCCCACAATTCTCATCAGGGCCATTCATCACTTAGTGCTCTCCCAGCCTAGAGTTCGTCCCATGCTCCGTCAGTTCAGGGCTCTTCCATGCCAGGTTCTTCTACTAGTCATCCCGGTACTAGGGGTTCCCTTCAGTCCCTATCACTAGCACCAAGGGATTGTTATGAGTATGGAGAGTTAGGGCACATGTTGAGGTAATGTTCTCGTTGTTATGGGGGTCCGCCTTAGTAGAAGAGTCCGCCATTGACTTCAACACCAGTTACTTTACCACCCACCCAATCAGCTAGGGGTGGAGGACAGTCAGCTAGGGGTCACCCTAGAGGGAAAGGTCGATTAGGTGGTGGTTATGCCCGTTTCTATACACTCCCAGCCCGACCAGATGATATTGCTTGAGATGCTATGATCACAGGTATTGCCTTAGTTTGCCACAGGGATGCCTCTTTCTTAGTTTGCCATAGGGATGCCTCTGTCTTAGTTTGCTCATTATTTGGATATGCCCCACGAGTCTCTTGTTTCATATATTTGTGTATCTACTCCGATGGGCGATACTGTTGTTATGGACCGCGTATATCGATTTTGTGTGGTGACTATTGGGGGTTTGGAGACCCGAGTGGACCTTTTGTTGCTTAGTATGGTTGATTTTGATGTAATATTGGGCATGGATTGGTTGTCTCCGTGTCGTGCTATTTAGGACTGTCATGCTAAGCAAGTGACGTTGGCTATGCCGGGGGTGCCACAGATTGAGTGGCGAGGTTTGATGGATTATGTTCCCAGTAGGGTGATTTCATTCTTGAAAGCCCAACGGATGGTTGGGAAGGGTTGTCTTTCTTGTTTGTCCCTTGTGAGGGATGTCAGTGCAGAGACTCCTTCCATTGATTCAGTTCCAGTAGTGAGGGATTTTTCGGATGTGTTTCTTGCAGACTTGCCGGGCATGCCACCAGACAGGGATATTGACTACGGTATTGATTTAGTGCCAAGAACTAAACCCATTTCTATTCCACTGTATTGTATGACACCAGCGGATTTAAAGGAATTGAAGGAGTAGCTTCAAGAACTCCTTGATAAGGGGTTAATTCGGCCTAGTGTGTCACCTTGGGGTGCGCCTGTCCTATTTGTGAAGAAGAATGATGGCACTTTGAGAGTGTGCATTGACTACAGGCAGTTGAACAAAGTCACAATCAAGAACAAGTATCCTTTGCCTCGTATTGATGATTTATTTGATCATCTTTAGAGAGCGAGGGTGTTCTCCAAGATTGACCTTAGGTCAGGATATCACTAGTTAAAGATCAGGGACTCAGACATTCTTAAGACAGCTTTCAAGACCCAATATGTTCATTATGAGTACCTTGTGATATCTTTTGGGCTGACCAATGCCCCAACAGCATTCATGCATTTGATGAACAGCGTGTGTCGGCCTTATCTTGACTCATTTGTTATTGTATTTATTGATGATATTCTGGTGTACTCACATAGTCAGGAGGAGCACGCTGAGCATTTTAGAGTTGTATTGCAGCGGTTAAGGGAGGAGAAGCTTTATGCAAAGTTCTCCAAGTGTGAGTTTTGCCTCAGTTCAATGGCGTTCTTGGGACACGTGGTGTCCAGTAAGGGTATTTAGGTTGATCCAAAGAAGATAGAGTCAGTTCAGAGTTGTCTTAAACCGTCCTCAGCCACAGAGATTCGTATCTTTCTTTGTTTGGCGGGTTATTATCGTTGGTTCATTAAGGGATTTTTATCTATTGCGTCACCCTTGACCAAATTGACTTAAAAGGCTGCTCCTTTCAGGTAGTCGGATGAATGTGAAGCGAGCTTTCAGAAGTTCAAGACTGCCTTGACCATAGTTCCAATGTTAGTTTTGCCATCAGTTTTAGGTTCTTATACAGTATATTGTGATGCTTCTCGAGTTGGCATCGGGTGTGTGTTAATGTAGGAGGGTAGAGTGATTGCTTATGCTTCTCGTCAATTGAAGACCCATGAGAAGAACTACCTTGTTCATGATTTGGAATTGGCTGTCATTGTTCACGCGTTGAAGATTTGGAGGCATTATCTCAATGATGTGTCTTGTGGGGTGTTGACTGATCATTGTAGCTTCCAACACTTATTCAAGCAGAAGGATCTCAATTTGAGGCAGCGGAGATGGTTGGAGCTGCTAAAGGACTATGATATCACTATTTTGTACCATTCGGGGAAGGCTAATATAGTGACTGATGCCTTGAGTAGGAAGGCGGTGTGTATGGGTAGTCTTGCATTTATTCCTATTAGGGAGATACCTCTTGCAGTTGATGTTCAGGCCTTGGCTAATCGGTTTGTAAGGCTAGATATTTTGGAGTCCAGCCGGATCTTAGCTTGTGTGGTTTCTCGGTCGTCCTTGTTTGATCGTATCAAAGAGCGTCAGTATGATGATCATCACTTGCTTGTCCTCAAGGATAGAGTTCAGCACTGCGATGCCAGATATGTGACTATTGGTAATGATGGGTTATTGAGGATGCAGTGCTAGATATGTGTACCCAATGTAGATGGCTTTCGGGAGTTGATTCTAGATAAGGCCCATAGGTCATGTTATTCTATCCATTCGGGTGCGGCGAAGATGTACCAGGATTTGAGACAACACTATTAGTGGAGGAGGATGAAGAAGGATATAGTGGGGTTTGTATCTCGGTGTCTCAATCGTTAGCAGGTGAAATATGAGCATCAAAAACCGGGTGGGTTGCTTTAGCAGATGGATATTCCAAAGTGGAAGTGGGAGCGGATCACCATGGATTTTGTAGTTGGACTCCCAAGGACTTTGAGGAAGTTCGATGCTATTTGGGTGATTGTGGATCGGCTGACCAAGTCTGCACACTTCATTCCTGTGTGTCTACCTATTCTTTAGAGCGGTTAGCTGAGATTTATATCCGAGAGATTGTTCGCCTGCATGGTGTCCCGGTTTTCATCATTTCAGATAGAGGTACACAGTTTACATTGCTGTTTTGGAGGGCCGTGCAGTGAGAGTTAGGTACTCAGGTTGAGTTGAGCACAACTTTTCACCCTTAGACGGACGGGCAGTCCGAGCGCACTATATAGATATTGGAGGACATGTTACGCGCTTGTGACATTGATTTTGGGGGTTCATGGGACCAGTTTCTACGACTCGCGGAGTTTGTGTATAACAACGGTTATCAGTGGAGTATTCATATGGCTCCATATGAGGCTTTATATGGGAGGCAATACGGATCTCCAGTGGGTTGGTTTGAGCCGGGTGAGGCTAGGCTTTTGGGTACATACTTGGTACATGATGCTTTGGACAAGGTGAAAGTGATTCAGGAGCGACTTCGTACAGCTCACTCGAGACAAAAGAGTTATGCGGACATGAAAGTTCGTAATGTGTCTTACATGGTTGGGGAGAAGGTTCTACTGAAGGTTTCACCCATGAAGGGTGTTATGAGATTTGGGAAGAAGGGCAAGTTGAGCCCTCGGCCCGTGGAGGAGGCTACTTAAGAGACCGAGCGGGAGATGCAAAGTAGATATCCACACATGTTTGAGGCATTAGGTATGTTTCTAGACTCGTACGAGGACGAACACTTGTTTAAAAGGGGGAGGATGTAACGACCCGGCCGGTCGTTTCGTGATTTATAGCCCCATTGCCCCCCATTTTTGCTTCTTTGTATGTTCCTCATCTTTATTTCATTGTATCGTGTTGGTTGGTTCGAGTCCGGAGTGGTTTCGGTGTGGAATGAGACACTTAGTCTCCTATTTAGAAGTTTAAGTTGGAATAGTCAACTGGATGTTGACTTATACGTAAACGATCTTGGATGTGAATTTTGATGGTTTGGTTAGCTCTATTAGGTGATTTTGGACTTGGGAGCGCGTTCGTAATTTAATTTGGAGGTCCGTGTAGATTTAGGCTTGAATTAGTAAAATTAGAAATTTGGCGTTTCTTGGTCGGTAGTGGAAATTTTGATATAAGGATCGGAATGGAATTCCGAAAATTTGAGTAGGTCCGCAGTGTCATTTGTGATGTGTGTGCAAAATTTCAGGTCATTCGGAGGTGATTTAGTAGGTTTCGGCATCATTTGCGGAATTCGGAAGATTAGAAGTTCTTATAATTGAATCCAAGAGTGATTTGGTGTTTTGATATTGTTTTGAGTGTTCCAAAGGTTCGCCTAAGTTTGAATGGTGTTATGTGACTCGTTGGTATTTTTGGTTGAGGTCCCGAGGGCCTCAGGATAAATTTTGATGGTCAATAGAGGATTTGGAATTGTTATTGTGCAGCTGAAGCTGCTGCTTCTGATGTTTCCGCACCTGCGAATTGGGGACCGCAGCTGCAAGGTCGCAGATGCGGTGGGGAAGCCGCAGATACGGAAATTGAAGGCCAAGAGAAGAACTGCAGATGCGGTGGATTTGACGCATCTGTGGGCCCGCAGGTAAGGTTCTTAGGGTGCAGATGAGGTCTTGAATTTTCAAGTGAAAGCCCCAGGTGCGGTAGTTTAGACTGCAGAAGCGGTTAGGTAGGTGCGGAAATGCCTGGGTAGAAGTATAAATTGAACCCTTCGCGAATTTTAGCCATTCTTCACCATTTTCATTCGGATTTTTGAGCTTTTTGGAGGGTTTTGAAGAGGGAATCAAGGGGATACTTATTGAGGTAAATTATTTGAGCTTAATACTTGTGATTATGGTAATTTTCAGTTGTCTAAAGAAGAAATTGGTAGAAATTAGAAATGAAATTGAGGGGTTAGGGCTTTGAAATTGGAGAGTTTAATTTGAGGATTTGAGGATTTGAGGGACCATTTGATGTCGGATTTTGATGATTTTGGTATGTATAGACTTGTGAGTGAAAGGCGTTTCTAGTTTTGTGATTTTTGTCGGATTCCGAGACGTGGGCCCGGGGTCGGGTTTGGGTGAATTTTCGGGATTTTGGTATAATTTGAAACAATTTCGCATGGAATTGGTTCATTGGCCTATATTGATTGCATTGTATTGCTTTTGGTCATACTCGGGGACATTTGGAGGCTGATTCAAGAGGCAAGGGTGTCACAGAGTAGGGATTTGATCGGTTTGAGGTAAGTAATGATTGTAATTCTTGTTTTGAGGGTATGAAACCTCGAATTTTGCATCGTTTCACTATTTTAAGGTGAGCACATGCTAGGTGACGAGCGTGCCAGCGTGCACCATTGGGGATTGTGACTTGGTCCTTCCCGTAGCAACTATTAAATTGCGTATTTAACTGAAAACCATTTGATATTTATGTGTTTTAGAAAGAACTACTATAATTGGGCTGAACGCCATGTTTTGGGCCTTGTGCCAAAGCTGTTTGGACCTTAGAGGTATTTTCTTATTATCCTCTCATTGTTTTGAAATAAGATCTATACTCAGTCATGTTGTGTTTACTGATTTCATAACTCAGTTTTTATTACTCTGTTTTGACGTATAAAATGATATTTTGGGCTGAGCACCTTGTTTTACTGATAGCCCGAGTGGCTTGAGAGGTTTTTGACTGAGTGAGGATGAGGGCATATGTTGTGAGGATATTATGAGATTGGGATGCGTGTCGCAGCATGTTGTTACTGATTTATGATTATGAGAGGTAGAATGCCTGATTGATAATGCCATAAGGTGGCTTATTATAGCGCTTGGGTTGCAGGACTCCGGAGTCTGCACACCCCTAGTGAGCGCGGGTACACTGAGTGAGTGATATGATGTTATGCCCGAGGGGCTGTTCTTGATTCATGTTATGCTCGAGGAGCTGTTTGCGGGTGACTGTGAGGTTTGCTCGAGGGACAGATTTTGAGTGATGTTATGCCCGAGGAGCGGTTAATGATTCATGTTACCCAAGGGCTTGTATTCGAGCTATGTTTTCCCGAGGGGTTGTTTATGATTTTCATCACTTTTACTCTAAATTTCATGAAGCCTTTGTTGAAATTGTTGAAAAGAATCTTCAAATAATTTTTACCGAAAACTGGATTTTAAACGAGATGATTTGACTCATATACTGATTTAAAAACATGTTGTACTTACAGAGTTTTCACGATGTGGATTTTATGTGTTTCCTACTGCTCAGTCTTTATTTACCTTTATTACTTATTGAGTTGGCGTACTCACATTACTCCCTGCACCTTGTGTGCAGATCCAGGGGTTGCTGGACATGCTAGCGAGCGTTGATTTTTATTCGCCGCTAATACTTTTGGAGTTGGCAAGGTAGCTGCATGGCGATCACAGCCTTGCTCTTCTCCCTCCTATCTTCCTATAGATATTATTAGCTGACTTCTAGTCTATTTTAGTCTTGTTATATTTTGGAACATTTGTAGTATTTGCTCATGACTTGGTGACACCCAAGGTTGGGCTTTTATTTTCGCATTTTGGTTAAAATTTATCTCTTTTATGGAAATTTCAGTATGAAAAAGGTTATTATCTAAATTTTATTCAAATGTCGAATTATTTTGGGAATGTGTCGGCTGGCCTAGTTCTATGATAGGTGTCATCACGACCAGGTTGGTTTTGGGTCGTGACGAAATCCACCTGCATATTTACTTTGGGACTACGAAAGGATATTTCAGGAGATCCCCCTGCATATTTATTTTTGGACTACGGGCCGGTATTCAGGGAGATCCCCCTGCATATTTACTTTGGGACTATGGGACGGTATCCCGGGAGATCCCCTACATATTTACTTTTGGGACTACGAGATGGTATCTCGGGAGATCCCCTGATATTATTCATGTGTATTGTACTATTACTCTTCTAAGATTTCCTTTTGTTAAATTTTAGTATCTTATTATACTGTGATATTTTTATTCCGCCTTATTTAATTTATATATACCAGTAAGGTCCTGACCTGATCTCGTCACTACTCGAGTGAGGTTAGGCTCGGAACTTACTAAGTACCGTTATAGTGTACTCATGCTACTTTTCTGCACATGTTTTCGTGTGCAGATCCCGATACCTCCTACCAGCCTCGCTTTTAGTTGCATAGTTGTTGCTGCTCTGGAGACTTCAAGGTATATCTGCTCGTGTCCGCAAATCTCGAAGTCCCTCTCTATCTCTTTTGTGTTGTTCTTCCTCAACTTCTTATAGATGCTGATGTATAGAACAGTTAGAGAATTCTAAAAACTTGTGACTTATGATGTTCCGGGTCTTGGAGAGATTTTTGTGTATATTCAAGAGTGGTTATTGTGCATGTCGAGCGACACTTATAACAGTTGTTAAATTGTCTGCTGCAGTTAACTGTTAAATTTTATGCTTTTATTTTCATTATTCCGCAATGTTAGGCTTACCTAGTCGTAGAGACTAGGTGTCGACATGCCATATCACGGAGGGTGGATTTGGGTCGTGACAAGTTGGTATCAGAGCTCTAGGTTCATAGGTGTCATGAGTCACAAGCAGGTTTAGGAGAGTCTCGCAGATTGGTGCGGAGTCGTCTGTATTTATCTTTGGGAGGCTATGGAACTGTTAGGAAAATTTTACTTCTTTGATTTCCTTGTTGTGAAAAATCTGTTGACTTCAAAATTCTAAACTTCTGTCTTCTATTCTCTCAATGATGGTGATGACACGTACAATCGGATCAGATGACCGGGCACCCGTGCCCTGCTAGAGCCGCTAGAGGCCGGGGCTGGGGTAGAGGCTGAGGATGCCCATGTCGCAGCCAGAGCACCTGCACGAGCTACCATAGAGGAGCCCCTAGTAGCTTCAGCTGGAGGACAGACACCTGAGGTACCTGTTGCTACACCAGCCCTCCAGGAGACTCTAGCCCAGTTTCTGAGCATGTTCAGCACCTTAGCTCAGGCTGGATTGATTCCACTTGCTCCTGCCACGTCTCACGCCAAAAGAGGAGAACAAACTCCCGCTGCCCGTACCCTAGAGTAGTGGGTTCCGGTCGACCAGGTTTCAGAGATTATACAGATGCATCCAGTAGCCCTAGTTCAGCCCGAAGGTAGGGCAGCAATTTTTGAGGAGGAGCACGGTAGGATCGAGAGGTACAAGAAGTACCACCCTTCTACTTTCAGTGATTTGGGGACAGATGATGCTCAGGATTTTCTTGAGGAGTGCCTCTGTATTCTCTATACTATGGGCGTAGCGGAGACGAGTTGGGTTTCCTTCACTGCGTTCCCGCTTAGAGGAGCAGCCTATCAATGGTGGCGTGCTTATGAGTTGGACAGTCCGCAAGAGGTAGCTTCACTTACATGGACTCAGTTCTCGGATATGTTTTTGAGGGAGTATGTTCCCTAGAGCCTCAGAGATGCATGGCGCGCCGAGTTTGAGCAGCTACGACAGGGTGCTATGCTTATACCACGTAAGTTTAACAATATTGACACTGTTATATGCGTTTGATATGGCATTTTGAGTGGAATATTTTTGTAAAATAGTTTGAAAAAATATATATGATTTATATAGTTATTAATATAACTACTTTTAATTATACACAAAATATTAGAAAACTTACGAGATTTTCTTTATTGTAAATATAGAAATTATTTTTTTGCACAAGAAAAGAAGGTTATCCTTTTACCATTTTAAAAATTAAGTATACAAAAATTTATACTCTTTATATGAGATTAAGAAAATTATAAGTTGAGAAAATATATGTATTTTTACATAGAAGTTTTAATGAAATAATAGTGTATGAATTTATTTTACATGGTACCACATGACCGTAATAGTACGGTGTATGAAGTGTATTAAAAATAAGTAAAACTTTAAGTAATTTGAAATAATTCTTAATTATGCGGATAATTGGTTAATTACCTAGTAATGAGATATTACCCAATTACCTAATAAGTGGATAAAGATTAAACTTTCCCCATCCCACCCCACGTGGCAGCAAACCACTAAACCAAAGTAATGACTCATTGTCCCTTTTAATTAGATGGCCAAGTATTGCCTGTAAGTCCTAATTATTGTCTACTTCTTTAGTCCTTTTGAAAACCTTATAGGCTTTTAGGCTCAGCTTCATCAATCTTCTATTGTTTATTTTAGCTCACATTGGATTTGAACATGAATTTACTATTCAAGTTAAATACAACCTCCGGTCTAGCAAGTTCATGTTCAATTCAAAGGCTTAACACCTTTTAAAAGATAAAACATTTCTTTTGACACTCATAAATGCTTGCTCGAAACTCATGGAAAAAAAATGGTATCTCCTTTTATACTATACATGTATCAAACATATCTTTGTATCCATTTTTAATTCATTTCTATTTAAATCTAATACATGCTATTATTACTTAACGCCGAGATTAAAGCAATAGTAAATTGGATCGATTTGAACATAGAAATGTCTTTATTTTATGAAGGGGCTGCAATATTTTTCTCTTCTTAATTTTGTATTTTTATAGGTCATATAATTACATTAATGAGACACCATCGTGGTGTTCAGCCCATTTACTAAGTTATACATGGGGTTGGAATTTTTACAGACTTCTACATTTATCATTTTATCACCGCTATGGTGCTCTTGATCATCTCAACTTCTAAAAATCTATATTTCAAAAATACAAAGTTGATGTCAAATATTTACTAAGTTATTCTGTTCTTTCCTTTTATTTGCCTCGAAGGGTTAAAGGGCACCAGAATGAATCTATATACTTATGTTTTATTTATTTCTATGTGTTCCTTTCGAGAGAAAAGTGAGCTCTAATATTGAATAAATACTAGGTGTATCCATGTGGCAACGAGTGAATCTGTCCTATATAAAGTACATCGAGTTTTTACTTGTTTTGCTTCCTTATTGGCTTAAGGCAATTGGCACATAAAAGTGCCTCTACTGAAACACGAGTAAAAGGACTTACTAAATTTATTTTCGTTTTGAAGAAGAAAATTTCTTGTATTGCTTGATTCCTTCACTTTCTTCCATTAAAAGCGGAACACAGACTTAGAAGTACTATTAATTGGTAAGTACATAGAGAAATTTTCTACAAGTTTACTGTATTGGAACAGCTGATACTAAGCTCGACGAGCTCCATTTCCTTGCCTTCTATCCAATGTTTATTGTTGCTCGTACATTACTCACTGCATCAGTGTGATACTACAATGAACACAACACTGAAGGTGTGGTGAATTTTAGAGAGATTGTCAAGAGAATCGACTCACGTATGTTAAGGTTATCCCTTCTTTCGTTTTGACATGATTCATACGGTACAAACGAAACAAGAAAACGTACAACTTCCATAAATGAACTCTATTTGTAGAGATGCTAGGGATGACTATGTTCTTGATTTCCATATGTCTTATTATTTTATCGTCTTTTCATGGGTCTCAAAAATACGTAAGTTGGTAAAATTTATTTCATGATATTAATTAGAGGCATAATGGTCTTATGATGTACCAAGAGATTTTATTAACGTATTTCATTTGCATTTCATGCATTTATACATGCACATTGACCCATGACCAAATGGCGTTATATACGCGTACATATATATATATATATGTATGTATGTATGTATATGGGATATGGGAAAGGTTCTGGCGTTATATACGCACCACCACCTGATCAGCTGATATATGTTGATGATTTGCCCATAGTGGCCGAGATGGGATTCCCTCAGAGGCGTGATGATGTTATGACGTTATATACGCATATATATATATATATTATGTATATGGGATATGGGGAAAACGTTACAGCGTTATATACGCACCACCACCTGATCAGCTGGTATACATTGATGATTTTGCCCATAGTGGACGAGATGATATGATGGGATGCCCTCAGAGGCTTGATGATGTTATGAGCACATGTACCTACGCACGACATGACATTCATACACATATGCATATGCATGACACTATAAGTATTTCATGATTTGCAGAGTTATCCGGACTTACAAGTTGATTCTTATATGTCTTTAAATAAATATTAACTTATTGTTATGTTTCAGTTCTATCTTACGTACTTAGTACATTATTCGTACTGACGTCCTTTTGTTATGGATGCTGCATTCATGCCTGCTGGTATAGATAATCAGTTTGACGAGCCCTCATAGTAGACGAGATTGACATTTAGCGAAGGATCGGTAAGACTCCACCTCATTCGGAGTGCAGCCGAGTCTTTGAGTCATCGCGTCAGAGTTTTACTACAGACTTATGGGTAGGCTGGTACCCTATCCCATTTGATGTCAGTTAATCTTAGAGGCTTTGTAGACAAGGGTTCATTTTTTACAGTATGTCAGAGGCTTTGACGGCCCATATGTATTTGTATTCATGTTTTAAGAACGATAGTTTATTGATACAGTGTTGCCCACTTACAGTTGTACTTTACGAGTTATGGCCATGTTAGCCCATGATAGTTACCAAGAAAAAAATGAGTTACAGAGTGGTTCGCTCGGGCCACTACGACACCGGGTGCCAGCCACGCCTTCCCTGGCTTGGGGCGTGACAGCTATGACTATGTCAGAGTATGCAGTTCATTTTAGTGACTTGGCTAGACATGCACCGGCCTTGGTTGCTACAGTTCGAGAGAGGGTTCGTCGGTTTATTGAGGGGCTCCATCCCAGCATCATGATTAGCATGGCTTGGGATTTAAAGATGGATATTTCGTACCGGCAGGTTGTGAGTATTGCTAGGAGAGTGGAGGGCATGGTTGCTCGGGAGAGAGATGAGAGAGAGGCCATGAGATCTCGAGAGTCTAGCACTTATTCTGGTACTCATGCCCCAACTGTAGTTCGACATGGTAGGGGCTAGGTGAGTCGCTCTGTTCATTCAGCTCTTTCAGCCGCCAGTGGTATTTCGGCTACTCCTAAGCCCCATGAGCCTTATTATGCACCGCCAGTATCTAGTTTGCCTCCTGCACGGGGTGCTTTTAGTGGAAGGTCCAGCAGGCCTGGCCCGAGCTAGTCACAGCAACCACTGTCATACCTCTTTTTTACACACCCGAAGGTAGTATAAGGGAGTTTTTCCAATTAAAGTGACACTTGAAACGAGATTATTTATTTAAAAATTCAGAGTCGCCACTTGGGATGATTTATGGTGTCCCAAGTCACCGATTTTAAATCCCAAATCAAGAAAAGATTGACTCTGTTTATGTTCCGCGAAACACAAAAATTCGGGTAAGAAATTCTGTTAACCCGGGAGAAGGTGTTAGGCATTCCCGAATTCCGTGGTTTTAGTACAGTCGCTCAACTGTTATTATTGGCCTATTTATTTGATTTTAAAACATCTTTGAAACCTATGTGCATTTTTATTCCTTTTAAACCGCTTTTAATATTTCAGGAAATTTCAAGGTTATTTAAAACACACCGTAAGCCACGCTACATGAAATGCACCCGTGGTTCTCGACACGTTCTATTTAACCTTGTCGGAAATTAGAATCAGGTCACATAAAATGCACCCCCGGATCTATAACACATTCATTTCATTATTATTATTCAAAATTATGGCAGGGTCACATGAAATGCACACCCAAATTTTAGGAATTAAAATATCACGACTACGTCACGGGAACCGTACCCGTAGCTATGACAACTTATTTTATTAAACGCGCCTAAAGCAAACTACGAAGGTTCAAGGCATTTCTAAACTAATTTTGTATTTATACGAGGGACATAAATTAAAGGATTTTATTTGTGTATGGCACACCTCAAATTATTTTAAGAAGAAAGTATTCAACTAAAACAAACCAGGGATGTTCATAATTAATTATTTCCTAAACTAATTTGAGATTGTTGCGAGGTTCTCATAGTATGGAATTTGTTGTGGGGAAGTGTAACATTTAGCTATTATTGTCTATTACATTAAATACCATCACTCATAAGATTGCAAATGAAATAAGTTATTGAAAATAAGAAAGGATATTAGTGCAAGGATCCATATTATTCCTAGAATAAAGCATAGAGACAATCCTAAATAGGAAATAACTTTAACAACAATACAATCACATCAGGTTAACAGAGAAGAAACCTTGAGGACATTCTTCCATAGAACACAAAATGTAAGCACTAAAATATTAATAATAAAATTTATCAATTTATGTTATCAAAGGAAACAGTAGAATTACAATAAGAGTAAGAGTGGACCTTTACGTCAAAGCCTAGGACGTCAATGCCCTTTGAAACTTTAAGAACAAAAACCGACTTCGAACAAAAATTAGTGGCCGAAAATATCACCGGTGACTGAACCTCGATCGGAACCCAACACAGCAACTCGTATAAACCTCGTCGACAACCTCAAAACTCGCCCGAACACTCGGACTATGACAAATGCCTGCAACCTAGAACTGGTACTCAACGTTTGAATATAGGTTGCGTTGGCTGTAACCCATAAATGATGTTTAACGTCGAAGGCTTGGTCTTGAGGTCTGTTTTGGGTGGAGATGGAGTCCGTTCCGGCGGGTTTGGGTGGAAGAACAGCGACCTGTTGGTGCGTGTGTGCATGTGTCCGGCATTAGGCTGCTGGAAACAGTTGTTGGAATGAAGAAGAAGATGGAACGAGGGGGTCATTTGGGGTGGTATTGAAGACGATGATCTTCAGGGGGGTCGGGTTCGTGTATTGGCGCTGATCTTTTTTGGTTATAGCGTCTGACTGTCAGATCTATATAGGTCTTTGGGGCCTTCTTCTATTTTAGGTGTTAGGTACTATTATATAGGGGTAGGAATTAGGTTAGGGGTATCGGCCTAAGAATTATGGGTTTGGTAATTATGGACTAGGTCCAAAAATTAGGCCTAAAAATGGGTTGATCGAGCCCAAGTTTTATTCTTTCCCCGCAAACGAGATTAAAATACGATCTCATTTATTAATTAGTCCTACTTAAGTAAATAACTGTTAAAATAAGACTAACCATTAAAACAAAATTATTTTTGGTATTTTTCAAGATTAAAAATTACTACAAAACATTAAACAAAACTATTTTTTGTAATTTTCGTTTTCTTGTAATAAAATAAAGTAAAAGAGTAAAAATAAGTTGAAATAGCTATATTAGGCCTAAATTAAATATTTACGTGCTAAAAATATGAAAAATCTTGGAGAGGATCAAAAATCACATGTCTACAACCACGCCCTCTGAGAGCTTGATTTGAGTGTGGCGACATTCACCATATAGTGAGTGATTTCCCCAGACTTAGGAGGGGTGAACCTCCACGGGCTTCTCAGGCACCACATGCTCCACCGGGTCCTCAAGCTATGGTTGTAGCACTAGCTACTACTCCACCTGCTTAGCCAGCTCGAGGTGGAGGTCGGGGAGGTTGGGGAGGTCTCAGGCACCACATGCTCCACCGAGGCCGTTACTTCTGACTCTATCATTATAGGTATTGTTTCAGTCTATCATAGAGATGCGTTGGTTTTATTTTATCCAGACTCAACTTATTCCTATGTGTCATCTTATTTTGCTCTGTATTTGGGTGTATCCCATGATTCCATGAGTTCTCCTGCTTATGTGTCTACACCCGTGGGAGATATTGGGCGTGGTTGGTTGTTATTAGTGGTTTTGACACTAGAGTCGATTTATTATTGCTCAGTATAGTAGATTTTGATATTATCTTGGGCATGGACTGGTTGTCACCCCATTATGATATTCTTGATTGTCACGCCAAGACCGTGATGTTGGCTATGCCAAGCTTACCACGATTAGAGTGGAGGGGTACCTTAGATTACACTCCCAACATGAGCTAGGTACTCGGGTTGAGTTGAGCACAATATTTCACTCTCAGACAGACGGACAATCCGAACGCACTATTCAGATTCTAGAGAATATGCTCTGTCCGTGTGTGATGGAGTTTGGAGGTTCTTGGGATCAGTTCTTGCCACTTGCGGAGTTTGCGTACAACAACAGTTATCAGTCCAACTTTCAGATGGCACCGTATGAGGCTCTGTATGGTAGGCGGTGTCGGTCCCTAATGGACTGGTTCGAGCCGGGTGAGGCTAGGTTAATTCAGGATAGACTTCGTACAACCCAGTCTAGTTAGAAGAGTTATGCGGATCGGAAGGTTTGCGATGTTGTATTCATGGTTGGAGAACTTGCTCTGGGTTTCGCCTATGAAGGGTATTATGAGGTTCGGGAAGAAGGGCAAGCTGAGCCCAAGGTTCATTTGTCCATTTGAGGTGTTGCGGCGAGTTGGGGAGGTTGCTTATGAGCTTGCCTTACCTACCAGTCTAGCAGGAGTTCATCTGGCATTCCATGTTTCAATGCTCCAGAAGTATTACGGTGATCCATCTCATGTGTTGGATTTCAGCTCTGTCCAGTTGGATAAGGATCTATCTTATGTTGAGGTGCCGGTGGTTATTTTGGACAGATAGGTTCGAAAGTTGAGGTCAAGTACATTGCTTTAGTGAAGGTGCAGTGGAGGGGTCAGCCGGTCGAGGAGGCGACTTGGGAGACCGAGCATGATATGCGCAGACGTTATCCTCATCTTTTCACCACTTCAGGTATGTCTCTATGCTCGTTCGAGGACGAACGATTATTTTAAGAGGGGGAGGATGTAACGACCTGACCGATCGTTTTAAGAGTAATATCCCCGATCCCCTATTTACTTCTTCCCCCGTATCTTTTTCTGCTTATGTGACTTGTCGGGAGGTTTTGTTTTTGGTTTCGGAATGTTTTGGGACACTTAGTCTCTAAAACGGAAGCTTAAGTCCTAGGATTGGAATTGTATGAAGATGACTCTAGAATAGAGTTCGATCGGTTTCGTTAGCTCCGTTGGATAATTTTGGACTTAGGAGCGTATCCGGACTGTGAATTTGAAGTATGTAGCTGATTTAAGCTTGAAATGGCAAAAGTCGAATTTTTGGAGATTTTGACCGGAAGTGAAATTTTTGATATCGAGGTCGGACTTCAATTTAGGAAGTTGGAGTAGGTCTGTAATGTTGAATATGACATGTTTGCAAAATTTGAGGTCAATCGAACGTGATTTGATAGGTTTCGGCATAGGTTGTAGAAATTTAAAGTTTCTAGTTCATTAAGTTTGAATTGGAGGGTGATTCATCTTTTTGCTGTTGTTTGATGTGTTTTGAGGGCTCGACTAAGTTCGTATGGTGTTTTAGGACTGGCAAGTGTGTTTGGTTGAGGTTCCGGAGGCCTCGGGTTGATTTCGGGTGGTTAACAGATCAAATTTGGTTTGGGAGAATGGTTGAAGTTGTTGCACCTGGTGTAATCGCACCTGCGCACTTTGGGACGCAGATGCGACGCTGCAGAAACGGCCATCGAGCCGCAGATGTGATTTTGGGTCTGCCCAGCTTGGACAATAGAAATGGTCAGAGTCTCACAGAAGCGGTCAGAGTCTCGCCGAAGCGGTTATAGTCTCGCAAAAGCGGACTCGTAAGAGCGGAGAAAGAACGTAGAAGCGGGCGTGCAGAAGCGTCACTTGAGCGCAGAAGCGATTCTTGAGGACTTAGGTTATGTCCGCACCTGTGATGACTTTTATTCAGGTGCAGCACAGAGAAGCGGTGGATTTTTCGTATGATCGCTGGGCAGAAAAAGAGGATTTCGAGGGTTTTATCCCATTTTCAATTTTGAGACTTTGAGAGCTTTGTGTAAGGAAATTTTTCGAGGGTTCTTCAAGGAAATTATTGGGATAAATGATTCTAACCTAGATTGGACTATATTTCATGAATCTATTACTATTTTCATTATCTAATTAGGGATTTGAGCTGGAAAATTTGGGAAAAAATGGTAGAAACTTCCTAGACTAAATTTTTGAGTTTTGAAAGGCGATTTGAGATCGGATTCGAGTAATTCTTGTATGGTTGGACTCGTTAGTGAATGGATGTTTGTATTTTATGACTTTTACCCGATTCCGAGACATAGGCCTGGGAGGCTTTTAGGCCGATTTTTGAATTTCTTGTTAAAATCTTGATTTCATTAATTAGATTAGTCTATTAGTTATATTTATGATATGTATTTGCTTTTGGCTAGATTTGAGCCATTCGAAATCGGATATTCGTGGAAAAGGCATTATTATTGATTGACTAAGCTTGGTTTGAGGTAAGTAGCTTGCTTAATCTTGTGTAGGGGAACTCTCCTTAGGATTTGGGACTGATGTGATATGTGAGCGTCGTGTACGTGAGGTGACGAGTGTGTACATGGGTATTTGTTTTAAAATCCAATTTCTACTGAGTAATAACCTGTTTCTTCTTAGTGGAGATATACCAATTATCTTGTTTATCCTATAATAGCTTGTCTGCGTGCCTTAAATGCTTATTTGAACTCTGTGCAACATGCTTAGTGGATTTACTATTCTTTCCTAGACTTGTACTTAGTTTAAACTGTAGGATTACTTGTTGTAACTGTTAATTCCATATTTTGGGATGTGTATTTACTTTGGGACTATTGAACGGTATTTCGGGAGATCCCCCCTGCATATTTACTTTGGGATAACGAAACGGTATTCCGGGAGATCCCCCTACATATTTACTTTGGGACTACGGAACGGTATCTCGGGAAATCCCCCTGCATATTTATTTTGGGACTACAGGACGGTATCTCGGGAGATCCCCCTGCACATTTACTTAAAGGACTACGAGACGGTATTTCGGGAGATCCCCTGATGTTGTTCCTATGTACTGTAATGTTACTCTTATGTGATTTCCTTTTGTTAAATTTCAGTCTCTTATTATACTACAATATTTTCATTCCGTATTTAATTTATATATACCAGTAGGGCCCTGACCTGATCTAGTCACTACTCGATCGAGATTAGGCTTAGCAATTACTGGGTATCGTATGTTGTACTCATGCTACTCTTCTGCACATATTTTCGTGTGCAGATCCAGGTACCTCCGACCAGCCTCGCTTTTAGTTGCATAGCTGCTGCTGCTCCGGAGACTTCAAGGTACATCTGCTCGCGTCCGCAGACCTCGAAGTCCCCCTCTATCTCTTTTTTGTTGTTCTTCCTCTACTTCTTCTAAATACTGATGTATAGAACAGTTAAAAATTCTTAGAAGCTTGTGACTTATGATATTCAGGGTCTTGGGGAGATTTTTGTATATATTCGAGTGTGGTTATTGTACATGCCGAGCGGCACTTGTAACAGTTGTTAAATTGTCTGTTGCAGTTAGCTGTTAAATTTTATGCTTTTATTTTTGTTATTCCGCAATGTTAGGCTTACCTAGTCGCAGAGACTAAGTGCCGTTACGACTTATCACAGAGGGAGGATTTGGGTCGTGGCAGTTGAAAACCATTTAGAATATCAATAGTCATGTTTTTAGATTAAAATTTTATTGTCCAAACGATTTAAAGTACCGAAAGATACTTCAAAAAGATATTTCATGAAACATGTTTAAACACCTTTTTAATCCTCCTAAAAGGTGTTAATCGACCTTTCAACTACCCCTTATAGAATATGAGAAAACAACATCAAGGAAAGAAATACCAAGCTAATTAAAGTTTAAAAGGGGGTGGGGGTGGGGTGGCGGTTTATGGGTTTAAAAATATTGACTTGTCACAACGTTTCTCGATTAAACCAACTGTACGTTAACCACCAAGAAGAAAAGACACCTAATTAATAGGTGAGAATTTCCTTGTAAACCAAAACAGACACTAAAGAAGAAAAATAGTTGAGTATTTTGTATTTGTACTCTCTCCAATTACTTTTATTTGGCAGGTATACTAAAAATAGATTTTTATTTTTACTTGTTACTTTGCGCATATCAAGCAAAGACAAATTTTATTTTTCTTGTTATACCCATAGTATTTATTATTTATTTCAAATTATTTTTTCAAATCTAATAAAATATGCATCAATTAATATGGTATCATGGTAAATTATGCACTTCATTTATTATTTCTTAAATGGCGTGAAAAGTCAAAACATGTCAAGTAAAAGTGAACAGAGGGAGTATAATTTAGGTCTACAAAATAAATCAACTTAATTTAAATTTGCAGAACTGCTAGAATTTTTCTTCAATTGATTTCTATCGACTTAACTATATATTTTTTATTTTACCGAATGGGCTTAAACAACAATGATTATGAGAATATTTTAAGATTCATAGCTTATTTTTGCTAAAACCCGACCATTCGATTTGAGCCTGCATTCAAAATTGTGGTTTGAAAGTGATTATATGTCGATATGCCTGTTTAAGATCAATTTTTTAAAAGGTATGGTGTAAGGTGAAGGCTAATCCATGAAAAGAGAAGGAAGCCCGGCCTAGTAAGTTGCGTGATCGAGAAGGGGTTTTGCGATAGCAGTAACCCCCAAGTATTTAAGGATAGTAATCGTGAAATTTCTAACTCTTCTTACATTGTTGGGGACTTTGATCCATCTCAATAGCCATATCTCATATAGTTGCAAGCTTATGTAAGCTTCTCTTTATGCTATTACCACACTATCAAAAGTTTATTCACTGCATATAAATATTATTAAAGACATAATTAATTAAATAAAAGCGTATTTTCTCTATTTGTAATGATTCGACCGGTTATTTTGAGCTCTAGCACGTTGTTCGGCAGTTTGAGGCCATGAATAGCTTCACTTCAGGCATTATGACTTGCACGCATAGTCGTAATTGATTTTCGAAAAGTTCTGAGTGTTTGGAAAGAAAATTCTTATTTCGGAAGTTTTAAGTTGAAAGAATTGACTGAGGTTTGATTTTTTAGTAAACGACCTCAGAATCAGGATTTGAAGGTTCTAACAGGTTCGTATGATGATTTTGGACTTGAGCGTATGTTCGGATCGGTTTTTGGATGACCCGTGAGTGTTTCAGCGCCTATTGTGGAAGTTGGCATTTTGGAAGAATTTCATAAATTTGGGTTGCAGTGCATTTCAATGTTATCGATGTCCGTTTGGGATTTCGAGTCTGAGAATAGCTCTTTATGGTGATTCTGGTATTGGAAGAGCGTCCGAAACTGGACCTTTTGATATTGGGGTCGGATTCCAATTCCGGAAGTTGGAGTAGGTCCGTAATGTCGAATGTGACTTGTGTGCAAAATTTGAGGTTAATCGGACGTGATTTGATAAGTTTCGACATCGAATGTAGAAGTTTGAAGTTCTAAAGTTCATTAAGCTTGAATTGGGGTGTGATTTATGATTTCAATTTTGTTTGATGTAATTTGAGGCCTTGAGCAGGTCCGTGTCATGTTATGGGGCTGGTTTGTGTGATTGGACGGAGCCCCGAGGCCTCGGGTGTGCTTCGGGGTGGTGGTTTCGGATCATTTAGGGCTGTTTTGCAACAGCTGATGTTGGTGTCTGGTGTTGTTCTTCGCGTTCGTGAGGATCCTCTCACGTTCGCGAAGAAGGATTTGGCTTCAGGGACTTTATTCTTCGCGTTCGCAAAGAATGAAATCTCTATTGCACAGGTGTGACTTCGGAGGCTCATATCTCGCAATCTATAAAGAATTTGGAAATGATCCAAAGAAGAAAGTTGTAGCCCCTTGTATCTAGTTTTCAGAAAAGTAAACCATTTATTATTTGGTTTTGTTTACCTAAAGTTATGGCTAGTATACTACATGATGTCCGGGAAGAAGAAGAAGAAGAAGAAGAAGAAGAAGAAGAAGAAGAAGAAGAAGAAGAAGAAGAAGAAGAAGAAGAAGAAGAAGAAGAAGAAGAAGAAGAAGAAGAAGAAGAAGAAGAAGAAATTTGTATTGCATATGACTGACTTTGGAGGCTTATATCTCGAAATCTATAAGGAATTAGAAGATGGCCAAAATATAAAAGTTATAGATCTTGGGTCTAGATTTCAAAATATTAAACCATTTGTCATTTGGAGTTTTGTACTAAAAGTTATGACCATTATACTAGAGATTGTCTGAAAAGCGTTTGGGAATGAATTTCGATAATTTTGTTCATCGCGAACGCGAAGAAAGGTTGCTTGGCAGTGTATATGTTTGCAAAAATGGGTTTGACTCATTTCATCTTATTTCCTCCATGGGAGACGGCCTAGGAGCGATTTTGGAGCTCTATCTTCATCATCTATATCAAGGTAAGTGATTCCCACCTATTGCAAGTCAATTACTTGGATTATATCTAGATTTTAACATGGAAAATCATGGGAAATTAGTGAAAATTTGGGGTTTTAAAGAAAACCTAGAAATTTATATTTTTAGATTTTGACCACGAAATTGGACATGGAACTTGGAATAAATTATATATTTGAGTTCGTAGTGTTATGGGTAAAGTTTATCTTCAAAAATTTTCGGAATCCGGACACGTGGCCCTGAGGATGATTTTATCGACTTTTCAAGAGGAGTTGGAAATTGTTGTAAATAGAATTATAATGGGTATTTGTGTATATATTAATGGGTTTGCATAATTATTGGCTAGTTTGAGCGCTGGGCATCTGTTTGAGTCGTCGGAAGGGCTCGGGAGCCGGTTATGGAACTTCAGAGCGAGGTAAGTCTCCTTTCTAACCTTGTAAGAGGGAGTTATCCCCATAGGTAAAATAATTAAATATGTGCTTCTATTTGTGGAGGCTATGTATACACGAGGTGACGATAGTCCGTACGTCGCTACCATTATGCTTAAGTCCGGGTAGTCTAGGACCCGCAAGCATGCTATACTTGAAATATTTGTAACCTTATTGACAATTTAAATTGCTTAAATCACATCAAACTGGTAAATGAATTTCTAAAGAAATTAAACATAATTTTCTTGACCGTTAAAGAGAAGTTGTCATTTCTTTGGGTAATTGTTTCCCTGATAAATTCTTGATTGACTATTTGATGTGTTTATTTATATTTGACCGTGTCGCATGTATAATTCACGAGCGAGATAATAGATGCATCTATGGTTTGCGCTATTCGACCTTCTAGCAGTGCACAGTTTAAATATTATATTGGATCAGGTCGTACGACCTCGTCATGATTTGCGCATGCAATGTATTGCTTGCCTTGAAATTATAAATAATGATATTCCCTCCTTGGCCTGAGATAAATTGATAATTGAGGAAATATGAACTTGGAAATCTTTTATTATCAAAAGGATTGTTTACTTACTACATGATTCCCTTGAGTTTACTGTTGTTTTTAATAAATCCACGACTGATTATATTATTGGACCACTAGTAAGTGTCGAAGTCGACCTCTCGTTATTACTTCTTTGAGGTTAAACTGGATACTTACTGGGTACCTGTTATTTTTGTACTCATACTACACTTACTGTTCATTTTTATTGCACATGCACATGAATGTCTAGTAGCTTCGTTGGGCGCAGCAGCATGGTTGATGCGGAGACTCAGGTGACTTGCATCTCTCGAGACGACCCGCAACCAGCAGAGTCTCTTTCAGAGTATTGTAGTTTCTTTCCTGTCCAATTTGTATTCCGGACAGTTATTGTATTACATTTTATTTCCTAGAAGTTTCTCATGTACTTATGACACCGGGTTCTGAGATGACTATGAGATTATTCAGTATTTAAATTTGTTAAAGACACCATTATTTTCTTGGTTAAGTTCATTATTTATTGTTTAATGTAAGGAAAATAAATGATTTCAAAATACTAAAATGAGAAATTTATTTAACTTCCTGGTATTGGCTTGCCTGACAAGTGATGTCTGGCGCCATCATGACCTTTAAAAGATTTTGGGTCGTGACACTATCAGCTTAAGTTTTTAGATGAAATGGTCTCACACTTCAACATGATATTAGAGCAGGCAGAGGCCCTGGGTTCGAGTCTGATCACTACCCCATATCAAAAAGAATTTTCACGTGATTGGCTCATCAAAAAGAATAAGGCCCGCACGTGAGGAAGCGTGTTGAAGACATAATTAAATAAATAAAAGTATATTACCTCTATCATCTTAAATTTTGTAGATAAAATGGTGACACACTTCAACAAATACTAACCAAACATTAAATATGATAGTATCGAAGAAACCTCTCAATTAAAGAAACCTTTCAATGGATTTTACGAAACCACATTCCCGATTAACTCTTAAGCTAAAAGAGGCAATTTCAAGTTCTTTTGGCTTGCAAAATGATTCTGAAAAAAGCAAAATTAGAGAAAATGAATCACTATGTAACGACCCGAATAGTCATTTTGAGCATTTGCACTTTGCTCGGTAGTTTGGGGGCACGAGTAGCTCGGTATGATATATTAGGACTTGTTTACAAAATTTGAGTTCATTCTGAGTTGATTTAATATGTTTCGACGAGAGTTTTTGGAAGTCGAAAGTTCATTAAGTTTGATTCGAGGTATGTTTCATCGTTTTGGTGTTATTATGCGTGATTTGAGGCCTCGAGTAAGTCTGTATTATGTTATGGGACTTATTGGTATGTTCGTACAGGGTCCCGAGGGGCTCGAGTGAGTTTTGGATAGAATTGGGTTGTGTTGAGCTCGTTTTTCTTATGTTTCGACGTCATTTTTTCATGCATAAATAGTACCACATTAAACAAATGGGCTCCGATTTCTGTTTTGGTTGAAGCATTTGATCAGTATCGTAATTATGGATCCGTAGCGAAAAGATCGTTGAATTTTGACATCGTATGAGGATTTTATGGTTATTTTACTAAGAATTGGGTTGCCAGATTTTTTTTTCCTGATTAATTACCAAATTGCCAATAACTTCATATTTAAAACTCTGCACTATTTCCAAATATTGAAACCAACATATCTCCTTCATTATAAGGTCAAATAGAGTGATTCAAAGGCCTATCTTGGCTGAAATTTACGGAATTCATTGGAGGCATCAAAGGTAAGTTTTGGGATCATTTGGCATGCAAAACGGGGCAGAACAACTGGGCAAAAGTACTTAAAATCGAATGTTTGTTCATTTGATCATATTTTGAGTTGGAGAGCTCAAAATTGGACAATTTTTGGAGGCGATTTTCACCATATGGATTGGGGTAAGTGTTCTATACTCGATTTTGGTTATATTTCATGAATCCATCTTTGTTTTGGCATTTGATTGATGATTTCAAAGTGAAATTTGGGGGTTTTGTCTAAAATTTCATAAAATATATTTTTGAGTTTTGAACATCGATTCGAAGTCGGATTTGAGTAAAAATAGTGTGGTTGGACTCGTAATTGAATGGGTTGTCAGATTTTATGAGTTTTGTTGGGTTCCGAGATGGGGGCCCGGATAGGGCTTTTTGGCTGATTTTGGGCTTTTAATTAAAGATTTAACCTTTTTCGATTGGGATTGGTTCCTTTAGCATTGTTTGATGTATTTGAGTTGTTTTTGGTTAGTTTCGAGCCGTTTGGAGGTCAGAACATGCGGGATGGCATTTTTGGAGCGTTGCTTGGCTTGCTCAGTATTGGAATTGGCTTGTTTGAGATAAGTAACTCTTCTAAACTTAGTTCTGAGGGTATGAAATCCCGAATTACGTGCTATGTGATTTATGTTGAGGTGACACACATGCTAGGTGACGGGCATATGGGTGTGCACCCTATGAATTGTGACTCTGTTGTTTCCATGGCAGTGTATAGTGGCCTTATTTTGTTGATATATGTGTTTTCACCATGTGATAAAGTAATTGAGCTGTCAATCATGCTAGATATCATGTTTAGGCTTTATGCTGATATTGCTAGGACCCATAGTGGTCGTTGCTTGCTGTCATCTTACTGATTTTATTGATATTTCGTACTCAGTCATATTGATGCATACATATCATATCTCAGTCTTAGTTGTTATTTATTGATACATCATATCATCGTTCCGGGATAGTTTTCATAACATTGTGAGCGTGTGGTGAGACTGGAGAGAGTGATGACTGAGTGAGGCCGAGAGCCTAATTATGAGTGACAGTTATGGGATCAAGCTGCACGCCGCAACGGTTAAATTGATGATTATGCTAGCGCTTGGGCTGCAAGAGCCTCCTCGGAGTCTGTAACACACCCCCGCTGAGCGTGGATGATATTATTGAGGGATGGATTTTCCTGGAGATGGATTTGTCCGAAGTACTTGATACCTGGAGATGGATTTCTCCACGGGGTTGGATTGCCCTTTTTCCTCGGTACTGGATGACAGATGGTCAATGATATATATATATATATATATATATTTCAAGATGGCTTTTCCTGGGCCATATACAGTACCGTGTGGTTGAGCATTTATGAGTGGAAAGAGTGAGATATTGAGATTTAGTACTTTGAGAGCATGAGTACATGATTCATCTCTAGGATACATGGCATTGGCATGTATATATGACATACATGCATAGATACACATTTCCCTTATGTTGTACGGTATCACGTCATTCATGAATTTTTACTCACATTGATATGTGGTCATGTAGAGGTATTTCACACTTGCTAGCTGGAAAGAAAATAAAACATCTTATTTACTATGAAAGGATTTTTAGATAAATTATAATTTTCAAACTATCTCATATTTTACGACGATTTCGGTCAAGGATTTGAGTTTTCACTCATATTCTTGAAAAGCAGAACTATTTTGGAAAACTGTTAAAAAGGCTAGCATTCTTATCTTTGAGTTACTTCCTTATTTATATGCTCTACATTGTTATGAACTGCTATTAGTTATTGGTGTTGAGCCCAAACTATGTTCTAGCTCATCACTACTTTCAACCTAAGGTTAGATTTGTTACTTACTCAGTACATTGGGTCGGTCATACTGATGCTACACTTCTGCACATTGCGTGCAGATATTGGCTATTTTTGTTGTTGTGCTCGATGGTTACCGAATTGGAAAACGTACCTGTGTCCCTGTTGTAGCTGCCTCTTGTTCATGGTAGCCTTATATTTTAAAACTCTACTTATATACTTTTCAAATAGAAGGTGTATTTTGATCATATTAGCTTTGTAAACACTATTCTTAGAAGCTCATGATTTATACAATCAGTCCTTGGAAAATGTATAAGATTCAGAGAATTCCTTTGTTTAATTGTCTTATTAAGGTCATTGAAATTGGATAGTTATTAGTTGGCTTACCTAGCGAGTTGGGTTAAGTACCATCACGATTAGTGTATTTTGGGTCGTGATAGATTGGTATCAGAGCTCTAGGTTCATAGGTTCTACAAGTCATGAGCAAACGTCTCGTAGAGTCTTACAGATCGGTATGATACCGTCCATACCTATCTTCGAGAGGCTACAAGACATTAAAGATATACTTCCCATCTTTCTTTCCTTATCGTATGGCATTGATTTAGCTTGAAGCGTAACTCTTTGAATTCCTTCCACGCAATCGTATACGCATGTGAGTGCTTGGTATTTGCTGTGCATCGACGACTTGTGATTCCCGAGATGAGCTGCGAGATGTGATTTCTATATGTTGATGACGGGCCAGTCTGGAGGACTTGAGGCTAGGTTTGACTGTAGCTTGAGCACAAAGGTGATGATTGTGTGAGCACATACTTTTGGACTTATATGTCTGGTTGTGTCCCTATTGGTGGAATTTGTGGTTGGATGGCTATGCAACGTGTATGATGTGACTGCGGGAAGTGTTCAGATGGTTTGAATGCGATGGAAAGAGTTTGATTGAGATGTAAATTAGTGCTTGATTCTGTCTTGATTTGACGTATAATCTCGAGTTATGGGTGTGTTGAAGGATCTTTCATGTTGTTGGTTGTAGAGTGAAGTAATGTTTTCAATGTTGTGATATGAGTTTAGACTCAGGAAGATTAAGTGATTGCATAATAGTTATGACCGTGGAAGGGAATAGAGAGATGTCAGTTTGAGGCAAAGCAGGTGGGTTATCTTCTGTGGTGTGTCCTGAGATTTGTGTGATCCCTATGTTGTTTTGTAGCGAGTTCTCTTTTACCAGTGAATTATATGTATTGCAATTTGAGTTAGGATCTCTTATGAGAGATAGCTTGACTGTTATAAAGGCGAATGCAAGATTTGCAGATGATTTGAGTTTCATGATCTTATGGAGGATTTAGTGGAATCTCACTGTGGTGTTCTGGCAGTAATAGAATATGGGCATCATGAGTTATTGTGTATTTTGATATATGGCTTTGAGCCAAATAGAGGAGTCTGCTATTGCTAAGTTGATTGCATGGCTATGTATTGTATTGGTTTCGGTTTAAGGTATACCTGTGAATAAGTTATGTTTTGTAGAGAGTGAGATCGAGTAAAGGAATTTCTAGATACAGGTTGTATTACACTCTATGAGTATATGGGAATCATCAAATAATTGAGTGGTTATTCGTGAAGGGTGTAGTGTGCATGGAGTAGGAATTTGCTCGGTTGCTTAGGAATGTGGGTTACTTCCTTGGATGTTAGTATGCTCATGGGGCATAGGTCGTTCAGTCCATTTGCTTTATTTAATTGAAATTTGAGCATAGTGGAAGGCTCTCGAGAGGGTTCTAATGGGTTCAAGATATATATATAGCAATTGAGAATTTTTCAGGATTTGTATATGGTTAGGAACCAAGGTTTACATTGGATGGTGCCGAGACTTGTGGTATTTCCATATCCTTATGGATTCTACATTTCAGTATCAAAAAAGGGGAAAGAGGTGGCTTTAGATTCATGGAAGGTCTCTTTAGAGTGGGTATCTTAGTTGTGGTACTTTTGGGGTGCTTAAGAGGGAATTCAGCGGCTTATGAGCCTTAGGGCGGTGTGGTTCCATGCTAGATTTCATGGGGCATGTTTGGTTAAGGATCATAGTGTTCTAGCAAGGAGAAGTACCAATTTGAAAGGCAATTCGGGAAGGACTTGGAGAATTAGGACAATTCGATAGTAGGTTGGATCAGCACAGTAATAGATATAATCGGTTCTTTGGGTAATTATGATGTGGTGGGTTTCTACAGGTGCTTCGTGGTAATGCTCTTGGGTTTTGTAAGCCTACGTGGCTTGATTGAGATAGAGAGATTTAGTTCTGATGGTTTGATTATGTGCAAATGAGTTTCGAAGAGTTTTCAATGGTTACTACCATGGTTCGAGGTGTATATTTCCTACTAGTGTGTGGAACGTGTTGCGAATAGGGATTTTCTACTAGATGAGATCAAATGGAAGGTTTCTAACTGGTTGAGTATGTAGTTTACTATGACTCGAAATGGATTATGAGATTTTCGTACTTTTCATATGATGGCATGGTATATGCGGTGTGTTGTGTGGGATTGAGATTTGCATGAGCAAAGTCACGGTGTATTCTTAGGCAGAATGGACGATTTTAGATGACTAGGTGAATGATATTATTATTTGGTGTGGCTTGATGAAAGTATACATTTCAGAAGGGGCAATGTGTTTTGATTTATGGATACTTCATCGGTATTGCAACACTCTCCTGGTTGATCGACTGTTGAGATTTAAATTTTGCTATGTGGCACGAAAAAATTATAGAAGTATTCCTCGTGGAATGATCGTATATGGGAGATGTTTTAGACATTCAGGTAGTGGAGTCGAGATCAGATATGGTGATTCATGGGTTCTATGGATTTGGAGACTGGGAGTTCTCACGAGTCGATTGTTTTGTGGGTGTGGACTTTGAAAATGCAGCCAAGGTTATTCAGAGAGTAGTATGTGTTATGATTCAGTCATTGTGGACTTTCGGAGGGTTATTTATCTATTGTGGGTGACCAAAATTGATTTAGGGTTCATTGGCAGGCCCAATATGGATGTGTGTTCTGCACCGGGTCGAATTTGTTGACTCCGAACTACTATTGTTGAGGGATGTGCCATTCAGTTATTGTTGAGCTTATTCGTGTTCTGAAATGATCTGTGAGTTACTTTTCTATGCTACGTGGGGTTGTGATTCATTGGTTATATGCACATATGGTGCGATTTTATTGGGGTCCTATCGCGGAATTTGAGCAAGGAGAGTATTGGGTATTGCTTGGTTGATGGCGTATTGGTTATGCTCTTTTGGGTTTTGCGTGGCATTGTGTCATTGCTTCTCCGTGGTTATTGTAATTCACTTTGGGTAATTGATATCAAATTTTGCATGGTTATTGATTTTGAGTAGAGTGGCTCAAGGTATATAATATGGATCAGCTTTTGGATGGGTCACACATTATAGTGGAGTTGTATTGAGGTATGATCCTTTGTGTGAGATTCGTGTGTTTTGGTTCTGTGGTGTGTGATGGGTTCTTAACATTTTGTTATGGTGGTACCCGTGGATCTTGCGAGACGGTTCTCTTGTTTGAGTCATTTTCCATGTTTGAGTACATTTGGAATGTTGCTAATTGATGCACGGGTTGTGGTTTTAGATTGTAATGATGCATCATGCCACTAGAGTGGACGGGTGGGATGAGAGATGAGGTCATTGGACCTAGAATGGATACTATCGGATTTAATTGTGGTGTATTTGGAAGGATAATATCGGAAGTCGCTTAGAAATCTGCTATAGTTATTGTCGGAGGAGAAGGAGCTCCACGACCTGTTGATCTGGGGAATGGTTATGAGTTTCTGCGTGTTTCTTTCATCATTGGCAATGTATGAAGGTGTTAGAACGAGGCTTTGTTTGATAAGAGGTTTGTTACCCGCATTAGATTGTTTGGAGCAGCTACTGTGCTTAGAAGATATCGCTATGTGTATTTGAATTATGTGGTAAATCATGTGATTCCATCTTGGGTTACAAATATGGCTTGATACAGCTTGCCCAGACTTGTACATTGTGTAGATGTAAGATTCTGATCTCATGGAAATTCCGGATGTTGGAAATTGGATTCTAAGGCTTATGGGCTAAGGTTGGAGTAATAAATTTTAGTTATGTTGTGTTATCATACCTATATGGGATAAGGTGACAAGGGATCACCCCCGAGTATGTGCATGGTAAAGTTATATGGCGGCTTGATGTCCTTGGGAACAACTCTTGGCACGTTCGAGGACGAACATATGTTTAAGTAGAGGAGAATGTAATGACCCGAACGGTTATTTTGAGCATTTGCACTTCGCTCGGTAGTTTAGGGGCATGAGTAGCTCCGTATGATGTATTAGGACTTGTGTGCAAAATTTGAGTTCATTCCGAGTTCATTTCCCAAAAGTCAACCTTATGCTCGTCTGGTCAAAACCCGAGTCCAAGGACAGATTTTTACTACCCAGAACCCTACGAGTCTATATATGAGTTTTGTTTTTAAATCCAAGTCCAATTCCACTATCAAAATCCAAATATTCATTTTTTGAAACTTTGACAAAATCCCTAAAATTACTCTTTGATTCTCATAAAATTGATGTTAAATCTCATATAAAATCATGAAATATAGTTGAAAATCGACTAAAAATACTTACCCAATAATCGTAGGTGAAAATCCCCTACCGAGTCTAGGGTTCTAAACTGAGAGAAATAAGATGAAATCCCAACTTTCCAGCCTTTTGTTTAGTTGCTATAACAACCTGGCTGTCGTTTTAAGATTTAACGCCCTGATCCCCAATTAACAGCATTCCCCGTGTTTGTTACTTCTATTACTTCTATCGAGCCGGGAAGATTTATTTGAAGTTTCAGAGAGTTTTGGGACACTTAGTCCCTAAAAGAGAGTTTGAATTTTAGAATTTGGACCGTAGTCAGAGCAGTGTGAAGACGGTCTTGGAATGGAATTTCGTCGGTTCAATTAGCTCCATTGGGTGATTTTGGGCTTAGGGGCGTATTCGGATTGTGTTTTGGAGGTCCGCAGCTTATTTAGGCTTGAAATGCTGAAAGTTGAATTTTTGAAGTTTTTGGTTCGATAGTGAGATTTTGATCTAAAGGCAGAATGGAATTCTGAAAGTTGGAGTAGCTCCGTAATGTTGAATGTGTCGTGTGTGCAAAGTTTCAGGTCATTCGGACCAGGTTTGATAGACTTTTTGATCGAAAGTGTAAATTGAGAGTTTTTGGAGTTCTCAGGCTTGAATCATGGTTAATTTGTTGTTTCGATGTTGTTTGAGCTGTTTTGAATATTTTTATAAGTTTGGATAGTGGTATATGACTTGTTCGTACTTTTGGTTAAAGTCCCGGGGGCATCGGGGTGGTTTCAGATGGTTAACGGGAAGTTTGGAGTTTGGGACTTGCAGCTGAAGCTGCTGAGTTTGTTGTCATAACCGCACCTGCGGCTTGGGGATCGCAGGTGCGAGCCCGCAGAAGCGAAAGGGAAGTCGCAGATGTGGCAAAGAGGAAGAAAGGCTGGAACCGCAGATGCGGAAGTTTTGCCGCACCTACGAGCCCGCAGATGCGGTGCCTGGGGCGCAGGTGCATATAAAGAGGGTTAATATGAAACTATAGAAGTGGCCGATTATGTGTAGGAGCGGTCCCACAGGTGCGGAAATTTGGACCGCAGATGCGGTATCGCTGGGCAGATCATATAAATAGATGCCTTCGCGAAATTGAGTTATTTTTCATCTCTTTTCAAATGGGAAGAAGCTTTGGGGAGCATTTTCAAGGGAGATTTTTAGATGGATTCATTGAGGTAATGTCCTTGGTTCCTAAGCTCATTATTATGGTAATTTTTATCGTTGTTAGCATGAAATTAGAGGGAGGAATTAGTGGTAAATTGGGGGTTAGGGCTTGGTTAATTGGAGAGCTTTGAGTGGTGATTTGAGCGACCATTTGAGGTCCGATTTTGGTAATTTTGGTATGGTTGAACTCATGAGAGTGTGAGAATTCCGAATATGTAAATTTTACCTGAATCCGAGACGTGGTCCTAGGGGGCATTTTTGTCATTTTTCCTAATTTCGCGTATTAGCTTAGAATTAATTAGTGGAACTAGTTACTTGAAGTTATATTTACATTATGCAATATATTTGAATAGATTTGGGCCATTTGGAGTCGAGTACTCATGACAAGAACGTAGTTTCGGGTTGATTTTGATCTAGTTCGAGGTAAGTGGCTTGACTAACCTTGTGTGGGGGAACGCCCCTTAGGATTTGGTATTGTTGATATGTGAAATGCCTTGTACGTAAGGTGATGAGTGCGTACTTGTGATAATTGTTGAAAATCCTGTTTTCATTAAGTAACTATAATTGTGTTTCCTTTCCTGTTTATATTACTTGCAATTTAAACCGGTTGTTAGCTTAGGGAAGCATATCTAATTGACTTAATTGTTTTACTTGCTCAACTGCCTTATTTGGATTATGTGCAGCATGCTAGGTTAGAAATATCTATTTTGCCTTGGTATGAAATTTGAATTGAATTGAGTATTCTTCGTATTGTTGTTGTGTGTTTACGTTGGGACTACGGGACGGTATCCCGGGAGATCGCCCCCCCTGCCTGTTTACTTTGGGACTACGGGATAGTATCCCAGGAGATCCCCCCCTGCTTGTTTACTTTGGGACTACAGATTTGGATTCCGGGAGATCCCCTGCACATATATATTGATTTGGACTGTAGTGCGGGATATCGAGAGATCCCTAGAACGTATATTGAGAATACTAAGAGATCCTCAGGATACCAAGAGATCCCCAGCACATATATTGAGGATACTAAGAGATCCTTGGGATACCAAGAGATCCCCAACACATATGTTGAGGATACCAAGAGATCCTCGGGATACCAAGAGATCCCCAACACATCTATTGATGATACCAAGAGATCCCCAACACATCTATTGAGGATACCAAGAGATCCCCAGCACATATATTGAGGATACCAAGAGATCCTCGGGATACCGAGAGATCCCTGGCACACATATTAAGGATACTAAGAGATCTTGGGGATATTGAGAGATCCCCAGTACATATATTGAGGATACCAAAAGATTCTTGGAATACCGAGAGATCCCCGGCACACATATTGAGGATACTAAGAGATCCTCAGGATACTGAGAGATCCTCGATTGTTATCTCCGTGTTGAGTTGTATTCCTTCTGCAATTATTTTGTCTATGTTATAGTTTTTGCTACTCTTATTACCCTGTGTCATTTTAATACTGCTTCTTTTCCTTATATATTATTGTACATGATCTGTAGGGCCTTGACCTTCCTCATCACTACCCGACCGAGGTTAGTCTTGGCACTTACTGAGTACCGTTGTGGTGTACTCATGCCCTTTCTGCGCATGTTTTTCATGTGCAAATCCAGGTTCTTCGGTTCAGCCCTACCATCCTTGAGGCGAGGCGATCCTCTAGAGACTTCGAGGTATATCTGTCGCGTCTGAAGACCGAGGAGTCCCTTTCCATTTTCTCTTATGGTTTTTTCCCTTCTGTACTTATTTTGATTTAGACATTCTGGAGTTAGAGCACAATTTAGTATTCATAGCTTGTGATTCCATGAGATTCTGGGTTTTGGGAAATTGTTCAGTTGAAAGTTTTATTTGTATATTCCGAGCGGCATTTTAAACCTTCCTTATGTTTATTCCGCAGTTTTATTAGTTCTATCTATTGTTTTCCTTTTTCCTTAAATTGTTAGGCTTACCTAGTCATAGAGACTAGGTACCATCACGATAGTTCACGGATGGTGAATTGGGGTCATGACAGCTCCAAATATCGCAATTGCAAACACTCACAATTTCAAAGAAAGCCTTAGCAATTGCGGTTACTGACAGCGTATGAGGGAAGTCGCAAATGCGATATTGGCTTCAGATTTGCGAAGCCTATTCCCATCGCAAATGCGACATAATTATAGAAAATGCGAATTTTCCCTACCCAGGTACTACTTCAAAATTGTGATCCAGACATTGAAAATGTGACACCTGAGACCCCCTGCTACGATCGCAATTGTGATGTTGGTGTTCACAATTGCGAAACGTGAGGCATCAGCACACCAGCAACCTGTAATTGGGTCCAAACCTTTTTGAAACATGTCCAAAACTCACTGAGTCCTCGGGGATCCAAACCAATTATCCAAACATGTGTAAAAATATCATACGAACCAAATCGCATGATCAAAATACAAAAATAATTTTTAAACTACAAATCGAATATCAAAACACATGAATTTCGAAAGAAAACTCAAGAACCTTTAGAATTGCATCCAAGCGTCCGAATCCTATCAAACCAACTCCAAATTATACCAAATTTCATAGACAAGTTACAAATAGCAAAACAGACCTATTCCAAGACCCAGAAAAATATTTGAACTTGAAAGCCAAAAAGACAACCTACAGTCAAACTTGTGAAAACTTCTAAACCTCTAATTGTCAACTTTTGGCAAAATAAGTCAAATCAACCTAGGGACCTCTAAATTCAATTTCAGGTATACGCCTAAATCCAAAACTACAATACAAACCTATCAGAGCCATCAAAATACCGTTCCAAGTTTATTTTCACAAAAGTCAAAATTTGGTCAACATTTCCAACTTAGGCTTGTTAACCAAGAACCAAAGGGTCCAAATCAACCCAAAACCTCCCCGAAATGAAACAAACCAACCCTGCAAGTCATAAAATTACAAATGCACATGTGTGAAGAATCAAAAGGGGAAATGGGGCTCAAATACACAAAACGATCAATTGGGTATGTGTCGCCCCTGTTACACCCCATTTTGCACTAGTCAAAATAAGATTCAACTTGTGGTTTCTCTGCTGTTGATGAAAGAAAGTTGCCACCTAATATTTAAAGGTATATTAGGGTACCTATTTAATTACTAAAGGTTGTATTCTTTACAAGTCTGCTAACCGGTGAGATTATGGGTAAGGGTTCTTGTTCTTCTTAGTGGAAGGTGTTATACAACTTTTAAAATCTACTTGAGGTAGCTCGAGAGAACTTAGACTAGATTTGGGACTAATTGTTAGGGGGATAATATTTATAAAAGAAAGAGTATGGTTTAAAGAGGATGAATTTTAAAGAAGATTTTTTTTAAGAAAATAACATTAGCAAATGTAAGCTTGAAAAAAACTTTGAAAGATGGAAGGTTTGTTATGAAAGTATTTTAAAAGAAGCTAAGTTAATGTACTTTGTTTCCTAAAGAATAGAAGTTCATATTATTTTAATGAGGTGAAAGTATTATGAAAATGATCTGAAGATGTACCTTGGTTTTAAAATAGTAAACTGTTTGAAAGCTTTGTTTTAGGACATCAGCACTTTAGTCTTTTCGAAATAGCTGATTCCCTTTTAGAAATATTAAACACGCCACTCAGTTCTGATTTTTCCATTTGAAAGAGGGTCTGCCACCTTCGTTAAGCCTTTGGGCTTCAAATATCTTTCAGAGAAGAGTTAGAAAAGCATAATAAATTAATAGCTAACTAATGCTTATTTTAATCCTAAATTCTTTTAGGGTTGCCTAAGTTATTTTATATGAGTTAAAAAGATAAAATAAAGCATTCAATCCAATATATAATTATCATATACATGAGATAAAACAACAAAAAAACACATCAAAGAGTAACGACATAGTGCAACTGAGAATAATGAAAAATAGTAAGTAAAGAAGTGAGGGGAAAGAAGTGACTCTGGGAGGTTTGGGCCTCAAAAGGTAGGCCCAACAGTAACAGGGACGAGCGATGGCAGACTCTTGGACTATAGTAGGGCTGGACTTTGACCTGAGTTCTTACAGAACTCAGCAGGCCAAAATCATTGTACATGTCCAAAAAAAAAGGTCATTAGAATGAGAATACTATATACATAACCATATATAAAATACACAAGCAAAGAATAAAAGTAAAGATCACTGACAATATTTAAATACTAAGGAAGTCATACTAATATGGAGGTTATACATAGTAAATGACCCACATTGAACACCTTTTATTGTCATTAAACACCAAACCCAAAGAGAGTAATAAGTCTCAATGAATTAAAGAATAAGGATAGAATTCTACTCAAGTATGATGCCCCCTTTGAATCCCCCGATACTTCAAAGTTCCCAAGGGTCTCAAGGCCCAAGGCAATATTTGTCCCGAAGAGAGCAACCTAACCTAGAGTTAAACTCTACTCCCAAATACCCTTAACAACTTAAAACTCATTCTTCCCTATATGTTTGAATGCCAATGAGGCCTTTTCAATGCAAACCAACTACTATGCCATTTCCTACCACATAAGCTTACTTTTCTTAACAAAATAACATAGGAAAAACGCATAGAGACAATTTGTTCTTCATGACTATACTTCTAGTATTAAACACATGTTTAACAGGTTTAAGAATCAAATTTCTAAGAACATATAAAAATAGGAACACTTATACTATTGTTGCTAAAAAAATCCAAACAACTGGAGTTATACATATCACAGACAGATGAAGCACATAATTTAGAGATGTAACAGCAGATGTTATTATTTCAATAGATTAATCATATACTAGTTCAACACCAAATATTATCATGAGCATACACATATGCTAATAACACTACTTGAATCCTTTGAGATTCCCAGTAAAGATTTAGACAATGATATAGGCAAGTTGTAACGATCCGACCGGTCGTTTTGAGTGTTGTAGCCCCGTTCCCCCAATTACTATTTATTATGTGCCCAATTGTTGTTATGTGACTTATCGAAGTAGTTGGTTTGGTTCTGAGGATGTTTCGAAATGGATTGGGACACTTAGTCCCAAGGTTGGAAGCCTAAGTTGAAAGAGTTGACTGGATGTTGACTTATGTGTAAATAGATCCGGAATAGATTTTGATTATTTTGATAGATCTGTATGGTGATTTTGGACTTAGGAGTGTGTTCAGATAATGATTTGGAGGTTCGTAGATGATTTTCGCTTGAATTGGTAAAATATGAAAAAATAGATGTTTGGATAGTTGAGAAGTTTGACCGAGAGTTGATTTTGTAGTTATGGGGCTCGGATTTTGGTTTTGAGAGTTGGAATAGCTCTGTTGTGTCATTTATGTTTTGTGTGAAAAATTTGAGGTCAATCAGAGTTGATTTGATAGGTTTCGAAATGGATCGTAGAAGTTAGAAGTTCATAAGTTCATTAGGCTTGAATCGACGTGCAATTCGTGGTTTTAGTGTTGTTTGATAGGATTTGAGCTGCGAGTGCGTTTGTATGATGCTTTAAGGCTTGTTGGTATGTTTGGTTGAGGTCCTCGGGGCCTCGGGTGTTATTTAGATCATGTTGGCGTATTTTGGAACTTTGAAGACTACAGTTTTTGTTACTGGTTTCCTTATACGCATTCGCAAGAGAGGTCTTGTGTTCGCGAAGTGTATTTGGGATACAGGTGAGGATTTGTTGTTCATGTTCGAGAAGAGAGCAACGCATTCACGAATGTTTGGGGAAATTATGTATCGTGATCACGATGGGGAGCTCGTGTTCGCGTAGAAGGTATAGGCAGGCTTGGGCACCAAGTCTTAAGCTTTTGCGTTCGCAGTCAGGGGGACGCATTTGCATCGGCAAAGCTCTGTGAAGCATCACGTTCATGAGGGAGATATCGTGTTCGTGTAAGAGGATTTCAGGGCAGTTGAGTTTTGTGTTTCGCGAACATGAGGCACTTTCCGAGTTCGCGAAGGAGGACACATGGGCAGAATATAAGATTTCAAAAATGAGGGTTAGAGTAAAATTTCATAATTAGACTTTCGGAGCTCGGATTGAGGCGATTCTTGGAGGGATTTTCAAGGAATTTATTGGGGGTAAGTGATTCTAACTCGGATTTGGTTAATATACATGAATATATAATTGTTTTTATCATTTAATTAATGTTTTGAGTTGAAAAATTATAGAATCTTCATAAGTTTAAATTTAAGGATTTGAAAGTCGGGTTGTGATCGAAATAGAGTAATTTTTGTATGATTGGATTTGTGGTTGAATGGGTGTTTAGATTTTGTTAATTTTGTCTGATTTCAAGACGTGGCCCTAGGGTTAACTTTTTGAATTTTGTTAAAAAACTTAGCTTTTTCATGTGAAATTGATTTCAATAGCTTGATTTGATTATATCGAGATATTTGTGGCTACATTCAAGGTGTTTGGAGGCCGATTCGCGAGGCAAAGGCTTATTAGAGTAGAGATTTGTACAGTTTGAGGTAAGTAACACTTCTAAAGTTGGTTCTGAAGGTATGAATCCTTGAATTACATGTTATGTGATTAGTGTTGAGGTGACACACATGCTAGGTTACAGGTGTGTAGGAGTACACCGTAGAAATTATGATTCAGCAGATTCCATAAATTGTGTAATCATCTTATCTGAATATTATTATTGTACTCTATGTGTTAGAAAATTTGAGTTGTGATTTATGTTATAAATCATGTTTAGGCTATGTGCTAGTACGATTGGGACCTACAACGGTCGTCCTATTACTGTCGAGTTATTTGCTTAATTTGCAGGTATGTACCCAGTCGCAGTCATCATTGCATATCATATCTCAGTCTCTGCCTTGAGTGTTGTGAGCCCGAGAGACTAGAGAGATTGATGACTGAGTGAGGCCGAGAGTCTATTTGTGAGTGATATTGATGGGATTGGGTTGTGCGCCGCAGCGGGTACTATTGACTCATGATGGGATCGGGTTGCACACCACAACAGGTATTATTAACTCATGATGGAATTGGGCTATACGCCACAACAGGTATTATTGATTCATGATGGAATCAGGTTGTACGCCGAAACAGGTTTTATTAGCGCTTGGGCAGGATTTACCCCTCCAGAATCTGACATACTAGCAGTGACCGTAGGTACGTACAGTGCTGAGTGACTGAGTGTGATAAGGGAGAATTGAGACAGTCAGATTGAGTACACTAAGAGCATGAGTACGTGAGATTTTCATTGTGTTGCATTGTATGTGACATGCACATTGACATGTAGATATAGAGATGTACATTCCCTATATCAGTCATACTTGGCATAGTTTATCTGTATTGAGCTTAACTGTTACACCTGAAAGCATGTCTACATTTCTATACTATGCACTAATAGATTCTGAGTTTCTTTGAGATATTATTGTCTTATTTCATGTCTTATCTGTATTGTTTAAAAGAATCTGTATATGGACTATATTGGTTGAGCTAGTCACTTCTTTCAGCCCAAGGTTAGTCTTGTTACTTATTGAGTATATTGCGGTTATACTAATACTACACTCTGCACTTCGTGTGCAGATCCAGGTATTTTCGGGCATGGTGGTTGTTGATTTTGGAGCCTTATCAGTTCGGAGATTATCGAAGTAGCTGCTTTGGAGTCCCCAGACCTTGGCTCTCCTCCTTTTCCTTTTAATTTATTTATACTGTTCTACTTTCCTAGAAAGTGTTTTGAGCAGTCAGATCATATTATTATATAGATGCTCATGTACTCAGTGACACCCAGTTTTTGGGGATATTGTATTGAGTCGCGATATTTTCCTAATCAATATTCATGAGATTTTACTCTTAAGCTTATTTTATTATGATTTTCAAATTTAAAGATGTGTGGTTTATTGTGATTGTCGGCTTGCCTAGTATTGCGATAGGCGCCACCACAACATGTGAGATTTGGGTTATAACACAAGTTATCGCACTCAATCAGTAATAATAGAAGGTTTCTTCTATACCAGATTCAATCCCGAATAACAAGGGAAAGGGAGGACTAAGTATAGTTTAAAGAGAACATAGTTCAATGTATGAAATCATGAGGGATAAGTAAAGACTCATGCCAAGCTTCTACACATACAGAGGCTTTAATCAAAGTTATGATCTCACAAGGTAGTACGAGTCTCAAACATTATAGAATTAGTTATCAGTATATTTAGGGGTTAACAATAGAGGAAACATCATGCTAAGCATACCTATATCAGCTGGACAGACTAGATTGAATAATTAAACATGGTGAAGCCATATTCAAATTACAAAAACAGTTAGCATTCAACTAAAATAGGCACAACTACAACCTGACTTATAAGAGGCAGTCTGATTATAACAAATATCACTTGTGTTAACAGAAAATTCGTCTTAGTAAGACTATTTACGTCTGATAGTTAGACATAAATGTAAAGCATTCGTAGAAAGGACTCCAAGATCACTCAATAATTAACAAGCATTTATATAAAGAAAGGAAAACCTCTTCGATACTTAGAGTTCATAAGCCTTAACCGAGTGATGCATGATCACACTATATATTTTCATGTATGTTCCAAGTAGGATCATCTAACAATAACCCCAAGTTTATAATAATATAACTCAAAAGAACATGGCATGATAAATATGAAGACTGCAACAACAATCCTAAGTATAGAATAACAGAACTCAAAAGAATACAACATGATGAGCATGAAGATTATAATAGAACATTAAGTATAGAATAATAGAATCTAATGGAATATAGGATGATGAGCATGAAGATTATAATAAAACATTATAGTAAAATAAAATGTCTAGATAGATATGAGAAATCATTAAGGCAGCTTAAGCAGCTTAGTCTTATAAGCTATTTAATGCAGAGGTTGAAGCTATTAACATGACAAAACTAATTAATAAGTAATAAATAAATACAATAGCTTATCACATATCATCAACAAGTCATGGTAAACCAAAATAAATAAATATTGATTGAACGAACATTAGAGACAAAGCAATTAATCAGGAAAACAATAGCACATTCATGATTTTCAAATGAAGCAATTAAGAGAGAAAGGATGGAGGTGTGCTGACCTCTTCTTGAGCAGCAGACCAAACGAGGGTTCAACTAAGCCGTGTAAGGACCAAAGCTTCAAGCTTGAGTAGTGAGAACTTTGAAACAAAAAGGAAACAAAAATTAATCAGAGAGAGAGAGAGCCTAAGCTTTTGGAATCTCAATAGTTTGATACTCATATTGGAATTTCTTAGTTCTCGTTGGTCTATTAGGTCTGGTTGGTGAGAGCATTGAAAGCCCTATTTATAATGGCCATTAAAACCTTAGGGTTTCACAGATTTAAACTCAATTGTGGAGAGTGACGATTACCGTGTGATGCAAGCAAGATCGAGTGAAAATATCTGGAAAATAGAGGGGAATTCATTAAGGATTTTATTTGAGAGGAGAGAAGTTGACCATTGAAGGCAGAACCCATCGGGTAAGAGCCCTAATGTCCACAGGTCGCTTCACTTTACCTCTGGACCAAGAATAATTATGACAACCTTGTCATGCATGCCATAGATTTAACAAGACATAAAAGGATTTCGAAGATTTGATATTGCATTATTTGGTCCAGGGTTCTGAATTTGGAAATTTTTAATCTCCAAGATGAAACATGCAAAGATTCAATGAGAATCGTGGATATGAGGACAAATGAGATGATTTGAAGTTAATTTCAGACCTTGCACTAATTTGTGCAAGGTCTGTTGATTGATGGAGCTGGGACAGACGAGAGAAAAGAGAGAGGAAGGGTAAAGAAGGGTGGCTGGGCAGGGTGACAAATGATTTAGGGTATTGGGGCATTGGGGGCCATCTCTAAGGTTAAAAATAGGAGATAGGATCTAGGCCGTTAGATCTGGTAATTAATGTCATTGAAATTTCGGGCATTTAAGGTTTTTAAAGGATATTTGGTGGCCATTGGATCATGGGATTTTGACGGTAGAGATGAGATCTCTCGGCCGGTGTTTAAAAAATCAAAAGAAAATCGGAGATTAAATGTGAGTCGTTGATCAGATGGATAAACAGTTCAGATGCATATGTGTTTGCTTTGTGAGTGATAAGTAAGGGTGACATGGCATAATCTCATTGGTTCAGTGAGAATGGCATGGATCGCCAAGTTGGAAGGGGATGGGGTGATTGCACTGGTCAATTACGAATTGGGCCTGATATTGGGCTGGAATTTATTAGAGAATAGCCACTTTGTATTTAATTAAAGAATTGCAAATGTAGCCCTTTTAGTTTTTAAACCCTTTAGAATTAATTTAATTAAACATAATAAATTTATCTAACTGTAATTAAACTTAATAATCAAATACACTACTAACTATTATAATTAATTATTTATAAAATACTTTATATATCCAAATGATAACACTAATTTTGAACGGTTAATAGAGTAATCTAATTAATCAACATTTAGGAAGTAATTCGTTAAATTAATTATACAACCTATGTGGTGTATTTTAGAAATTATTTTAATGATATTAAAATAGTAAGTATATTTGTAATTGCATAATGCTAATTCTAGGTTATTAATTTCAAAGCCAATACTTGATTAATTTGTAAAAAATAGGTATTTATTGATAGAAACTTACTTTCAAAACATTCATTGTAAATATTTAAGTATAAATAAATTAATTTTAAAAGGGGAGAGGGGTGGTCAAAATTGGCCGCCAACAACTGACCCTCTTTAACCGGAGATGATGAAAGAGTTTTCGGGAAAAGAAATTGAACCAAAGCCAATTTTGTCCCGACTTTAGGCACACATTGTAGGGATGGCACATGGATTTAAGGAAGATTACAAATTGCATGATTTTAGGGGGAGTTGAGGAAGACTTCGGGAAGATTTTTGGGAAGTTGAGGCCGAATTCTGGCTTTGAATTCCTTACATACATTGAACTTAACAAAAACCAGGCCTCATGTAGTTCTGAAGTGAGGATTTTGAGGAAGCGATACTCGCAGGAACCTCCCCAGTATCATATTATGACGATACGACGAGATGGAGGATTCGACACTCATGACGGTTTTGAATTTGCAGCTTGACTCGGAAAATTTGAAAAATTAGAGTTCTACTGATCATTTCGAACTCGAAATTGGATCCTTGGCCCGCTAATAAGTTTGTTGTCCCTCATAGCATTGTAGTTTGGTCTTCTGCTTAGAAGGAGTTCCACGCTGCGATATTTGTTCCTGCAAAAAGGAAATACACACATACCCATATATTGCAACGTAGAATATATTAAGATGTGATGTAAATGATATAGGAATAATGATGCCTAGATTCCAGTAAGCCGTTATTTGGGATCCCGATGATGGGATACTTGAACTTGACTCGATTTGTCAGCTAGGCTGTGTACTGTTCCGCAACTGTCGCAACATTGAAAAGTGTCTCTACTTGTTGGGAGAGGTTGACTTGTAGAGTGCGTCTCTGCTTGTTGGGAGAGCTTTGCACTGAGAAAATGTCGCCGCTTGTTGGGAGACCTTGGTTTGTGGAGTGCGTTTCTGCTTGTTGGGAGAGCTTTGCATTAAAATGTAAAATAATCTCCTCTTGGGAGTGATTGACTTAAACCGTAATCATGCCTGAAGCTGCATGAGCAAAATGTCAAAACATTCAAGGTAATAGCAAAGGAAAGAAAAGCATGCCTAAGAATCACTGTTTAAATATTAAGTGCATATAATCCCAGCACATTCATAGTGCCTAGAACAATACCCAAGATCAAACTCTAAGCACCCTCATGGTTCCTGAATCAAAGTCCATGGCCCCTCACACACACACATGCATTCTCAGCACTAGACGGGTGCCTGACACAAGTTCCTCACCAAGCATATATATATATATATATATATATATATATATATATATGTGTGTGTGTGTGTGTGTGTGTGTGTGTGTGTGTATGTGTGTGTATGACCCTATACTTGCGCTGATGATTAATACCTAACTCTGGAGGAGCATGTCCATTCCCAATATTTGACTGGATCAAAGTCAACGATCAATATCATCTAGCCCAATATGGGTCCTGGCAAACGCTTCACCTCACTATTCATACCACTTAGCCCATTATGGGGCCTGATGTACACACTACCTCAAAAATCAATATTAAATCGACTTTATGTCCTAAGATCAGTCATCAATCCGCCTAAGTCTCGATATGCCAACATCTCTGTTTACCTCAAAAAATGGGTTTAACAATTAAAAATAATTTATGATTTTAAAGATATGTGATATATTTTACTACTAGTGATTAAACAAAAAATATTGAGCTTAAGTAAGAAGAAATAATGAACCAAATCAATGTTGTCGATGCAGTAGGTGCCTCAAGCTCGTCTATCCAGGGACCTCGAGGTGTGATAAGACCAAAAAAGTATGAAAAGTAAAGTAAAGTAAAGGCAATAAAGCTAAAGAGTAATTGTTGAGCACGTTAAACAAGAAAAGAATAAGAATTTTCTATTGTTGTGAATGATCTGATGCCTTACAAAATGATTGGGGGTCCCCTTTATATAGGAGAAGAAAACCCAAATATAGTACACTCCTCATAAAAATAAAGGATTCTATTGGTACAAGTGTATAACGGCCTAGTACGGATCTGTACCATTTCGTACAAACCTTCATTTAATTAATGCCCTAGTCCATGTGTTCCTGAGAAATTCTCGCTCTTTCTTGATTGACTTTGAGATTGTGATGCCCTCAATATAGATCATGCCAGGCCTTCGATTAGCTTCCTCGAGAAGGGTGTCCCTCAGTCGGGTCTGATCTTCACTTCGAGTCTCCCTGGCTCGGACTTATAGCCATTTTAAGACTTTAAAATATCAAGCTCCTTGATTTTGCCCGCATACAGATAGTCCTCGCATTTTTTAGAATGAAATGATATGAAACAATTTTGACCTTGATTTCATCGAACATCTAGTGATGACATCATCCTTGTGAAGCCAATGTTCAAAGTGACCAAAACGTCCCATCGGCTCACTTCCCAAAAACATTAAATGCACGTCAGTGCTGGTTGGTCATTAACACTTCTGAACCGTTACTGCCCCTCTATAAATATGGGGCGTCTTGCTTAAATAACTTTACCTTTCTTCAATCTCTACCAATCCTCATCTCTTTCTTCAATCACCTATTTCCTTCGCCTATTTAAACGCTGTTATATACCAAGGTCTAACTGTAAACACTACATCCCTGTTCACCCACATTCTTTACCTTACAACCACGGCCAAAACTTCCAAGATGGTCCCTAAAAAATATACAGTATTATCTTCCTCTGCCTCCCGGTTAGACAAGTCGATGGCGCCACCGACACTTGGAGAGATCACCCCTGGTGATTGTATCATCAAGAAGGACTTTAGCATCAAGTATCTTCCCAATGTCGAAAGCCGATGTGAGAACGTATCCCAGTAATTAGCCTGATAATGGATCAGCTTATCAAGGAGGTAAGGAGGCATTGTCAATGGGGGGATGAGGTCGAGATTCATATCCTGGAGCCTGACGAAAGCATAACTACCCATAAGGAGGGGTTTTTGAGTGTTTACACTTACCCCTTGATACTGGGCCCCCTCATTCCGGTGGTGATCGACTTTTGCAAGACATACGAAGTCATCCTCAGCCAAATACACCCTTCGTTCTAGCATATCGTTATCATGTTGCGGTACTTCTCTAAGAAGTCCAAGGGTTTAGAATTCACCCTCAGCCACCTAGTTCGGTTGTATCGGCCCTAGTTATTGTCACGCCCCAACTTCGGGAGGCGCGACCGGCGCTCAATCGAGTGAACCCAACTGAGAAAGCCTTATCAACCGCTATCTACCCAACTCGATAGGAATAAGGAAGCCATGCTTACCTTTATTTAAACTAGAAAATATAGTACATTCAACATCTTAGTTCATTTTATAACACAACATTTAAAACGTGGTTAAACTTCCAAGGTTCCATACAAGTTATAGTGTAGAAAAAAGCAAGAGTACAAGGTTACAACATGGTCCATTGACCTATCCAATACCCATACATAACCCACACAAATGTCTACGGAGCCTCTAAGAATACAAAACACGTGACAACAATGCCGGCAACAAGGCCCCGGCTATACCTAAAAAGTGAAAGTCCAAAATAAGAAGATGTACAATATAACCCCTTGAAGGAGAAAGGGGCTCACCAAGACTTTGAGAAGAAGGTACTCCACTATGCGCGATCGGCACTATCCGCAATGGAGCCACCTATATTCATAAAAAAAATGTAGCACCCCCGGCAAAAGGGACGTTAGTGCCATCGAATAGCACTAGTATGTATAACTAAACACCATTTTACTAGAAAGAACTATCAAGCAAGTGTAAGTAAATCACATGAGTAAATCAAATATGTAATTCATTCAATCCTTCATATAATTTTCAAAACTTAGTTTGGGGCATTTCTTTCATATCTTTATCACTGATCTCAATACCACCGCTATTTTGAGTGGAGTCCGATCACGACCCGACCTGCTAGGTTGCCTCATTGTAGGCATATATCTCAATCACTATTTCATTTCCCTTATCCGGAATTCAATATCAGCACATTACCACCATGTGTGCGGCATGGTGTCCGATCACGACCCGATCGACTAGGCTGCCTTATCTAGGCGTTGTTCCTTTCTCATTAGTCATCACATATGAATCTTTATTTCATATATATATCATATCAATTACTTGGAACTCAGGGCCACCATTATCATATCCTTTTCCATTTTCAGTATTCATCTTGCAGGTTGTGATCATAGGCATATACAAAAGTAATTCAAGTTGCAGTACAGGTAAGTGGGCATGTAGCTAGCATAAATAATTCTCAGTTTCTATCTTGGCTTATAGCCTAAGCATTTCAACACATAATTGTATTCTTCATACTTCTCTCATTATCAAGAATGGTACATTACTAACATTGAGGCACATCCTTCACGTATATGTGTAGTTAATTGCAAATCAATTAATGCGCAATAACAATCAATACATTAACAAATTCAAATCTTACCACACTTTCGTAAACGCCAACGGAGCTCAATTTCTAATAAAAGGGGGTTTTAGCCATACATACCTCAAAGAGCTTTTCCTTAAGTTACTACAACATTTCGGAAATTTTAGCAATGCCCATCTACTTCGAGACATAACAAAATTGAACACAAATTAGGAAGATATTCATGGTTTCAGCTCATTTGAGAATTTTATCAAATACTAGTTGAGCATCTTGATTTCAAATCTCATTTACAATGTTTCCTTCATTCCCCAACCCAATATTTACGTATTTATGTTCAACAATCTTCCCACAAATGTAATTCGTACATGCATGTATACATAATACTATTACACCCAAGAATCATACCCCAATATCCGATCTCACAATCTCTACAACACCAACACAACCTAGGTTAGGCACCTATGTCTTCCAATCACCATCACATGAGTTCTAATATATATATCATACATAAATAATCACCATAGAGTAGTTAGAGATGATAGACATACCTCTTGTAGTAAGAATTTTGAGAATACCCACTTGTAGAGTTCTTGATCAATTTAGGGATTTGAATGGGAATATATTGATTTTCAAGATTAATCCTTGTTAATATAAGTGTTTAGGAGTAGTAATCAACTCAAATTACTCCAAAAACATTACCTCGGATCGTAGGAGGGAAGTATGGGACGGATTCCTCTTGATAAAACAAGCCCTAGCTCAAAAAAATGACTTAGGGACGCTCCATACCCGGTCTTGGGGTATTTATAGGGCTGTTGGGCGTGCGGCCGCGGTTTTCCGTGGTTTGCCGTGCTCGGAGACAGAAACACCCAATTTTCTCGCGGTTTGCCGCGGCCACGCCGCGGTCATGCGTCTGACATAGGTCCGGTAAAATGGTCATAACTTTCTGTATACACCTCCAAATGATAAACTATTTAATGTGTTGGAAACTAGACTCAAAGAGCTTTAATTTAATAGGTAGTTCATCAGTAAAAACTTTATATAACTAGAGATATAACTATCCAAAGTGAGGTCTTGTGCGCATTCACTTACAACTTTACCCTATTATGAAATTTTTTCCAACTTGGCTTAGACTTAGGCCTCTCCTTAGACCCCAAATCACTTATAATATGACTTATACACTTATTAACTTATCTAATTGATATCCATTATATCATGAACCCTCACTTTCACTCAATATAAAATAATTAGCCTATCTTGGCAACACGAAATCTTAGATTACTTAGTAAAATTTTCTGGGGCTTTACATTCTCCCTCACTTAGGATCATTCATCCTCGAATGAGGATCAAGGTTTATTCACTAGCCATCCTTATGTAACTTCAGCTTGTTCACATCATGAAATATATCAACAGCCACGAATTTGGCTAACTCCTTAAATTTCCGAAAATTTTGCCAAAGTTTCCTTTGTAACTAGACCTATCCACCTGTCAGAGGGCTCCAGATACATATCCTAACAGCATATACATGTTTCATAGACATAACATAACTTGTAAAACACCAACCATGGCCGCATAGGCAACATATATAATCAAAATGGAATAGTTTAACATGGATCAAATCAAAAGATAAGAGTTCATATGAACCAAATGCATAAAAGCTATTACATGACTATTCAAACAAATGTGGGTACTTCTTTCTCATTTTTTCCTCGGCTTCCCAAGTGGCTTCCTCAACCTGCTGGTTCCGCCATAACACTTTTACGGAGGCAATTTCCTTATTTCCCAATTTCTGGACTTGCCTATCAAGAATGGCAACTGGAATTTCTTCATAAGATAGTTCTTCATTAACCTCAATAGTTTCAACTGGCACAATAGTGGATGGATCTCCCACCACCTTCTTCAACATAGACACATGGAAGACCGGATGTACCAATGACATCTCGGGTGGCAGCTCGAGCTTGTATGCCACCCGACCAATCTTTTGAATGATTCTGTACGGTCCGACATACCTCAGACTTAATTTCCCTTTCTTCCCGAATCGCATGATGCCTTTCATGGGGGAAACCTTCAAAAATACCCAATCATCTTCTTTGAACTCCAAATCTCTGCGACGAATGTCCGATTAAGACTTTTGGCAACTCTGAGCAGTTTTCGACCTCTCATTAATAATCTTGACTTTCTCCATGACCTGATACACGAGGTCCGGCCCTATCAATTCTTCTTTTCCAACCTCGAACCACCCAATGGGAGACCTGCATCTCCTACCATACAGTGCCTCGAATGGTGCCATCTGGATACTAGCATGAAAGTTGTTGTTGTAAGCAAATTCTATGAGTGGAAAATGGCCATCCCAACTACCGTTGAAATCAATAGTACAAGCACGCAACATGTTTTCAAGCGTCTGAATAGTCCGCTCCGCTTGCCCATCGGTTGGTGGATGAAAAGTTGTGCTAAGGTTCACCTGCGTACCTAAACCTTGCTGAAATTTCTTCCAAAAGTTGGTCATGAACTGAGCCCCTCGATCTGAAATGATTGAGACTGGAGTGCCATGCAACCTGACTATTTCTTTGATATACAACTAAGCATATTGTTCCTCTGTGTCGGTAAATTTAACTGGCAAGAAGTGCGCTGATTTTGTGAGTCGGTCAACGATCACCCAAATTGAGGCGAAACTACGTGGAGTGCGTGGTAGCCCTACTACAAAATCCATATTGATCATATCCCATTTCCACATTGGAATTTCTATGCTTTGAGTCAATCCACCGGGCCTTTGATGTTCGGCCTTCATTTGTTGACAATTTGGACATTTTGCTACAAAACCCGCCACATCCCTCTTCATGTTGTTCAACCAATAAATTTCCTTGAGATCATGATACATTTTTGTAAAACCGGGGTGCACGGAATACTTGGATGTGTGAGCTTATGCCATGATCCTTTCCCGAAGACCGTTGATATCAGGAACACATAGGCGGTCTTGGTACCGTAGAGTACCATCATTCATGCCAAAGGAAAAAGCTGTGGTATTGTGTTTGTGAATCCCCTCTTTCAATTGTGCTAACAATAGATCATTGAATTACTTTTACTTTACCTCTGCTACAAGCAATGATTCATCCCTATTCTGTATAATTACCCCTCCTTCTCTAGAGTCCGCAAAGTGAACTCCCAAACTGGCCAACTGGTAAACCTCACTAGCTAACGGCCTCTGATATGCCCCCAAATGAGCCAAACTCCCCATAGATTTTTGACTAAGTGCATCTGCCACGACATTAGCCTTTCCCGGGTGATAGAGAATCTCAATATCATAGTCATTAGGTAACCCGAGCCATCCTCTCTGTCTTAGATTCAACTCATTTTGTTTAAAAAAAATATATTGAAGGCTCTTGTAGTTCATAAATAATCAACGTGGACCCCATACATATAATGTCGCTGAATCTTTATACAAAATTACCGCTGCAAGTTCTAAGTCATGTGTCGAATAGTTCCTTTCATGATTCTTGGGTTGCCTTGAAGCTTAAGCGATCACCTGGCCATATTGCATCAATAGTGGACCATATGACCTCCTAGGATTTGAGTTTTTCAATAATTTTCTTGGTATGGTTACAATCTTATGTGAGTACTTGCAACTTGCTCTTCCAAATTCTCAACAAAGACATTACTGGATGAGTTTTCTTATAGAACCCTCTATTTCAAAGAAATACATCTTCTAGCCTGCGCACACACCTTAATATCATCAACATGCACGACATTACATCAAATGTAATGTAACATTGTGCTCAGACCTTTCCTAGTCAACCTCTTTCCTCCTTGTGTGCCTTATAGGATTTAAGAAACCACTCCACTTCCTTTGTGAATATTCTCATGATCCCTCCATACTGTTAAACACTTCCCAAAACACGTATCAACAACTTTAGTACACATTCAACTTAGAAAGAGCACTGGCCCGAACAATAACTTGAAATCTTTCTAAATTCTTCAACAAAAACTTCATGTTTTCCTTCTAAGTGTAAGAATTACTCCATTCTCAATAAGTAATTCACCTTATTTCGAATATTGTAGCTACAAATAGTGTTTGTTGGTATTGTGGCTTAAGAGCTATCATGCTAAACATGTTTGATTTGTAACAAGTGTTCATCCTCTCTCACTACATTTCAAACATTTCCCTTTGTTCTTTGGGTAGATTGTGTTGTTTTGCCTTTTTTATTCTCCTTTTCGGTCTAGCCAATACATTAGTACTATCTTTTCTTTGTGATTGGGACATTCATTCCCATTCCATTTTGCTATAATACATAGTAGATAGCCTTATTGTGCCACGCACTTGTCTGCACCCCATGGACTCATGGTATCATTATGTCTGGTTTGTTGAGTTTATCACGCCACTATTTCACCACTAGTAGTCTCACTTTCCATTGTAAATTGTAGACATGAACTCCCTCTAAACATTTTAGTTGATATTCAGTGGTACCCAAGTCGCTAACATTATGGTTAGTCCTTTAAACCTTCTATTAACACTTGTGATCCAGGCGAGTCCACCATTCTGATACGAACTATTTTGCGATAACCATGGACATCTCAATTTATAGATTTTCTTCTTATTTCTTCTCGCCTCATTATTCCTAGCTAGTGAATAGCCACACACTCTTCCACATGTTACGTGTCCTTTTTCCTTAATTAATTTTTGTTTTAACCCGCTCACCTTTTAACTCTTGTTAGGATATTCGTGGGAAAGTGTGTTCATCGTCATATCACTTAACACTTCTTTGCTTGTAAGATTCTTCAAAGGCTCTCCATCAAGCCCAAATACCATCTTGAGTTATTATAGCATCACATTTATTTCTCCTACTCATTTCTCCTTTCTTAACGCCCTAGGTACTTTGGTTAAATCACAGATCTATGATTAACCCATTCTAAGAACTTGCAACCTTCCATATTTGGCCTATAGTACTTCCTTAGGTTTCATTGTTCCTAACCCTCTAACAAGTATAAAATCCCTTTACAAACATACTTTTAGTTTTTAGGATCATTGACCCTATCATTCACATTGCCATGTATGAAGAATTTACCTTCCTTAACCTTCCATTTTTTTGGGGGGTACTAGTGGTCTATCATTAGCATATCCTTTCAGATAATCACATTATCCATTATCACCTTTCTAGACTACGCATGTCTTCAAAACTATATTCAAACATCTTAGCTCCATGGTCTTACTCTTGTTTCATTGTATTTAAGTGGCCTTACTATGGCCTTTCCTCCCCCACTTAGGGCGAATGCCCCAGATTTTGACACAAGTATTGAATTTAGCAACTTCATGGGCATATGTTTCATATCTCTATCCCTCACATATATGTTCGACTATTAGGGAGATTGAAGTTAGCATTGTATTAACCTCATAAGTTCTCTACTCTTATTCAGCTACACGGACTTGGGATTCCAATTCCTCATGTCAATATCCTTTAGGAGTGTAACACAACTTCATACACTTATGGGATTCTTATAACATTCATAGCATAAACGTATTCTCATTATGGGTTAAATTGACTCTCATTTCATGACTTCTTGTCTCCCGTGAGAGACCTACATGTTTGTCATTACTCTCCTGGTCATGCCTTACATATATCACATGCTTATATAACAAATTTTTCTTTTACACCTTAGGATCATATACATGCTTCCCACAGTATCCACGGGTGCCATATAAGCTCGCATCTCATTTATCAAGTCAATGTCTCTTTGGAGGTGGGTGATCAATTTAAACATTTTTCTCATATAAAGTATGCTTCTGGTACTATGTACATATTTCATATATCCGTACAATTTGTTCAATATGATACACGTGCCATCTCATTAATATTCAGGTCTTTCCCATTGGTCATTCCATATGACAACATTACTTAAAATAGGCGAAAGAGCGTTTAAACTTATCTCGAATCTCAATGCATGAGTTAGATGACAATCTTATAGTCAAGCTTTATCGCACGATCTGGAGTGTTAAATAAGGGTAACGTTCCTAAATGTCCATGTAGCCTCCAAATTATAGATGTGGTCGACAACACACCGATAAAAAAGACTCAACTAGACATGGCTCTGAGACATCCTAGGACACTTTAAAACCTTAGGCTCTGATACCAAGTTTGTCACGCCCCAACTTCGGGAGGCGCGACCGGCGCTCAATCGAGTGAACCCAACTGAGCTAGCCTTATCAACCGCTATCTACCCAACTCGATAGGAATAAGGAAGCCATGCTTACCTTTATTTAAACTAGAAAAGATAGTACATTCAACATCTTAGTTCATTTTATATCACAACATTTAAAACGTGGTTAAACTTCCAAGGTTCCATACAAGTTATAGTGTAGAAGAAAGAAAGAGTACAAGGTTACAACATGGTCCATTGACCTATCCAATACTCATACATAACCCACACAAACGTCTATGGAGCCTCTAAGAATACAAAAGACGTGACAACAATCCCGGCAACAAGGCCCCGGCTATACCTCAAAAGTGAAAGTCCAAAATAAGAAGATGTACAATATAACCCCTTGAAGGAGAAAGGGGCTCACCAAGACTTTGAGAAGAAGGTACTCCACTATGCGCGATCGGCACTATCCGCAATGGAGCCACCTATATTCATAAAAAAAATGTAGCACCCCCGGCAAAAGGACGTTAGTGCCATCGAATAGCACTAGTATGTATAACTAAACACCATTTTACTAGAAAGAACTAACAAGCAAGTGCAAGTAAATCACATGAGTAAATCAAATATGCAATTCATTCAATCCTTCATATAATTTCCAAAACTTAGTTTGGGGTATTTCTTTCATATCTTCATCACTGTTCTCATTACCACCGCTATCTTGAGCGAAGTACGATCACGACCCGACCGGCTAGGTTGCCTCACTAGAGGCATATATCTCAATCATTATTTCATTTCCCTTATCCGGAATTCAATATTAGCACATTACCACCATGTGTGCAGCATGGTGTCCGATCACGACCCGATCGGCTAGGCTGCCTTATCTAGGCATTGTTCCTTTCTCATTAGTCATCACATCTGAATCTTTATTTCATATATATATCATATCAATTCCTTGGAACTCAGGGCCACCATTATCACATCGTTTTTTATTTTCAGTATTCATCTTGCAGGTTGTGATCATAGGCATATACAAAAGTAATTCAAGTTGCAGTACAGGTAAGTGGACACGTAGCTAGCATGAATAATTCTCAGTTTCTATCTTGGCTTATAGCCTAAGCATTTCAACACATAATTGTATTCTTCATACTTCTCTAATTATCAAGAATGGTACATTATTCACATTGAGGCACATCCTTCACGCATATGTGTAGTTAATTGCAAATCAATTAATGCGCAATAATAATCAATACATTAACAAATTCAAATCTTACCACACTTTCGTAAACGTTAACGGAGCTCAATTTCTAATAAAAGGGGGTTTTAGCCATACATACCTCAAAGAGATTTTCCTTAAGTTACTACAACATTCTGGAAATTCTAGCAATGCCCATCTACTTCGAGACATAACAAAATTGAACACAAATTAGGAAGATATTCATGGTTTCAGCTCATTTGAGCATTTTATCAAATTCTAGTTGAGCATCTTGATTTCAAATCTCATTTACAAGGTTTCCTTCATTTCCCAACCCAATCTTTACATATTTATGTTCAACAATCTTCCCACAAACATAATTCGTACATGCATGTATACATAATACTATTACACCCAAGAATCATACCCCAATATCCCATCTCACAATCTCTACAACACCAACACAACCTAGGTTAGGCACCTATGGCTTCCAATCATAATCCCATGAGTTCTAATGTATATATCATACATAAATAATCACCATAGAGTAGTTAGAGATGATAGACATACCTCTTGTAGTAAGAATTTTGAGAATCCCAACTTGCAGAGTTCTTGATCAATTTAGGGATTTGAATGGGAATCTATGGATTTTCAAGATTTATACTTGTTAATATAAGTGTTTAGGAGTAGTAATCAACTCAAATTACTCCAAAAACATTACCTTAGATCATAGGAAGGAAGTATGGGACGGATTCCTCTTGATAAAACAAGCCCTAGCTCAAATAAATGACTTAAGGACGCTCCATACCCGGTCTTGGGGTATTTATAGGGCTGTTGGGCGTGCGGCCGCGGTTTGCCGTGCTCAGAGATAGAAACACCTAGTTTTCCCGCTGTTTTCCGCGGTCGCGCGTCTGACACACGTCCGGTAAAATGGTCATAACTTTCTTTATACACCTCCAAATGACGAACGGTTTAATGCGTTGGAAACTAGACCCAAAGAGATATGCTTGTCCAAAGTGAGGTCTTGTGCGCATTCACTTACAACTTTAGCCTATTATGAAATGTTTTCCAACTTGGCTTAGACTTAGGCCTCTCCTTAGACCCCAAATCACTTATAATATGACTTATACACTTATTAACTTATCTAATTGATATCCATTATATCATGAACCCTCACTTGCACTCAAGATAAAATAATTAGCCTATCTTGGCACCACGAAATCTCAGATTACTTAGCAAAATTTTCTGGGGCTTTACAGTTATTCTGAAGGCTCATCAAGTTGTAGTGTCGAACCACGAAGTCCTTCTTTGCCAATACGGATGAAACTAAATATCGAGGCTGGATGAGCCGATTTATTAGAGTCGGGACTTTGGACATCATCCTCTAGGAAAAAATGACGTTCCCGGAGAGGTGGAATTTTAACCATAAGTGGAGTCTGAGTTTTCCTTTGTATCTATTCTTGTTTTTTCATTTTTCATAGCTTACTCATCTTTTTTTTGGCAGCCGATGCTTGGGCGTCCTTGGCAATTCCCGACCTTGAGATTGGGTTAGGAAACTAGCTGCCATATCCTTTTATGACAAGTGTAAGTGGCATGATTTGGCAAATGGCAAATGGGAGGCCAAAAACCACGGCCTTGAAGATGCTTCTGAGATGAGGCCGGCCCCGCTCTGGGAAATAACCAAGCCTTCAAATCCAAATCCCGAGAAGGATAATAAAGGAAAGAGGGTCTCGAATCTCGAAGACCCCCAAGACAGGAAAACCTCTACTCGAAGGCCGCGGAAAAGGTTTGCTCAAACGGACACAAACTCAGTCCATTACTCCCTAGATGGTGAGGAAAATGATGAAGAAGAACCGCTGCTAGTGGCTTGGACCAAGAAGCTAGTCCAGGCCGCCGAGCCTTCTAAACTAGAAAACCCACCTTGTCGTGGGGATGCTCAATGGGAAGAGATGGGCAAGGCCCCCATATCTCTGGAGGTTGAGATTGTCCCTCTGTTTTCAACAACTACACTAGTGGGGGTAAATGTTGAGGCCCCCGAAGTTATTAAGAATGCCCTGAGTGAAGAGCTCGGGGCTGTGACAACAGGTCATTCCCTTTCGTTGCCAACCTATTCCGATGAGGCAATCGAGGAAGCCAACACTTTGCATATGCCCGATGCAAGTGAGGTCATCAGGGACGATCCTTTCCAGAGTTGCTATGCTGGAGTTGAGGGTGCCGATGACTTCAATGATGCATCCTCCATCTTTGAAGGGGCCCAGCGTCTCTTTTCCCAGGTAAGGATCTGCCCTATCTATTGCAAGTTTCTCTCCTTTTGTCCTCCTCTTTTACTAATGCGTCTTTATTGTACGTATAGGCTATTGGATAGTTCAAGGCCGAGCTGAAAAAATGTAAGGTCGAGCTCAATAGGGTCTCGTGCAAAGGGAAGGCCTTGAGGCTCCTTTGTAATCACGAGGAAGATGAGCTTAAGGGCCTCCGAATTGCTTTGGCCAAAGCTCAAAAGAGCGAGTCCGAGCTGGACGAATAGGTAACTTTGATTTTCAAAAAGTTCGGCATTCTTGGCCCTGCTTTAGAGGCTAATACTTTGATGTCTCAGCTGCAGCAAAAGCTGGACATGATTGGGTAGCTCTGGGGCGAGGTGAATCAAGTTCAGGCTGATTGCCACCAGTGGAATGAGAACATGGATCGTCTTGCCACCTAAAAGGAAGCTGTAAAGGCTTGACTGACCTCAGCTGAAGCTCAGCTTCGTGGTGCCGAAGCAAAAGGTTTGGCTCAGGCCAGTGAAATCGATGGGCTGGGGGTCGAGCTGGCTAAAGCTCAGACTGAAGCTGCATAGTCTAAGGCCGAGGCTACACAGACTAAGGCCTAAGTTGATAAGATGAAAACCGTAGCCGATAAATCCATCGTTATATACTAGAGAGAAGCTGCAGTCGTTCAAGCTGAGTTGAGGGCGGCCTCCAACCGAGCAAAACAGAGTAGTGAATTGGCTAAGTGTCACACCTAGAGGGAGACTCTCGAGGAAGTCCGTGCTCAAGGATTTGACCTTTCCGAAGAGATAGCCAAAGCACAAGCACGGGAAACCGATGCTAGGTTTCTTGTCTCCTCTGATGATGAGAACGTGGTGAGTGGCTCCAGGAATGAGGAAAGTGAAGAAGATGCTTCTGAAGGGGAAGAGGCTCCAGAAGATAAAGCTACCAGAGATGAAGACGGCACCCCGGGGATGTGGCCTCGAAAATAGATTAGGTTTCTATTTTTGTATAAGGGTCCTTTGTTGTAATATGCTTTGTAAATTTCCCGGGTGAATATAAAGTAGCCTTTTACTCTGTTCTTGATTTGTGCTGACTTTTTATTTTGTCTTTGTTCATAAGAATTTCTGATGATTCACATGTTAAGTTCGAGTATTTGTTTAGACTCGCAATAAACCCTTAGGCATTTATTGCCCGAGATCGTACCCCTTAGGGTTTTAAATGATCCTCGAACCAGACTTAAAGTCAAAATACTATGAGCTCAGGGCCTTTGGGTCCGAGTTAAATGAGATCGAGGTCTCAAACTCCCGTAGGTATTTGACCCTATCTTTCTTTTGAAGCTGGCCCTTAGGATCTTTTTTAGAACTGACCCTTAGGCTCTTTGATGTTGGCCCTTAGGCTCTATTAATTGGGCCATTTTGGCCTCTAAAAATGGCTATATAGTTTTCCCTCACTTTGGCTAAAAGACTTAATGAAATTTTAGTTATGCCTTAGTAGGTAATTTGTACCCGTTGGGTTTTTCGAAGGCTCGACGTATCGGAACCTTATTAGTCGTTTTGTTTGCGTGGACATAGTCGAATGACTCTTAAGGGTTTTCCGAAGGCTGGTGTTATCGAAACCCTTAGATTATTTGAGGGCTCATTTATCGAAGCCCTTAAATTTTTCGGGAGCCGAATTTTTCGAGGCCCCTTATATTTTACTTTTGCCGGGGGTAGCCTGATTTAACCGGTTTTTCAATATTTGAAGTCCTTTAGTTTTATAGCAAAAATCTAACGTCTTCGAATCGCGTCATTTTGGCCGTAGCTTTTACTATGGTTGTAGCCTTCAGATTTGTCACTTGGACTTGTTTCCCGATAACCTTCCGAACTTATTCAAAAATTAAGTCCCCGAGTGAGTTGGCCTTGGCCTTCATTACGAGAGGTGCCTCTTTGAGGTCTTATGATGCCTCAAATACTTTTGAGGTCTTATGAGTCCGATTTTTCAATATCTCGGACATATCAACTGTCAATGACAGTCCCCGAGTATTTCGGGGTGTTTTGGCCCTTGAGCCGCTTCCCGTAGGATTTTAAGTATAGAACTCGTATGAGATACAAAGTGTTTTTTGATATAACCAGAATGCTTCTTTAAATAGTTAATGGCGTACATGCTTCGCCATTGGGGCTCGATTATTCTATATGGACCCGGTTCATTTGACCGTTTGGCCCATTATAAAGTTCTCCTACCGAGGCCCTCTTAGGCGCGACATGTCTTTCTTGGACCTATAACCTCCAGGGGTGATGCCCCCCAGTATTCGAGGTTGATTGAAAAGAAGCCTTGAATACTCGTTGAGTGACCCTTGGGTACCATATAGGTGTTGCCTCATTAAAAACCTTACCTATTTGGGATAAAACCAGATCTAAGGGAAAAAGAGTGCAACGCATGCTTTCAAACCCAAGGTCTTCGAGCTTAGTAGTAATATCGCTTGAGCATTGATATATTCCAATTATTTGGTAGTTGCTCACCTTACATTATGCTGAGTTTTTAAGATCCTTTCCCTATGACTCCGAGGACATGGTTCGATCCTTCCTAATTGGGACCTGGCTTCCTTTCATTTGGGTCTTGAGTGTTAAGTTTGTAGGATCCTTTCCATATGACTCCGAGGACACGATATGGTCCTTCCCAATTGGGACCTAGCAACACCTTTCTCCATTTCCTCTTTGCATCATCTAGCCTTTTCTTCAAGTTTTGAATAATGGTTTTGTTAGTGGACTCGGCCTGCCCATTTGCACTTGGGTGGTAAGGTGCCGATAGGATCCTTTTGATTTTATGGTCCTCGAGGAATTTTGTCACTTTGCTATCGATGAACTATTTTCCATTATCACATGTTGTTTCGACGGGTATCCTGAACCGGCATATGATGTGGTCCCATATGAAATCGACGACTTATTTTTCTCTTACCTTCTCTAAGGCATGTGCTTCAACCCATTTTGAGAAATAGTCAGTCATAAACAAAATGAATCTAGCTTTACCTGGCGTCATTGGTAGGGGGACGATGATGTCCATCCCCCATTTCATGAATGGCCATGGGGATAGGACCGAGTGGAGTTGTTCACCGAGTTGATGAATTATTGGTGCAAATCTTTGGCATTTATCACACATCCGAACGAACTCCTTGGTGTCTTTTTCTTTGTTGTCCTAATAATATCCTACTCTAATCACCTTATGAACCAGAGAGTCTGCATTATAATGGTTCCCGCATGAGCCTTCAAGTATTTCCTGTAGTACATAATCTATATCCCCGGGTCCTAAGCTCACTGCCAACGGTCTATCGAAGGTCCTTCTGTATAACGTTCCATTTTCATCGAGTGAGAATCGAGCCGCTTTGGCTCGGAGTGTTCTTGATTCCTTTGGTCAGAGGGGAGCTTCCTATGCTTTAAATAATCAATGTACTTGTTCCTCCAATCCCATGTTAAGCTTGTCGAGTTAATCTCTACATGTCCTTCTTCGATCACTGACTTTGACAACTAGATGACATCCCCCGGGTCAATATCGTCTTCCTCGACTGACGATCCCAAGTATGCTAGTGCGTCGTCCTCACTGTTCTATTCTCGAGGTACATGATTCAGTGTCCATTCCTTGAAGTGGTGCAGCGTTATTTGAAGTTTGTCCAAGCACCTCTACGTTCGATCGTCTCTAACCTCGAAGCTTCTGTTTATATGGTTTACCACCAAAAGGGAATCACACTTTGCCTCGATAACCTCGGCTCTAAGGACCTTGGCTATTTCAAGACCTGCGATCATGGCTTCATACTCGGCCTCATTGTTAGTCAATTTAGAAGTTTTGATAGATTGCCTAATAACACTGCCCATAGGCGATTTCAAAATGATGTCGTGCCTGGACCCTTTCACATTCGAGGAACCGTCCGTGAAGAGGGTCCAAATCCCCGCCGATGTACCCGTTTTTAGCAAGAGTTCCTTTTCTACTTTGGGTACGAGGTCAGGTGCGAAGTCGGCTACGAAGTCCGCCAAAATTTGAGACTTAATGGTCGTCCAAGGTTGATATTTTGATATCATATCCTCCAAGTTCGATGGAACACTTGGCCAATCTGCCCAATAATTCAGGCTTATGCAAGACATTTCAAAGTAGATATGTAGTTAGTACACATATAGAATGGCATTGAAAATATGGTTTTAATATCCTAGATGCGCTTATTAATTTAAAGAGCTAATTTTTTCAAATATGGATACCTGGTTTCAGCGTCCCCTAAGGTCTGACTCACATAATAAATAGGAAATTGCGTACCTTTCTATTCTCGAACCAACACGCCACTTACCGCTACCTCTGACACGTACAGATACAAGTAGAGTATTTCACTTTTCTTCGAAGTATGGAGCAAAGGAGGGCTTGAGATATACCGTTTAAATTCTTCTAGGGCTTGCTGGCACTCCGGGGTCCATGTGAAGTTGTTCTTCTTTTTAAGCAGGGAGAAGAAATGATGGCTCCGATCTGATGATCTCGAGATTAATCGACCTAGGGTGGCTATCCGTCCAATCAACCATTGCACGGCTTTCACATTATTCGCCACGGTGATTTCCTCAATGGCTTTGATTTTATCGGGATTGATTTCGACGCCCCTATTCGATACCATGAAGCCCAAGAACTTGCCCGAGCCAACTCCAAAAGCGCACTTCTCGGGGTTGAGCTTCATGTTATAGTTTCTAAGGATGTCGAACGTTACCTGCAAATGGGCCAAATAGTCCTCTGCGTGCAGGGATTTAACATCAATATAAACTTCCATGGATTTGCCTATTTGATGCTCAAACGTCCTATTAACTAAATGTTGATATGTGGCCCCTGCGTTCTTTAGCCCAAAGGGCATTACATTATAGCAGTATGTACCAAATTTCATGATAAACAAAGTCATTTCCCGGTTCTCCGGGTTCATTTCAATCTGATTATACCCAAATTAGGCATCGGAAAAGGCAAGAATCTCGTGGCCAGCCGTAGCATCGACCAAACGATCGATGTTGGGCAATGGGAAAGAATATTTAAGGCATGCTTTGTTCAGGTCTTTGTAATATACATACATTCTAAGATTGTTCCCATTTTTAGGGACTACCACTACGTTAGCTAGCCATTCGGGATATTTTACTTCCCTAATGGATCCTATTTTGAGAAGTCTGGCTACCTCTTCCTTGATAAATGCATGTTTTACCTTAGATTGAGGTCTCCTCTTCTGCTTCACCGGTTTAAAGCTGGGATTGACACTTAGTCGATGGGTAGTTATCTCCCGTGGAATACCTATCATATCTAAATGGGACCAAGCGAAGCAATCAATATAATCGATGAGAAATTGAATGAGTCTTTTCCTGAGTTTGGGGGTTGACCCCATCCCCATGTATACCTTTTGTTCCGGAAGGTGCTCGATCAATATGACATGTTCGAGTTCTTCGATCGTGGATTTCATTGCATCTAATTCTTCGGGGGCGACAAAAGTTCAAGGGGTGAGGAAATCTTCTTCTTCGTTCTCGACCACCTGTTCATCGGACATTTGTCCCTCGGGCTCAACTGAGGGCGCGAGTTGTGATTGTTATTTGGTCACTTGTTCGTCCTTTGACTTCTCCGATATAGATGGAGTCGACATCGATGCTAAATCCTTCACTGCAAACATTTCTTTGGCTGCATGTTGCTCTTCATATATTGTTTTCATGCCATCCTTCATTGGGAACTTCATCATTTGGTGGAGGGTCAATGGTACCGTCCTCAAGCTATAGATCCAGGGCCTTCCGAGCAAAGCATTGTATCTCATGTCACCTTCGATGACATGAAATTTGGTGTCTTGTATGGTTCCGGCCACGTTGACTGGGAGGATGATTTCTCCCTTCATCGTTTCACTTGTATGTTAAAGCAATTCAAGACCCGAGATGCCGGCACAATTCGATCGAGCAACTCGAGCTGCTCCACGACCCTAAACCTGATTATATTCATCAAACTACCTAGATCCACGAGAACACATTTTTTTAAAAGGATAGAAATTACCAGTGCATTGTTGTGAGGTTGAGATAAAGCCTCGATGTATTCCTCGCTGAATATCAGGGTGTCTTCGGGCAAGTAATCCCGAGTCCACTTTTCCCTTGTGATGGATACTTTGGTGCGTTTCAATATTGGTCCATGTGGGACGTCGACTCCTTCGATGATCATGTGAATAACATGTTGGGGTTCTTCTGGTTCACTCTTGCTACCTGCATCCCTCTTCCTAAAGTGAATCTTAGCCCGGTTACTTAGGAATTCTTGAAGGTGGCCCTCATTGAATAACCTAGCCACTTCCCCCCTTAGTTGTCTGCAGTCCTCCGTTCTGTGACCATGTGTTCCATGATACTTGCACATCAAGTTTGGGTTCCTTTGGGAAGGGTCGGTCTGCATTGGCCTGGGCCACTTAGTATCTTTGATTCTCCCAATAGCCGAGAGGATCCCTGATGCACCTACGCTGAAACTGTATTCTGATAATCGGGGGGCTTCGGTGGGGTAAATGTCCTTATCGAACCCGTTCTTGCTTATGAGCCCCCAAGAACTTGGACCTTGGTTACTTCCTTGATCGCTCAGAGAGGTATTGTGGTTTGGGTCGTTGTTTATGCGATCATATGGTTGGTACTGTTCTTTGTTGAATCTTGATCCCTGATTTGTGTCCTTCGGGGGTTTGGGTGCAAACCTGTTTGGGTGAACTAAGCCCGAGAGGGCTCCCAACTGGTCATCCTCGACCCTAATTTTTGACTAATACCAATTGTGCACATCTAACCATGTCACAGCCGGATACTCGATCAAGTTATGCTTTAGCTATCGAGATGCTATCGAGTTTCTTTCATTCAAACCTTGCATGAAGGCCTGATCTGCCCAGTCATCAAAAAATGGAGGTAGTTCCATCCTTTCCATCTGAAACCGGGACACGAACTTCCTTAGCATTTCGTCATCCCTTTGCTTTATCTTGAATACGTCCAATTTTCTTGTGGCCACCTTTATGGCCCCACCGTGTGCTTTCACGAAGGAATCAGCCAACATAGAGAATGAATCAATGGAGTTAGGAGCTAAGTTATGATACCAGATCATAGCTCATTTTGATAGTGTTTCTCCAAACCTTTTTAACAATACTGACTCGATTTCGTTATCATTCAGGTCATTTCCTTTAATTCCACAAGTGTAAGAGGTAATATGTTCACTAGGGTCAGTCGTTCCATTGTACTTCGGTATATCAGGCATGTGAAACTTCTTGGGAATGGGCATCGGATCCACACTCGAGGGGAAATATTTTTGTATGAATTTTTTGGCATCTAGTCACTTCAAAATTGGAGGTTCTTCCGGTATTTGCTCCACCCGGGAGTTGTAAGTTTCCATTTTTTATCGTTGTCTTCTATCCGCTTTTCTCCTGACTCGATTCTTTTAGACAATTCCTCTAGAATTCTCATGATTGTGGGGTCAATTCCCAAACCGCTTTCATTGGGCCTTTCAAGCACAGGTTCATGATGTGTGTTTATCGGTTCGGCGGTGTTAGGAGTCCTATTCTAACTCTGAAGTTGAGCGATGGCGACTTGCTGAGCTTGCAGCATCTTGAATATCACCTGGAGGCTGACTCCTCCTTCTTCTGGCCCTCGTGTTTCCTGGCCTCCAGCCTGGGCTTCCCTGCGTCCATTCCTTACGGGGTCTGTGCCTGCTTTCGTGTTTAGAACATTGTGGGAGCTGATATCAACTGGCTCCACGTTCGACACTCCCTCGGGGTTTACGGGTGGTACACCGAGCCCTATGCCATTGTTTTCTCCAAGTCCTTCACTGTCATAAGCAGGTGGATTTATGTGCTAGACATATTTTAGCCTGAAATCAAAAAATCTTTGGCAAGAAAAAGTGTGAAGAATAACATGTGTTATCAGAAACTAGCACTAAAATAATCACTATTATCTCTAGCCCCACGGTGGGAGGCTCTCTGTTTACCTCGAAAAATGGGTTTAACAATTAAAGATAATTTGTGATTTTAAAAATATGTGATATATTTTACTACTAGTGATTAAACAAGTAATATTGAGCTTAAGTAAGAAGAAATAATGAACCAAATCAACGTTGTCAATGCAGTAGGTGCCTCGAGTCGTCTATCCAGGGACCTTGAGGTCAGCTAAGACCAAAAAAGTATGAAAAGTAAAGTAAAGACAATAAAGTTGAAGAGTAATTATTGAGCATGATAAATAAGAAAAGAATAAGAATGTTCTATTGCTGTGAATGATCTGATGCCTTACAAAATGATTAGGGGTCCCCTTTATATAGGAGAGGAAAACCTCAATATAGTACATTCCTCATAAAAATAAAGGATTTTATTAGTACAAGTGTATAACGGCCTAGTGTGGATCTGTACCAGTTCGTTCAGACCTTATCCTTTAATTAATGCCCTGGTCCACGTGTTCCTGAGAAATTCCCGCTCTTTCTTGATTGACTTCGAGATTGTGATGCCCTCGATATAGATCGTGGCAGGCCTTCGATTAGCTTTCTCGAGTAGGGTGTCTCTCAGTCAGGTTCGATCTCCACTTCAAGTCTCCCGGGCTCGGACCTATAGCCCATTTTAAGACTTCAAAATATCAAGCTCCTCGATTTTGCCTGCATAAAATCTCACAATAACATAATTTAATATACCACACAGAATAAGCCAAAAATATGCATGCACTAGGACGCTAACGACATGAGATAACATATAAAAAAGTGCACAGTGACAAAGATGTAACACGCAGATATAATATCATGGCTGAACAGTATGACCAAGGCTAAGGTAAATATCTCAACATAGTAAATTAACCCTATCATGTCTCAAACACATAAGCAAATAGCCTAAACATGATACTTAGGATGAATAATAACTCACATAGTCATGGAAATGGAGAAAACATGATATCAAAGTAACACGATAACAAAGCAAGGCATGTATTAGCCTAAGATCTACCCGAATCATGAATAATCACATGACATGCATATACGCTCGTCACCTAACGTCATCTCCAACATATAACAAATATCATAGACAACAAAACAATTACCCTCAAACCAAGCTTAAGCAAGATACTTGCCTCATCCGGGCTAGTCTTCAAACTCGAATCATGTCAAAATCTGGATCTAGACCTCCAATCACGGGAATCCAAGCCAAACATCATCCAAATAAGTCAACATTTCCATAAGAAGCAATCCCAATCCATAAAGCTTTGATCTTTGAAGATATTTACAAAATTCAATCCGGGCCAGCAGTCAAAAATACGAAACCAATACCAAAATCCGATGATCCATAATATTCCAAGTCCAAATATATAATTAGTTCCCAAAATCGAGTTCAATTGTGTACTCAAATTCCCAAAACACACTATCTTAAAGTGTAGCTAAAACCCCCAAACCTTTCTTCGAAATCTCATATTCTTAGTGTATAAATCCATGAGGAAATCATATATGTATAAGCAAATCCAAGTATAAATTACTTACCCTCTCTTCAAGACGAGAAAAACGCCGCAAAAATCGCCCAAATCTGTAACGATTCGGCCGGTTGTTTTAAATATTTTAGCCCCATTCTCCTATTTAATACCTATATATTATATTATGGTTATGTGACTTGCTTGGGTGGTTGGTTTCATTTCGGGTGAGTTTCGGAGCGAATTGGGACACTTAGCCCCAAAGTTGGAAGCTTAAGTTGAAAGAGTTGATATGAGTTTGACTTTTGGGTAGACAGGTCCAAAATGGAGTTTTGATGATTCTGATAGCTTTGTAAGGTGATTTTGGACTTAGAAATGTGTTCGAATATTGATTTGGAGGTCCGTAGGTCGTTTTGGCAAAAGTTAAAAAGTTGAAGGTTTGGAATGTTGAGAAGTTTGACTGAGAGTTAATGTTATTGATATCAGATTTGGATTTTTATTCTCGGAGTTAGACAGGTCTGTTGTAACATTTATGACTTATGCGCAAAATTTGGAGTCAATCGGAAGTTGTTTGGTATAAATCGGCGCTAGTTTTGGATGTTGTATGTGCATGGATTTAATAGGTTTGAATCAGGTTGAAATTCTTAGATTTTATGTTGTTGGATGTGATTTAAGGCCTCGAGTAGGTCCGTTATGTGATTTGGGACTTGATGGTATGTTTGGATAGAGTCCCCGGGGGCCCTAGATGTGATTCGGATTGAATCCGGAATCATTTTGGACTTCGAAGAATCTCTATCAAGCTGAGGTTATGGTGCAATCACACCAGTGTGCTTTGGGCCACAGGTGCAGCACCACAAAAGTGCCCTATAATCCGTAGAAGTGAGTTTGGGTCTAGGGGAGCTATGTCTGCAGAAGCTGTTGTTTTCTCACAAAAATGGCTTGGGTCCGCAGAAGCGCAAGCGCGAATGCGCACAACTATCCGCAAAAGCGATCCTCCTAAGCTTAATGAAAAGTCACACCTGCGATGGATTTTTTGCAGGTGCGGAGCCACAGAAGCAGTTGATGGTCCATAGAATCAGAATAACTGGACAGAAAAGGGCTATATCGAGAGTTTTGTTCTATTTTTCATCTTTTGCATTAGAGAGCTAGATTTTGGGCGATTTTGGAAGGAATTTCCAAGGATTTGATCAAGGTAAGTTTTGTTTACCTGGATTTGATTATTATTCATGAATCCATCACTATTTTATCATTTAATTAGTGTTTTGAGTTGAAAAAATATGGGAATTTTGTGAATCTTCCCAAATCACAAATTGAGGATATGAAGATCGATTTGAGGTCAAAATTGGATAAATTTAGTATGGTTGGACTGGTTATTGAATGAGTGTTTGGATTTTATACATCTGGTTGGGTTCCAAGATGTGTGCCCGATGTTGACTTTTTGATTTTCTCTAAAGATTGCAACGTTATTATTCGAAATAGTTTTTCCATGGATTGTATTTATAGTATAAAGTTATTTTAGCTAGATTCGAGCCGTTCGGGGTTGGATATTCGTGGAAAAGACTTACTAGTGGATTGAGTTAGCTTGTTTGAGGAAATTATTTTGCCTAAATTTGTGCGGGAGAACCACCCCTTATGAATTGGGATTGATTATGCTATTTGTGTTATGTGAAAGCAGTGTCCGCAAGGTGACGAGTGGGTAGACGGGTTATATGTGGTGCTTGACTGGTTTAGGTTAATTTGACTCTTTCAATGCCTTTAATCAAATTGCCACAACATGATATATCTCTCATTATTAATCAACTCCTACATGTTTATCTATCCCTACATGCTTCATTTGAGATAGTTAACACTTATTTAACCTCTTATTTGTCGGTTTGCCCTTATATGCTTAGTTGAAGTTATTGCCTTGTTACATCTCCTATTGTTGAATTACTCGTATTTGAAAATTGTTATTTCGTGAAGTATCTTCTTATTACGTTATTGGTGTTGAAATTGTGAAAGTTGGTATCACGTTGAGGTAAAGTTGTTAATTATTGAGATATCTTTCTTGTTGATTACATTCATTTTGTTATTATTGAGATTCTTATGCACATTGTGGTTAATCCATGGGCTATTTGTTGTGGAAACATTGATATTGTTGATTCTTCTGGCAAGTTTTGGCATTTGGGCACTTGAGGTGCGAGTTATGATATATTGTGATATTGATACACATGCGGTGATATAAGGCTAGGGGTTGATACACATGTGTGGTGAGATAATGTGGGCTTGATAAGCGCGTTGATAGTAAGGGAACTACTTGAAGTCACGCAGCGTGATAAGGTGCGCTAAAAATGTGGGTAGCTATTTTGGGAAAAATGATTTTCAAAACTAAATGTAAGGCTTTCGTGGTGATATAAGGAAATATTGTGATTGTAAAATGAGATTACGAGGCAGTACATTGGTTGTGATTCTTGTTGTTATCTCTCATTTACCTCACTTGTATTTGTCCGCATTGTTTTCTTAATGTTCTTATTATGTGTTCCTTCTTTGGTTCCTTTATTGGTTTAAATTCAGTTGTATCTTATCTTGTTGTATTTAATTATTGCCTCATTTTCCTTGTTCCCATTATTAGAATGTACTAGTTCAGCTTTTTTTTCTTATCCTAGTATGTGTCTTGACCTGGCCTCGTCACTACTCTACCGATGTTAGGCTTGATACTTACTAGCTACCGTTCTGGTGTACTCATACGACTCTTCTGCAAATTTTTGTGCATATCAAGGTACCACGACCCAGGCTAGGCACCAGTAAGTAAAGTATTCAGTTTGGAGACTTCAAGTTATACCTACCCGGTGTTTACATTCCTCATAGACACCCTCTGTCCTTGTTTCTCTACTACTTACTATTTATTTAGACAGTGATGTATTAGGAATTTACAGTAAATTTGTGTAGAGCTTATGACTCAGTCTCACCAGATTTTGGGAGTTATTGTCAGCGGTATTGTCGAGTTCTATTATGATAGCTAGATGGTTTAAATTTGAAGTTTTATTGTTATTTATGTCATTTATCCATGCATGCTAGGCTAGTCATAGAGACTAGATGCCATCGCGATATCCTACGGTAGGAAATTGGGGTCGTGATAAGTTGGTATCAGAGCCCTAGTTTCATAGGTATTACGAGTCATAAGCAGGTTTAGTTGAGTCTTGTGGATCGGTACGGAGACGTCTTTACTTATCTTAAAGAGGACGGAACTGTTAGAAAACTTCACTTCTTTGATTCTTATAGTGTGAATTTGTTGACTTCGAAATTTTGAATATTTGTCTTTCTATTCTCTCACATATGGTGAGGACACGCACTGTTGGATCCGATGATTAGACAATTGTGCCCCTGTTAGAGCCGCGAGAGGCTAGGTTCGCGACAGAGGCCGAGAAGGGGCACATGGTTCAGCTAGAGCACCTGCTTGAGCTGCGGTAGAAGAGAAACCAGTAGCTCTAGTTAGGGGGAAGGCACCCGAGGTGCCTGTTGCCACCCCTGCACTTCAGAAGACCCTCGCACAGTTGTTGAGAATGTTATTTACTCTAGCTCAGGTGGGGTTGATTCCACTTGCACCAGCCACATCTCAGGTTAGGGAAGGGGCTCAGACTCCCACGGCCCGTACTCTAGAGCAGCAGATCCATGTTGATTAGGTCCCAAAGGTTATGCCAGTGTAGTCTGTTGTTCCGGTTCAGCCCGAAGTTAGGTTAGTGGCATCTAAGGAAGAGCTGGTTAGACTTGAGAGGTTCAACAAGTATCATCCTCCTACTTTTAGTGGTCTAGCTACAGAGGTTGCATAGGGTTTTCTTTAGAAGTGCCACTGCATTCTCCCCACCATGGGTATTGTGGAGATGAGCGGGGTTGTTTTTACAACATTCCAACTGTTATGAGAAGCGTACCAATGGTGGCGGGCTTATGAGGAGGCTAGTCCAACCGATGTAGCTTCACTCACATGGACTCAATTTACAGAGATGTTCTTGAGGGAGTTTGTTCCCCTGAACCTTCGGGATGCATGGTGCTCTAAGTTTGAGTAGCTGCGCTAAGGTAGACAGTGTCAGAGTATGCCTTCATATTCAGTGATTTGTCCATACACACCTGCCTTGGTTTCTACGGTTAGAGAGCGGGTCCGCCGATTCATCGAGGGGATCAACTATGGTATTAGATTTAGCATAGCTCTAGATTTGGAGACATATATCTCATATCAAGAGGTGGTAGAGATTGTATGGAGGTTACATGGTATGCGAGGTCGTTAGAGAGGATAGGAAGGCCAAGAGGCCTCAAGATTCTAACGGATATAGTGGTGCTCACACCCCAATTACAGCCTGTCGTGGTAGATTCTATGTGATCCGCCTAGTTTATTCAGCACTTCTAGCTTCTAGTGGTACTTCGGCTACTTCCAGGTCTCGGGTTGCCCATTATGCACCGCCAATATCTAGTGCACCTCCTACATGGGGTGCTTTCAGTGGTCAGTCCCGCCAACCACGCCCAAGCCAGTTTCATTAACCACACCTATTGAGAGTTTGATTTGAGTGTGGTGATACCCCACATATGGTGAGGGACTTCCCAAGACTCAAGAGGGGTGCACTGCCACAGACTACATAGGCTCCACATATTCCACCAGGTCCACAGACTTCTCAAGTCGTCGTTGTTGCTCCAATTTCCACTCCACCTGCACAGCCAGCTAGGGTTAGAGGTCAAGCGGATAGGGGTCACCCAAAAGCGGGAAGCTAGGCCAAAATTTATGCTTTTTCGGGTAGGACGGAGGCAGTCGCATCAGGCGCATTTATCGCAGGTATTGTCCCGGTTTGTCATAAAGATGCATCAATCTTATTTGATCCATGATCCACTTATTCATATGTGTCATATTTCTTTGCTCCATATTTGGATATATCTCTTGAATCTTTGAGTTCTCCTGTATATGTGTCCACGTCTGTGGGAGATTCTATTGTTGTGGACCGTTTGTATCGGTCGTGTTTAGTTGTTATTAGTGGTTTTGAGACCAAATTTTACCTATTATTACTCAGTATGGTAGATTTTGATGTTATCTTGGGCATGAACTAGTTGTCACTATAACATGCTATTCTGGGTTGTCACGCCAAGACTGTGACACTGGCTATGCCAGGTTTTGCCGCGGTTAGAATGGAGGGGTACATTGGATTATATTACTTGTAGGGTTGTGTCCTTCCTTAAGGAACACCGGATGTTTGATAAGGAGTGTGATGCATATCTAGCCTTTGTAAGAGATGTTACTATTAGTGATCCTACCATTGAGTTAGTTCCGGTAGTGAGAGATTTCCAGATGTATTTTCGGCAGATCTTCCGGGAATGTCTCCCTATAGAGATATCAATTTTGGTATTAATATGTTATTGGGCACTCGACCCATTTCTATTCCACCATATCGTATGGCACTAGTGAAGTTGAAGGAATTAAAGGAGCAGTTGTAAGAGTTGTTTGATAAGGGCTTCATTCAGCCTAGTATGTCGCCTTGGGGTGCTCCGATTTTGTTTGTAAAGAAGAAGGGCATTTCTATGCGTATATGTATTGATTATAAGTAGTTGAACAAGGTTACAATGAAGAATAGATACCAATTGTCACGCATTGATGGCTTATTTGATCAGCTACAGGGTGTTAGAGTGTTCTCAAAGATTAATTTGTGGTCAGGGTATCATCAGCTGAAGATTCGAGATCCAGATATTCCGAAGACTGCTTTTTAGGACTTGGTATGGTCATTACTAGTTCCTTGTGATGTCATTTGGGCTGACCAATGCCCCAACAACATTTATGCACCTTATAAACAATGTATTTCGGCCATATCTTGATTTATTAGTCATTGTGTTTATTGACGACATCTAGGCGTACTTGTGCAGCCGGAAGGATCATGAGCAGCATTTGAAGATTATGCTCCAGACCTTGAGAGAAAATAAATTATATGCAAAAATCTCAAAGTGTGAATTCTGGCTTGATCAGACAGAGATTGAGGCAGTTCAGAGTTGGCCCAGACTGTCTTCAGCTATTGAGATTCAAAGTTTTCTTGTTTTAGCCGGGTATTATCGCTGTTTCTTAGAGGGTTTCTCCTTCATTATTGTGCATATGACCATAATGACCCATAATGGTGCTCCTTTCAGATGTTTCGAGGAGTGTGAGGTGAGATTTTAAAAGCTCATGACTACTTTGACTACAGCCGAATGTTGGTATTGCCTACAGGTTTTGGTATCTTACACTCTATATTGTAATGCGTCTCGTGTTGGTCTTGGCACATTGTTGATGCAAGATGGTAGGGCGATTGGCTACACATCTCGACAACTGAAGGTTCATGAGAAGAATCATCTTGTCCATGACTTGGAATTTCCAGCTATTGTTCATGCCTTGAAGATTTGGTGGAACTATCTATACGGTGTCCCATTGAGGTCTATATCGACCACTGGAGTCTCCAACATCTATTCAAATAGAAAGATCTTAACTTGCGGTAGCAGAGATGGTTGGACTTGCTTAAAGACTATGATATCACTATTCTATATCATCCGGGGAAGGCCAATGTGGTGGCTGATGCCTTGAGTCGAAAGGTGGAGAGTATGGGTAGCTTGGTTTATCTACCATCAGCGGAGAGGCCACTAGCCATAGATGTTCCAGCCTTGGCCAACCAATTTGTTAGATTGGATGTTTCGGAGCCCAGTTGAGTTCTTGCTTATGTGGTTTCTCGGTCTTCTTTATATGATCGCATCAGAGAGCGTCAGTATGGCGACCCCCATTTGCTTGTACTTAAAGACACGGTACAACTCGATGATGCCAAGGAGGTTTTTATTGGATATGACGGTGAGTTGTGGATGTAGGGCCGGTTATGTGTGCCCAATGTAGATGGGTTAGTGAGTTGATTCTTTAGGAGTCCCACAGTTTGCAGTATTCCATTTATCCGGGTGTCGCTAGGATATATCAGGATTTAAGGCAGAACTATTGATGGAGGAGAATGAAGAAAGACATAGTGAAGTATGTAGCTCGGTGCCTAAATTGTCATCAAGTTAAGTATGAGCATCAGAGGCCAGGCGGCTTGGTTTAAAGACTTGAGATTCCCGAGTGGAAATGGGAGTGTGTTACCATGAACTTCATTGTTAGTCTCCAACATTCTTTGAAATAATTTGACGTTGTATGGGTGATTGCGGATAGGTTGACCAAGTCAGCTCATTTCATTCTAGTGGTGACCATTTATTCCTCATAGCAGCTAGCTCGGATCTATATCCAGGAGCTTGTCCGACCTCATGGCGTGCCGATATCCATTATCTTTGACTAGGGCATGCAATTTACATTTCACTTCTGGAGAGTCATACAGCGTGAGCTAGGCACACTGGTTGAGTTGAATATAGCATTTCACCCACAGACGAAAGGACAGTCCGACCACACCATTCATATCTTAGACGATATACTACATGCCTTTATTATAGATTTTGGGGGTTCTTGGGATTAGTTTTTGCCGCTTGCAACAGCTACCAATCAAGTATTCAAATGGCCCCTTGTGAGGCCCTATATGGGAGGCGATGCCATTCTCCAGTTGGTTGGTTTGAGCCGGGTGAGGCTAGATTTTTGGGCACAGATTTGATTTGAGATGCCTTGGAGAAGGTCAAGTTGATCCAAGATCAACTTCGTACAGCACAGTCTAGGTAGAAGAGTTATGCCGATCGGAGAGTTTATGATGTTGCATTCATGGTTGGAGAGAGGTTTTTTCTCCGAGTTTCACCCAAGAAGGGTGTGATGAGGTTTGAGAAGACGGGCAAGTTGATCCCTCGGTATATTGGTCCTTTTGAGATCCTTGAGAGAGGGCGAGAGATAGCCTACAAGCTTGCATTGCCACCTAGCTTATTTGTAGTTTACCTAGTGTTCCATGTTTCCATGCTCAAAAAGTATCACGATGATCCATCCCACGTTTTAGATATTAGCTCAGTCCAATTGGATAAGGATTCGACTTATGTTGAGGAGTCGATGGTCATCTTAGACAGGCATGTCCGAAAGTTGAGGTCAAAGAACATTGCTTCAGTGAAGGTTTAGAGGAGGGGTCAACCAATCGAGGAGGCAACTTGGGAGACCATGCATGATATACGTAGTTGTTATCCTCATCGTTTCACCACTTCAGGTATGTGCCTATACTTATTCGAGGACGAACATTTGTCTTAAGAAGGGGAGTATGTAACGACCCGGTCGGTATTTTGAAAATATTAGCCTTGTTCCCCTAATTATTTCCTCATCTATGTTATATTGTGGTTATCTGACTTTCCGGGATGGTTGGTTTGATTTTGGGTGAGTTTCAGAGTGAATTAGGATACTTAGTGTTGGAAGCTTTAGTTGAAAGAGTTGACCAGAGTTTGAATTTTGTGTAGACAACTCTGGAATGAAGTATTGATGATTCTAATAGCTCTGTATGGTGATTTTGGACTTATAAGTGTGTTCGGATATTAATATGGAGATATGTAGGTCGTTTTGGCTTGATTTGATGAAAGTTACAAAGTTGAAGGTTTGGAAGGTTGAGAAGTTTAACTGAGAGTTAACTTTATTGATATCGGGTCCGGGTGTTGGAATAGTCCTTTGTGTCACTTATGACTTGTGCGCAAAATTCGAGGTCAATCGGAGTTGGTTTGGTATGAATCGGCGCTAGTTTTGGAAGTTCAATGTTCATGGATTCAATAGCTTTGAATTGGGTTGCGATTCATAGATTTGATGTTTTTGGATGTGATTTTAGGCCTTGAGTAGGTCCTTTTGTTATTTGGGGTTTGATGGTATGTTTGGACGGGGTCCTGGGCCCTGGATGTGATTCAGATTGAATCCAGAATCATTTTGGAATTAGATGAATTTCTGTCCAGTTGAGGTTCTAGTGCAATCGCACCTGCGCACTTTATACCGCAAGTGCAGCACCGCAGAAGCAGCCTGTGAGCTGCATGATCAGAGCCAACCCTACACCACTACGGAGTGACGAGAGTGGTCGAAGCAGCTTTTACCAGAGATGGTCGGGATCGAATCCATAGGGAGATAGAAGTGGGAATTGGATTCCTATCTAAACTAGAGATGTGTAGTGCTCTTAATTACTCTTCCAATCATCTTTTGATTGGATATTACTTCTAATGTTTATGCTAATTATAAGCTAAATTAAACTAAGAATGATTGCTTGGAGGGTTTTCTGATTAGTTAAAGAGGCACTAGGGAAGTGACTTTCTCCTAGGTGAATACTTGACCGGATCTAAAACCTAAGGCAAAGATATTATGTTGGGGATTGTAATATAGCCAATGCACGATACTACTCACTCTATACCTCTCGGTAGCTTGAGTGACTTTGCCCTAATTGACTTTCTCAAGACCAATTGGGTGTCAAAATGGTGCAAGCAATATAGGCTCAAGTCGGGTATTACTATCTCTTGGTTTAACCCTTTAATTGGGGCTATCAATCTCTTGATTACACCCCAATTCCTTGTTGGACTGATTTTCCTAGACTCAAGTTCTCTTTCTCAAGAAGAACCCAAGTCAAATAGACACAAATTAGTGTTTGCAACCACTAATTCAACATGAAAAATACAAATCAGTCCAAATATCAACTACCCATAAACATCTAAGCCTTAAATCAAAAGACCCATCAAATACCCACACTAGGGTTGAGCCACAACCCTAGCTAATGGGTCTAGCTACTCATAATAATGAAAGAAAATAGAGAAATAGATGAAGAATAACCCATAAGATTTAATTACAAGCTAATAATTGAAGATTCAATGATAAACCCACTATAAAATTACTCAAAATAGTCGCAAACCACCGTTCACGTGCTCAGCTCGAAGTTAGATTACAAAAGATGACCTAAAAATGGGAAAAAAGTATTTATACTAGGCCGAATTTTCTAGACAAAAATACCCCTGACGAGGTAGTGCGGTCTGCACAAAATGCACCACGGACCGCAATAAGGCTTTTTAGCTTGATAATGCATTCTCTGAATCTGGCCACCACGAGGTTCATAAAATGCACCGCGGCCGTGGTGGCATCAGTTGTGGTCCGCCCAAAAAGGACCGCAGACCGCATTGACCTTCATTTCAAACTCCTAACTCTCTGAACCCCCATATTTGCGAACCGCACAAAATGGGTTGCAGCCACAAAGAGGCCACTGCGACCGCACTAAATGCTCCGCGGTCCGCATTGCCTTAGGTTTCAAAAGTGCACCTCTCTGATTCTCCTCACTGCGGACCGCACTAAATGGATTGTGGCCGCAATGGATCTATTTTAACTGTGCTTGGACTTTTTCTTGGTACTTGTGCATATTTCACTTCTTTTTGAGCTGGTTTTGACTAATTGTCACCTTTTTGACCAAACCCTGCAACAAAGTACAACATGTAATCCTTTAGGATTATTTTGTATACATTTTTAATCAAAACTCAAGTAAAAAGGAGTGTAAAATGGACTAGAATCCCTAGTTATCAACTCCCCCAAACTTAAGCTTTTGCTTGTCCTCAAGCAAACAAAATAAGACCCACCTCTTAAGAGTAAATCCAAGAAAATTCAGCTAACCTAAAGTGACTCCATCTACCATCAATTTGGACTAACAATTGCACTCAATTCAAATGAATCATTAACAACATTCGACCTTCTAAACACCATGGATTTAGTGCCACACAAGAGAATCAAGAGTTGACTCAACCCATCAAAGAAACTCTTTCTACTACCTTGGTCATTGTGGAACCCAAACTCATACTCCTCAACTGTCCTTAAGCAACCCTCACTTTTAGATTGTAGCACTCAGAATGAGGATTGTGGAAAACACACTCATCTCTCTCAAAGAAGGGTCACAAGTCTGGCTCTAAGTACCATAAGCTTGCCCCTTATGTGAGTCACCACTAATGTAAGCTTCATTCAACTCAAGATCATATAGGGCTTTTGTGGAGATATAGTGAAGGCTTTTGGTTCAGGGTAGGAAATGTTTGGTCTAGGTGGGTTCCATCTTCCCTTAAGCACTTCGTTTGCTTCATTTAGGCACACATTCTCTTGACTTTTTGAGTCATTAACTTCTTTCTTAGGGGTTAGAGAGACACACTGTCACTCTTTCTTGTTCATTTCAAACCTTTTTCTCCTATCTCAACTTTCCACACCTTTCATCTCTTTACTTTTATTGAATCCCTTCATTTTTTGCTACATTGATCATTTTTTTTGACTTTTTGATTTTTCTTGCTTTTTCATTATCTTTACTTTTATTCATTTTGTACCTTTACCACTTTGTTGTATTTCTCATCTCTCCCCCCAAACTTATGCTTTTGCCTTGTGCTAAGGAAAGATCGAGTGCCAAGAGAGGGTATTTTTAGAACGGGTAAAGACTTCTATCGTGATTTTTGAAAGAAAAAGGTCTATGGCTCAAAAGGGTTGACTAGGGATATTATCATTGGTGGGCTATGGAAGCTTTCAAGACATCATTCGGATCAAGGAGATCCTATAATCACATCTCAAGTCAAACTACACTTAGAATTTCGCCTAGACAAACATTAAGCGCAAGTTCTAGACCAATGGCTCGGGACTTAGACTTGTAATTCAAATTCTCACCACTCAAGCTATAGGATTGCTAAAGAGACCGAGTCGGGGCCCACAACAAATTTAGCTAAGATTTGAGCAACACAATGGTCCCGAAAAACCACTTGATGATTATCTACCAATACAAGAGTCTCAAGGTCACAACTTTCACCATCATATACAAAATAATATGTTTTTGACCATAGGATCAAAGGCAAATGTGTTAGGCCCAAGTGAAGCTTTGCTTGAGGCACCATTACTCACTAGCTACTATTTACACAAAAAGAACAAAAAGAAAACAGACTCAAACCCTTAAGAAGGTTTTCATGCCATCCATCATCGGGAAGAGCCACCCGGTTCACACAAATTTCACCTTTGGAAAGAACCGTGATATTAAGAAAGCCAAAGGCTTATTGAATGCAAAACTCAAAATAAGAAGCTATCGAAATAAAATAAGAAGTTATGAAAAAGAAAATGCGGAAAGTAGAATGAATATGTACAAGAGGGGATTTAGATGAATATACATAAGGGGGGAATGAATATATACATCAGAAAGTAACTTTATATACAGACCAAAGTTGCAAAGTACGAAAAGTAAACTAGAATGGTAAATTATGTACATACCAAAAGAAAAAAGAAAGCATCATAAAAGAAAACAGTGTCATATATACAACCCAAATCATCCAAAGAGGGCTACCCCCTCAAATGAGAGCTAGCATTATCGTCAATGTTAACTAACCAAAAATAGCTCAAGGTAAAATATAGAGAGGAAAAAGAAACTCCCTATTGGCCCCCCGTCTGCATAGGATCCTGAGAAGGCTTGAGAAGTTCAAAGGCTTGCATACACCTCTCATCGAACACGAACTTGGCATCTTTTTCTAATAACTCGCATAAGGGATTCACTACCTTCGAAAAGTATTTGATAAATCTCTGGTAGAACCCCACATGCCCAGAAAAAATTCTAACTCCCTTGACAAAAGTAGGGGGAGGGAGCCTTGAAATCACATCAATTTTTGCTTTGTCCACCTCTATGCCATGCTTTGAAATTTTATGCCCAAGAATTATGCCCTCCTCAACCATGAAGTGGCATTTCTCCCAATTAAGAACAAGATTGGTTTCTTTACAACGGGACAACACTCTATCCAAATTTTTCAAACATTCTTCAAACGAGTCACCCACAACACTAAAGTCGTCCATGAACACCTCCAAAATATCTTACACCATATTGGTGAAAATGTCCATCATACACCGCTGAAATGTAGTTGGTGCATTACACAACCCAAAAGGCATCCTAGAAAAGGCAAAGGTACCATATGAACAAGTGAAGGCGGTCTTCTCCTGATCTTCCAGAGCAATCAAGATTTGATTGTACCCAGAATACCCATCCAAGAAACAGTAGAAGGCACGCCCATCAAGTCGATCTAACATCTGATCAAGAAAAGGCAATGGAAAGTGATCCTTGCGAGTCACTTTATTCAACTTGCGGTAGTCCATGCACACCCTCCACCCGGTGATAGTCCTTGTTGGAATCAACTCATTCTGCAAATTTGTAACCACGTTCATACCACCCTTCTATGGCACACATTGCACCGGCGAAGTTCAAGAGCTATTGGAGATGGGGTACATAACCCCGGTATCCAACCACTTGATAACCTCCTTTTTCACAACTTCTTGCATTGCCTCGTTCAACCTCCTTTGATGTTCCAATGAGGGCTTTGCATCATCTTCCAGAATAGTCTTATGCATATAGAATGCATGGCTTATCCCTCGAATATCAGTTAAAGTCCATCTAATTGCCTTTTTCCGCTTTTGAAGCACCGCCAATGTGGCATCGACCTGCATGTTAGTGAGACAAGAGGAAAGAATAACTGGCAAAGTTGAACTAGGGCCTAAGAATTCATACTTGAGGTGTGGAGGCAACGACATCAACTCCAACAATGAAGGTTCCTCGATTGAAGGTTTTGTAAGTGGAGTCTTCCTATTCTTAAGATCCAAAGAGAGTTTCCTAGGCTCATAAGAGTAAGAGCCCATTCCATGTAAAGCGTTCACGCACTCCACTCAGCCTTCATCCTCGTTTACATCAAGATTCAACAAAACTGCCTCTAGAGGGTCCTTCACATTGATCATTGCACTAGTATCATCAACTATCACTACTATGATAAGACCCACGAAAGAGCACACTTCAGAACTGTTGGGCTTCCATGAAAGACCACTTTTTCATCACCCACCCGGAAGGTGAGTTCCCCTGCTTCCACATCAACTAAGGCCTTCCCAGTAGCAAGGAAAGGTCTTCCCAATATGATTGGAACCTCATAATCTACCTTACAGTCCAAGATCACAAAATCAGCTGGCAAGATAAATTTGTCCACTCAAACAAGAACATCATCAATAATACCTAATGGTCTCTTCATAGTTCTATCCGCTATTTGCAATCTCATGGAAGTTGGCCTCTTGTCCCATACCCAAAGTCTTGAAAACTGAATAGGGCATCAAGTTGATACTTTCCCCCAAACCACATAGAGCTTTTTCAAAGTCCGCACTCCCAATGGTGCAAGGAATGGTGAAAACACCCAGATCTTCTAGCTTTGGGGCCATTGAGTGCACTATTGCACTAACTTGGTGGGTCATCTTGATAGTTTCACAATCCATGGATCTTTTCTTTGTCACCAAATCTTTCATGAATTTAGCATAACCCGATATTTGTTCCAAAGCCTCCACCAAAGGCACATTAATGGATAAGCTCTTCATCATGTCAATAAACTTCTTAAACTGATTCTCATTTTTCTGCTTCGCGAGCCTTTGAGGATAAGGTAGAGGTGGCCTTGGCAAAAGAGCCTTGGCTTTAGGCACAACCATTTCCGGCATGTCTATTATGTGTTTCCTAGACGGGTTCACGTCATTCTGAGTTGCCACCTCGGCATCTTGAATATCAATCCTCACTTCCTCATTCACGGTCAATCACATTTTCAACCACCAAGGGACTCTCATCTTCTTGCAACTCAACTTCATCACTCAAAATTTATTTTTGCTTGGAGGCATTCACATCACTGCCTCGTCCACTTCTTGTAGTTACCGCCATAACATGATTGTTCCCACCTTTCGGGTTAACTACCGTATCACTTGGTAGAGCCCCCTTAGGGTGAGTATTCAAGGATTGTAAGATTTGGCCTAATTGAACCTCCAAGTTTCTAATTGAAGTATTGTAGGAAGCCAACTGAGCATCAGAGTCCGCATTCTTTTTCATCATCTGTTCAAACATCATTTCAATTCTCCCCATTTCATTGTTGGAAGAATTAGGACCTTGGGATGGAAATGGGGGTGGATTGTTCGGTTGTTGATACATTGGGGGCCTTTGAAAGCCTTGCCCTGATTTTCTTGATTGTCATTGATCCAAGCACCCTGATTGTTGTTGCCACCCCAGTTGTTGTTGTTGCCATTCCAATTACCCTGATTGTTCTAATTATTATTCTGATTGCTCCAATTAGAATTTTGGTTGTTGCTTCCCCAATTACTATTCCCTTGTTGTTGTTGATTGCCCCAACTGCCTTGGGGTCTCCATTGTTGTTGGTTGGAAGAATTGCCCCTTTGCCCTGATAATTGTTCACATATTGCACTTCTTCATTCTGTTCATCATAACCATCATCTTGGAATCCACCACAATCATTGTCATATTGATCCGAACTCCCTTGGTTCTGTTGACCTCTTTGTCTTCTTTTGTTCACTATCATGTTCACACCCTCAATAGCATTTACTTGGTGCGGATTTTGAACCTGTTGTAACTAAGCCTTCGCTAGCTGGTTCATAGTTGTTGTCAGTTCTACTATAGCCTTCCCATGATCATGTAGTTCTTTGTGCAAGTGAGTGACCGTGGGGTCACCCTGTCCCACAGTGGCTCTACTTTGCCAAGTGGAGGACGTGTCAGCCATCTCGTCAAGAATGTCACAAGCCTTATCATAAGACAGCTTCATGAAATTACCCCCAGCAAGTTGGTTCACTATGCACTGATTTGTTGTGTTAATGCCCTGGTAGAAAGTTTGTTGTATCACTGCCTCAGTCATATCATTGTTGGGGCATTCCTTTACCATGGTTTTGCATCTCTCTCATATCTCATGTAATGGTTCGGTGGGCTCCTACTTGAAAGCTAAGATCTCGTCTCTCAATGCTGCCATATGCCCCGCCGAGAAAAATTTTGCAATGAATTTACCTGCCAACTCATCCCAAGTAGTGATGGAATGGTTGGGAAGTCATTCAAGCCAATCCAATGCATTCCCTCTAAGTGAGAAAGGGAATAGTCTCAACCGAAGTGCATCCTCTAACACATTAGTTTGCTTGCTCCCCCAACAGGTATCCATGAAACCCTTGAGATATTTGTAAGCATTCTGATTGGCAGCGCCCGTGAAATACCCTCGCTGCTCCAGCAACGTCAGCATCACATTTGTTATTTGAAAATTACCCGCCAAATCCGGGGAGGGACAATTGCACTAGCATATCCTTGGTTGGAAGCACTCGAGGAGCCACTCTTGGAGGTGGCGGGGGAGGGTCTGGAATATTATCATTGGCCTGACGGCCTCTCCTTTGTCCTTAAGGCACAATAGGAACCTCATCATCAATATTGTCATCTACCTCCTCCCCCGGTGGAAGACCTCCAAAAGGTGCATTGTTTGCTGCCATATTGTACCTGAAGTTGCGACACACACAAATTAGTAACACAGAAGGAAAGAAGAACAATACACAAAAATATTTAGATAGATAGCCAAAATCGTTAGCTCCCCGGAAATGGCGCCAAAAGGTGATCGGAGCCAACCCTACACCACTACGGAGTGGCGAGAGCGGTCGAAGTAGCTTTTACCCGAGATGGTCGGGATCAAATCCACAGGGAAATAGAAGTGGGAATTAGATTCCTATCTAAACTAGAGATGTGTAGTGCTCTTAATTACTCTTCCAATCATCTTTTGGTTGGATATTACTTCTAATGTTTATGCTAATGATAAGCTAAATTAAACTAAGAATGATTGCTTGTAGGGTTTTCTGATTAGTTAAAGAGGCCCTAGGGAGTGACTTTCTCCTAGTTAAATACTTGATGGGATCTAAAGCCTAAGGCAAAGATATTATGTTGGGGATTGTGATATAGCCAATGCACGATACTACTCACTCTATACCTCTCGGTAGCTTGAGTGAATTTGCCCTAATTGACTTTCTCAAGACCAATTGGGTGTCAAAATGGTGCAAGCAATATAGGCTCAAGTCGGGTATTACTATCTCTAGGTTTAACCCTTTAATTGGGGCTATCAATCTCTTGATTACACCTTAATTCCTTATTATACTGATTTTCCTAGACTCAAGTTCTCTTTCTCAAGAAGAACTCAAGTCAAATAGGCACAAATTAGTGTTTGCAACCACTAATTCAACATGAAAAACACAAATCAGTCCAAATATCAACTGCCCATAAACATCTAAGCCTTAAATCAAAAGACTTATCAAATACCCACACTAGGGCTATGCACGAATCGGATCGGATCGGATTTAGCATATTTCGGATTCGAATTTCGGATTTTGGATTATAGAAAATGCAATCCAAATCTGATCCGAATTATATCGGATCGGATTGGATTTTAAAGTTTGGATCAGATCGGATATCGGATCGTATTATTATGCCTCAAAGTTAAACTAATATGTATATTTTCTTTGTAAAAGAGACAATACATTAAGAAAAATTCATGTTTATGCAATTATGAGAGTACTATGGTGCCAATATAGCTAAATCTAGCAATTTTAAAGGTAATAACTTGGAGGTTGATGTAAATTAAAGTGTAGTATTTATACATGTCCTAATAATTTCGGATTTCGGATTGGATTGGATTAAAATATACCAATCCGAAATCCGAAATTTTAATAAACATAATCCGAAATCCGATCCAATCCGAAATCCAAAATTCAAAATTGAATGGATCGGTTCGGATTTCGGATATCCGATCCGAATGAACAGCCCTAACCCACACTAGGGTTGAGCCACAACCCTAGCTAATGGGTCTAGCTACTCATAATAATGAAAGAAAACAGAGAAATAGATGAAGAATAACCCATAAGATTTAATTACAAGCTAATAATTGAAGATTCAATGATAAACCCACTATAAAATTACTCAAAATAGTCACAAACCACCATTCACATGCTCAGCTCAAAGTTAGATTACAAAAGATGACCTAAATTGGGAAAAGAAAGTATTTATACTAGGCTGAATTTTCTGGACAAAAATACCTCTGACGAGGTAGTGCGGTCCGCACAAAATGCAACGTGGACCGCAATGAGGCTTTTTAGCTTGATAATGCATTCTCTGAATCGGGCCACCGTAGGGCGCATAAAATGCACCACGGCCGCGGTGGCATCAGTTGTGGTCCGCACAAAAAGGACCGCGGACCGCATTGGCCTTCATCTTCAAACTCCTAACTCTCTGAACCCCCATCTTTTCGGACCGCACAAAATGGGTTGCGGTCGCAAAGAGGCCACTGTGACCGCACTAAATCCTCCGCGATCCGCATTGCCTTAGGCTCCAAAAGTGCACCTAATCTGATTCTCCTCACTGCAGACCGCAATAAATGGATTGCGGCCGCAGTGGATCTGTTTTAACTATGCTTGGACTTGTTCTTGGTACTTGTGCATGTTTCACTCCTTTTTGAGCTGGTTTTGACTAATTGTCACCTTTTTTACCAAATCCTGCAACAAAGTACAACATGTAAGCCTTTGGGACTATTTTGTATACATTTTTAATCAAAACTCAAGTAAAAAGGAGTGTAAAATGGACTAGAATCCCTAGTTATCACTGTTGAGCCCTGGTCAAACTGATCCCTCCGGCGGGCAGAGGATGATCTCGTATTAGCAATGTTTTGATTGCGCCTATCTTTAGTTGCCAATGAACTGATCACCAAGAGAACGTCTCTCTCTTAATCTTAAGGTGAAGCGCGTTTCAGCCAGCTGAAGGAAGGTCGTGTTGGAACCGGTCTTTATCCAATCCCTTTCTTGCCTCTTGAATCTTCGTATTTCCTGATACTTTCTCAGTAGCAGTTGGGTCCGAGATAGAATAGAAAGTTTGAGTTCAGTTCTTTCTTTTTTTGAATATCCCTTGAATAAGCGGATGAACCACTTGAGCCTCCTATTTCACTGAATCCGCTCCCATCTCTACAGAGCCCCGAAAGCTTATAGGATCTCTAGGTTGTAGAGAAAGGGCCTATGATGGAATCATTGAATCTCAGACGAGCAGTTTCTTGAAGAGCGAATTCGATCCTATAGTCGTCTTCTTTGTTCGAAAAATGCATAGTGGAAAGGGATGCTAGTCGGCTCAGCGAAGTTGTAGCCCAAAAAAAGAAGATCCAGAGTGATTCCTCACCTATCCTGTCAGGGGTCCAGTGGAACGCTCGAGTATAGATTCAAGCCAGTTTGGGTTTAGGTAAGCTATGTCCGTAGATGCGGTTGTTTTTCCGCTGAAGCGAATGCACAGAAGCAACTTGGGTCTGCAGAAGCGCAAGTGCAGATGCGCACAACCATCCACAGCAGCGATCCTCCTAGGCTTAATGAAAAGCTGCACGTACAATGGACTCTCCATAGGTGCGGAGCCGCAAAAGCGGTTGATGGTCCACAGAAGTAGAATAATTGGCAGAAAAGGGCTGGATCAAGGGTTTTGTTCCATTTTTCATCTTTTGAGTTAGAGAGCTCGGTTTTTAGGCAATTTTGGAAAGGATTTTCAAGGAGTTGATCAGAGTAAGTATTTTTTTACCCGGATTTGATTACTATTCATGAATCCATCATTGTTTTATCATTTAATTAGTATTTTGAGTTGAAAAAAAATGGGGAATTTTGTTAAAACTTCCTAAACCATAAATTGAGGATTTAAAGATCAATTTGAGGTCAGAATTGGATAATTTTAGTATGATTGGGCTTGTTATTGAATGTATTTGAATTTTGTAAGTTTGGTTGGGTTCTGAGACATGAGACTGGGGTTAACCTTTTTACAACAACAACATACCCAGTATTATCCCACACCGTGGGATCTGGGGAGGGTAGTGTGTACGCAAACCTTACCCCTACCTTGTGAGGATAGAGATGTTGTTTCCAATAGACCCTTGGCTCAGGAAAGCATAAGCACCACAATAATGAAAATATATACAAGAAGGGACAGTACCAAAAAGCCATATAAAATAGAATAAAATCAACAAGGCAGTAAGGTGATCAACAATGAAAGAAAACAACGGTTAGTCATAAAATCTACTACCAATAGAAAGCAAGACTATGTGTCAATACTGCTATTATGAGTACTCTAGACTAACTACTCTACTACCATAATCCTCGACCTCCATACCTTCCTATCAAGGGTCATGTCCTAGGTCAGCTGAAGTTGTGTCATGTCTCGCCTAATGACCTCTCCCCATCTCTCCTTAGGCCTACCTCTACCTCTTCATAGGCCCTCCAATGTCAGCCTCTCACACCTCCTCATCGGGGCGTTTGTGGTCCTCCTCCTCACATGACCAAACCATATAAGTCGCGATTTCGCATCTTGTCCTCAATAGGGGCCACACCTACCTTGTCGCAAATAACCTCATTTCTAATCCTATCTAACCTGGTGTGCCCACATATCCATATCAACATCCTTATCTCCACTACCTTCATCTTCTGGACATGAGCGATCTTGACTGGCCAACACTCAGCCCCATACAATATCATTGGTATGACCACCACTCTGTAGAACTTACCCTTAAGTTTTGATGGCACTTTCTTGTCACATAACACACTGGAAGAGAGTCTCTATTTCATCCATCCCGCCCTAATACGATGTGTGACATCTTCATCAATCTTCCCATCCCCCTATATAATAGACCCAAGGTACTTAAAACTCCCTCTCCTAGGGATAGCCTACGAGTCCAGCCTCACCTCCCCTTCCCCTCCTTGAGTCTCGCCACTGGACTCACACTCCAAGTATTCTATCTTGGTCCTGCTCAACTTGAAACCTTTAGATTCCAGGGTCTGCCTCCATACCTCTAACTGCGCATTCACACTATCTTGCATCTTGTCGATCAATACAATATCATATGCAAATAGCATACACCATGGAACCTCCCCTTGGATGTGGCATGCTAGTACGTTTATCACTAGAGCAAATAAAAAAGGGCAGAGTGTCGACCCTTGATGCAACCCCATTGTCACACCTCCTTTTTGCGCGCCCTGCCCCGAAGGGTTAAATGCGCGAGGGGAGTTTTTCCAATTTAAGTGACAATATTCAAAATGGGATTATTTAATTAATTCAGAATCGCCACTTGGGAAAGGTTTGGCTTTTGGTGTCCCAAGTCACCGGTTTATCTTGAATCCCAAATCGAGGAAATTTTTGACTTTTCCAAATGAAGTCTACGAACCAGAAATTCTAAGTAAGGAATTCTGTTGACCCGAGGGAAGGTGTTAGGCACCCTCGAATCCCGTGGTTCTAGCACGGTCGCTTAAATTGTTATAATGGCTAAATATCTGATTTAAATACATGTTATGACTTACGTGCTTTTATTAAGTTTAAACCGCTTTTATTATTATCATTTATTTTTATAGAATTGCAACGTCGTGAAAATGCATCTCGAACCACGTCACAATCAATGCACCCGTAGTTGTTAACACATTTCGACTCCGTTGAGATTTGAATTTGGGTCACATAAATGCGCACCCGAATTTAAGAATGTAATTTAATTAAGTCGCGCCTAAAAAGTCTAACGCGTTATTATCTTTGGGGAAGGCAGTGGAATTCACTAAACAGTCCATCCCAAATTCTAAGTATTTATTATGACCAATTATTGAGGGCCCCGCAATTTGCCTTTTTATTCGGCGAGGCTCGTCTCATTATTTTAGAAGGGTACCCTACAATGACTACGTCTTTACTACATTTATCTTTAAAGAAAAGGATGATGCCGAATTTTGCTGGTTTGGACAAATACGGACTGAATCCTTATTATGTTTGCCGAACCTAAACTTGTTTGATGGAACATGCTTTTAACTTTGATAAAAGGAAATACATACGAGATTGATGAAATACTACGCTTACTCCGAACACTTCTTAAGCTAAATCTAAATTAACAAGATTAATAGAATTCCTTATTAAAGGATGCTACCTAAAAAAACTCATCTTAAACATGCCTAATGAAATTGCGACTCGAGGGTCTAAAAAGTTGTACTGTATTTTGGCGAGATTAAAAGGAACCGTCCACCCTATATATTCAAAACATGCTAAAAATGAGTTTGATTTGACAAATCATACTAATGGTTGCATATTCCATGAATTATGGTTACATCCTATATACTATACCATTAAACGAATCGCATATTTAGATCAACATAAACTTCAATCAAATACAAACTTACTAATGTACTTCTCTATTGAATTACAAACTGAAATTTGCACAACTCAACAACATTTATGAAAAGGTTGTAAGTAAAACAGCGGATGATTATAATTACTCCAAATCTTTCAATTCATGCATTTCATTGTTACAATCAGCTACACCAATGTGAGGCTCGAAATGTGTACCTGGAATGCTGAGAATGCAAAGGAGAAGAGGAGGAAGATAGGAAAAATCAGCAGCAGCAGGAACAGAATAGCAGCAGCAAGACAAAGTAACAGCAGCAAACAGAACAAACAGTAGAACAGGCTTGAGTGCAAGAATGCAACTATAGCCGATAGAAAAAGTAGCCAAATGACAGCAGCACACGATGGAGTAGAATCAGAACTCCAGGCAGACCAAAACCAATAATAAACCAATGAAAACACTCAACCAATAAACTCAATTGGAACTTCAAAGAATCAGAATTGATTAAAAAGGCTGAAAACAAATGAAGCCCAAACAACAAATAGGAAGAAACAGTTTCTGATTTTCCTGTGTGTTTTTCTCTCTTGTGTATGTGTCTATATCTATCTAACAATCAAGTCTCGAAAAATCTGAGTTCAGTCTAAAAATTTGTCTGCCCTTTTCTTTTCCAAATTCAGTCCCCTTACTAATGGAAGTTCTTCCCTTTTATCCTAAACTCGGGCCATTTTGAACAGCCTGTAAAGCCATCAGAAACCCCCCTCCATATGGTCTGTTCCCTTTCCAGTTTCCACTCAACTATTTAAATATAACCCTTCCCATGATATTCCCCTGCCAGCCTTTAGTTAGATATGGTTTATTATTTCTGAAATAAATCAGGGTGTGGGCAGCCTGACTATGCCCTGACAGCACATGCTGTCAAGTTATTTTTCATTTCAAAAGGGCCTTTATGCACATACTGTGCACAAATGCACATGCCACCAATTCAGACTGCAACTAAACAAACCAAATCCTTTATATTTCTGATTCAAATTAACAACTATAAGTAGCTATACTCGATTCCTAATTTGATTTAAACAATGTTCAGCAATGAAACAGATCAAATTGTTATCATTCAAATAGTTGAAACTATTTAACGACACGTATCGAATCGACTATACTAATTATAACATATACAATCAAAGCCAAGGATTGGAATCAAACAGTGTTGCACCAAGGGTTCAGATTGCACTGTCAAAAACAGAGATTAACTTGGGAATTGATTACTCAAACAATTTCAATTCAGTTGAATATGCAATTTACATACACACACATTATCAGTGAATGAGGAAAATTTTGACCAAATACAGAGGTCCGGGCAAGGTGGGCAAAAACAGTTGGTAAAATTCAAAACACAAATTAAAACAAGACGTTTGGCCATACAAACAGACCTTTAACAAACACATGAACTGAATAAAGAAAAGAAAAACAAACTTACCTTAAAGTCCTTGAAAGAAAAATCAGAAAATCAGCTCGTGTTTGAACAGACCCTTCTTAGGGTTGAATGGACTTTAATCGAAGTGTTCTCAGCTGAGAACACTTCGATTAAGGTCCATTAGACCCTAGTCACTTTAGCTCAAACGGACACAGACCAGGCTCGGGATTTCAGGGGTTCATAGATGGTAGATTTGGGATTTGGGTTTCCATGGTTAGATCCGGACCAAACCAAGCATGGTTTGGTCACGAGGGAGGTTCGGGGAATGTCTGGTGTGAAGCTGGGGTACATCGGTGTAAGTCGAGGTTCTGCTCGAATCATCAAATGAAGATTCGAGACGATGGGGGAAGGTTCGAGATCAATGGTTTGCAGATCTATGTTCAGGGTGTCAAGGTGGTCCTAGGGTGTTAAGGTGGGGGTCACCGGCGTCCATGCCGCCGGGTTTTTGGTGAGGGGAAAGGGGGCGGCTCTAGGGTTCTGGGGTTGGGTCTGTTGGAAGGGATGAGGACGAAGGAGGGGTATTTGGATAGGGGGTGGGGTACGGGTGGAAAGCTTATATATGGGGTGGATGGCCTGATCTCAGCCTTTAGATCAATCGAGATCAACGGCCTGGATCTGGAGGTTTAAGTGAAACGATGTCGTTTGCTTTCATACTGGGGTGGATCAGGATGGGTTTCATTGGGTCGGGTCTGATAACGGGTAAAGGAGATGGAACGAGGGTTGTTAGATCAGCCCGGCTTGAACGGCTAAGATTAGACGGCCTTATACGGCGTCGTTTGGGTAAAGGATTGGTCTGATCTGGGCCGTTCCCCTGAATCAATCAACGGCTCAAAAGGATGACGCCTATACGGCGTCGTTTGGGGCATCTCGCAGAAGGCCTGGTTGGACTGGGTCATTTGTATGAGTTTGGGCCTGATTTCATTTGAAATTATGGCCCAAATCCAATGTTTTCCTTCTTACAACTTAAAAAATAAAATTCCTAATAAAATCATAGCAATATTAATTAATACTCAAAACAACAATTATCACTCACATTGACATTTAATTAAAATAAAATCACTTAATGACAACAAAAAATAGAATAAAAGACACATATTTTTTACGATTTTCCTTTTAAAACCAATTACGGTTCAACTACACACGACACATTTTTGTATTTTGTTTTCAATAAAAATAAAAATGGGCAAAAATCACAAACAATTAACAAAGTGTCGCGTAAAAATCCAAAATTGTACAGCAAGACCATTTGCTATTATTTTTATTTCTTTTGGAGTGATTGTCGCGTAAACAAAAATCACGTGCTCACAACTGCCCCTCTTTGTTCGGAAACACGAAGAGTTTTCGTGCAAAGATAAAGTGAGCGGATATGAGTGATTTTTGTCTATCTGAAAACTCCGTGTAAAGCACTTTTTTTTTTGAAAGATTTGACCGAATCTTTGCTTCGAAGATTTCCTACATATCCTGGGTTAAACAGGAATCAGGTCAATGTAGTTCGGGAAATTTTGGCAGCTGGGACTACCATGGGATTGCAATGCTTGCTGTTACTGCTGTTGTTGTTGTCATTGTTGCTTTACTGACCGCCTTATTACAACCAAAGAAAAATTGAAACTGAACTGAATACTTATATGTATGTCAACTGCTAGTTACAAGATTCCTATCTATGATTCTTTTGCAACTTGATCTTGGGTCTTAGCTGATTTTGCTTGGAGACTTCGATCCGAATCTTGATGCTTGCGAGTTGGAGGTGCTTGTTTAATCTCTGGGATACTGAGTGAGACGTGATTGGCAGAGTTCGGGACCTTGATCAAGTCTTGGAGCGATCTGCCTTCCATTTTCTCCGGTATCTCGGGACATCTTCTGTTTGTCTTTTTCTTCTTTGATTCTGAGTTGAGACTCATCTCGTGGGTCGTTTCGATCCATGTGGCTCGAGGTCAGACCTGCGAGGAAATACAAACGAACGAAATTTTCTGCCCCAGTTCTACTAGGAAAATTTCGTGAGTTAGTTGCCAGGAAGTTTATAGAGTTGGTGAAAGGATTGAAAAATTTCAGTTTCCAAAATGCCAACTCCGGGATCGGATCAACGATATGGCCACAAGGTATGAATGCTCAGTTTAGGGTTGGAGCCCTAAGGCTGGCGGAATGGAAATAGTTCAGTTCAGGGTTGGAGCTCTAATGCTGACTAGCTGGGGAGAAGCTCAGTTCAGAGTTGAAACTCTAATGCTGACCAACTAGGGAAAAGTTCAGTTTAGGGTTTAAAACCCTAATGCTGACTAAAACAGAAAAGTTCAGCTTAGGATTTAAAACCCTAATGTTGACTAAAGGAAAAAGTTCAGTTTAGGGTTGGAGCCCTAATGCTGACTGGCTGGAAAGAGTTCAGTTTAGGGTTTTTAAAACCCTAATGCTGACTAAAGGAAAAAGTTCAGTTTAGGGTTGGAACCCTAATGCTGACTGGCTGGAAAGAGTTCAGTTTAGGGTTTTTAAAACCCTAATGGTGACTAAAGGGAAAAGTTCAGTTTAGGGTTTAAAACCCTAATGCCGACTAAAGGAAAAGTTCAGTTTAGGGTTTAAAACCCTAATGCTGACTAAAGGAGAAAAGTTCAGTTTAGGGTTTAAAACCCTAATGCTGACTAAAGGAAAAAGTTCAGTTTAGGGTTTAAAACCCTAATGCTGATTGAATGGGAAAGTTCAGTTTAGGGTTTAAAACCCTAATGCTGACTAAATGGAAAAGTTCAGTTTAGGGTTTAAAACCCTAATGCTGACTGAATGGGAAAGTTCAGTTTAGAGTTTAAAACCCTAATGCTGACTAAATGGAAAAGTTCAGTTTAGGGTTTAAAACCCTAATGCTGATTGAATGGGAAAGTTCAGTTTAGGGTTTAAAACCCTAATGCTGACTAAAGGAAAAAGTTCAGTTTAGGGTTTAAAACCCTAATGCTAACTGAATGGGAAAGTTCAGTTTAGGGTTTAAAACCCTAATGCTGACTAAAGGAAAAAGTTCAGATTAGGGTTTAAAACTCTAATGCTGACTAAAGGGAAGAGTTCAGTTTAGGGTTTAAAACCCTAATCCTGATTAAAGGGAAAGGTTCAGTTTAGGGTTTAAAACCCTAATACTGACTGAATGGAAAAGAGTTCAGTTTAGGGTTTAAAACCCTAATGCTGACCGAAGGAAAAGAGTTCAGTTTAGGGTTTAAAACCCTAATATTGACTGAATGGAAAAGAGTTCAGTTTAGGGTTTAAAACTCTAATGCTGACTAAATGAAAAAGTTCAGTTTAGGGTTTAAAACCCTAATGCTGACTGAATGGAAAAGAGTTCAGTTTAGGGTTTAAAATCCTAATGCTGACTAAATGGAAAAAGTTCAGTTTAGGGTTTAAAACCCTAATGCTGACTAAAGGAAAAGTTCAGTTTAGGGTTTAAACCCCTAATGCTGACTGAATGGAAAAAGTTCAGTTTAGGGTTTAAAACTCTAATGTTGACTGAATGGAAAAAGTTCAGTTTAGGGTTTAAAACCCTAATACTGACTAAAAGGAAGAGTTTAGTTTAGGGTTTAAAACCCTAATGCTGACTAAAGGAAAAGATCAGTTTAGGATTTAAAACCCTAATGTTGACTGAATGGAAAAAAGTTCAGTTTAGGGTTTAAAACCCTAATGCTGACTACAGGAAAAAGTTCAGTTTAGGGTTTAAAACCCTAATGCTGACTGAATGGAAAAGAGTTCAGTTTAGGGTTTAAAACCCTAATGCTGACTAAATGAAAAAGTTCAGTTTAGGGTTTTAAAACCCTAATGCTGACTGAATGGAAAAGAGTTCAGTTTAGGGTTTAAAACCCTAATGCTGACTAAATAGAAAAGTTCAGTTTAGGGTTTAAAACCCTAATGCTGACTAACGGAAAAGTTCAGTTTAGGTTTTAAAACCCTAATACTAACTGAATGGAAAAGAGTTCAGTTTAGGGTTTAAAACCCTAATGCCGACCAAAGGAAAAAGTTCAGTTTAGGGTTTAAAACCCTATTGCTGACTGAATGGAAAAAGTTCAGTTTAGGGTTTAAAACCCTAATGCTGACTAAAGGGAAGAGTTCAGTTTAGGGTTTAAAACCCTAATGCTGACTGAAGGAAAAGATCAGTTTAGGGTTTAAAACCCTAATGCTGACTGGCTGGGGACAAAGTTCGAGGATACTAACTGACCTCTTTTTTTTGAATTTTCTTATTTTAGTAGAAGATAAAAGTGAATCTCGTGGAAACTTACCTTTCGAGTGGATTCCTTATTGCTAAACTGTTTCTTTTACCCATGTCCTTCTTCTTTGGGTGACACCTGCTTCTTGCACGATTGTCTTGGATTATACCTGTTTCAACTTTTCAGACAAAGAACAATTGTTAGTTCGGAAATGGCGGTTGGTTCGGTGACCTTGATCGTTCCAGTTGCTTTGTTGCGTCCTTATTTCTGTTGCGAAGTCCTGCCATTGATTGGATTCAAATGGCGAAACCCTTTAGACTGCTCAGGCTTGTATTTCCAGATTCTGTGATGATTTGTCTCGTAAGGCTCTCTTTTTTTTTGTGTCCCGTTTTGCTTGAAAATTCTCAACGGGGATTTTATTGGAGATATTCTGTGGGGATTTGTACAAGGCGGACTTGTCGGGGATTTGTTGCAAAGCGGACTTGCCGGGATTTGTTGGGAAAGCTTGCTGGGGAATTTTTACAAAGGGAGGCTCTGTGGGGATTTGTACAAAGGGAAGTTTTGTGGGGGATTTGTACAAGGCGGACTTGCTGGGGATTTGTTGCAAAGCGGACTTGCCAGGATTTATTGGGAAAGCTCGCTGGGGAATATTTACAAAGGGAGGCTCTGTGGGGATTTGTACAAAGGGAAGTTCTGTGGGGGATTTGTACAAGGCATACTTGCTGGGGAATTTTTTTTTTTTTTTTTAAATGCAATCAAACATCATGATCCATCGGGTTTGGACAATCGTACCAACGAAACGGGGCATTTCCTTTGCGAAACGGCATTCCGTGAAACCAAACCTTCCACCTGTCCTTTCCGGTATATCTGGAGATTTAGGGTTAAAAATTAAAGGGATTTGAAGAAAAACAAAGAAAGGAGAAAGCAAACTTCAGAAAAGAAGTGTCCCTTTTCAGGACGAAAAGACTTATCTGAGGAAAATAATGCTGACTTTAAATGGACATGACATGCTCTTTGGACTGGACGCCTGACCTTCAATGAACTTGCATTTCCTCCCGAACCAAAATGGGTTTGTGTTTCAAACCGGTGGAACTTTGCCGAGATCTCCTTGGGTAGAGTCGTTCTTTCGGCCAACAGCGCCCCTTGCGGGTTTTCGCTAGCTGACCTTTGTCGTTTCTCTCCTTGCTGTCGCTTGATAGCACTCTTTACGAGTTTTTACTACACAAGCTCTCTCATTTGGTTTCTCTACTCCCGTCGCCTCGCGGTGCCCGGAGGTTTTCACCGACGAGACTCTCTCATTTTAATTCTCTCAATTTACAGTGTACCGGTCTTCATTTGTGACGCTTTTGGCTTCCCTCTACCTTCGGTAATTGATCTGAAGGGTTGTGCTTGGTAAAGAGAGGTAGATGATACTAACTTCTAAACCGCTTGACGTGCCCCGGTTTCAATTTCAGGGTAAATGGGATTTTATTGTTGGTGTGACTGAACCTCAGGGAGAGGCTGCCTACGTATCCTTTCGGAATCAAGTCAAACGTAGTTCAGGCCTCGATCAATGTTTTGTTTTTTTCTTTTTTTTTTCTTCTTTTTTTTTCTCTTTTTTTTGTAACCGGCTCAAAGGCTTGTAGAGAGAGTTGATAGTGGGAATAAAACCTTCAGCATTTCAAATATGTCAGGACTGCTGGGGCGTCACTCAAACATAGTATCTTTTGACTGCGTCTGCATTTACCGCTGTTTCGGGGTCATTTCCTTCAATATCACCCAGGTACAAAGCTCCTCTTGGCAATATCTTCCTGATGATGTATGGGCCTTTCCAGTTTGGGGCAAATTTCCCTTTTGCTTCCTGGTGATGTGGCAGAATACGCCTCAGTACCAGTTGTCCTACTTCGAAATTCCTGGGTCAGACTTTCTTGTTGTAAGCGCATGCCATTCTTCGTTGGTACAATTGTCCGTGACAAACCGTGGTCATTTGTTTTTCATCAATCAAAGTCAACTACTCCAATCGAGTCTTAACCCATTCGCTGTCCTCGATTTCTGCTTCAACAATGGTTCGAAGCGAAGGGATTTCTACTTCCGCTGGTATCACAGCCTCGGTCCCATAAACCAAAAGATAAGGAGTTGCTCCTACTGATGTGCGTACCGTAGTGCAATACCCCAACAATGCAAATGGTAACTGCTCATGCCACTGTCGGGAACTCTGGATCGTTTTCCTCAAAATCTTCTTGATGTTTTTGTTTGCCGCTTCTACAGCGCCATTGGCCTTTGGCCGATAAGGAGTAGAATTCCTATGCGTTATTTTGAATTGCTCGCATACATCTCCCATCAAGTGACTGTTCAAGTTTGCTGCGTTATCTGTAATGATAGTCGCAGGAATACCGAAACGACAGATAAGATTTGAGTGTACAAAATCCACTACAGCTTTTTTAGTGACCGACTTGAGAGTGACAGCCTCTACCCATTTTGTGAAGTAGTCGATGGCAACCAGTATAAATCTGTGTCCATTTGAAGCCTTTGGCTCGATTGGTCCAATGACGTCCATGCCCCAGGCGACAAATGGCCAAGGTGCAGACATGGGATGCAGTTCCGTGGGAGGTGCATGAATCAAATCACCGTGCACCTGACACTGATGACACTTCCGAACGAAGCTAAAGCAGTCCTTTTCCATGGTCATCCAGTAATAACCTGCTCGAAGGATTTTCTTCGCTAAGACATACCCGTTCATGTGAGGTCCGCACACACCTGCGTGTACTTCGTGCATGATCTTTCTCGCTTCCTCGATATCGACACATCTTAGGAGATTGAGGTCCGGGGTCCTCTTATACAACAATTCGCCGCTCAGAAAGAAACCACTTGCATGTCGCCTAATGGTCCTTTTTTGATCTCCAGTAGCGTGCTCGGGGTATTCTTGTGTCTTCAGGAATTTCTTGATGTCATGGTACCAAGGCTGCGTATTTGATCCCGCCTCGATTACACTGCAGTAACCGTGTCTTTCCTTGATTTGGATTTCCAAAGGATCGACGTGGGCGTTGCCCGGGTAGGGTAGCATTGAAGCCAAAGTAGCAAGTGCATCTGCCAGTTCATTGTGACACCTCGGGATATACCTGAACTCTATTGATGTAAAGCGCTTGCTGAGGTCCTCCACGTGCTGTCGGTAAGGGATAAGTTTGACATCCTGAGTTTCCCATTCACTTTGGGCTTGCCGGATAATCAGGTCAGAATCTCCCATAATTAGTAAGTCTTCGACATCCTGATCGATCGCCATATGCATGCCCATAATGCAGGCTTCATACTCAGCTGTATTGTTTGTGCAAAAGAAACGCAATCTAGCTGTGGCGGGATAATGCTGACCAGAAGGCGAAATCAAAATCGCCCTTATCCCTACACCTTTGGCATTCACTGCTCCATCAAAGAACATCTTCCAAACATGAGCGTCCTCCGAGACCACTTCTACGGTGTTTACTTCTTCATCTAGAAAGTAGGTACTCAATGGCTGGTATTCCTCATCGACCGGATTTTCGGCCAAGTGATCTGCTAGCGCCTGGGCTTTCATTGTCGTGCGAGTAACATAGACTATGTCGAATTCAGTAAGCAAGATTTGCCACTTAGCCAGTCTTCCAGTAGGCATTGGTTTCTGAAATATATACTTCAAAGGATCCAACTTGCTTATGAGGAAGGTAGTGTGAGCTTGAAGATAATGTCTCAGCTTTTGAGCAACCCATGTCAGAGCGCAACAGGTTCTTTCCAGCAGAGTGTACTTGGCCTCATAGCCGGTGAATTTCTTGCTCAAGTAGTAGATTGCTTGCTCCTTCTTTCCGGTTATGTCATGTTGCCCGAGGACGCAACCGAAAGAGTTCTCCAAGACTGTCAGATACAAGAACAGTGGTCTTCCTGGCTCTGGCGGGACCAAAACTAGGGGATTCGAAAGGTATTCTTTGACTTTATCAAAGGCTTCTTGACACTCATCCGTCCATTTGATCGCCGCATCTTTCCTTAACAGCTTGAATATGGGCTCACACGTGCTTGTCAGCTGGGCAATAAATCGACTGATGTAGTTTAATTTGCCCAACAAACTCATCACGTCCTTCTTCGTTCTTGGGGGAGGTAGATCTCTGATAGATTTTATCTTAGTTGGATCTAGTTTGATACCTCTCCTTCTTACGATGAAGCCCAAAAGTTTGCCCGACGGAACTCCGAAAGCACATTTGGCTGGGTTCAGCTTCAAGTCATACTTCCTCAGTCTCTCAAAGAACTTTCTCAAGTCTTGGATGTGATTATCCTGCGTCCTGGACTTGACTATAACGTCGTCCACGTACACCTCTATTTCTTGATGCATCATGTCATGAAAAATGGCGGTCATGGCCCTCATGTAAGTAGCCCCAGCATTCTTCAGACGAAATGGCATGACCCAATAACAGTAGGTGCCCCAAGGCGTGGTGAAAGCAGTTTTCTCGACGTCTTCTTCATCCATCAATACCTGATGATATCCAGCGTAACAATCTACGAAAGACTGTATCTCGTGTTTGGCGCAATTATCAACGAGGATGTGGATGTTGGGCAGTGGGAAATTATCTTTGGGACTTGCTCTATTCAAATCTCGGTAATCTACACATACCCGAGTTTTCCCGTCCTTTTTCGGTACTGGAACCACATTTGCCAACCATGTTGTATACTGGACTACCCGAATCACTCCCGTTTTCAGTTGTTTGGTGATTTCCTCTTTAATCTTGTCACTGATCTCAGTTTTGAACTTTCGTTGCTTTTGTTGAACTGGAGGACAATCAGGGTGAATTGGCAATTTATGAACCACTAGATCGACACCTAATCCCGGCATGTCATCGTATGACCAAGCAAACACATCTTTAAATTCAAAAAGAAGTTGAATTATCGCGTCTCGCATTTTCTTGTCCGTGTGAATGCTTATTTTGGTCTCCCGGATTTCTTCAGGAGTTCCAAAATTAACCGGTTCAGTGTCATTCAGATTTGGCTTAGGTTTATTCTCAAAATGTTCCAACTCTCGGTTTATTTCCCTAAAAGCTTCTTCTTCATCATATTTTGGTTCTGGGTTCATTAATTCACAATTAAATAGCTCGTTGTGATCTGGGCGTGAAGTCCGCAAGCATGCCATATTTAAAGCCGCATTATTATAACTGAAAGGAAAGATAAAAGGAAAAATAACAAAAATCAGAACAAAAGAAAAAATGGGAAAGCAATGATGATTTTTTTTATTTTCTTTGGGAAGTTGGAAGACAACAATGTTTACAACTTAGGAATTCAAAACAACAATTGAAAGGAAGAAAACATTCAAGTTATGTCCTGGAGATAACTTGTGACACAGGAAAGGTGGCAGGACAGGTCTACCCGGACTTCCGTCTAGTCGGGAACGGCGTGGCCTCCCAGTTTCGAAGTTTTGCGTTCGGTCCTACGTACAGCATCTCAGCAGTGCTTGTGGCTTCACCTGGTTGAACCATGTGAGTCTCGTAGAGCATTTCTCTCATTGCCCAACATATCTCCTCGATTTCCTCAGCCGTGAAGATCTCATCGTCTTCTTCTTCGGTGTACCTTGGCCTTATGAAAGTTTCATATAAGTCCGGCACTGGCCGAGGTAATTTCCAACCCTCATTTTTCCTTTTCTTTGCCCACTCTTCATCTCCTGGAGTGGGTTTGAAACCTAGTCCAAAAGGTTTCTTGGTGGTCGGCAAGGTGATGGGTTCTGTTATTCCCTGCAGGGTTCGTCCAAGCCCTTTCCCTGGCCTAAATCCGTGCCGGATCATCTCTTTGGCCACCATAACCGAGGCGTTAGACAAGAAAGGCTGGGGGCAAGGTATTCCCTCTTCATGCTGCTCTACTAGTACAATCTCGAAAGCTTGATAGACCGTATGTTCGCTCCCTTCTCTTGGTTCAAGATATGGGATGGATGGGTCCCGATAAATAGCATGCTCGTCTTCTCCATAGACCACGATCTCTCGGTCTTCGTACTCAAACTTCACCATCTGGTGAAGAGTGGAAGGCACAGCTCCTGCCGCATGGATCCAAGGTCTGCCGAGGAGAAAATTGTAGGATGTATCCATGTCGAGCACCTGGAAGGTTACTTCAAACTCGACTGGTCCTATGACCAACAACAGGTCTATTTCCCCCATGGTATCTCTCTTGATACCGTCGAAAGCCCTTACGCAGATATTATTGGGTCGGATTCTTCCGGTCCGAATTTTCATTCTTTGTAGCGTGGAGAGCGGGCAAATGTCAACACCTGAACCTCCGTCCAACATCACCCTCTTGACATAGTAGTCTTCGCATTTAACTGTTAGATGCAGGGCTTTGTTGTGAGCTTCTCCCTCTGGAGGTAAGTCATTCTTGCTGAAAGAGATCTGGTTAATGGCGAAGAACCTCTCCGCCATCCGTTCCAGTTGTTCAACTGAGGTTTCAACTGGTATGTATGCTTCATTCAAAGTCTTGAGCAAGATCTTTTGGTGCGCGGCCGACCTCATCAATAGCGATAGCATGGACATTTGCTCGGGGCATTGGCGTAGTTGGTCTACCACTTCGTAGTCTGGCATTTTCATTTGTTGGAAGAAAACTTCTGCTTCTTCAACGCTTACAGGCTTCTTTGGTGGGAAGCGTCTTCGTGTGGCGTTGTTCAGCTCTTGGGTGTTTGAATACCTTCCAATGAGAGTACTTTCTGGAAGTTCCCCCGTGACTTCTTTACCTTTGTATGTTACCAACGTCCTCTGATAGTTCCACGGTACTGTGGACGGGTTTGTCATCGGCTTTTGTGGCATGCGTCCGATAACCTCATTCAGCCGAGGTGGTTGAATCGTCCCCCGGACCACATAGGCCCCTTTTGGTACGTACATAGGTTTTTCCTTTTTGACCTCGAAGCTCTACGGCTTCTCTGCTCGACCTCGTGGGATGTAAAGAACTTCATCCTTTACCGGTACCGCTTTCTTCTCCACCTTCTTTTCGGGCTCGCACTTTGCAGTATTGGTCTTTCCCCTTTTTCTGGTTTCTGGGCTGTTTCAGGCTTTTTCCCTGCGTCGACAATGGCGATTATAGCTTTCAAAGCAGGGTCAAATTCTTTGTCTTCGCAAATTATCCCGATCAGCGGCCCGTTATTATGAGCAGGTAATGGATTGTTAGTCACATTTGGGACCTCCTCGTCCCTTAGCACTATTTTCCCTTGCTCTATTAAATTCTCGACCACTCTTTTCAATGACCAGCAGTCATTTGTATCGTGCCCCTCAGCCCATGAATGATAGGCGCATCTCACTCCAGCTTTGTAAGAAGGTGACGTCGGGTTTTGCCTTGTTTGAGGGACTGGTTGCAGGAAGCCCAACTGGACTAGCTTCGGGAACAAAGTAGAGTATGGTTCACCGATGGGCATGAAAGTCCGCCTTCTAGGTGGCTCCTGAGGGCGGAAGTTATTCTGCGGAGGTTGTGGGTTATAGTGGTTGCGGTAAGGAGGCTAATTTCTGGGAGGTGGAGCTTGGCCTCGGTTGGCTTGTTGCGGTGGATGGACATAAGGCTGGGAATTCATGACCATATAGGGTTGATGAGAATATGCCAGATTTGAGTGGGGGTAGTAGTGTTGTGGGGTTCTTTCCGGAAAACGGGGTCGGGGATTACGATATTCCCTTGTTCCTGAGGCTGCCATGGCCGTTTATTCCTTTTTCTTCCCTCTTGCCATTCCTCTGGACCCGCTTTGGACGGCTTGGGAAGTCGCCCTTATGGCTGCTTGACTCAAAATCCTACCCGTTTTCAGACCATTCTCCACCATCTCTCCAATCTTAATCGCTCATGCGAACTGCTTTCCCATGGCTGACATCATGTTTTGGAAATAGTCAGACTCTTGAGCCTGGAGAAAGGTAGTGACCATTTCCACTCCATCCATGGGAGGCTTCACCCTCGACGCCTGCTCGCGCCACTTAATAGCATACTCTCTGAAGCTTTCTGAAGGTTTCTTCTTCAAGTTCGACAGAGAATTTCGGTCTGGTGCGATGTCGATGTTATACTGGAATTGTCTCACAAAATCTCTAGCGAGATCATCCCAGACATGCCATCGGGACATGTCCTGGTCCATGTACCATTCCGAGGCTATTCCTATCAGACTTTCCCCGAAATATGCCATTAGCAATTCCTTCTTTTCCGCCGGCTCCCCTTAATTGGTTGCAATATTTCTTTAGGTGAGCAATGGGGTCACCGTGCCCGTCGTACTTCTCAAACTTTGGGGTCTTGAAACCCACTGGTAGGTGTACGTGAGGGAACATGCATAGGTCGGCGTAAGAGACGCTTTTCTGTCCGCTTAAACCTTGCATATTCTTCAAACTCTGTTCAAGGCTTCTCATTCTTTTAGCCATCTCATTTTGTTCCGCAATTCTGGGGTTCTGATCCTGCCCAGGTGCAAGCTCGCACTGAGGCTGTGGAGGATTAGTGCTGGTAGCGAACCTAGTTGGTTTCATCGAGAAAGATGGGGCTTGGAATGTAAATGAGGACGAGTCAAAAGTCGGCTTGTATGCAGCAGGTTGTGCCGTGATCGGGCAAGGTGGTGCAGTAAAGATATTGGTGTTTACATCCGTCGTTGACACCCGAGGATGAGACTCAGAGGGCGATCCAGCAGAGAAGGCTAAAATGGCTGTGTATCCGAATAGGGTAGCAGGATAACTTATGGGGACATTAGAAGTCCCGCTTGTCCTGGAGAATAACTCAGGGAATCCAGGGACGATGCTTGGTGGCTCTTTTCCATTATTCCAGTCATCAAGCATTTCGAGCATGCGAAGCCGCAAGATTCTATTTTCCTCCGCAGTTGCGGATTCGGGCGTGGGGACGGCCGAGATAGAACTTTCCTCGGAAACAGGGATTGTTGGCAACGGAATCTCTGAAGACATTTCTACACTTCCTTTTGACCTTGTGAAGTAAGTGTGAGCACTGCCTCCTGTCTTAACAATAGGTAATTGAACACTCCTTTTCGATCTCGTGAAATACGGGTGCGATGCCAGACTTTCACCAAACCAACCACCTTTTCCAAAAACCTGGGAGGAACTCAATGACAAACGAACGGTTAATTCGAATCAAATAACAGATAAGCAATCTCACGTTGGGGCATGATGCACCTATACAGTTCAATGGATTCCTACATGTTTGCGACGAAAGCATGCATCATTCCGGCATTCTTTTAGGCTTTTTTATTATTTCCCCCCCCCCTTTTTCAATTTTTCTCTTTGGTTAAACCGCGACCGGATCCGATGAGGATTGCCTACGTATCACGATGTCACGTGAATCAGATCATTACGTAGTTCAAAAACACAAATGAGCGTAAAAGAAGCAACCTTTTTATTGTTGAAACGGTCTATTACAAACTACATTTTGCAAAAGAAAGAGCAAACTTTGAAAATAAACCTAGACTCAAATAGACTAAAAAATCTGATGGGAAAAACAGGCAGAAGATGCTTGACTTATGAGTACATTATGGTTTTGAACATTGGTGCCCGCGGGGCATCATTCGGCCTCGCCGCGGTCCTAGGTGTGAGATCCCTCTCAAGCTGCTCCAGCTCATGCATGGTCTGCTTGACATAACTCATCACTGCCGAGAGGACGGTAACGCTGGTCATGTTCTCACATCGTAGACATCGTCTGGTGATGGCATGGGCAACCTTGATCCTATCTCTGGTTTGCTTCTTCTCTATGAGTAGGCGTTTTATCTGATCGCTACACATCTTGAATACCTGAGCATCCTGTATATGCTGATTCTTCAGTCGCCGTACTTCTAACTTCATCTGGGCTAACAAGTCGTACCAGTATCTACTCTCAATTTGGAAATCCTTGGTCTGATTAGCTGCTTTGATCTCAAGTGTAGCCATCTCTCTCTTTATTTTAGCAACAGTTTTCTCGTGGTCGCCTTTCAATTGATTCAAGTATCGGCGATGCTTATCTGCTCTTGTATCCCACTGTGCTTTGAGCTCTGCTATGACGTTTTTAGATTTCTCTAATCCCTCTTGCTATTTCCTGACTTCACTTTTTAGCCTCTTTATCAACAGCTCGTCCGATCGATTCCTTGGTTGTTTATCAACGTCCATCCTCATCCGTTTGATCTGGGCCCTGAGCATCTCGTTTTCCTGAGTCAACCTGTTTGGTTCCCCCAGATCGGTAGCGACCTGCATGTTGTGCTCATATTTCAAGCTTTCCACCTGTTGCTTCAACCTGCTGATTTCGGTATGATAGCCTTTTTCTTTTGCCAACCAATCCCATTGCCTTTTCGATGACTCGGCGAATTTCAGGATGTGGGGTCTCTTAGCCGGCCTTTCATGCTCGAGTTCCCTTCTGTACCATGTAAGGTAACCCGGCGCCGCCTCACTTTTGGCCCGATCCCGCACGCAAGTATCAGATTTCAAATATTGACACTCACTCCAAATCTGGCGAATTTTTGCTTCTGGAAACTGTCCTTCAGGACTTATCTCAATTGTTTGAGTGCTAATATCTTCCTCATGTGGTACTGTCTGGCATCTTCTGAGCTGTCTCAAAACTCGGCAAGGCGCATAAGGTTGAATGCTCTTAAGTCCCATCAGTAAGAAATGAGTTCTAGTTGCTGGCATATGTATGACCTCATCAACAGGCAACCATCACAGTGTCCACTGTATTTGGCTGGCAGTAAGAGCTTGAAAGAACGAGGTCCATGCCATGACTCCTTTGGGCAAACCGATCTCTTTGGTTCTCGTGTAAAATTCTTCTATGCAAGTCTTTTCTGGGGAACCATGGCCCAAAATCTCGGAACGATGGCAGAGATGCTCAGTCATCCACATTTGTAGCAGCAAGTTGCAACCTTCGAAGAAATTTCCCCCAGCTTTGCAAGCTGTAAGAGCTCGAAAGATATCAGATACCACCATTGGCGCGAGAGTACTGTCATTTTGCGTGAGTAAAGTGCTGACGACCCCGGATATATTCAGATCAATGTTTCTGTCTTTCCTCGGATATACTAGAAGACATAGGAACATCATCATGAAAGCTACCCGTCTGTGCTTGTCCCACTTCTGACGAATACCTTTGCTGCATAGCTTGTTGATTGGATTGTTGAATCCTCCTTCATGACCGTACCTATCATATATGAAGCATGGAGTACAAAACCCGGCAGCCAAATCCGGGTTGTGGACCGTCCTGGGTATCTTTAGTGAATCTAAAAACCGATGCACTGTGAGGACCCATGGGGCGACCAGGTATTTATGCTTTAATGGAAGTTCAGCATTTTCAATGTACCTAGCCATTTCTTCCAGAGTTGGGGTGAGTTCAAAATCGGAGAAATGGAAAACATTGTGCGTCGGGTCCCAGTAGGTGACCAAAGCTCTTATGATATCCCCTCGAGGCAGGATTTCCAGTAAACCCGTGAGACCTTTCAGATATTTCTTGACCCCGTCTTGTCCTTCAACACCTAGATCATTACACCATAGCCGCAACTTGACAGGGATTTTAGTCATTATCGAAAAGTGTTCATTTTGCATTGTGCTCATCCTGCACATTTATTTAGGGTGATTATTAAAAAAAAACCTTTATTAGACTCAAAAATTAAAAATTATCATAGATTTTTTTTAAGGAAATATTTGGACTATTAGTCTGAATTTATAAAAGAGGTACTACGAAAGAAACAACATTTTTTTTGAATTATGAATTTTCCATTTTTTTCTTTTTACTTTTAAATAAATACCCTTTTTTTATTTTGAAAGTGATTAAAAAGAAAAAATTTATATGTTTTTTTTTATAAATCAAACTAGAAGACAAATTTCGTTTTTATTATTTATTTTTTTTAGAAAAACTCCGGCGAGGTTTTGACACTACTTGGACATTGGTTTTATTTTTCCAAAAATAAGTAATTATCTCCCTACGCTACTATTTTTTCCTTTTTAGAAACCGGTCAGCATGCGGAACTGAAGCAAATAAATGCGCAAAACAAATAGGATGCAGCAGGATGGTCTTTTCATTTCAGGTTGCCTGTCCTAGACGGACCCAACCCCTGTGTTGAGCCCCCTAAGTCAAATGCAACATGATGCAAATAAGCGTTCCTACTAGGGATCCGGCATGAAGTTTTGTTATACTAGGTTTATAACCTGGGTATTTGTTCTAGACTGTGTACCCGAGCGGACAACTCGAGTCGAGGAGGGGGCTACGTACCGGGGACCCGCGAGATCGTCCGGCTTTGTAACTTGTCCGACCTCTTTCTTATTTCAGGTATCGACACTAACAGAATAGGGAGTCTCGACCAGCGAGCTTCTCCCCGGAGGTAAGAAGAGAAGGGTTTCGGCACAGTTTATATACAGTTCAGATAATATCAAAGCGGTAAAAGACAACATTTAGCACGTTATGCAAAAACATGTAATAAAGATCAGATAATAAAGCCAAATATAACAATTATTCTAAGCTCGAATTCTTGAACCCTGAACCAATGGTTCTGGGTTACTTTGTCCCCAGCGGAGTCGCCAGAGCTGTCACACCTCCTTTTTGCGCGCCCGCCCCGAAGGGTTAAATGCGCGAGGGAGTTTTTCCAATTTAAGTGACAATATTCGAAATGGGATTATTTATTTAATTCAGAGTCGCCACTTGGGAAAGGTTTGGCTTTTGGTGTCCCAAGTCACCGGTTTATCTTGAATCCCAAATCGAGGAAATTTTTGACTTTTCCAAATGAAGTCTGCGAACCAGAAATTCTAAGTAAGGAATTCTGTTGACCCGAGGGAAGGTGTTAGGCACCCTCGAATCCCGTGGTTCTAGCACGGTCGCTTAAATTGTTATAATGGCTAAATATCTGATTTAAATACATGTTATGACTTACGTGCTTTTATTAAGTTTAAACCGCTTTTATTATTATCATTTATTTTTATAGAATTGCAACGTCGTGAAAATGCATCTCGAACCACGTCACAATCAATGCACCCGTAGTTGTTAACACATTTCGACTCCGTTGAGATTTGAATTTGGGTCACATAAATGCGCACCCGAATTTAAGAATGTAATTTAATTAAGTCGCGCCTAAAAAGTCTAACGCGTTATTATCTTTGGGGAAGGCAGTGGAATTCACTAAACAGTCCATCCCAAATTCTAAGTATTTATTATGACCAATTATTGAGGGCCCCGCAATTTGCCTTTTTATTCGGCGAGGCTCGTCTCATTATTTTAGAAGGGTACCCTACAATGACTACGTCTTTACTACATTTATCTTTAAAGAAAAGGATGATGCCGAATTTTGCTGGTTTGGACATAGCTAATCCTGACTTCTTATTAATTTTCTGATTACAAGGTGAAGAACGCGGTATCTCATGGAACATGCTTTTAACTTTGATAAAAGGAAATACATACGAGATTGATGAAATACTACGCTTACTCCGAACACTTCTTAAGCTAAATCTAAATTAACAAGATTAATAGAATTCCTTATTAAAGGATGCTACCTAAAAAAACTCATCTTAAACATGCCTAATGAAATTGCGACTCGAGGGTCTAAAAAGCTGTACTGTATTTTGGCGAGATTAAAAGGAACCGTCCACCCTATATATTCAAAACATGCTGAAAAACGAGTTTGATTTGACAAATCATACTAATGGTTGCATATTCCATGAATTATGGTTACATCCTATATACTATACCATTAAACGAATCGCATATTTAGATCAACATAAACTTCAATCAAATACAAACTTACTAATGTACTTCTCTATTGAATTACAAACTGAACTTTGCACAACTCAACAACATTTATGAAAAGGCTGTAAGTAAAACAGCGGATGATTATAATTCCTCCAGATCTTTCAATTCATGCATTTCATTGTTACAATCAGCTACACCAATGTGAGGCTCGAAATGTGTACCTGGAATGCTGAGAATGCAAAGGAGAAGAGGAGGAAGATAGGAAAAATCAGCAGCAGGAGGAACAGAATAGCAGCAGCAAGACAAAGTAACAGCAGCAAACAGAACAAACAGCAGAACAGGCTTGAGTGCAAGAATGCAACTATAGCCGATAGAAAAAGTAGCCAAATGACAGCAGCACACGATGGAGTAGAATCAGAACTCCAGGCAGACCAAAACCAATAATAAACCAATGAAAACACTCAACCAATAAACTCAATTGGAACTTCAAAGAATCAGAATTGATTAAAAAGGCTGAAAACAAATGAAGCCCAAACAACAAATAGGAAGAAACAGTTTCTGATTTTCCTGTGTGTTTTTGTCTCTTGTGTATGTGTCTGTATCTATCTAACAATCAAGTCTCAAAAAATCTGAGTTCAGTCTAAAAATATGTCTGCCCTTTTCTTTTCCAAATTCAGTCCCCTTACTAATGGAAGTTCTTCCCTTTTATCCTAAACTCAGGCCATTTTGAACAGCCTGTAAAGCCATCAGAAACCCCCCTCCATGTGGTCTGTCCCCTTTCCAGTTTCCACTCAACTATTTAAATATAACCCTTCCCATGATATTCCCCTGCCAGCCTTTAGTTAGATATGGTTTATTATTTCTGAACTAAATCAGGGTGTGGGCAGCCTGACTATGCCCTGACAGCACATGCTGTCAAGTTATTTTTCATTTCAAAAGGGCCTTTATGCACATGTTGTGCACAAATGCACATGCCACCAATTCAGACTGCAACTAAACAAACCAAATCCTTTATATTTCTAATTCAAATTAACAACTATAAGTAGCTATACTCGATTCCCAATTTGATTTAAACAATGTTCAGCAATGAAACAGATCAAATTGTTATCATTCAAACAGTTGAAACTATTTGACGACACATATCGAATCGACTATACTAATTATAACATATACAATCAAAGCCAAGGATTGGAATCAAACAGTGTTGCACCAAGGGTTCAGATTGCACTGTCAAAAACAGAGATTAACTTGGGAATTGATTACAATTTCAATTCAGTTGAATATGCAGTTTACATACACACACATTATCAGTGAATGAGGAAACATTTGACCAAATACAGAGGTCCGGGCAAGGTGGGAAAAAACAGTTGGTAAAATTCAAAACACAAATTAAAACAAGACGTTTGGCCATACAAACAGACCTTTAACAAACACATGAACTGAATAAAGAAAAGAAAAATAAACTTACCTTAAAGTCCTTGAAAGAAAAATCAGAAAATCAGCTCGTGTTTGAACATACCCTTCTTAGGGTTGAACGGACTTTAATCGAAGTGTTCTCAGCTGAGAACACTTCGATTAAGGTCCATTAGACCCTAATCACTTTAGCTCAAACGGACACAGACCAGGCTCAGGGTTTCTGGAGTTCATAGATGGTAGATTTGGGATTTGGGTTTCCATGGTTAGATCCGGACCAAACCAAGCATGGTTTGGTCACGAGGGAGGTTTGGGGACTGTCTGGTGTGAAGCTGGGGTACATCGGTGTAAGTCGAGGTTCTGCTCGAATCTTCAAATGAAGATTCGAGACGATGGGGGAAGGTTCGAGATCAATGGTTTGCAGATCTATGTTCAGGGTGTCAAGGTGGTCCTAGGGTGTTAAGGTGGGGGTCACCGGCGTCCATGCCGCCGGGTTTTTGGTGAGGGGAAAGGGGGGCGGCTCTAGGGTTCCGAGGTTGGGTCTGTTGGAAGGGATGAGGACGAAGGAGGGGTATTTGGATAGGGGGTGGGGTACGGGTGGAAAGCTTATATATGGGGTGGATGGCCTGATCTCATCCGTTAGATCAATCGAGATCAACGGCCTGGATCTGGAGGTTTAAGTGAAACGATGTCATTTGCTTTCATATTGGGGTGGATCAGGCTGGGTTTCATTGGGTCGGGTCTGATAACGGGTAAAAGAGATGGAACGAGGGCTGTTAGATCAGCCCGGCTTGAACGGCTGAGATTAGACGGCCTTATACGGCGTCGTTTGGGTAAAGGATTGGTCTGATCTGGGCCGTTCCCCTGAATCAATCAACGGCTCAAAAGGATGACGCATATACGGCGTCGTTTGGGGCATCTCGCAGAAGGCCTGGTTGGACTGGGTCATTTGTATGAGTTTGGGCCTGATTTCATTTGAAATTATGGCCTAAATCCAATGTTTTCCTTCTTACAACTTAAAAAATAAAATTCCTAATAAAATCATACCAATATTAATTAATACTCAAAACAACAATTATCACTCACATTGACATTTAATTAAAATAAAATCACTTAATGACAACAAAAAATAGAATAAAAGACGCATATTTTTTACGATTTTCCTTTTAAAACCAATTACGGTTCAACTACACACGACACATTTTTGTATTTTGTTTTCAATAAAAATAAAAATGGGCAAAAATCACAAACAATTAACAAAGTGTCGCGTAAAAATCCAAAATTGTACAGCAAGACCATTTGCTATTATTTTTATTTCTTTTGGAGTGATTGTCGCGTAAATAAAAATCACGTGCTCACACCCATCATAACCGGAAAATGGTTTGAGTCCCCTCCCACCGTCCTCACTCGGGTCATTACTCCATCATACATGTCCTTAATTAACCTAACATAGGAAACAAGTACATTTCTAGCCTCCAAACATCGCCACAAAACCTCCCTTAGAACTTTATCGTACGCCTGTTCTAAGTCAATGAACACCATATACAAGTCCTTCTTTCTCTCCCTATACTGCTCCATCAATCTCCAAACAAGGTGGATGGCTTTTGTAGTCGAACGCCCCAGCATAAACCCAAATAGTTTCTTGGGAATAGACACACCCCTTCTCACCCTTAGCTCTACCACTCTCTCCCAGAATTTCATAGTATGGCTAAGCAACTTGATACCCCGATAGTTATTGCAATTTTGGATATCACCCTTGTTCTTGTATACAAGAACTATCGTGCTCCACCTCCACTCTTCGGGCATCTTCTTCGTTCTAAAGATGACATTAAATAACCTAGTGAGTCACTCCAACCCTAGCTTTCCCACACTCTTCCAAAACTCCACCAAGATTTCATCTAGCCTGGTCGTTTTGCCTCTGGTCATCTTACACATAGCCCCCTCAACTTCATCAACTCTAATCCGCCTACAATACCCAAAGTCACAGCAACTCCCGAAGAGTTTTAAATCACCCAGTATAATTCTCTTGTCCCCCTCCTCGTTCAAGAGACTATAGAAGTAGGCCTGCCATCTCTGACAGATAAGCCATTCATCCAACAAAACTCTACCTTCTTCATCCTTGATGCACTTAACTTGATCCAAGTCACGCGCCTTCCTTTTCACATACCTTGGCTAACCTGAACAACCTCTTATCCCCAACTCGACCCTCGAGTTCCTCATATAAACGACTAAAAGCTGCAGTTTTGACCGCCATAACTGCTAGCTTTGCCTCTTTCTTAGTTAACTTATAATGCTCCCTATTCACCCTCTTCTCCTCCTCATCTACACTTTTCACTAGCTTTAGATACACTGCTTTCTTGGTTTCCACTTTTCCTTGCACCTCTCCATTCCACCACCAGTCTCCCTTGTGACCACCAGAGTAACCCTTTGAGACCCCTAATACCTCTCTCGCGGCTTCCCTAATACATTGTCGTGGTCCACATAACGCTTGCGCCCCCACTACTCCTCCAAGCCCTCATAGTCACCAGTTTAACCCCCAACTCCTCCACTTTAGCTTCGGTTAAGGCTCCTCACTTTATCCTATGTTGGCTATACATCTCCTTCTTCCTCCTCTTTCTCGTGATCACAAGGTCCATGACCAGGAGCCTATGAAGGGTCGAGAGGTTCTCACTCGGGATGACCTTGCAATTCGTGCAAAGACCTCTACCAAACTTCTTGTAGAGTAAATATTCAATTCGAGTCTCGGCCAACGAACTCCGGAAGGTGACCAAGTGCTCCCTCTTCTTCGGTAAATTGAGTTTGCTATCACCAAATCAAATGCTCTAACAAAGTCCAACAGAGACGCTCCTCCTCCATTTCTATCTCCAAAACCAAAGCCACCATTCACATCATCAATCCTCCCAGATGTCACTCCAATATGGCCATTTAAATCTCCCTCTATGAAAAGTTTCTCGATATGTGGGATACCATGCACCATCTCATCTAAATTCTCCCAGAAATGCCTCTTGACTTTCTCATCCAAGCCTTCTTGGGGTGCACTAATTATGTTCAAAGTCAAACCTCTAACAACTAGCTTAGTAGTCATCAGCTTGTCATTCACCCTCCTAACCTCCACCACTAGTTGACAGAGGTCCTTATCAACCAAGATACCTACCCCGTTTCTGCCCCACCCTCCCAGAGTACCAAAGTTTGAAATTGCCCACATCCCATGCCTTATATCCTACCCACTTAGTCTATTGTACACAAGCTATATTAATCTTCCTTTTCTCGAGAATCTTCGCTATTGCTACAAATGTTCCAGTCAAAGTTCCTATATTCCAAGACCCCACTCTCAGCCTAGTAGGTCCCTTAGCTGACAGCCCCGAGGACAAGATCTTGCCCTACTGTTGTTCACCAAAGCCACTATAATATATGAGTCAATATGCTAGCACTATCCCGAAAATAAGCGATAAAAATAAAATGAATTACCGAAATATAATATACCACTAAAAGTCTCAAAACAAGTGAAGAAATAAAATAAAGGAACTGATAGGAACTATAATCTACAACTAAAGATTAGAAAAACAGATGAAGAAATATAGTACAAGGGCTAAAGGGGCTATAATCTACAACTAAAGATCACAAAGAAAATGTGCAAAACTATAGTGCAAAGCTATCACCAATACAATTAATTTAACAATGCTAGGGCAAATACTAACTAAAGATTCAAGAACAAAATAGGCAGGTAATGAGATATAATTATGCTATAATATCAAACTATTAAAATATCAAGACAAGAGAGGAACAATAGAACCTGGATTGGAGCCCTTAAAGTTAACGAAAATTTGGCCGTGATGGATTGCGACGAGATGGAGGAACGGTGTCGTCGTTTGAAATTGGCGGACCTAGAATCAATCATATATTTTTTGGATCTGTATTCAGTTTTGATTTGTTTAACCACTACACCCAAATGTTCCATATATACGCTTTGAAAATCTTCCATACACCTCGTCAGAAAGCTCATTGGAAAATCGATAAATCTCCAGAAGAAAGAACAAATTTTGCCAAAAAATCAATAATGTAATTCCAAGAACCCTGACTTGATTCTCAAGAAACATAAAAGTAAAAGAGAAATTAAACTGAAAAGCAGATGCAGAGAGAGAAGAAAAATTCAATTTATTATTTGATATAAGATCTTTATTTGACCGCTTTTGGAATACAATTGGTTCTTGGGCTGCAAAGACGATAGAATAAGGGAACTGCGAAGACAATGGGGGTGGGATGGATGGAAAATATGATGCAACCGCAAGGGAATATGTGAAAACATTTGTCTTTTTAGCTCAAGAAGACGGTGGTTCTAGGTGGAGAAGATGGCATCAATGTTGATTATGGATGAAGAAAGTAAATTTTGCTAATATTGTATTGTTAAATAAGAATGAATTAAATTCTCAGAAGCAGACTGTATCAAAAAGTGTTCGAACCAGTATTTTAGTAAGGGCAGTGGCTTTCTTGTCGGTAAACATGTCGGACTGGTCGAAAATAGTGAAGGATGAATACCGAGAAAATCGTAGAAGTGACAGCAACGATGATTTTGACTGGAAGGACGATGTCGTGGTTGACTTTTTTATTTTCTTTATAGATTAAAACTTTATTATCCGAAATAGTTTCCTATGGTTTGTATTTATGGTATAAAGTTATTTTGGTTAGATTCGAGTTGTCTGAAGTTGGATATTCGCAGAAAAGGTTGGATTGAGTTAGCTTGTTTGAGATAAGTATCTAGCCTAACTTTGTGTGAGGTAACTCCTTATGAATTGGGATTGATTATGCTATTTGTGTTATGTAAAAGCCTTGTACACAAGGTGACGAGTGGGTACATGGGTTATATGTGGTGTTTGACTTGTTTAGGTTAATTAGACTTTTTCCATGTCTTTAATCAAATTGCCACTACATGTGATATCTCTCATTATTAATCAACTCTTACATGTTAATCTATCCCTACATGCTTTATTTGACATAATTAACATTTCTTTTACCTCTTACTTGTCATTTTGCTCGTATATGCTTAGTTGAAGTTATTGCATTCCTTATTGACTTGTTACATATCCTATTGTTGAATTACTCGTATTTGAACATTGTTATTTCGTGAAGTATCTTCTCGCTAAGTTTTTGATGTTGAAGTTGTGAAAGTCGGCATCACATTGAGGTGAAGTTGTTAATTATTGAGATACCTTTCTTGTTGAACAATTTACATTCATTTTGTTATTTTTGAGATTCTTGTGCATATTGTAGTTGAGCCATGGGCTATTTGTTGTGAAAACATTGACATTGTTGATTCTTTTGGCAAGTTGTGGAATTTGAGCACTTGAGATGTGAGTTGTAATATGTTGTGATAATGATACGCATGTGGTGGTATAAAGCTAGGGGTTGGTATACATGTGATGAGATAAGGTGGGCTTGATACACGTGTTGCTAGTAGGGGAACTACATGAAGTCACGTGGTGCGATAAGGTGGGATAATAATGCGGGTAGCTATTTCGGGAAAAATTCAAAATTAAATGTAAGGCTCTCGCGGTGATATAAGGACGGATTATGCTTGTAACTGTGAAATGAGATTACGAGACAGTACCTCGGTTGTGATTCTTGTTGTTATCTCTAATTTACCTCACTTGTATTTTTCCACATTATTTTCTTGATGTTCTTATTATGTGTTCCTTCCTTGTTGCCTTTATTTCTTCAAATTCAGTAGTAGTTTATCTTGTTGTATTTCTTTATTGCCTCATTTTCGTCATTTCCATTATTAGATTGTACTATACTTGTTCATCTTCTTTTTCTTATCCTAGTAGGTGTCTTGATCTGACCTCGTCACTATTCTACCGAGGTTAGGCTTCATACTTACTGGATATTATTGTGGTGTACTCATACTGCTCTTCTGCACATTTTTATGCAGATCCAAGTACCTCGACCTAGGCTAGGCACCAGTGAATAGAGCATTCAATTTAGAGACCTCAAGGGATACCTGCCCAGCGTTCGCAGGCCTCGGAGCCACCTTTTGTCCTTGTTTTTCTACTACTATGTATTAGGGATTTTACAGTATATTTGTGTAGAGCTTGTGACTCAGTCTCACCAAATATTGTGAGTTATTGTCAGCGGTATTATCGAGTTCTATTATGATACCTAGACGGTTTAAATTTGAAGTTCTATTATTATTTCGCTATTTCTCCATGCATGCTAGACTTACCTTGTCTTAGAGACTAGGTATCATCATGATATTTTATGATGGGAGATTGGGGTCGTGACAAAATTCGAGCTCTAGAACTCCAAATATGTTGAAAATACCAAATGGGCTAAGTGTGGAACTTTTGTAGCAGTACTTTTCGTGTTTGCAGCCCAAAATCTACTTCTGCAAGTCCTAAGGGCCTACGAGTCGCTTCTGTGGCCCAAAATCCGCTTTTGTAATATCGCTTCTGCGGCCCTTTTTCCGCTTCTGCATTGCACCTGCACTAGCAATCTTTCCAAACACAAAAAAAGGCATAACTCTCTCATACGACATCAGAATTCGATGATTCTTGTTGCTATAGTTCTGAAATCACAATAAGGATCTAATAGTTCAATAAAAACACAATTTAGAGCTCATTTGTTTAATTTGATACCATTTATGCTTGAATAAATGACATTGAAACATCAAATACGAGTGCAATACAACCCAAACCCATTCAAAACTCATCGGAGTCCAACCAAAACTTGCGGATACGTCTAAAATTATCATACAAACCTGTTGAACTTTTAAATCATGAATCCAAGCATGTTAAGTCCACTATTTGACCGTTGTCAACTCAAATTCTTAAACTTAGCTAGTAAGCAGCTCAAGTGTCTAGATCACTCTTAAACATTCTAGATCACAACCAAACTTTGCACACAATTTTCAATTAACTAACTAAACCTATAAAAGGTCTCAAAACTCTAATAGGAGTCTGATAACATCGAAGTCAACTCCCGGTCAAATCTATGAACTCCCCAATTCTTCAAATTGCCAACTTTCGATAAATAGAGCCAAAACCTTCTAGGAATATCCAAATTCAAATCTGAACATTTGCCCAAATCCAAAATCACCACACGAACCTAGTGATACTATCAAATCTCGATCTGAGGTCATTTCCTCAGAAGTCAAACCTAGGTCAACTCTTCCAATTTAAAGCTTCCAAATTGAAATTTATTCTTCCAAATCAAGTCCGAACCTCTTGAAAATCAAAACCAACTATACGCACAAGTCATAATGCATAATGTGAATTTACTCAAGGTCTTAAACTCCTAAAGAAAGTGCGGAAACTCAAAATGACCGATTGTATCATTACGAATGGTGAAAGCTTAGCCATGCAAGTGAATCCTTTATGCATTTTTACATGTTTTTATATGAATAATAAATGCTACTTTATCCCTCTATTATTGACTGATAATTTAATTGTCAGGACTGATTTACCTGTGTTGAGTTGATAACTCCTATTTTTGTTGAGTTGATGATATTGCATCCGGTTATATTCTTATTACAAGCTATTAGGTATATTGCACAGGTTCTTTGATTAGTGAGTATAACATCATTGAACCTCATCACTACTTCACCGAGGTTAGTCTTGATACTTATTGAGTATATATTATTTCATACTCATACTATATTTCTATATATTTTTGTTTAGATTCGGATATTAGCAGCATCGCACCTAGGGAGTAAGTTCGTTTACTGATCGAGCGGATTCAAGGTAGTGTTGTATGGGCGTCGCATACCCTTGGATTCCCCTTTGTCATTGCCCCAAACACTGGGAGCGCGATCGGTGCTCAACTGAGTGGACCTGGGCGAGCAATCCTATTAGATTTATTTCTACCCAACTCGCCCAAGATCAAGAGAAGACATATTTTCACTAATTAGACAGTAGGGAGATCATGTATACAATACTAAATCATTTCATTAGTTACTTCATTTTAAAGTCTCAAAATACACAGATTCTTATAGTTTGAAGTGGAACAAATGATCAAAACACAACATAACTTGTTTGACTTTTCTAGCACCCATGTACAACCCACACTGTGTCTATGGAGCTTCTAGAAGATACAAAAGAGTATTATGATAGTGTCGGCAACAAGGTGTCGGCTATACCTCAACATGTGATTATAATATGAACAAAAGATACAATACATGACCCCGGGATAAAGTGGGGCTCACCAAGTCTGCTGGGAGGAGGGTGTACCACTATCACTGATCAACATTGCCTGATATGGAACCACCTGCATCCATTTAAAGATGCAGTGCCCCCCGTAAAAGGGACGTTAGTACCGTCGAATAGTACTAATATGTATAACTAAACACCATCTCAATTGAATGAATAACAATACAAGGAGGAACAATCATGAAATCAATGGAAGCCCTGAATAATACCAAAACATCAAGTTAAGAATCACATAAGTTTTCAAGTAAATTTCCATGATCTTAGGTTGGGAGATCTTTAATACCGATATACCATCAATCACAATACCATTGTATTCTTACACGGAGTCCGATCATGACCCGATCGGCTAGGTCGTCTCATTTGAAACATCCACTATAATCACAATTTCAGTTACAATTTCCAATACAACCACCATCATGTGTGAGGCATGGTGTCCGATCACGGCCCGGTCGGCTAGTTCGTCTCCCCCGAGACATTACCATTTTCTATCAATCATCTCACTTCATACATATTTCACATCTTTTCAATTCATTCGGCATAATTGGCCATAATTGTAACATCATACTTGGCACTTGGCCGTAGTTAATAATTCAAGTTCTTTTTTCACATTCCAACACCATTATCATCATCAACAACAATAAGGCTTTTCATTCAAGATATTAAATACACATATGAGCAATTTGAAAATTTTAGAAACATAGGAACTTTTCATACAATTTGGCATAACAACCTTCATTCGAACTTGACTTGAAGTCTTAACATTTTTAACACATATTCCATATTTTGAACACACCCTCAAATGATAAGATAGCATGATGAAGCATCTAAAACACATATTGAACATATATCCTACAACCCAAGCATATTCGGAATGGCCAATTCTATAATGATCAATTTGGGACTTACACCAATTGCATGAACACTGTGGGATTCAATTCTAAGAAGAGGGGGTTTAGCCAACATACCCCAATTGAGCTTCCTTAACTCTAAAATATTCTGAAATTTCTTAGAAACTTCAATCTATTTTAGAAATATAACAAGTTGAACCAAAATTAGGGAGGTGATCATGATTCTAGATCATTTGAGCATTTTATCAACCACTAGGTGTGCATCAAGGTTTTAAGGTCCTTTTTATGAAAGACTTCATCATCCCACAACCCATTCTTTACCATTTTTAGCTCACAATCTTCCTACACTCTTTGGTAACACATGCATGCAAGATGAACAACTCCCCTACCCAAGAATTAACTTGCTAATTACCTATTTTTAGTTAAATTTCGGAATTGAGGGCTAGGGTATAGATTCTTGCCTCTAGGATAAAGACTTGGTGTGTTTTCCTTGATAATCTTCAAAGACTTAAGCAAGAATCGAAGGGTAATTTGATGAAGATCACTTTCCCAATCTAAGGCACTCTCTCTCACTCTAAAAGTATTAGGTTTTGCTAAAAAAAATGGTCCCTTGCATTTATTTTAACAAAGTAGGGTCGGTTATAAAACCCAAAAATGAGGCTCCGGAACAGGATCTGCGGTCGCATATGCGACCATATAATGTTTATGTGGTCCGCAAAATGGGTCGCATAATGGCCCTCAGGAACAAGCATTTTCTGCTTTACTCTCCGACCAGTCTGCGGTCCGCAGAATCTCCCTTCGAAAAATTTCCAAGCTAAATATGCGATCAGAGTGCGGCCTGCAAAATAGTTTTACAGTTGCATAATGGGCCGCGAAAATGACATAAAAATGTCCCAAAAGACTACCTCACTCTGCGGCCATTCTGCGGCCCGCAGAGTGATTATGCAGCCGCTTAATGAGCCATAGAAACACCCAATTCTGCCAAACATTTTCCTTCAGTTTTCGAGCGGAGTTGAGAATTTTTATAAATTGTTAAATTTCAAGCATTTGAGTATATTTTTAATTAATTTGCACGTTGATTGACTAGTTTCGGATTGAATGGCACCAAGTTGGGGCTTTAGAGCGAAATAGTGACCGGAAAGTGGGGTTTTTTAAGACGAGGTAAGTCTCATTTCTAATCTTGTAAGAGGGAATTAACCTCATAGGTGAACTAAATTATTATCTGCTTCTATTTGTGGGGGGCTACATACGCATGAGGTGATGAGAGTCCGTATGTAGCTACTAGTTATGCCTATGTCCGGGTAGTTCTAGGCTTACATCATGCCTTGTTGATATTGTTATTGATTTATATTTATTGTTTGCCTGGAGAGGGAGCGGGATTGAGTTTGCTTATTAAATGTTTTGAAAGGAGTTGAAATTGATGAAAAATTGGGATCTTAAATGTTTTCATTTGAACTTCATATTTTGAAAAGAATGGAAGAATACTATAATAACTTAAGAAATCTATGTGTAACTGCGTCGCAAGTATGATCCGCGAGCGGGGTATTTCTTAAATTTATATTTGACCACATTGCAAGTATGATCTACGAGCGGGATAATTCATTCTACTATTCTAGAGAGAGCGAGTCGATCACCTCGACAGGTTAATAGATGCATTTATGGTTTGCGTTGTTCGACCCTCGGCAGTGTACAGTTTACATTTATGTTGAATCGGGTTGAACGTCCTCGGTGGTATTTGTGTGTGATAATAGAACTGGAAGTCGTTTTTTTTAAATTGGTATAAATTCATTGTTTGGTGTGATGATATGTTTTAAATGAAGGAAGTGGTTTAAGCTCTTGAATATGGTGAAGACTTGTTCAGTTATTTCTTGTTTTGAGTCTTATTGTTGTATATCATGCTTAATTGGAATTTCGTATTATCATATTGTTGGCCCTTAGTAAGTGTTGAAGTCAACCCTTCGTTACTACTTCTTCGAGGTTAGATTGGATACTTATTGGGTACAAGTTATTTTTGTACTCATACTACACTTGTTGTACAAGCACATGTATGACTAGTGGCCTTGTGGGCGCAGCAGCCTGGTTGATACGGGGAGTTAGGTGAGATGCATCTTATGAGACGATCTGCAGCAAGCAGAGTCTCCTTCAGAGTTCTTATATTTTCTTTTCTGTCCAAATTTTGTATTTCGGACAGTTATTGTATTTTGTTTTACTTCCTAGTAAATGCTCATGCACTTGTGACACCGAATTTTGGGATGATTAGGGGATATTCAGTATTGAAATTGGAAACCGTCATTATTATTTGTAAAGTTCATCTTTTACTAGTTAAATTGAAGGAAATTTATGATTTTAAAAATATTAAAAAGAGAATTAAAATAATTGTTTAGTGTTGGCTTGCCGACAGTGGTGTCTGGCGCCATCACGACCTTTAATGGATTTTGGATCGTGACAACATGGTATCAGAGCACTAGGTTCACTTAGGTCTCACGAGTCATGAGCAAGTCTAGTAGAGTCTGGTGAATCGGTACGGAGACGTCTATACTTATATTCGAGAGGTTACAGGGCTGTTAGGAGCACTTTCCTTCTTGATTCATCATCGTTTGAATTGATCCTTTTGAGGCATGTACCTTTATTTCTTTCCTATTCAATCTTATACGATGTGAAGCGCTTGTTATGGATTGGAAATCGAGGAATTGTCATGATACTACAGATATGGTACATGATGTTTCTACCTACGTATTTGATTGGGCTATTACCGTCGCCTTTCGGAAGGCCGTCCTGTCCTTTCAGCTCAACATTAGTATTACCTAAGGTTTTGAGATTTGGCATTGATTGTTATGACAATTCATGCGTTGCTATCGCATAGTGTTTGTGTAATGGTAGGATGCTTGTTTAGGCGTCGAGGTAGTGAATGACCTGAAAGGAGGTGTTACACCGTGCATGATTCATAGATTCAGTATTCTATTTCCGGGGAGGAAAGACAATCAGACTAGGAATATTCAGATTTGGGTTGATGGAGTAGCAAGGCTTGGTATTTTTTAGCGTGGTAGAGTTCTCAATTGTGATATGGTTTCATCGTCCTTGTTGAACGTGTTATGGTTCGCCGATGTTGTGGCCTTATTCAATTTGCCTTCGGGGCAGGGTATTGTGAAATAGTGCTTGAGATACGGTTGTCATTATGGGTTGTATAATAACTTTTACTACAATGCTTACACTTTGCTTTAGCCCCATCAGAGTCAGTATATCTTTCAAAAGTTTTCAAACGGTCGATCAAGACTTCACGAGTTCTCTTTTCTTTGATGATGGATACAAATGTGAGATGTGTATCTTAGGACTATATTGAAAAAGGTCAAATACCTATGCAGCTCGTTAAACTTGTCAACATTTTTTATTTAGACACCTGAACCATGGATAATACCTATCGAACACTTCAACTCCAACCAAATTATTCCTATTAGACACAAAACTAACAATCTCTCACCAAAATACAATGCGTGATTCACACACGCTGTGACATGGAAAATAAACGAAATACAAGATGACATATGGAAATTAATACATAAGTTGTTCTCCATATTGGGAAATTGTTTCTTACCCTCTGCCTTGTCTTCTTCGTTTCACTCACAACGAGACCCACCACCACAGCCCACCATTTTCTTCATTTTCCAGCCATTATTAATCGCTATAATCACAACAACCCTTCATCATTTTCTTCATTTTCCACCACAAGTCCATCACCCTATTTCACAAAAAAGGTGTTGTTTTGACATATTGCTGATTCACCGCTAAAATTATTGTAGAAAAACGCATCAAACTGAGACAAAATTGTTCTTGAAGGCAAAATGCGGAACACCAAGAAAAAGATTAATTATTCGACAATTCCATAGGCACAAAGCTTGACTGAATTTGGTTGCAGAGCTAATTAAAAGAACTGGTTCAATAACTTATGGTTGAACCTAAAACATTATTTAAAGGGTATTATCGAACTATGGTGGGCAACAAGGTGGGACTCTACTGGTTTGAGTGTTATAAAATATAGAAAAAATATTAAAACTTTCAAGGCCTTCATCATCATTCATAGTAGTAGAAGTGGTACAATGCATAGTGGGATTAACATTGCCTACATTAAGAGTAGCATCATTAAATATATTTGCATAATAATTATATAATTGTTGTAAATAATCATTTAGCTTGTTCATACAAACATATATATCTGAGGTTTCAGTTGGTCTAATCTCCATATAAGTATATAAAGCATTGATTAATTGGTGACAATCAGACATCTTAATAGAAGGATTTAAAACAACACCAATTAAGTAAATCGGAGGAATTGAAAAGAAATATTTTTTGAATTTTGCTTACATTTTTTCAACAGCATCTTTATATTTTTCTTTCTTTTTAAATTCACATATTAGAAAAGAAATTTCAGCTATACGTACTAAAGCCATAGTAACAGTAGGGTAATATGCTCGAGAAAACTCAACAGTAGTTGTATAAAATTTATGTAAAAATTTAACATCATTAATGGCCTCTCAAGTAGTAGTTGTTAATATATGGTTTGGATCAGTATGCGCATTACCAACTTCAGTTATTGGCAATCTATATTTGTAGCAACATTTTAAAAATAAGTATGTATAATTCCATCTAGTAACAATTTCGTCTGGCATGAATCTGGGCTTAAGGTTATGCTTGGTACATTTATTCTTAAATTCCCTAATTCTTGATTGTCTATTATTTCCTTGAATAACACCAACTTCTCTTTTAACATGAATAATCTCAGTTGAAATAAATCAAGGCCACTTTTAACAATTAAATTATAAACATGACATGCACACCTAATATGAAATTTTTCGTCAAGTGTTGGTTGCAAATGCAGTTTTAATATTGAAATTGCGGCATTATTGTTAGAAGCATTATCAAAAGACATACATAATACTTTTTTCTTAAGATTATAAAATTCAACAACTTCGCATATAGTAGTACTTATAAACACATCAGTATGACTCTGATCTTCATCATATTTAAAAGCGATAATATGTTTTTACATACAATAATTATCATCTATCCAATGACATGTAATTGTCAAATAATTATTTCCATTAACAGCATGGCCAATATCAGAAGTTAGAGAAACTTTACAAGGGATGTGGTCAAACAAATAACGTATGTATGTTTGATATTGTCCATGAAATCTAAAGATATCATATCTACAAGTACTTCTAGGGATACCTTTAAATAAAGGATTATAAATCCTTTGAATATACATAATAAGATATGATGAAGAAGCAACAAAAAAAAAGGTAGACAACCCAAAGCAATCATTTTTGCTAACTCCTCATGATCCTTCATTTTATCATATTTCATAAGTCCTCCAGTAGTAGGGTTTAGAGTTGCTTGATTTTGATCTAAATCAGAGGCACATTCTATAGGATGCTCAATTCTTATATGTCTACTAAGTGTCTCAGTCCCCCCTAATTGTCCTCCAGTATTATGTTTAAAATCATCATTACAAAGTATGTATTTAACTCTATCAGTACCTACTATTTCGTCAAAAAAATTTCAAACCTTATTTTTTTCTCCGATTTGTAGTCGCCACAGGCGATCTACTACTAGCACTACGACCGCCACCTCTGCTACCAACTCCAGCACTACTAGGTGTAAGTGATGTCTCATCTTCAATTTCTAATTCATTATCTTCTATATTGAAATCTTCCTGTAATTATTCATAATCTATATTATTATCAGGCTATTTCAGTAACATGTGTATAGTCATTTAAATTACTACCAGATGTTGAAGTAGTACCTCTTTTTCTATTTTCCCGATTACCCCAATTAGTAACCTTACTACAAACTCTTTTTGCAGCATTAAATATATTGTAAAAATTTAACTACTAGCAAAAATTAAATATGCAAATAAAATAGTAAAAAAGTGAAAGAGTTGGAGGGAGTGCACCAAATTCGACAGTAAATTGAACACCTGATGATTTCACAACTCCAATATTACCACGATGTCATTGGTCAAAGTTTGAAGTTCAATTGTTCAAACTTCAAATAATAAATAATACGATAAATTAAATTTCAAAAAAAATGAGAGCCAAATAGTTGATTGCACTTTAGGTGAAGAATGAGAGAATGATAATTGAAAATATGACTTTGAGAAATGACAGATGAGTAAAGAAATGAAGAAGAGGGGGGAGTGTACTTATAAGTTTTCAAAGGGCTAAACTAGTAATTACAAAAAGTGTTATTTTTTTAAAAAAAATTGCCCAAAAAAGGGCTATTTGTGCAATCCAGTCGTTGGGCGATGGCTAAAAGCCAGCTGACCGTTGCCAACGGTCTAAAACGTTTAAATTTTTTTTCCAGAAATCTGGCCGTTAAACCGGTCCGATCCGGGCCAATTAACCGGTTCAATAAGAATTTTAGTTGTCCGAGTTTGACCAGTCCGGTTAACCGGATCTATTTAGGTGAACGGACCAACCCCTAACCCAGCCCACCCGCCCCCCTAACAACCAGTCCGGACCGATCCGGAAATGGGTCAACCTAGCCCTTTTGACACTCTTAGAAGAGAGAGAGAGAAGCAGATGAAGGTAAGAATATGTGGAGTCTTTTCACGCGCTCAACATAAGTGTAATACACACAAGGTGCCATGTGAGCAATTTGTGTCTAATAGGTATATTTTAACTTAAATTAAGTGTGTAAGTGTTTAAATGAAAAATTCAAGTTTAAGGGGTTATATGTGTATTTGACCTATTGAAAAGGTATGTGGAGTACTTCAATCACGAGAGAACAAGTTTTAGTATACTATTGTGTTTGTTTGTATATATAAATTTTATTAATATTAATTTTGGGCTCCAACGCAAGTAATATAAGAAAGTATGCATCACAAAATAATCAAACAAAAATAAATAAATCCATGGCCCCGGCAACGAAGTGAATCCAGGCATGCTCATCAATTAAAGAAAATTAGTTCTCCATTTCACATCTCAATCTTAGAGAAACAGAAATGATTTATTTGAATGCACTACTACCATAACCTTTGCAACTAATTCAAGAAGTAGAAGTTGGTGCATGGTGAGTGACAGGAATTCTGTAGTTGAAACTTTTGATGAAAGCTTGCAACTAAAATATTAAGTAGTAAAAATGAAGAATGAAATGTTAACTAATTACCTATAGTAAGTTATATCCTATAACTTAATACAACGAGACTAGTCAGTAAAAACGAAAAAACACTGAAACAATAGCTCCCTTATTTTATTTTTTTAAGGTTTTCCTGAAAAACGGCGTGCTAGTGATGCTTTGGGAAAGTGAGGACTTTCTAAGTTGCTAATCTTATGATTGATCTTTGAGGATTGCTTCTCCGTAACAAATGTATTCCTCCTCATTTTTCAATAACACATCAAATAGGTTTGGACCTTTTTGCTTGAATTATTTGTGATCTCGATTTTTTTTTAAATTCGAAACCAAATAAAAAATCAATTCAAAATTTTCTATTTTATAAAAAATTTATTTAATTTGGTTTTAGGTTTATAAAAAAAATGCCCACCCCTAGTTAAAAGTGTAATTTTTTTATTAAGATAGTATCTGAAGTTATGAATAAGGCATCAGATACAATATTTTAAAATATTGGATATTTTATTGATTTAAAGTGGGTCTTCTTTTTGATTTTTTTGTTTCAACAAAGTGGGTCTACTCTGTAACGAGCCTCTCAAATTACTACCGCTTGGGCCTAAACTCCTGAACCGGCAGGAAGAAGAAGCACACCCGAACCCCCCTTCTAACTAGGCAGAAGGATTGAGATTTTCAATAATCCTTTTAGTTGTTTTAATTGGTACAATTGCTCTAGCTCGTCAATAAAAAAATTCTATTAAAACTTGAAATTCAAATTAAATTTTGTTCAGTCTTATTACATTCATATTCCTTCAATTCTATATTCATATACACAACTAAATAAAATAAAAATAAAGAATTTCTACTATTACTAGTACGGAGTACATGTTATTTGGGTGTCTTTTCTTAATTTCGACCTGTCAAATTAATTTTATTGAGAGAAAGAGGTCGCTGCCTGTTTGGCACTGTTAAAAAGAGCGGGAGAGAGGACCGGCAATGGAGGACGACGTGGAGATGGCTGCGTCAGAAAACGGCGCCGTGGTGGTTCGTCTGTATTCGGGCTTTTGTTCCTTCGGTTTTGTTCAATTCTTCAGTTCATCTGTTGTTTTTCTTGTTTCCTGAAACCCTAATTCATGATATTCGCACTTATATGAATAATAATAAAAATAATAGTAATGATGTGTGTAAGCAGGAATTGGATGACATGAAGAAGAGATTGAAAGAAATGGAAGATGAAGCGGCTGCTCTCCGTGAAATGCAGGCCAAAGTCGAGAAAGAAATGGGTTCTGTTCAAGGTCTCCCTCTCTCTCTTTTGCTCTGTGTGTGAATTTGATTTATTACTGAAATTCTCGATACATATATTGATTATTCGTGTGTGATTTTTCTAGTGGACAATTATGGGCCTGTAGAATGGTTTTTTAATTATATTTATTTGTGGAAGAGGTAGCTAAACTGATCTTATTACATGGTTCTTATTACTTTATAGATCCTATTGGAAGGTGGGTGTGTGATATACATGTAAATACTTGGGTGGAGGGTGTCCAAGCAAGGTCTCCCTCTCTCTTTGAAATATTATGGAAAAAATTTGTTTCTTGATTGATAAAATAGATGCTTTATGCTAGTATTTTCATTTTTCAAGTAGACAATTCTTTTATGTGTATAAGATGATTTTGGTTTATATGTACTTGTGGAAGAGGTAGCTAGATTGATCTTATTATGTACTAGTTGTTATGAACTTAAGTCCTGTTGGGAATTAAAACAGGGTGGGTAAAATATAATTTGAAGCTTTTTTACGTAATATGATGAGTTAGCTGCCTGTAGCGCCTGGAATTTCTGTTTTGCAAATAAATAATGAACCGGAAAGGATAGTCTTTAGCTAGCCAGACCAGCACGTTAGATAAAAGCCTTTTAAAATATTAGTCCATTATAGCAAAGGGTGGAGTAGCAATAAAATCTATGTTGATGCTATCTTGTCTGTTTACTTGAAGTTGGTATGTCCTATTGGGGGCATAAGTGGCAAACTAGCTTTTTGTTTGTTAAAACTAACAAAACTACAACCTTAGGTTAGATATGCTGATATAGATGGTGTTCAATTATCTTGCTTTTTGTTCTGTTGCGTAAGGAAGGTTCTATTAATATTATCAACGACAAACAACAACAACAACAACAACAACCCAGTAATAATTCCACAAGTGGGGTCTGGGGAGGGACCTTACCCGAGAGGCTATTTTCGGGAGACTCTCGGCTCAAAGACTCTACTAATATTATTCATGGTGTTATTTTTGTCAATAATCAGTACTAATCAATATTTGTTTGCACCTCGTTACCTTTTAAGATGTTTAATTATGATGACAGTGTGGGTGCAAGTAATATCTTGTTTCTTTCTAAAGCTTCAATGATGTAACTTGTGCCTCTCTTTCAAAACTATCTTTAACCCTTTTAACTTTGAATTAAACAATTTTAAAATGTTACTCTCTTCCTTTACATATTGAACTTTGAACCTAAATTTCAAAAGAGAGCTTCATCTCACTTTGTTTGGATGGTCTCGAGGATGTGCAATGGTTGGTTTATGAATGCTGTTTACATTTATATTTGTCAGATGCTTATCTCTAACAGTGAAGAAAGCATAAGTAGTCACGATCTCTGTTTCTCCTTTTTGTTGCATTTTTATTTAGTTTTTCACCTTAATTGAAGACAGACCCTGCTGCTGCTGCAAATCAGGCAAACAGGGAAGAAGTGGATTCTCGGTCTGTTTTTGTTGGAAATGTGAGACTTCTGCTTACTAAAATATATGATTCTTTAGTTAAATATCATCTTAAGCCTCTTCTGCATTGCAACTGTTTATTATTTACATCTGATTTTTTGTGTGTTTCATATCAATTGATGTTGCATCTTGAATTCTTCTTGGACATATGTGGAAATTAGTATTTTTGAGTTTAATTGGAAAACATCACTTCGTTGATTCCTGAAGCACAAAATTCAAATGCGATTATACTTTGGATTTTATCCTCCTGCTTTAATTTTTTTATTTAAGATCTATACTTTCTTTTGCTTTCTTTTTTCCTTAGAATGGATGTCTGCTATTGTTTTCATTTAAATATAGCTTTTCTGGCCCAAATTAAGTGGTGTATGGAATCATAGGAGACCAGTTATGCAGAAGTGGGACTACTACTCTTACTTTCGTGATATCTGTCATAGTTGGAAAACTGTCTTATTAATCAATCTTTCGTATTTGCCAATGTATTTCGCTTGCATAGAGCTATTTGAGAAATCTGAAGGGGATATCGGATGTAAAAAATTATTATCAAAAGTAGAATCATAATCAAGGAACATGTGAGCATCTGGCTCTTGATGGCTATAGAGAAGTGTGAATATAGCTACAACTTATTGACTATTTAGCATTGAAATGAATCACAAAGATTGACTCGGGATGTATTTGTTATGCTACAAACTATAGATAAGAAAGCAGAATCAATACCAATGATCGCAAGACCAGAATTCTAGGGTGAAAAAGGAGCAGAAATCTAGGGAGAAATTAACTCACAGTTGTAGAGACTGAAAGGAATTAAGACGACAGTAAGGAAAGGAAGATGTTAATAGAAGCATGAGAAAAGGAGTGTAATGAGCATGTTTCTACTCAAACTTCTTTTCTCATGTTTCTAATTCATGAACAATTGTTTCTATTAGGTTATAAGTCTTACCTTGATAAAGTACCTTTTAACAATCAATAGCTTAACAAAAATATAACCATTGGAGATCAGGAATTGTATGAACTGATATGTAAAGGTTGAAAGTGAAAAAGTTGGTGGATGTGTGGGAAACTAGTGTTGCTATAGATTTAGTTTGGTTTAGTTTGTAGGTGTTGCAGTCATCAATTTTGTTTGGATAAACTTTGTTTTTACTAAAAGAAAGGATGGCAAGAAAAAGATAGAGATTGAAAAAATAAACATAGTTAGATGTCCTTGAACTACGTATGGAAGAACTGGAGGTGATAGTGGTCTTGACGCGTACTAGATCTAGCTTGAGAGGCATTTGATATTTCTTCAGAGCTTGACTTACTAGTGTCTTGGTTCCATTAAAATCATAATACCAGTATGATTTAACTATTCTGGGAAGTTCAACAAGTTAGAATTAGCTTGTGGAGATGATACTTTTCCATGTTGTAATACTCTTAACGGTGGCTTTGTTGTTTTTCTTTCTCTAGCTCTATTTTTTATTCTGTTCAGTTCTTGATTTAGTAATTTTGAAGCTACTTGTGGGTTCTTTTTTCATTATTTTTCATTTCCAATGGATTGAATCAAATTGGTTTAATGGGAGCGTAACAGAAACCTATGTAGTGGTAAAGAACAACTGTAGCTTTAAGCAAAGATCATATCTCACTTATTACCAATTGAGACATCAGATTACGCTCCTATTTATATTCCATGCATTATAATTTGATTTTGAAGGACTGTAATCATTAATAATCAATAATGTACTTGGCTGTCAATCAATTTTTTTGGGGATAAATCTAGTTGGCTTTCTGTGAATTAGTACTCCTATTTTTGTGAGATCCAATTAGAATATAGAAATGGTTGAAAAACCTTTGTGATTATTTGACTGATATTCAGCAGTTTAAGTAAATATCTGGTCTGGAATGCACATGTAATTTTGATGAACCTGCTCCTGGTAATAATAATGACAGTTGGGGAAGGAATCTCCAACCATAGTTGCTCTTACTGTAGTTATTGCAATTTGCAGTTAAATATTTCTTTTGGTGAGGTCAAACAATATGATGATTTACCACTATTCTGTTTGGTTTCTTTTCTTTGAGTGGGTGATGGTGAGGTTGCAACTTTTTGTTGGTTTAATTTACTAAGCATGTCAACCAGGTGGTTACTTTCATTTGGACTTTTCTACAGCCAGTTTGACCTTTGGTCCAGTCTGAGAGTATCTCTTGTGTGTTCATCTGCGGTAATGAGTTTGAGAGGCTAAACTTGTTTTTATAGGTGGATTATTCATGCACTCCAGAGGAAGTGCAGCAGCATTTTCAGGCATGTGGGACTGTAAATAGAGTTACAATCCGAACTAACAAGTTTGGGCAACCTAAAGGGTATGCTTACGTTGAGTTTCTTGAAACGGAAGCTGTCCAAGAAGCTCTTCTTCTGAATGAATCTGAACTTCATGGCCGCCAACTTAAGGTCAGCCAGTTAGTCCCCTAAACCCACTTTGTTTATCCGGTTGATACATTTAAAAATATAAGTTCATTTCATTTCCGGCTTCCTACCCTTTCTCAATTGTGATTGCAAATGTTGTATAGGTATCAGCAAAGAGGACTAACGTACCTGGTATGAAGCTGTATCGTGCTAGGCGGCCCAATCCTCCCATGGGATTTCGAGGCCGGACACCATTTATGGCTGCTCCGTATTTTTTCCCTCCTTATGGATACGGGTAACAGTAATCGTTTTATACTTTTACAATAACTTGTGTTTGCTGAACACTCCCAATATTTATTAAATTTGTGACATTATTTTATTATTTATGCTGCAGAAAGGTTCCAAGGGCTAGGGCGCCAATGCGTTACAGCCCCTACTTCTGAGACAGCATTTCCTCTGAGACAGACATATACATATCTCTGGATGGTGGGATATTTCATTAAAAGCAGTAGCTTCTTATCCCCTGTATGGCAAATTGCCTTTCAGAATCTTATTTATCCTGAAATCCATTTTCAACTGGGCTTTGTGGCAAATATTGTGATCATGAATCCTGTTGATGTTGCGTCCTTAGAATTCAAGAAAAATATGCATGTTTCAAGTCTCCTATATTGTTTGCATTCTACCGGGGGGGTGGGGGTGGGGGTTTGGGAGAGAGAAATCCTTGTACATATCTTTTCTCTGGAAGTTTTGGACCATTATTGTGTTTTTTGGAGCTCATTTTCTGGTCTATAGGGTTTTGGGTTGCAACCAATCTGGCGAAGGGAGGCCTATTTGATGGAGGTTGAATGCGTTTGATATTATGATGGCAAATAATAAAATTTGTCATTGAGTAAGCGACATCACAATTGTCTAACCTGAAAATAAGAAGAAATTATCGACCAACTGGATTTTTTTAATGCGCGTATTCCTAATTATATTAGCAGTTTAGTAAACTTAAATAATTTACAAATGCATACTTTTAATTGCATCAATTTCTTAAATTTACCTTTAATGCATAACTTATTCGGATTTCGGAATCAGTCGAATATAAAAGCTCACCCTTTTAACTATGAGGAGACGTGTGGAACTCTCATCACTTTTATTTGTAACAAGGGATTTTTGGTACTTCCATAAATTTAGCTTACGTTAACAATCTTCCTTTACTTCTTTAAACGTTGTGTGGGATCAACCATTGTTACATAATATCCAGGAATATAAAGAACGCCATCTCTTTGTTTGTTGTTAAAAGCGTGAAGAACTGAATGTTTCAGCTGATATGATTCTTTTCTTGAAGACTTTATATCAACTGGGGTGGTGGCGCAGTTGGCTAGCGCGTAGGTCTCATAGCTTCTGAGTAATTCTGAGGTCGAGAGTTCGAGCCTCTCTCACCCCATTAATCATTTTGGAAGATCTTAACAACGTCAAGATCAGATCTTTCTTGTGTGCTGTTGATATTGCTTCCCGTTGGTTTTCACAACATGATCAACTAGTTTATCCAGCGTCAATGATCGAGGTGCTTTTTGGTTTCAAATCAGACGCAAAGAAGGAAAGAAAACACAATAGAAGTAATGACAATTTTATTTTTCCATTTTGCTAATAGCTTATATATCAGGTATAAAAGAGGGAGGAAAAATCAAGAGCATGAAAAGGGAAGTTGTCAAAAAAGAATATCCATTTACATTTCAGATGCAGGAAATATCTGTGAACTAGAAGATGAGAACAGAAAAATAGATGCTCAAAATCTAGTATAAATATTGGATCACCATCCTTTCTTCCCAGCAATTTGCTCAGAGTAGGTATAGAACGTAACACAAAATTAACAAAGACGTACGAACCCTGGTGATCGGGAGGGAATGCCAATAAAATAGGATTCCGCGCGTCTCCTACTGCTTAGCCTTGTTTAAATTGGCCCGTTCATCAATCAGTTCTCTCTTTTTACTACTCAACATTTCAGAATCTCCACTTGCATTTTAACCAATTGATCACCTCTCATGTTACTCAGAAAAGGCACACCTTTTTTTCCCTCGTCGTGTCTTGTATTGTCTTAGTCTATGGCAGAGTACCAGATGAAATATTTAGATCAACCATTTTCACGACGAGTCCATTACTTAAATGGTCACTCAACTATTCGAAATTATCTTGTAAAGTCATCGAACTTTCGTTTGTAACAAAAAAGTCACTTAACTATGCATGTAGCACTTAGAAAGTCACTCAACCAAATTTCTCAAACTTTTGATTGTCAAATACCTATTTTACCCTCTAAATTATTGACTTTTATTTTCTTCTTCTTTTTTTTACTTCTTTTAGTATTATGATTTTTTCTTTTTTTTTAATCAACATTATAGACTTATCTATAAAACAAATAAATTTTATTTACAAATAAAATAAAATAAAAAAATATTTTTCTAGCATATATAATTTCGAAATAATAACATAATTGAGCATAATTTTCAAAAATACATAATGTATATTATAAAAATATCTTTATTTTAAATAATTATTTTCTATAGTACGTGCATGGAATATATTTTTTAAAATTTTTATTTTATTTTATTCTCAATTGTGTAAATAAATTTTTGAGTTTTTGTTGTTAATATCAAAATTATTATAACGAATAAATTGTTTTAATTAATTTTCTACTATGCTCAATATTTTATTATTCCAGCATTAGCTTAAATAGTATTTTTATTTTTTAAATTTATAAATAAAAGTTTATTTATTCTAAGGTAACTCCATAATATAAATTAAAAGGATAAAAAATTATAATATTTAAAAAGCTAAAAGAAAATAAAAAGAAGATAAAAAGTGATAATTTAGAGGGTAAAATAAGTATTTGGCGATCAAAAGTTTGAGAAATGTAGTTGAGTGACTTTCTGAGTGTTATAGGCATAGATAAGTGACTTTGCCGTTTCAAACGAAAGAAAAATGACTTTAGTAGATAATTACGGATAATTGAGTGACCATCTAAGTAATGAACTCCTATTTTCACCTACTTTAGGAACCTTTATCGATGTTCCCTAATAATATAAGAAACATTGAAAGTGTAGATGATTATTGTGACGTGTCGCTTTAGTAAAGGATTTGGAATGTATAATTCATGTATAGTATGTTCATTCATATATAATCTATATATTTATACTAATTAGAAAAAATAAACAGTAAATATATACCAATTAAAAAAAGAAAACAATAAATCTTATCGGCTATTTGTATAAGGAGCCCATTTTTTATTATCACAAAAAAGATATCCTGAGCCTCCACTTCTCCTGTGTTGTCTTCGGACCGAACCTTTAGGGAACTTTCAAGTGGAGTCGCTGGGACTTCTTCACCCAGCCATCACCTCTAGACTTGGTGCAAATTTTTGGTTTCATTTTTTAGTGAAAGATACCCTACTGCAATTTTTTTTTTTGGCAGCTACAATATGTTGTTGTGCAAGTAAGGAATTAAGACGACAGTAAGGAAAGGAAGATGTTAATAGAAGCATGAGAAAAGGAGTGTAATGAGCTACAACTAGTATTTACAATGTATCCATAAGGGGTTCGAGAGTCTTATTTATGGGGAGAATTTATGAGACAAGTGTTATGCTGTCACTTGTGTGTGCCTCTTTGTGAGGTTGTTCTGTCGTTATTTTGTACACCGTCACACATGTGTTGCTCCCAAATGCACACGTAAGTATATGTGGTCTACAAGTAATATATGATTGTAAGTCCAGATATCATACACACGGAGACTTGTGATTAACTATGAACTAAATTAAACCCAAACAATTAATCTATTCAAGCAATTTTCTAAAGTATGAATATTTAACTAAAACTAATCTAGAGTAACAAACTAAGAGATTAAAGGAAACAAGTTGTCGAAATTAGACACAAATTCAATGGGAGCTGATATTCTAGAGCCAAGGGTTAGCTAACAATCCCGTTGAGTTTTTCACTTAAATTGTCTAATTAATTTATCTTGTTTATTGATTAACATGGTTAATATTACTCGTAGTATTCTCCCGAAGGACTACTTGCCTATTCAAGCTAACCTAACGCCTATATTCCTATAGAATTAGGATTAACAAGAACGCATTAATAATTCCCGTATAATAACCAAGTAAGGCGATTAGGTATATCCCAATCCTAACCGCAAATCTGTTTTTCGTAGTTCAGGTTCAAGATATCGCTCTACTCAATCTTATATGCAATCTAGAATTCCCTCTCCCGAGTTCAATCCTAGATACGCAGATAGTATTTAAATTGGTGATCAAGCAATCAATTAATTAAGCACAAGATTGAATAAATAAACCAATATGATAAAATAATAAGAATAATTCAAGCTTCAAACTACAACATTCATGTAGCACCCCACGACTCTAGAACTAATAAACTATAAAGTTAAAGGAAGAGAAGATAAAGAAAAACTGAGAATCCTTGCTCCTGAATGTTCCGTGCGTGTATTTTCCTCTCAAAGTGGTGCCCCCCTCCAAAATAGGTTTAAACTTGATTTTATACGAGTTGGGAGCGTCTTGGGTTAAAATTACCTTGTCTCGGCGAAGTAGGACAACTTCCCGTCACCCAGTGCCCAGGGTAGCGTGGGACGCTAGCCCTGGCACTGGGAATTTTGGCACTTCTGGAAACTGCGCCACAGGTAGCGCCCCATGCTACCCTGGGTGATACACTGTCCAAATTTTTCACTTTGTTCCCTTTTTGCTTCAAACCGTGCACATTCGTCCCACATTGCCTCCTGATGATTCCTACCCATAAAATTATCACGAATTAGCATAAATTATTACATTACACATCCAAAATCTACAAAACATGAGTAAAATGCAAGGTAATATGCATATAAATATACATATTTTAAACTGAATATCAACACCCCACACTTAGACTTTTGCTCTCCCTCGAGCAATGGAACTATAAACTACACCCTAACAATGTACACATCAACCATGGAGGAGCAATTCAATTTTTTTTACAACATAAACTTTACCAATGACCATGGTTGAGCAACAATTAAACTGTAGCATATGCAATCACTTACACTTCCCTTTACTTATGTCATTCTTCAAAAATATTTACAACAAAGACAACGTGCTTATAACAATCCTAGCCTAAAAAACCGACTCAATATTACAATGCACTCATGGCTTGAACACCCAACATCACAGAGCAGTCTAATAACGATACCTATTCTTCGTGAAATCGTGTTCCCTCATAACAAGAACAAGAGAGTAAGTTGAATTCACACATTTGAATCTCATGATCAAATATAATTTAAGGACTCACATCCATCAAAGAAAATCTCTCACTCTCACAAAGAAATCACATGCATGCAATGTCGCATCCCTTTTTCCCTTTTTTGATGGGGAAGTCCGGGTTTCGACATTCATGGGGGAACAATTCATTTCCTTTTGGGAATTAGGTATTTGAAGAGTCGCCACTTAACGGATTAAGGTGCGTTAGGGAACCTAGAGTGGTTAACTCATATAGCTAGTTTGCATTACCAGAGATTAGGGTAAGGGTTCGAAATAATCTTGAGGGGAAGGTGTTAGGCACCCCTCGCGGTCCACAACGGTGGGTCCCGGCCGAACTTAAACTATGTGAATTAGTCATTTTACAAGTAAATAATTTCAACACATATTCGCAAATTAAGGCATATTTTCACATTCTAACACACATGTATGATTCACGTAATGGAAGCAAGGGGAAGGTTTGAACAACTTGCTTATATATACATATATATATAAGAAAGTTCATAAATTTAAACACATAGGAATTGGGAAAGAGGAGTCCTAGGTTGGTTAGACTACATGATCATACCCATGCAATGCCCGGTAATCACTCATCAATGAGGGGTTACACGTGACATTAGCGCGCAATCATCATATCCTTTACTATCCAATTTCCTCCCCTTAGTCATAGCCTAAAGCATTCTAGCAACCTTAAGATATCATATGTGTGCACTACCCGTCCCTTCCTTGTGGACCTGGAGGTATTTAGGACCTCTAATTTAGGTAGTTCTAGACCATCCTAAGGTACTTAAAGGAGAAAAATCTAGGCGACAACAAAAACAATTAGGACTCAACTTAAAGAGATAACAATTAAAGGCTCATGTTTTACCCCTACAAACAGAATAAGTAAGTGCACGTCTCAAACAACAGTTTTCAGACATTTAAGAGAAACTCTAGAACATGATATCTAGGTGAGCAGAGAATATGCAGTATTGAGTTAGGACCAAAGTGTCAAAGACATATTCAGTTTGCCTACTGATTTTAAACCTGTTGAATATGAGCAGTCACAAATAATAGAGCGTAGTTTTATAGTTTGCAGGATTTTTAATCGCCTTGCCTATGCGTGTAATAGTGATTTCCTATGAGCATGGTATCTAATCATTGATGCAGTAAAACAGTAAACAATTTTTAAATGGGCAATTTGGATCTTATAGGCGTGCTTTCTAGTGATGTTAATTAACACAACATTGGAGAGATGAGTGGGTTAGTTAATTAAACTGATTCAGAACCTACATGCATGATTTCTAATTAAACTGATTTTAGATCTAACTAAAACTGATTTTAGATCCTATAAGCATGATTTCTACAATTAAGCTGATTTTAGACCCTATAGGCATGACTTTTAATTATGTAAAAGCAAGCAGAATTTATTTGAACCAAAGCAACTCCTATAGGCATATTATCTAACAAACACATTTGAACCAAATGAACCCAATAGGCATGTCATCTAACAAAATACTTTTGAATCGAAATGCACCCTATAGGCACACTATCTACGCAATTTTTTCCACAGTATACAACTACTCTCCCTTTTCACTAGTCATCCTAATATTTGTTTACAATAATTATTACAGACCAAGGATTGAATATATTACATAAATATAAATATACATTAAGCTATAGGGAGCCTGAAATAGGCCCAAAGAAAATCCTGGTGTAAAGCCTTCACTAGTCTCAAATGCCCAAGATTCCATAGCCCAATTTTGTGTCCAGGTGTGTCAGAGTTCCCTAAGGATCTCAAGTCCAGGTGTGTCAGAGTTCCCTAAGGATCTCAAGGATCCCGAGCAGTGCTCACACCCAGACTTTCCTCAAACAAAGACTGATTATGTGTAGTGTGGAAGTGACAGCCCTGATATTCCAGAGTTCAGAGAGATCTCAAGGACCTGTAAGTAGTACACATACCAGAGGGGCAGAACATAATAGCCTAAGAATAAGTGAGAGTGATTGACATGATTTGAAAGAGTTTTGGTAAACAATAGAAAGAGCGCATTAGGAGTGAAAAGATTTTCTGAAACCAGTACTAGTTAGGGTGGTAAACAGTTTGAGAAAAGTATGAAAAATATTTTTTGAAATCAGAAATGCAAGTCACAGAACAAATAATTTCAGAAGCATTTTGGGGCAAACAGGTTCCATATATGGAGAGAGGGGGGTTGGGGGACACATAGAATACAACCTAGTGTATAATCAAACAGATACACAAATTTCTCAAGAAGTTGTGGAATTGACAAGTTAGTTACAAAGATTACAACAAAGACATGTTGAGAACACATAGGTCTTAGACATGACCAATACACACAACTAGAGTACTTTGAAGGGCTAGATATCTTAATAGGATCTCATTAGTAAAGTAGAGTAGGTAAGACTCAGATGAACAAACTAGACAAGCACTTCATGAATCATTCAAAGTTTAGAAATACTAATCACATATAGAACAAGCAGAATTTAGACATGCTGGGTGAGATAGTAAACAAATAATGTAGCTTGGACATACTAGTGAACAAATAGGATTCATGCAGTTATCTCAAAACAGGATTGGATATGCTAAACAATAAACAGATCCTTGTGGGCAAATAAGCTAGTCATAACCTCTAACATAACAGACTTCAATATGCTAAGTGAGACAGTAGTTAGGCAGTGTAGTCTAGGCATACTGGTTACATATTGGGCAACATGATAATAAAACAATAAACAGGATTGTAAGTCACAACTAATGAACTGAACCAACAAAGAAACACATAGTTTTAGAATTTGAATCGAATCAGGACATACCATTTAAGGAGAGAATACAGAGTATAGAGCAGAGATGGTGCAAATAGCCAGCCTTGGCTTACAGCCGGCTAGATTAGTGAGAATTGCAAGTAACAGAAGAGAATAGAGAGCTTTTGAGAGTATTAGAGTATTGATGAACTAGTGTGAGAGTATGAGAGGATGTTCAGGCCTTAGCTAGCCAGTTTGTGAGATTGGATCTTTCGGAGCCCAGTCGGGTTCTAGCTTGCGTGGTTTCTCGGTCTTCTTTATTTGATCGAAACAGGGAGCATCATTATGATGAGCCTCATTTGCTTGTCCTCAAGGACAAGGTTCAACATGGTGATGCCAGAGATGTGACTATTGGTAATGACGGGGTATTGAGGATGCAGGGTCGGATTTGTGTACCCAATATTGATGGGCTTTGGGAGTTGATTCTAGAGGAGGCCCATAGTTTGCGATATTCTATTCATCTAGGTGCCGCGAAGATGTATCAGGATTTGAGACAGCACTATTGGTGGAGGCGGATGAAGAAAGATATAGTTGGATTTGTAGCTTGGTGCCTCAATTGTGAGCAGGTGAAGTATGAGCACCAGAGACCGGGTGGGTTGCTTTAGCAGATAGAGATTCCGGAGTGGAAGTGGGAGCGGATCACCATGGACTTTGTAGTTGGGCTCCCACGGACTTTGAGGAAGTTCGATGCCATTTGGGTGATTGTGGATCGGCTGACCAAGTTCGCGCATTTCATTCCTGTGTGTACTGCTTATTCTTCATAGCGGTTGGCAGAGATTTATATCCAGGAGATTGTTCATCTGCATGGTATTCCAGTTTCCATCATTTTGGATAGAGGTACTCAGTTCACATCACGGTTCTGGAGGGTCGTTCAGCATTAGTTGGGTACACAGGTGGAGTTGAGTACAATATTTCACCCTCAGACGGACAGATAGTCCGAGCGCACTATTCAGATTCTTGAGGATATGCTCTGTGCATGTGTGATTGAGCTTGGAGGGTCTTGGGATCAGTTCTTGCCATTGGAGGAGTTTGCCTACAACAACAACTATCAGTCCAGCATTCAGATGGCATTGTATGAGGCTTTATATGGTAGGCTGTGTAGATCCCCGGTGGGATGATTTTAGCTGGGTGAGGCTAGATTATTGGGCACAAACTTGGTTGAGGATGCTTTGGAGAAGGTTAAGGTGATTCAGGATAGACTTTGTACAGCCCAATCCAGACAGGAGAGTTACGCGGACCGGAAAGTTCGTGATGTTTCCTATATGGTTGGAGAGCGGGTCCTGCTTCGGGTATCATCTATGAAGGGTGTTATGAGATTCGGGAAGAAAGTGAAGTTGAGTCGAGGTTTATTGGTCATTTTGAGATATTTAGGCGTGTTGAGGAAGTTGCTTATGAGCTCGCCTTACCTCCCATCTTGGCAGGAGTTCATCCGATATTTCATATTTCGATGCTCCAGAGGTATCACGGTGATCTGTCGCACGTGTTGGATTTCAGTTCAGTCCAGTTGGACAAGGATCTATCTTATGTTGAGGAGCTAGTGGCGATATTGGACAGGCAAGTTCGAAAGTTGAGGTCAAAGAACATTGCATTAGTAAAGGTTTAATGGCGGGGTCAGCCAATCGAGGAAGTGACCTAGGAGATTGAGCAGGATATGTGCAGCTGTTACCCTCATCTTTTCACTACTTTAGGTATGTCTCTATGCTCGTTCGAGGACGAACGAATGTTTAAGTGTGGGAGGATGTAACGACCCGGCCGGTCGTTCTAAGAATTTATGCCCCGAACCCCTATTAACTGCTTTTCCCATGTTTATTTTTGCTACTGTGAGTTGCCGGGAGGGTTTATTTGGAGTTTCAGAGAGTTTTGGGACACTTAGTCCCTAAATGAGAGTTTAGGTTATAGAATTTGGGTTGTAGTCGGAATAGTGTTAAGACGGCCTTGGAATGGAATTCCGATGGTTCCGCTAGCTCCGTTGGGTGATTTTGGGTTTAGGAGCGTGTTCGGATTGTGTTTTGGAGGCCCATAGCTAATTTAGGCTTGAAATGCCGAAAGTTGAATTTTTGAAGTTTCTGGTTCGATAGTGAGATTTTGATCCGAGGATCGGAATGGAATTTTTGAAGTTGGAGTAGCTCCGTAGTGTTGAATGTGACGTGAGTGCAAAATTTTAGGTCTTTCGGACGAGGTTTGATAGACTTTTTGATCGAAAGCATAATTTGAGAGTTTTTGAAGTTCTTAGGCTTGAATCCGATGCTAAATTTGTGTTTTGAGTATTCCGAAGATTGGAACAAGTTTGAATGATGTTTTAGGATTGGTTGGTGAAGGTGTTGGTTTATGTTTAGTCAACAATGGCATGCCAATTGGAAGAGTTGGTGGAAAGAGTTGGTGTGGATGCTAGGAGGAAGCTTCCTCCTTTGATGTCACCCATGACATCAAGAGGAGGTAGTTTGATGTCACCAATGACATCAAGAGGAGGTCTTTACCTCTATAAATAGATGCACTCCTTCATTTGTAGAAACCATCCCAAAAATAATACAACACATTGTAGTGAGTAGAGAGTTAAGAGAGAAATTCTCTCAAGTGTAATTGGGAACTCTCCCCTTCCTTTGTTAATATTAAAAAGGCAACTGTTCTCTGGTGGACGTAGGATTATTTTGATCTGAACCACGTTAAATCTTGTGTTCTTTCTTTTACGTTTCCGCTAACAATTGGTATCAGAGCAACATGATTCTTTAACGATCCAAGGAGGAAGAACAAGCAAAGATGAGTTCCATGAAGTTTGAAATTGATAGATTCAGTGGACGCAACAACTTCAATATCTGGAAGATCCAGATGATGGCGTTACTGCGGAGGGAAGGTTCAATCCATGCTATTGACGGAAAGTATCCTAAGGATATATCAGCTCCCGACAAGGAGAAGATTGAAGGGGATGCATTGAGTGCAATCCAACTATCCCTTGCACCTAACGTGCTTTGTGAAGTGAGTACGGGTACCGAAGAGACGGCCAAACAGTTATGGGAAAAGCTAGAAGGGCTATACCAAGACCGATCAGTGACAACAAGGATGTTGTTACAACGGCGTCTTCACACATTTAAGATGGGGTCAGGTACTTCGTTACAAGATCATTTAGATGCGTTCAATAAACTTGTCATGGACTTACAGATTGCAGGAATTAAAAAGGAGGAGGAGACGCTTGCATGTGCTTTGCTATTTTCATTGACTTCAGGATATCGTGATATTGAGAATTCAATGATGTATAGCAAGGAGCCTATCAAGCTTGAGCAAGTGCGGCAGACACTTAACTCTAGTGATGTGCGGAGGCACATTGAAGGAGATAGAGATGACCAGGCAAGTGGGCTCTTTGTGAGAGGCTGGACTAGCCAATAGGGAAAGAGCAAATCAAAGCACAGATCAAAGTCTCGTGTGAACAAGAAGAATACAGAGTGTTGGGGTTGTGGCAAGAAGGGTCACTTTGAACGAGACTGCCCAATGTCAAAGTCCAAGGAAAAGGCGAGTGCATCCACAGTTGAACAGGTACATGATTTTGATAATGATTATGTACTAACAACATCGTGTAATAATAATAGTAGTTATGGAAACAAATGGGTGTTAGACTCTGCTTGCACTCTGCATATGACGTTCCGAAAAGACTGGTTTAGCAGCTATGAGAAAAGTGGAGGAACCGTAGTAATGGGCAATAATGCAACTTGTGCAATAGTTGGCATTGGCTCAGTTCGGGTTCGCTGCCATGATGGAGTCGTGAGGACTATTACACAAGTCCGTCATGTTCCTGATCTGAAGAAGAATTTGATCTCCCTGAGTACTCTGGATGAACAAGGCTACAGGTACATGAGCGAAGCAGGAACTATAAAGGTGACTAAAGGTTCTTTAGTCATGCTGAAAGGCAAGCTGGAGAACGGCCTTTACACATTGGCCGGAAGCACCATTGTTGGCTCTGCAAATGCATCTACAGTGCAGTTATCTAATGATGACAAGGCAAGACTATGGCACATGAGACTGGGTCATATGAGCGCACGTGGACTGGAGATGTTGAGCAATCGTAAACTTTTGGAAGGTGAGAAGATCAGCACGCTTGACTTCTGTGAGCACTGCGTTCTAGGGAAGCAGAAGAAGGTCAGCTTCAGCACTGGCAAACACAAGACAAGAGGAGTGCTAGACTACATCCATTCAGATTTATGGGGTCCCTCTAAACTTCCATCGAAGGGCAAAAAGAGGTATCTTCTCACTTTTATTGATGATTTCTCACGAAAGGTTTGGGTGCATTTTTTGAAGGCAAAAAGTGATGCTTTTGAAGCATTTAAAGAGTGGAAGATTTTGGTTGAAAATCAAATGGAGCGGAAAATCAAGTATCTTCGCACAGACAATGGCTTGGAGTTTTGCAATGAAGAGTTTAATGAATTCTGCAAGGTTCATGGGATCTCAAGACATAGGACTGTCAGGCATACCCCACAGCAGAATGGAGTTGCCGAGAGAATGAACAGAACTCTTCTTGAAAAGGCTCGTTGTATGCTCCTACAAGCCAAAATGTCCAAAGTATTTTGGGCTGAAGCAGTTCACACTGCTGCTCATATTGTCAATCGATCTCCAGCATCGGCAATTGACTTTAAGACTCCGAATGAGGTATGGTCAGGTGAACCCTCTAACTATTCATACTTACGAGTATTTGGGTGTCCAGCTTATTATCACGTTAATGAAGGAAAGCTTGAACCAAGGGCTAAGAAGGCCATATTCGTAGGGTATGTGGATGGAGTAAAAGGGTACAAACTTTGGTGTTTGTCTTTACTCAAATTTATAGTTAGTAGAGATGTCACCTTTGATGAATCCTCTATACTTGATCCCCGTAAAGTTTCCGTGGAGTTTTCAGGAAACAAGAACGACGAGCAGGTGGAGCTTCCGGTGGAGCTTGCCAAGGAAAAGGATCAAGAGACTCAGGTTAAAGATGAGTCAGAAGATGTAGACCTTGAAGAACTTGCTGTCAATGAACCATACACAATTGTAAAGGGGAGGGAGAAGAGGCAGACACAAGAACCGGAACGCCTTATAGATCAAGCAAAGTTGATTGCATATGTGTTCGTAGTTGCACAAGAAGAGATTAAGGATCTGGAGCCCTCCTCATATATTGAAGCAACTTCTTGCAAGGATGATGTACAATGGCGGTTAGCCATGACTGAAGAGATGGAGTCTCTTCACAAGAATCAGACATGGGTCTTAGTGAAAAGAAAAAAAGGGAAGAGGACAATTGGATGCAAGTGGGTTTACCAAAAGAAAGAGGGAATTCCTGAAGTGGAAGATGCTAGGTTCAAGGCGAGATTGGTTGCAAAAGGATTCAGTCAGAAGGAGGGAATTGACTACAATGAGATTTTCTCTCCAGTCGTGAAGCATAGCTCAATTCGCGTGCTACTAGCATTGGTTGCCCAATTTGACTTGGAGCTTCAACAGCTTGATGTCAAAACTGCTTTCTTACACGGTGATCTAGAAGAGACAATCTATATGGATCAGCCTGAAGGTTTCCTAGCTGAGGGAAAAGAAGATCACGTATGCCAACTAAAGAAGTCTTTGTATGGTTTGAAGCAATCCCCTAGACAGTGGTACAAGAGGTTTGATGCATTCATGACTACACATGAATTCTCAAGGAGTGCATTTGATAGCTGTGTGTATCACAAGAAGATGTCTGGTAACTCAATGATTTATTTACTGTTGTATGTTGATGATATGCTTATTGCTGCTAACAACATTACAGAGATAAATGCTTTGAAGAAACTGTTGAGTAAGGAATTTGACATGAAGGATTTAGGAGCTGCAAAGAAAATCCTTGGTATGGAGATTTCAAGAGAAGACGGTGTTGTACATCTTTCTCAGAAGAGGTATATTGAAAGGGTTCTCAAGAGATTCAATATGCATACGTGCAAGCCTGTAAGTACACCATTAGCTCCTCATTTTAAACTTTCAGAGTTACAAATGCCTCAGTCCGAGGATGAGGTGGAGCATATGTCAAAGATTCCTTATGCCAGTGCAGTTGGTAGCATTATGTATGCTATGGTATGCACACGTCCAGATATTGCTCAATCTGTAAGTGTGGTAAGTAGATACATGTCCAGCCCAGGAAAGAGGCATTGGGAAGCTGTCAAGTGGATATTGAGATATCTCAAAGGAGCTTCTGGTGTTGGTCTGACCTTTCGAAAAAGTGGTGGAGGTATTTCAATTCTCGGTTATGTAGATTCTGACTATGCAGGAGATCTTGACAGAAGAAGGTCCACAACTGGATACATCTTTACCCTCGTTGGCAGTGCCGTTAGTTAGAAGTCGACTCTGCAGTCGATTGTCGCTTTGTCTACGACAGAAGCAGAATACATGGCAGCAGCGGAGGCGGTAAAGGAAGCTATCTGGTTGAAAAGTTTAGTAGCGGAATTGAGTTTGGTTCAGCTGGAATCAACTCTTAGATGTGATAGTCAGAGTGCTATTCATCTAATGAAAAATCAGAGATTTCATGAGCGCACTAAACACATTGATGTCAGATTTCATTTTATTCGAGATGTTGTTGAAGAGGGAACTATCAAGGTCGTGAAGGTTATCACAGACGATAATGCTGCAGATATGTTGACCAAGATAGTCCCACTCGCTAAGTTTGCACACTGCAAGGACTTGGCGGGGGTGTGCATCAACTGATGCAACTCCGAAGAGAACAGTTGTTAGGTGGAGGTGGTATGTTCAACAATGGTTTGATTCTTCTTGTTTCTTACAACGGGGTTGCCCAGTAAGCTTAGAAGTTTTGGCCAGAGTTGTTCACACGCACGCTCGAAACGCAAACCAAGGTGGAGATTGAAGGTGTTGGTTTATGTTTAGTCAACAATGGCATGCCAATTGGAAGAGTTGGTGGAAAGAGTTGGTGTGGATGCTAGGAGGAAGCTTCCTCCTTTGATGTCACCCATGACATCAAGAGGAGGTAGTTTGATGTCACCAATGACATCAAGAGGAGGTCTTTACCTCTATAAATAGATGCACTCCTTCATTTGTAGAAACCATCCCAAAAATAATACAACACATTGTAGTAAGTAGAGAGTTAAGAGAGAAATTCTCTCAAGTGTAATTGGGAACTCTCCCCTTCCTTTGTTAATATTAAAAAGGCGATTGTTCTCTGGTGGACGTAGGATTATTTTGATATGAACCACGTTAAATCTTGTGTTCTTTCTTTTACGTTTCCGCTAATAGTTGGCATGTTTGGTTGAGGTCCTAGGGGCCTCGGGTGTGTTTCGGATGCTCAACGGGTCATTTTGGAACTTGTTAGAATTGCAGAAAAATTGCAGCAACCCAGTTCTGGTTTCCTTCTTCGCGTTCACGAGTAGGGTATCGCATTCGCGAAGAGGAGCTGGGGCTGGGGAAACTTTAATGATTCGCATTCGTGAAGGTTCTCCCGTGTTCACGAAGCTGGAGGAGATGTTGTATCGCATTCGCGACCTGGGAATCGCGTTCGCGATAGAGGAAGCTGGACCCAAGCGAAGTTGTACTTTGCGAACGAGAGGGTCCTATGTGTTCACGAAGAAGGAATAACTGGGCAGTATTTAAATAGCCAATCCGCAACCCTTTTTATTTTTTCACTATTTTTGAACGGGATTGAAGCTTTTGAGGGAGATTTTTGAGGAAACCAAAGGAGAATCACTTGGAGGTAATATTCTTGACTTCATAACTCGTTTATATGTGATTAAAGGTCTAATTAGTGGTAAACAATTAGGAAATAATCAATGCAAAATGGGTAATTAGGGCTTGAGATTTAGAGACCTTAAAATGGGTATTTTAGGGGTCAACTGAACTCCGATTTCAGTGTTCTTGATATATATAGACTCGTGAGGGTATGAGGATTCTGCAAATGTAAATCTTACCCGATTCCGAGACGTGGGCCCAAGGGGTATTTTGTTCATTTTACCTAATTTCGCGTATTAGCTTAGAATTTGTTTGTAGAATCAGTTACTTGAAGTGTTATTTACATTATGCAATTGAATTGAAAAGATTTGGGCCATTTGGAGTCGAGTACTCGTGGAAAGAATGTGATTTCGGGTTGATTTTGAGCCGGTTCGAGGTAAGTGTCCTGCCTAACCTTGTGTGGGGGACATTCCCCTTAGGATTGGTATTGTGATAAATGAAATGTCTTGTACGTGAGGTGACGAGTGCGTACTTGTGCTAATTGTTGAAAATCTTGTTTTCACTAAAGTAGCTTTAATTGTATTTTTTTCTTTCTTTCATGCTTATACTACTTGAAATTTAAACCTGCTGTTAGCTTAGAGAAGCATGTCTAATTGACTTAATTGCTTTATTTGCTTAAACTGCCTTATTTGTATTATGTGAAGCATGCTGGGTTAGAATTACTTGTTTTACCTTGGTATGAAATTGAGTTTAATTGAGTATTCTTGTGTTATTTCTATGTGTTTTACTTTGGGACTACGGGACGGCATCCCGGGATATCCCTTGTACATATTTTGGATTTGAACGGAAATGCGGGATACCGAGAGATCCCCAGCACGTATATTGAGGATGCCAAGAGATCATCGGGATACCAAGAGATCCCTAACATATATTGAGGATACCAAGAGATCCTAGGGATACCAATAGATCCCTGGCATATATTGAGGATACTAAGAGATCCTCGGGATACTGAGAGATCCCTGGTTATTATCTTTGTGAAGAGTGGTATTCCTTGTGATTGTTTTTTTCTCCTTGTTTCAATTGTTGTTATCTTTATTATCCTGTATTAATTCTTACTGTTAGCTTTCAACTGTACTGTTTTATCTTATTCTATTATATCTTATGTTTCATTTAATCTTAGTAGGACCCTGACCTTCCTCGTCACTACCCGACCGAGGTTAGGCTTGGCACTTACTGAGTACCGATGTGGTGTACTCATGCCCTTTCTGCGCATGTTTTTCATGTGCAAATCCAGGTACTTCCACTTAGACTTATCACGCTTGAGACGAGGCGCTTGTAGAGACTCCGAGGTATATCTGTTGCGTCTGTAAACCGAAGAGTCTCTTTCTACTCTCCCTTTTTGTATTAGCCCTTCTCTACTTTCGTTTCTTTGTTAAATATTCTGGAGTTAAATGCTTGTAGACATTTAAAATCTTGTGATCATGAGATTCTGGGTTTTGGGAAAAGATATTATTTTCGAGAGTTGTTATTGTGTATGCCGAGCGGCATTTTAAACACTGTTTTATTTTACTATTTCGGTTTTTAATTATTTCTTCCGCAAATTTTATTTATTTTTCGCATTGTTAGGCCTACCTAGTCGTAGAGACTAGGTGTTGTCACGTTGGTTCATGGAGGGTGAACCGGGGTTGTGACATCTACATACCCCCAGTAAGCACGGATGATATTATTAAGGGATGGATTTCCCTAGACATGAATTTGTCCGAAGTATTTGATATCTGGAGATGGATTTCTCCACAGGGTTGGATTGCCCTTTTTCCTCGGTACTGGGTGACTTATAGTCAGTGTTGTGTATGTTCCGGGATGGATTTCCTTGTGCCGCATGGGCCATATATAGTACCGAGTGGTTGAGCATTTATATATTATTGGGGGATGAATTTCCCTAGACATGGATTTGTCCGAAGTACTTGATACCTGGAGATGTATTTTTCCACAGGGTTGGATTGCCTTTTTTCCTTAGTACTGAGTGACTTATAGTCAGTGTTGTATATGTTCCGGGATGAATTTCTTTGGGTCGTATGGGCCATATACAGTACTGAGTGGTTGAGTATGATGAGTGAAAAGTGTGATACAGTGAGGTTGAGTACTCTAAGAGTGTGAGTACATGATTCATCTCTGAAATACATGGCATTGTCATACATGCATATAGATGCATTTCCTCATGTTGTACGGTATCACATCATTCATGACTTTTTTTCTCACACATTGATATGTGAGCATAAAGTGGTATTTCACACTTGTTATTTGGAAAGGAAATGCAATATTTTTTATTGTGGAAAGGATTTTTCAAGAAAATTACAGTTTTCAAACTATCTCAAAAAATTTCGGTAATTTCAATAAAGGATTTGGTTTTCATGATATCCATGAAAAGCGGAACTATTTTCGGAAAATTGTGTAAAAGGTGAACATTTTTATCTTTGAGATTATTTCTTTGTTTATATGCTCTACGTTGTATAAACTACTGTTGGTTATTGGTGTTGGACCCGACCTATGTTCCAGCTCGTCACTACTTTCAATCTGAGGTTAGATTTGTTACTTTTTAAGTACATGGGGTCGGTTGTACCATACTGCACTTCCTGCACATTGCGTGCAGATACCAGATATTGATGTTGCTGTGTTCGATGGTTGTTAGATTTGAAGGCGTACCTGCGTTCCTGCTGTAGTTGCCTCTTGTTCACGGTAGCCTTAGATTATAAAATTCTATTTATGTACTTTTCAAACAGAAGATGTATTTTCTTCATTACAACTTTATAAACTATATTCTTAGAAGCTCATGATTTGTACTACCAATCCTTGGGAAATGTAATAAATCCCGATAATTTACTTTGTTTAATTGACATATTAGCATTATTGAAATTGGATAATTATTAGTTGGCTTACCTAGAAGGTTGGGTTAGGTGCCATCACGACTAGTGGATTTTGGGTCGTGACAAATACTCGCCTATCCAAGCTAACCTAACACCTATATTCCTATGGAATTAGGATTAACAAGAACGCATTAATAATTCCTGTATAATAAACAAGCAAGGCAATTAAGTATATCTATATCTTAACCGCAAATCCATTCCGGATAATTTAGGTTCAAAATTTCGCTCTACTCAATCTTATATACAATCTAGAATTTCCTCTCCCGAGTTCAATCCTAGATTCGTAGATAGGAATCAATTGATGATCAAGCAATCAAATAATTAAGCGCAAGATTGAATATATAAACCAATATGATAAAATAACAAGAACAATTCAAGCTTCAAACTACAACTTTCATATAGCACTCCATAACTCTAGAACTAATAAACTATAAAGTTAAAGGAAGAGAAGATGAAGAAAAACTGAAAATCCTTGCTCCCGAGTATTCCGTGCGTCATCTCAAAGTGTCGTCCCCCCTCCAAAATAGATTTAGACTTGCTTTTATACGAGTTAGAGGCGTTTTGGGTCGAAATAACATTATCCCAGGTGAAGTAGGACAACTTACCGTCCCTCAGCGCCAATGGTAGCGTGGGGCGCTAGGAATTTTGGCACTTCTGGAAACTGCGCCATAGGTAGCGCCCCATGCTACCATGGGCCCTACACTGTCTAAATTTTTCACTTTATTCTATTGTTGCTTCAAATCGTACACCTTCGTCCCACATTGCCCCCGGATGACTCCTGCCCATAAAAATACCACAAATTAGCATAAATTATTACATTACACATCCGAAATTTACGAAACATGAGTAAAATATGAGGCAATATGCATATAAATATACATACTTTAAGTCGAATATCAGTGTGCCTCTTTGTGAGATTGTTCTCTCGATATTTTGTACTCTCTTTTATATAGTGGATTGCTCATCTCCGCTTGTGGACATAGGTCAATTGACCGAACTACGTTAAATTTTTGTATATCTTTTGGTATATTTTTTTTGTTATCTAATCTATCGTCATTCAAGGTTTGCTTTGTTAGCTTCCGCATGACACCTAATTATTTCGATCTTAACAGATTAATATATGTGTTCTTAATCCAAGTTGGTCGAATACCCCCACACTATTTGGGTGAAGAAATGAATGCAGAAAAATGGTGGTCTACGAAAAAATTCTGGTGATTCAAGATCGAAGATGATAAAGGAAAAAGGTGGAAGTTTGTGGGGACATAGAACCTCGTTAGCAAAGAATGAGACCCTTGAACCCATTGAATGCCATGAAAAGTCTCCATCACCTTACGAGTGTTATTTTTTCAAAGAGAGAAAATGATTTGTGTGTGGGAAACATGAATTATTTCTCGAGAGGGTTTGAATTTCGGGTTAGTTTAAATGTGTCGGGTTACTTATATTGGGTTGGGTTTTTTTAGCAAATACCCATAGGGTGAAAAGTATTTACCAGCCCCTACCCACTTTATTTTCCCCTACCATTTTTTAATACCAACAAATAAAGTTAAACTAAGCTACTATAAACCAAGTCAATTCAAGCCAAATCAAATCAAGTGAAGTCAAGCCAAGCTAAGCCAAATAAAGCCAAACAAAGCCAAGCCAAATCAAGTTAAGCTAAGCCAAATGGGTAAAAAAAAGTTAGGTTGGGTGAATAGGTAGGGGTAATTAGTTTAATTGGGTAGGTAGATGTTATAAATAATTTTCAAATGGATGAAAAAGGATAATTATTTTAAGTTTAATGGGTATTTGAGAAAAATTACTCTATATTTTTTCCTGAAAATTAAGTAAAGATTGCATGGGGCGCCCTATTTGGTCGTTCCCATTTAACCTATACCCATATTTTTAAAATTATTTAACATATACCCTAATTTTTACAACTTCAGACGCCTTCTTCTTCCTGCTACCCGTTGTGCTCTTTTCTTCCTCCTTTCTTTTCCTCTTCTTCTTCTTCTTCTTCTTCTTCTTCTTCTTCTTCTTCTCTCTCTCAAACACATGAGACTCTATGTAAGTATTATTGATTGAAGATTTATTGCTTCAGCACACGCTATTAATGTGTGCACAAGGCGAACACCAGTTTCTTGTGAATCTACAAGTACAACTAGCCTTGTTGTTGCATCTCAAATCGTCATCGGAAATAATTCCGTTTTGCTCATTGATAGTAATACTACTAGAAGATGCACCACCATCTGGGGATACACATAAATCTGTTTCTCCAATACTACCAATCATGTCGAAATTAGAGGGAACTGAAGTATTGCTGAGCTCAAATAACATGCTTTGTAACCAACTAGAAAGATCAGAAGGATTTTTATGAACTGTATCAGTAGAAAGATGAGAAATTCAATTTTCAATACAAAACAAATTCTAGCCCTGAAGTTCATCACAAACATAACAAAGCTTCAGCTAAAACATGCTGAAGTTCCGCAAATATAGAACAAAACTTCAGTTAAAACATGTTGAAGTTCAGCAAATAGAGAACAGAACTTTAGCTAGTAGAATGCTTAAGTTCAGCAATTACAAACAAAAACTTCACCCAACACTTGGTCCAGCAATTTTTGCTACTTCAGGCTCGTCTATTAGAATGCTGAAGTTTGCGTGATTGCCTTTGCTACTTCAGGCAAAAACTTAAGCTAAAACATGATGAAGTTCAGCAAATAGGGAACAAAACTTCAGCTAGTAAAATGCTTAAGTTTAGCAATTACAAACAACTCTAGGCATGTCTACTAGAATGTTGAAATTTGCGTGATTGTCTTTGCTACTTCAGGCCCGTATACTTGAATTTTATGCGAAAAGTGGGTACACTTGCAAATTTTCTTGCAAAGCGAGTATAAGTTAAAACGTGACCCAAAAAACGAGTATAGATGCAAATTCCCCAAAATTACCCAAAATTAACGTTAAAGACGTTAATGGTCCAATAGGTGAAAGGAGGATAAATTTTGAGCCATTTTCAGTAGGTTAAGGGCAACTGTAACCCATTTCCGTTTTAACTTTTAAGCCAGTTTGATCCATTTTTGGGTTAATTTGCTTTCGTTTTACCCATAAACACCCCAAACTTTAACTCACGTTACGTTCCAGCCTTTCGTAACCCTTTAGCACTGGGTCGCATTGGCGTGCAATTTTGGTTCCCAATAGGCAATAACACATTGCATCGACGCTTAGCTCAGCTTTCTCTATTCCCCAATGGAAACTTCCGCCGGACATCCGCCGGAAACACCCCCCCACATCAACTCCGGCGACATTCTCCGGCAAGACAACCCCCAAAATGACAATGACAATTCTTCCCCTCCTCAAACGACACCCGAACCTGCAGTTTCAGACTATCAACCTGACGACCTTCCAGAACCTTCCGAACAGGAAATACCCCCCTCCGAATTACCACCACCGCCCACCGGAAACACTCCACCCCAAGTCAAAAAACGACGCCGTAGAAAACGTTTCTTCACGGACATGATTCCCACCTCAGTTTCTGCGGCCGCCGTCTCCGGCCTCCGTGTTCTCCGCCCTAACCCTAAACCCTCCACTGCATATTCATACTCCGAGACGGAATTAGCCACCGGTGACGACCTTAATAAGAATCAAAATCGCCGGCGAAGGATTTCCGATCTCGCTAAAGAAGTCGACCTTGAAGCCCTAATTGCTATCTCCGTTGGGTTCCCTGTTGATTCCCTTACAGAGGAAGAAATTGAAGCTAATGTAGTTTCCGAAATTGGGGGTGTTGAACAATCTAATTACATCGTCGTACGTAACCACATTCTCGCACGTTGGCGGTCCAATGTTACTGTTTGGCTCACAAAAGATCATGCTTTGGAGTCCATACGAGCTGAACACAAAAATCTCGTGCATTCTGCTTACACTTTTTTACTACAACATGGGTATATCAATTATGGTGTAGCTCCAGCTATAAAAGAACTGAAATTTAAGACACCAGAAGGGGTGCCGAAAGGGAATGTAATCGTTATTGGGGCAGGGTTATCGGGTTTAGTTGCTGCGAGGCAGTTGATTTCGTTGGGGTTTAAAGTTGTGGTTCTTGAAGGAAGGGGTAGACCTGGTGGCAGAGTGAGGAGTAAGAAGATGAGTGGGGGACAAAATGGGGTTGTTGCTGCTGCTGATTTAGGTGGGAGTGTGTTAACTGGAATAAATGGTAATCCGTTGGGTGTTCTGGCGAGGCAGCTAGGCATTCCGCTTCATAAGGTGAGAGATATTTGCCCTTTGTATTTGCCTAATGGTAGAACTGTGAATTCGGATATTGATTCTAAAGTTGAAGCTTCGTTTAATAAGTTGTTAGATAGGGTGTGTAAACTTAGGCAGGCAATGTTGGATGAGGTTAAGAGCGTGGATGTTTCGTTAGGTACTGCGTTGGAGACGTTTAGGCATGTGTATAGAGTGGCTGAGGATCCCCAAGAGCAAATGCTTCTGGATTGGCATTTGGCCAATTTGGAGTATGCTAATGCTTCGTTGATGTCCAATCTGTCGATGGCGTTTTGGGACCAGGATGATCCTTATGAAATGGGGGGTGATCATTGTTTCATCCCTGGAGGAAATGAGAGGTTAATTCGGGCTCTGGCAGAGGACATTCCTATTTTTTACGATAGGACAGTGGAAAGTGTAAGATATGGTACTGATGGGGTTTTAGTGTATGCTGGTGGGCAGGAATATCGTGGGGATATGGTTCTCTGCACGGTTCCATTGGGAGTGCTGAAGAGGGGCAACATTGAGTTTGTACCCGACCTTCCTCAGCGCAAGAAAAATGCGATTGAGAGATTAGGATTTGGATTGTTGAATAAGGTTGCAATTCTGTTTCCCTACGACTTTTGGGGTGGAGAGATTGATACTTTTGGACACTTGAATGAGGACCCGAATATGAGGGGGGAGTTTTTTCTGTTCTATAGTTATTCTTCGGTTTCAGGTGGACCCCTTCTTATTGCTCTTGTAGCTGGAGAAGCAGCAGTAAAATTTGAAAAGATGTCTCCTCTTGAATCTGTTGGGAGGGTTCTTGAAATTCTGAAGGGAATATTCAGTCCGAAAGGAATTGCTGTTCCCGATCCACTTCAAGCAGTTTGTACGCGTTGGGGACAGGATCAGTTCTGTTGTGGTTCTTATTCCTATGTTGCAATTGGAGCCTCAGGGGATGATTATGATATCCTCTCTGAGAGTGTTGGCGACCGGCTTTTCTTTGCAGGTGAAGCAACTAATAAACAGTATCCTGCAACAATGCACGGGGCTTTTCTCAGTGGAATGAGAGAGGCTGCTCACATACTGAGAGTTGCGGATAGAAAGTCAATATCTCCAGCTGAGAAATCAAATAATTTCAGTCAAGAAAACATTATTGTTGTAGATAAGTTCTTCGAGACTCCAGACCTTAAATTTGGTAGTTTCTCTGTGTTGTATGATCCCATATCAACTGACCTGGAGTCTAATTGCTTAGTACGAGTTGCATTGCAAGGAGAGAAACTTTTATATTTATATAGCCTGATTGCTCGAAGGCTAGTACTGGAGCTAAGCAAATTAGAAGGGGATATGAGCAGGATACAAATGTTAACACGTGACTTTGGGGTGAAATTGGTTGGTTGGAAGAATTTATCCACTGCTGCAGGATCTCTAATCACCTCCATCGAATCGGCTAGATCAGTTTGAATTTGGAGCTAGTAGTTTTGGTTGATGCAGATAAGATAATATATATTAGTAGTAGTTTACCTCAATTCAGACTGAGTTATATTGAATATAGCTCTTGTAAATTCAGGAACAGAATGCCAATCAAAATGAACCGCTTCCATGTTACTGATAGAGTATCAAGTTTTGGTAGTTTTATACATTGGTGGGGTGCTGTTACAGGATTTTTAGAGGTTCAAAATGAGGTTATCAGGTGACATCACTGTTTAATTTGTTCCTTGTCTCTTTCTTTTCTAGGTTTCTATGTTCTGAAGCACTTCATAGAACGGATCGGCCTTCTCTTGTTTTGGTAATTTGCAAGCTTCATGCCTGCTTCTAGAAAAAGACAATCAATAGAATGTGATCAAAGTTAAACTTAAAATTAAAAGGAAAAAAAAAACAATGATTGGAGTTCTGGCTGACACCAGGTGAAACTACAATGTTAAGAGAATTGTATGGCACAAATGTACAGTTCAATTCTATAATGTACATCAATCCCAAGTTTTACTGTTACATCGGTCTTTTTCTTTTCTATTTCTCCTTTTAAAACTTCTGATGATTATTCAACCAGATAATGGCGGATTCAACAATGGGTTCGCGGAACCCAATATTTCAAGGGTTGAATTATACATATATGTGCGAGAAACAAGTACAAATGTAGAGTTAAATGTACATTTTATAATACAAAGTCCACAGCGTCTTAATTCTGAATCCGCCACAAGCCGTAGAATTGTTGTCCGAATTATATGGTTAGCGATTATCTACAAGAAATGCCTTCAAGTGTTTAGCAAACTCCTTTGGTTTCTCCAAGTTGACTGCATGTCCCGCATTTCTGATAACTACTAAGTCAGCATTCCCTTCAATATGCCTATCATTTTGTATTTGATCATCAGAAGACGAAGTTTTCAAAAGTTAGAATATTTTGAAATTGTTGTTACCTCTGCAGTCTGTAACCCAGTTCTAAAGGGAATATCCTGTCCTGTTCTCCCCAAATAATTAATGTGGACTGTGTTGGGAATAAGAAGAAAAAACACAGTGATATTAAAAATTATGATAGTAATATGAAACAAGAGAATTATAAATAAATAAAAATTTAGGAAAATACAAACCTGGGAAATCTTAGGAAGGTCGGAAAGTCGCCTATCTTTAAGTATATTTTGGATGAGTTCTCTTTTCTCATTCACATAATCGGTGCACATCACCTGTGGAAATTAAGTAGATAAATATGATTTAAATAGAGAAACATGGGTAATATAATTGTATAAATAGAGAAAGACTTACATCAATAAAATCAGAAAGGAAGTAGGAGGGCATGACTTTGACAGGTTTGAAGAAGGAGAAACGCATCAATTCCCTTAGCTTCTCAGGTGTCTGTGGCAATAAAATGCTAGCAGCTTCTTCCAAATCAGACACCTGAAACAAGCCATCTTTCATATCCTTTTCCTCTAAGCATACGCCAGCACAACACAACACCAATCTCTCCACTGCCTCTGGATATTGAGCTGCAACGCTATAACCAACAAACCCTCCATAGCTTATCCCCACTAGGCTTGTTCTATGCACACCATGCACCTCCATCAACTTCTTCACGCATCTTGCCTGAAAGAAAATACAACCTTTTTTTAGTAATTAAATGGGTTGGGTCATGACTTGTTGGTTGACTTGATCCAACAAGCTAAGTTGAACCATAAATGACAAGACGGGTCAAAATAATGGTGTAACTCGACCGGTGAAAATGCAAACCAAATTTAGAGATCGGGAATTATATATGTTAATTTTAAAAAGCTTATGCTGATAATTTAAGAAAAATATGTTAACTTTCATTTAAAATAAACAAAATAAAAAGGAGGAAAGGTTGGATCATGTTGGGCGGGTTGATTTAATCGTCTTATTTGACCCAAGCAAACTTTGAGCCGGTTGGAACATGACAAAAGTTGGCGAAGCAACAGCCAGCGAAAGGTGGTTAATTGAACACCTTGCACAAAAACTCGTATTGTATATGCAGATGAAATATTATTTTTTATACATAAATATTATATCTTGAACATCCTTAGGAAAATTTCTTATTCTATCACTAATCATGGCTTGTTAATTAATTTGACCTAACCCATCCATTTGCCACGCTTACCTGAAAACTCTCTGTCCTCTCCGGCCGTGTCGTGGCCGAGGCACCAAAAAAGACGAGATCAGGAAGGTAGACATTGAAATGGGGAGTAAAATGTCTTAGGAGATCACTATATTGCCACATTGCATTGGCACCAAATCCATGCACAAGAAAGAGGTTAGGTTTTGTTGGTTCATGAACTTTAGGTATCCAACAATGCATAGTGGTGCCATCTTCTAGATCTGTTGTTACAGAACGAAGCCCAGAGAAGGAGAAAAAATATCTGTAAAAACGATCTCTTGATGCTGTGAAGCTAATGCATTTGCCCATTGTGTATATTCAATGGCACAAATAATATGAATATCTGACAGGAATTTCTTTAATGTTTGAAATTCTTTTCTTCAACTTCATGCTCATCACTATATTAATTATGACTTTTGGGTCTACCAAAAATGGATAGAATTCGAGGTCTACCATGAATTTCGGTTTTATCTTTCATAAGTGTGAAAGTTTTTTACCCGTTCAGTATATACGATTTGACCGAATCCAACATACTCATTAACTACCGTTACACGCTTACTATAATTTGACCAAGTCTAACATATTACTCCTACCTACTCTCTTTTCAAAGTTACTGTTGAAATTAGAACAAATTTTTCCGTATTAAAAAGGAATAGTATATTTTAATAGAATGCACAAGTTGTATATAGGCGTGTTATTAAAGTTATAAAGCAGACATGTAATTTTTTATCCTCCCTGGGACTTCTACACCTTTTAATGCTAAATATTTCTTTTAGTTATAATATTGTTACTTTGCCTATTTTTTGTACTTTTGCTTTATTTTCTCTTGAAAACAAAAACTACAAAAATATTTTTGTTTATTTATTTTTATTTATTTTAACTAACTGATATTTTGTCTAGTTATTTTAGTTTATCTTACTTTTAATAAAATTAAAAATTACAAAAATAGTCACATGTGTTTTCTTAATTATTTCATGGAAATTTAGCATTTTTTTCTTATTTCTTATTTCTTGACCATTTCTTTCCCAAAAGAAAAAAAGAAAAAGAATATCATCTCCTTGGTTTTATCCAATCTAAGAAAGTTTTGTTTCGTAAAATAATTTTCGACAATTATAGTTAGTTGTAGTATTTGCCAGGTCACACTTTGGCCAAGTATCCTACAAAGAGACTCCTCAGAGCCAGAAGTATTAAAGGAATGGCCATAGGAATGGGCGCATCATAATATCGTAAGATGTCTCGCCCAAATGAATTAGTTGGTACTAGAAATGTTAGAAAAAGTGAACGAAAGGAGTAATAAGAAGTGAAAAGGACAGAGTCACTTCCCAACCAGAAAGCAAAGTTCCCACTGATGGTATACTTAGTGTAAGCGAGCTCTAAGATCACAACTTTGGAATAAAATCCAGTTAGAAAAGGAAATCCAATTAGAGATAAGCTGCTCATGAGCATCATGGCATAAGTAAAAGGGAACGAGGAGGCAAGCCCCCCCATCTTCCGCATATCTTGCTCATCCGACATGGCATGAATCACCTGAGTGCACAGCCGGAAATAACGACTCTGTTATGAAAGAAAGCGGGAGACAGACTAATTTGGTCGGTATTCCCTAATGAGTAGCTTTAGGATATAAAGGTCCAGCTTATATTTTCCACCCATCTGCGGAGGGTTTCCGTATCTGTCTCCGCGAAGATCGTAAGATCGTAAGACATTATCGCCTTCGCGGCACTAGACTATATTTCCATCATTTTCGAAAAGTGCACGGACAGATTTGTTTAGCTAAAATATCTTTGTACTTTTTTTAATTGAACAATTGAAAAAAAAAAGGTAAAAGAAAAGACAAAAATCCTTATCTCTTTCATGTGGCCACTCAACTTGGGACCACTTCCTTCAACCTCATCAATTCATATTACATTGCACATTCAGATAAGCTTTGCCCACAAATTATTCACTGTGCATTTGTTTTTCCTTATATTCCTACAATCACGTTCTACACACTTTGCACTTATTTTCTTTTATTATGATTTTGATTTTATTTTTAATCCACATGCACTCTTTTGTTTTGACCTCACTCCACTTACACCCACATTTTGGCAGTTGGCACAAAGAATATTTCTAGTCATCCATATACTTTACACCTGCAGATAATTATCAAGGAGGGGACCACACACTTTCTTCACACATTTTTCTTTCTTCTTGCCCAAGCACTTCAGATAGAAATAAAGATATATATCCATCATTCACACGAAAAGAGGGGGAGTATTTTGCATAGAGATAGAAGGGATACACAAAAACACAGTAAGTCAGGGGGAGACATAGGAACTGGGGAAAAATTAGGAAAAAAACGTAACCTTCTTCTTTCTTCTCCAGCATCGACAATACCATTTTCTCATCACCCAAGAATTCTCATCTACTCACCTAATCTCTAACAAAAACCAGTAGCACACACACTTAACTAACCTAGAGGACCCTAATCTCTTAAGAGACCAAAAAGAGAAGGCCAGCCGCATCAGAGATAAGAAAAACGGGACAGCCGCACCCCATTTTTGGACCTCTAATTTCTTAAATTTCATTAACCACCACACTGTCGTCTTTCCCTCTAACTACATCTCCATGAACCTAATACCTTTCCCTTTCTACATAAATCTTCATTCTCTAGAAAATACAAAATAGACACACACACAAACTAAAAAACAGAAAATAGAGTGAGTGAACGGACGACAAAAGACAGGGAACGAACAAAAATCCAAAGAGAAAATTAAGAGAAGGACAAGAAATAGAGGGAACGGAGGGGTCGAGGAGGTTCCGCTGGGTCTTGTTCGAGTTTCTATTGCGATTTATTCGATCCGATTTCAGTAGTTGTAGTTCTGTTTTGCTGTTGGCATCTCTTGTGTGTACTGCTCGGAGGAAATTTTTAATAGGAAAGCTTGAATAAAGGTCTGATTCTTACTTTGCTTCCTGAATGTTTATTGTGTGATTTTGCTCTATATCATGCTTAGTATTTGATACATTTCTTATTGCTCTGTTTTAATAACGTCTGGTATTGGTTTGCTCTCTTTTGTTCTTGTTGTTTAAGTTTAATATGTGTTTAAATGTGTAATGGCTAAGATGAATTTATAATTACCGTTGCAATTCTTTATTAAGAGATACTGTAAGGCTTCAAGGTTAACATTTTTGTAACGAAAAGTTAAATTAACTAGTTAATGATTGATTGGTGGCTCAGATTGTGAAACAAGTATTATGCCATCGGAGTTAGGCTCGGATTAAAGAAAGTTGGATTTAAGAATGAATGTCCATGGGATAGTTTTTTTTTATTATTTATTTAATCTGGATCGCTAGCATCATATTTAGGTCGACCATACTCGGGTAGGCAAACTTTAGGTTTTCTTTTTCTCTTTTATTTGAGGCAAGAGGTCGTTCCCTTAATTTAATTTATCCGGAAAATGCCCCGAAGGATTTGTATATATTTTATTCTTGGGAATGCCCCGTAGTATTCTGTAATTGGAGGCCGAAAGCGAACTCGTAGTACTTTTATTCTTATTTTATTTTTATTTTTTTTAATTAGATGGGAACAACCTCGAGCCTCTTGTGTGTTTATTTTTCTTTTCTGTGTTTAGTTTTACCTCAATTTGAATATTTTAAAAGCCGATTTGATCAAGTGCGCAACCGTACTAGTTACGGAACTTGGGGAGTGCCTAACACCTTCTCCCCGAGTCAAATGAACTCCCTTATCCGAATCTCTGGTGCAGGCTTAGTTTTGGAGTCTAAAGTATTTTAAAAGGAAAAATTATTTTTAAAAAACGGTGACCAGGCACACCGTAACCAATGTCAGGTGGCGACTCTAAAAAGTCCTTTTGAACACAAATTTGGGTCACTTTATAATTGGAAAACCCTTTTAGCTTTAATAATCTTTTTATTTATTTTAAGAGGGTTAGTGAGGTTGTAAAAAAAGGGTGTGACAGCTCTGGCGACTCTGCTGGGGAATTGCAGGTTTGAGCTGATACTTGATCTCGTTGGCTTTTAGGATATTCGGTTGAGGTGTTTTTTTTTATTTGCTTTGTTTGTTTGGTTTGTTTGTCTTATTCCCTGTTTTGTTAGTTATTTGTTTATCGCTTTTCCTTATGTGTTTACCACTTTATAATTGTCATCATTTGTATAACCATGGGTCTTCTTTCTGCAATAAGTCTTCCGGAGTACGTTTGAGCGTACATGGCCTTTTTGTGAGTCATCCTTGTCTTTAGGGGGATGGCGTGGGAGCGTGGAGTGGGCGGACAGCTAGAGCAGCCGTCATCGACCACGTGCCGCCCCGAATTGCCTTGTTAGTGAACCCCAAGCTTAGGTCAGCTTTAGGCTATTCTTATTTGCATCATGTCATTTAGACCTAGTAGAGGTCGGTCCCAAGTACTGTGTCCCTTTTTAGGAGGCCTATCCAAATTATGTCAAAACGGGCCCATGGCCCAAAAACATATTCAATCATCCTTGTGTGCTACAAGTTGCATTCTTTAAGGGTAAAAGGGTCATTTGACGGACCAATGATAGTTGAGGGCAAATGAAAAAGAAAAGAGGGTGAAGTATAAAAATGAAGTAAGTAGGGCCCAGTTATGATTTTCTTTCACAACTTTTTCAAGAAAAAGATAGAAAAAAATGAATGAAAACGAAAAAAAAAAATCAAAAAGATTTTGCACTTTCCCGTCATTTTCCAAAAAATTAAAAAAAAAAAAGAGAAAAAGAAAATCCAAAAAAGATTTTACATATTTCATCATTTTTCAAAAAAAAAGACAAAAAATATATTTTCTTTAAATCAGTGTTCTTTTTAAATTGTATCTTGTATCCAATCTTCCCGAACTACGCATACCTGATTCTCGTCTTTCGGGACGAGATACGTAGGCAGCCCACCTAGGGTCCGGTCTGCCTAGTAAGTCTTAGGTTTTTGGCTTCGCGGGGTCTTAGCCAAATCTTGTATGTTTAGCCACATTTAGCCACATCGACCGTTTTTTGCAGAATAGGGATATTCTCTCAAAGTATTTTGTTATCTCATATCTTAGAGTCTTTTGTCTACAATAAGGTGTCCTTTCAGTTTTAAGGTCCATTCCTATTGAATTTGCATGTCTCGCCACTTTTGGCCACATCGGTCACTCTTGCAAAATGGGGTCATTTCCGCAAAAGTGGTTCATTGACCCATATCTCAGAATCCTGAGTTCGCAACTAAGTATACCACTACCTTAAAGTCCGTCCTTTTGAGTTTGCATCTTTAGCCACTTCTGGCCTTATCGGTCATTTTTGCAAAATAGGCCATTTTCGCAAATTAATTTTGGGCCATGATATTGGGAGTTTGAATCCATATAAGCCTTAGTGAGTTATTTTCCATGTCTATGAGGTCAATCTTGTTGAGTTTACAGTTCTAGCCACTCTTGGCCACATAGGTTAATTTTCACAAATAGCTCAATCGTGTCTTGCATGTGTCCCGTAAGAGGTGTTGTGGCATCACATAGTGTTTTGAGTCGCTAACTCTATTTGGTCTTATTTTTCTCATTCAGGTTTGGTCTTATTTATATTCTGAGTTCGTTTTCATATTTTCTTTTACTTTCTTGTCTCTCTAGTAGTTTTAATTCTTTTAGGTGGTGTAAGAGTTTGTCAAGTCTTTTGTCATCGCACTTCCCATTTGTATTCGAAAACAAAAAAAAATAGTTATAAATGAAAAATCCAAAAAAAAATATTTTTTTAGTTTATTTTGTCCACTACTTTTCTAGAATTATGCTTGATCTGATTTATGTGGAACATGAAACGTAGGCAACCTACATAGGATTCGATCAAATCATTATTTTAAAATTTAAAAAAAAAAGAAAAAAAAGAGAAAAAAGTTGTGGGATGTGAGAAATGAGAGGAAAGAAAAGAGTGACAATTAAAAAGAAAAAGAGGAAGGAAAATGAGCGAGCCAAGAAGTACTAGAAAAAAAAAAGAGAAAATTGAAATAAACAAAATTGGGATGATGCCAAATGACCTTGTGACACTCGAAGCCATTCTAGAACCATTAATTGTTGCTAGGGGCATTGCATACAATGTGATATTTATATCTGATAAATGCCCAAATGCTAACATGTTGGCTTTGTTTTGCTCCCCTTTGTTACTTTCATTATTATCATAACAGAGGGTGGTTAGTTTGTGGCATTTTGACGAGTCATCTGTACAAAATAAGGTCAAAGAGCAAGGTAGACATGGCTAGCAAAGACGTGGACATAGGAGTTGTAGACCCACCGAGGGATATTGTCGAGTCGGAATCGAAACTGAAAGAGGAGGTCCGAAGGTTGAAAAATCATATGGCAGAAATGTATTAGGCCTAGATTAAGGGACATCCTCCACCTTCATTCCCTACCAATTATACAGAAAACCATGCATCCATTCCACCGCTGTCCCAAACCCAAATGCCCACTACCGTTGACCTTTCTCCTCAATATGCACCGGGAATTACCCCTTACCACAATTACCCTGACACTTCATCCCAAACTTTCCATGCTCCACCAGCCAAAACAACCGCGTTCCCAGCTCCAAATACCCAATACTATGCCCCGTAACCCACCTTCAAAGTCCCAGATCCTTACCCCTACACTCCCCACCTTGAGCCTCATGTTGAAACTGAGAAACCACCCAAGAACGTGGAGCAAGAGGAGAAATATGCAGGGGTTAGGAAGCCAGGTGAGTGTGGCTTATAAGGATATGTGTTTGTTCCCTGATGTTCAACTGCCTGTCGGGTTCAAGATGCCCAAGTTTGACTTGGATGACGAACATGGGGATCCTGTAGCTCATTTGAGAGGTTACTGGAGTAAAATGAGAGGCACCGGGGGAAAAGATGAATTACTGATGGCATACTTCAGCCAGAGTCTGAGTAGGGCTGTTCTAGAATGGTACACCCACTATGACGCCAGTAGGTGGTACATATGGGATCATTTGGCTCAGGCCTTTGCTCGGCATTTTCAGTACAACATAGACATTGTCCCGGATCGCCATTCCCTAACCAAGGTAGAAAAGAAGCCTAGTGAAAGTTTTAGAGAATATGGGTTCCGATAGAGGGAGCAAGCTACACGGGTCAATCCTCCGATGGAAGAAGATAAGATTTTTGAATACTTTCTTCAAGCCCTAGAGCCTACTTACCTCGGCCATTTGATCTCAGCCATCGGTAAGCCTTTAAATGATGTGGTAAAGATGGGAGAAATTGTGGAAGAGGGACTAAAGTCAAGCAAGATCATGAGCTATTCTGCCTTAAAAGCCACAACACATGCAATTTAGAACGACACAGGAAGCTTGCTGGATCAGAAGAAACATAATGATGTTGCCATGGTTGTCTCAGGATCGCGACATGGCCCAACGGGTCCTCCTCACCAATATACTCAGCCTCAACCCCGACCCCAAACCTATCCTCAAACTCCACATAATCCACCTCAGTATTATCCTCCGAACAACGTCCAGTCATTTGTTCAACCACTAGGTCACTTCTTATGGCGAGCACCAGCACCGCATAATACTCTTTCGCCTTCACAACATTTTTGAGCACCCAACAACCCTAGGAAACAGGGGTATAGAGGGTAACAAAGGCAAAGAAATAGTTTCACGCCAATTGAAGAATCCTACACAAGCTTGTTTGAAAAGCTAAAGCAGCCTGGCCTGATTGAGCCGCTCCTCGGCTATACTCCGGACCCATATGCAAAAGGTTTTGATCCTAATGTACGGTGCATGTACCACTCTAATGTCCAAGGACATGTCATTGAAGATTGTCGTGCTTTGAAAAGGGAGATAGAAAGAATGATTCAAGAAGGGATAATTGTGGTCCAGGACAGTGACACCCAGAATATCGCGCAGAATCCTTTACATGCACATGATGATGCACACTTTGTGGGGGGGATATGTGGTGACATGGAGTATGAGAATCCTCTTGGTAACTTGCTGACTGACGTTAATGATATTGAAATCGGTGAAGGCCCCAACAATTTTGATGTGCAATCTAGTGGCTAAGATGTCGAGTTTGGTAATTGGAAAGATGCTCCTTTTTTGGCCAACCAGTGAGGAGTTTTGGTGGTTTTGTTTTGTTTTCATTTCTGTTTTTCGGGTCATTTCAGGGTTGTAGTCCGGACATTGTCTTGTGGCTCAAACTCTTCTGCTTCTTATTTTGCCAAGTTCTTTTAATGGTAGTAACTCGTCTAGTGTTATCTAGGATTGTTCCAGGGTTGTAACCCATGTGTATTCTGCTTGTTTTGTTCAAACCCTTTTCACCGTCTGTCTAATGCAGTCTCCTCACTCCTGTTTCCTGTTAGTTCTAGTCAGTTTTTGTTATAGGTCACTTTTCCTTTTATCGTTCTTTTCATGCTGACTCTAGTGACATGACATGCAACCATAATTCTCAGCCTGGTCTTGAAAGTTAGTTTAATCTCACAAAGCAATGACACAGTTTTGAATATGATAAAAGGATGTATTTGAGAAAACAAGTAAAGATTCACGCATTCTGAGATAACCTGAAGCTTGAATGGAGTAAAACTAAGGCAGTTAGTCTGGGAAATCAAGAGGTTGATAAGAGCATACAACAAGGAAATGTCTCTCAAGCAGTTTGAGGTAGATCAGTCAGTGTTGAAATGCATTCTTCCACATCAAGATAAGGTTGAGTCAAGTTTGCTTCTAATTGGCAAGGATCATTCATCGGGACAAAGGTATTGCCCGTCAGCACTTTCTGTTTGTGTTGATGCCATCACTAGATACTATGTATGATTTCTTTGCTTACCTTCAATTGCATGCCTGTACCTGACATTTTTAAAGTTTGGTATGACGAAGACATTTTAATTTGCTACCCAAACACTTTTATCTTTTGCTACCTCGTTTGAGCCTTAATTTGTTTTATTTCATACCCCTCTTTTGGAATCAAAAGTAAAGTTAGGAATAAGAAAAGAAAGAGAAAGAGAAAAGGAATAAAAAGTAAAGAAAAGAGAAAATGAAGAAAAAGAACAGAAAAAAAAGAAGAAAAAAAAAGAAAAAAAGGAAAAGGAAAAAAAAGGGAAAAAAAAGAAAAAAAACAACTTTATGTTGGAACTACATTCGACCTGATTCCTTTTAAGGATACGTAGTCAGCCTTACTCTGAGGTTCGGTCCCATCAAAGCAAAAATCTAAAAAGAAGAAGAAGAAGAAAAATCCAAAAAAAAAGAAGAAAAAAAAATTCCTCAAAATCCAAGAAACTGGAGCAGAAATTTTAATTTTGGCCAAAAGATCTGATTCCAAAAGTTGTAATTTTGAACCCTTTCATCTTAAATTATTTTGAGCCTTCATGCCACCCTTTCTTTCCAACCTTGTCCAAAGTCCTACATTACGGTCCAAAGAAAGATATTTCGACCAATCTTTGAGGATGCCAAATCAAGTGTGTGGTGAAAGTATGATCTTCCTACATCATGGGTAATACCTTGTTCTCATCGCAAAGAGAGAAAATGATAAATGAGAGAGTCTTATCGGTGAAAACCCTCATGGGCACCGTAAAGCGAGGTGAGTTCAGAAAAAGAGCAAAATGAGAGAGGTTTGATGGTAAAAACCCTTTAGGGCACTACAAGTCGACTAAGGATTGTGGATCAAATGGGACAATTGGAGTGTTGAAGCCCAATTTCACAGCTTAGAGGCACAACAAGAGTTGAACATTAGACTTGCTTAACAGATTAGGCCACTTTAATCCAAAATGCGTGTCACAGTAATTAGAGTTGGTATCTACATCTTACAAGTTTCTAGTCGGTGATTTTATTGTTAGATGTCATCTCTTTTTGTTGTCCCCTTAACTCTGTTATTCTTGCTTTGTTTAAGTTCTCTGGAGTCTATTTTGTCAGAACAAGTAAAAAAATGACTTCAGAATCTACTACCAGCTTTCCAATTGCACAAAGCGGAGTCTGGATAGCATATTAAAGTGGCATAAGTCAGGAAAGAAAAGTATGCGCACTGAGTTGGTAACAATCAACATGCTTTAGGATTCATGTGAAATGCAAAGATTCGGTAAATGACAATTCGTGAGCACAATGCAAGAGATAAAGGGTATTGGGTTTGAACGGATCAGAGGTATTTTTTGTGATAAGGGTGATAGAGAAAGTGGTTAGTCAATAAACGAGCAAGGTCTTTCAAGTTGAAATCAAAGTTATCATGGGAACTGAAGGGGCAATTGCCCTCAAAGTCAATACCACAAACTAACCACCATGTTTTAAACTCACAAGTTTTCTTTGTCTGAAACAGGCATGAAGGCTATGTTCATATCAAAGCTTGAATTTTTCAGGTGTAATGCCCCAATTCTGCTTATGCAAAGGCTACTGAGAAGATCACACATCACCCCTAGGAGACGCACTTCCTATTCTGGGTCTTTCAAGTTATATTTTTAATTTAGGAGACACACTTCCTAATTTGAGATTTTACTCCTAGGAGACACACTTCCTAGTTTTGGGTCATTTAAATTCATTCCTAGGAGACGCACTTCCTGGTTTGAGTCATTGAAGTTTTACCCTAAGGAGACACACTTCCTAATCTAGGTCTTTCAGCTTATATTATTGTTATAGGAGACGCACTTCCTAGTTTGAGTCACTGAAGTTTTCACCCATAGGAGACGCATTTCCTAGTCTAGGTTTTTCAGGTTATATTTTGTTTTAGGAGATGCACTTCCTAAATTGAGGTTTTACCCCTAGGGGACACACTTCCTAGTTTGGGTCATTTAAGTTCACCTCTAGGAGACGCATTTCCTAGTTTGAGTCACTGAAGTTTTCACCCCTAGGAGACGCACTTCCTAGTCTGGGTCTCTCAGGTTATATTTTTGTTTTAGGAGACAGACTCTTTAAGTTGAGATTTTACCCCTAGGAGACTCAATTCCTAGTTTTGGGTCATTTATGTTCATTCCTAGGAGACACACTTCCTAGTTTGATTCATTGAAGGTTCACCCTTAGGAGACACACTTCCTAGTCTAAGTCTTTCAGCTTATATTGTTGTTATAGGAGACGCACTTCCTAGTTTGAGTCACTGAAGTTTTCATCCTTAGGAGACGCACTTCCTAGTCTGGGTTTTTCAGGTTATATTTTGTTTTAGGAGACGCACTTCCTAAATTGAGGTTTTACCCCTAGGAGACGCACTTCCTAGTTTGGGTCATTTAAGTTCACCCCTAGGAGTCGCACTTCCTAGTTTGAGTCACTGGAATTTTCACCCCTATGAGACGCACTTCCTAGTCTGGGTCGTTCAGATTATATCTTTGTTCTAGGAGACGCACTTCCTAAATTGAGATTTTACCCCTAGGAGACGCACTTCCTAGTTTTGGGTCATTTAAGTTCATTCCTAGGAGACACACTTCATAGTTTGAGTCATTGAAGTTTCACCCTTAGGAGACGCACTTCCTAGTCTATGTATTTGAGCTTATATTATTGTTCTAGAAGACGCATTTCCTAGTTTGAGTCACTAAAGTTTTCACCCCTAGGAGACGCACTTCCTAGTCTGGGTTTTTCAGGTTATATTTTGTTTTAGGAGACGCATTTCCTAAATTGAGGTTTTACACTTAGGAAACGCACTTCCTAGTTTGGGTCATTTAAGTTCACCCCTAGGAAATGCACTTCCTAGTTTGAGTCATTGAATTTTCACCCCTAGGAGACGCACTATCTAGTCTGGGTTTTTCAGGTTATATTTTTGTTTTAGGAGACGCACTTCCTAAATTGAGATTTTTCCCCTAGAGATGCACTTCCTAGTTTTGGGTCATTTAAGTTCACCCCTAGGAGATGCACTTCCTAGTTTGGGTCTTTCAGGTTATATTTTGATTTAGGAGACGCACTTTCTACATTGAGATTTTACCCCTAGGAGACGCACTTCCTAGTCGGGGTCTTTCAAATTATATTTTTGTTTTTAGGAGACGCACTTCCTAAATTGAGATTTTACCCCTAGGAGACGCACTTCCTAGTTTTAGGTCATTTAAGTTCACCCCTAGGAGACACATTTCCTACATTGATATTTTACCCCTGGGAGACGCACTTCCTAGTCGGGGTCTTTCAAATTATATTTTTGTTTTTAGGAGACGCACTTCCTAAATTGAGATTTTACCCTTAGGAGACGCACTTTCTAGTTTTGGGTCATTCAAGTTCATTCCTAGGAGACGCACTTCCTAGTTTGAGTCATTTAAGTTCATTCCTAGGAGACGCTCTTCTTAGTTTGAATCATTGGAGTTTCATCCTTAGGAGACGCTCTTCCTAGTTTGGTTCATTCAAGTTTCATCTCTAGGAGACGCATTTCCTTGTTTTTGTTATTTGAGTTCATCCCTAGGAGACACACATCCTAGTCAAGTCTTTAGTTTACTCTCACCATTGCATCAATAGCATAAGCGATTTACAGTTTTGCTAATAACTCACAAATATTCCTAGTGCAAACTAGGACAGAAAATTTTGTTTGTTTTGTTTGCAGGCACCCAACAAGAGAACGAGTGAAGGCATTTCAGAGTCCATTTCAGAGTCATTTCAAGTTTCAAGTCAGTAGAGGCGCCCACCTGGAGAACGAGGGAAGTCATTTCAGAATTCAATTCAAGTTAGAAGTAGCAAAAGCTTGCCTCAAGAACGCGAGTCAACAGTCCGAGTTGACCAACAGAAATAGTCTCTTTCAGAAAAAAAATGAAAAAGAAGAGATAAGTAAATCCAAATGCCAAAGCAGATGAAAGATGTGAACTGCTCAAGACATGGTTGAAGTTACGAGCACTACATGTCCGGTCTTGATCTGAAGAAGTCGTGGAAGAATGAATCAGCACCTGCAGCTAGCAAGCATCAAGGTTCAAATCAAAAGTGTGCAAGAAGAACCATTCAAGATTCAAGATCAAGCTTCAGTAGACTTATAGATAGGAATCTTGTAACTCATAACTGATAGGTTTGCTTAGTTCTTTTAGATTTTGATTTGATGTAATAAGAGGACCGCGGACTGGAACCTCGGCGGCACCTCAATTGGCTCTCCACCTCGGTATACTCCATCACTGTTTCTACTCTTGAACTACACGTGGCCTGATTCCTTTATAGCCAAGGATATGTAGGCAACTCAGATACCAGGGCTCGATCACATTCTCCTCTCTTTTAGTTTTTGGTATCTCTAAATAAGGGTAGGGTCAAAAAACATGTCTCGTCATTCATTGTCTGAAAAATCTTCGTGTTTCCAGTCAAAGAGGGGCAGTTGTAGACATATAATTTTTGACTCTCCCAGGGACTTCTACACCTTGTAGTGCTAAATATTTCTTTTAGTTATAATATTGTTACTTTGCCTATTTTTGATACTTTTGCTTTATTTTCTCTTGAAAACAAAAACTACAGAAATATTTTTTGTTTGTTTTTTGTTTATTTATTTTAACTAACAGATATTATGCCTCATTATTTTAGTTTATCTTACTTTTAATAAAATTAAAAATTACAAAAATAATCACATGTGTTTTCTTAATTATTTCATGGAAATTTAGCATTTTTTTCTTATTTCTTATTTCTTGACCGTTTCTTTCCCAAAAGAAAAATAGAAAAAGAATATCATCTCCTTGGTTTTACCCAATCTAAGAAAGTTTTGTTTTGTAAAATAATTTTCGACAGTTACACTTAGTTGATGTGTTTGCATTTGTTTTGGCCACTCAACTTGGGACCACTTCTTTTTCAACCTCATCAATTCATTTACATTACACATTCACATAAGCTTTGCCCACAAATTATTCACTGTGCATTTGTTTTTGCTTATATTCCTACAATCACATTCCACACACTTTGCACTTATTTTCTTTTATTGTAATTTTGATTTTATTTTTAATCCACCTGCACTCTTTTGTTTTGACCTCACTCCACTCACACCCACATTTTGGCAGTTGGCACAAAAAAATTTTCTTATCATCCATACACTTCACACGGCAGATAATTATCAAGGAGGGGACCACACACTTTCTTCACACATTTTTCTTTCTTCTTGTCCAAGCACTTCAGATAGAAATAAAGATATATATCTATCATTCACACGAAAAGAGGGGGAGTATTTTGCAGAGAGATAGAAGGGATACACAAAAATACAGTAAGTCAGGGGGAGACATAGGAACTGGGAAAAAATTAGGAAAAAACGTAACCTTCTTCTTTCTTCTCTAGCATCGACAATACCATTTTCTCATCACCCAAGAATTCTCATCTACTCTACTAATCTCTAACAAAAACTAGTAGCACACACACTTGACTAATCTAGAGGACCTTAATCTCTTAAGAGACCAAAAAGAGAAGGCCAGCTGCATCAGAGACAACAAAAACGGGATAGCTGCACCCCATTTTTGGACCTCTAATTTCTTTAATTTCATTAACCACCACACAACCGTCTTCCCCTCTAACTCCATCTCCCTGAACCTAATGCCTTTCCCTTTTTACATGAATCTTTATTCTCTCGAAAATACAAAATATACACACACACAAACTAAAAAACAGAAAACAGAGTGAGTGAACGGACAACAAAAGACAAGGAACGATCGAAAATCCAAAGAGAAAATTAAGAGAAGGACACGAAGCAGAGGGAACGGGGGGGTCGAGGAGGTTCCGCTGGGTGTTGTTCGAGTTTCTATTGCGATTTATTCGATCCGATTTTAATAGATGTAGTTCAGTTTTGCTGTTGGAATCTCTTGTGTGTACTACTCGGAGGAAATTTTTAATCGGAAAGCTTGTCTAAAGGTTCGATTCTTACTCTGCTTCCTGAATGTTTATTGTGTGATTTTGCTTAATATCATACTTAGTATTTGATATATTGCTTATTGCTCTGTTTTAATAACGTCTTGTTATTGGTTTGCTCTCTTTTGTTCTTGTTGTTTAAGTTTAATATGTGTTTGAATTTGCAATGGCTAAGATGAATTTATAATTACCGTTGCAATTCTTTATTAAGAGATACTGTAAGGCTTCAAGATTACCATTTTTGTGACGGAAAGTTAAATTAATTAGTTAATGATTGGTTGGTGGCTTAGATTGTGAAACAAGTATTATGCCATGGGAGTTAGGCTCGGATTAAAGAAAGTTGAATTTAAGAGTGAATGTCCATGGGATAGTTTATTTCTTTTTATTTATTTATTTATTTATTTAATCTGGATCACTAGCATCATGTTTAGGTCGACCATACTCGGGTAGGAAAAGTTTAGGTTTTCTTTTTCTCTTTTATTTGAGGTAAGAGGTCGTTCTCTTAGTTTAATTTATCCGGGGAATGCCTCGAAGGATTTGTATATATGTTATTCCAGGCAATGCCCCGTAGTATTCTGTAATTGGAGGCCGAAAACGAACTCATAGTACTTTTATTCTTATTTTATTTTCATTTTTCTTTTATTATGTGGGAATAACTTCGAGCCTCTTGTGTGTTTATTTTTCTTTTATGTGTTTAGTTTTACCTCAATTCAAATATTTTAAAAGCCGATTTGATCAAGTGCGCAACCGTACTAGTTATGGGACTTGGGGAGTGCCTAACACCTTCTCCCCGAGTCAAATGAACCCCCTTACCCGAATCTCTGGTGCAGACTTAGTTTTGGAGTCTAACGTTTTTCAAAGGGAAAAATTATTTTTAAAAACGGTGACCTGACACACCGAAACCAATGTCAGGTGGCGACTCTGAAAAGTCCTTTTGAACACAAATTTTTGTCATTTTCTAATTGGAAAACCCTTTTAGCTTTACTAATCTTTTTATTTATTTTAAGAGGGTTAGTGAGGTTGTAAAAACGGGGTGTGACAGCTCTGGCGACTCTGCTGGGAAATTGCAGGTTCGAGCTGATACTTGATCTCGTTGGCTTTTAGGATTTTCGGTTAAGGTATTTTTTTTATTTGGTTTGTTTGTCTTATTTCCTGTTTTGTTAGTTATTTGTTTATCGCTTTTCCTTATGTGTTTACTGCTTTATAACTATCATCATTTGCATAACCATGGGTCTTCTTTCTGCAACAAATCTTCTAGAGTACGTTTGAGCGTACACGGCCTTTTTGTGAGTCACACGTATCTTTAGGGGTGGCGTGGGAGCGTGGAGTGGGCAGACAGCTAGAGCAGCCGCCATCGACCACGTACCGCCCTACATTGTCTTGTTAGTGAACCCTAAGCTTAGGTCAGCCTTTAGGCTATTCTTATTTGCATCATGTCATTTAGACCTAGTAGGGCTCAGTTCTAGGTACCGTGTCCCTTTTTAGGAGGCCTATCCAAATTATGTCAAAACAGGCCCATGGCCTAGAAAGACATTCAATCATCCATGTGTGCTACAAGCTGCATTCTTTAAGGGTAAAATGGTCATTTGGTGGACCAATGATAGTTGAGGGCAAATAAATAAGAAAAGAGGGTGAAGTATAAAAATGAAGTAAGTAGGGCCCAGTTATGATTTTCTTTCACAACTTTTTCAAGAAAAAGACAGAAAAAATGAATGAAAATAAAAAAAAAATCCAAAAAAGATTTGCACTTTCCCATCATTTTCCAAAAATTAAAAAAAAAAGAAAAAGAAAATCCAAAAAAGATTTTACATGTTTCATCATTTTTCAAAAAAAAAAGACAAAATATATTTTCTTTAAATTGGTGTTCTTTTTAAATTATATCTCATATCCAATCTTCCCGAACTACGCATAACTGATTCTTGTCTTTAGGGACAAGATACGTAGGCAGCCCACATAGGACCCGATCTTCCTAGTGAGTCTTAGGTTTTTGGCTTCGCGGGGTCTTAGCCAAATCTTGCATGTTTAGCCACATTCGGCCACATCGGCCGTTTTTTGCAGAATAGGGATATTCTCTCAAATTAGTTTGTTATCCCATATCTTAGAGTCTTTTGTCTTGAACAAGGTGTCCTTTCAGCTTTAAGGGCATTCCTGTTGAATTTGTATGTCTAGCCACTTTTGGCCACATCGGCCACTCTTGCAAAATGGAGTCATTTCCGCAAAAGTGGTTCATTGATCCATGTCTCAGAATCTTGAGGTCACAACTAAGTGTACCACTACCTTAAGGTCTATCCTTTTGAGTTTGCATCTTTAGCCATTTCTGGCCATATCGATCACTTTTGCAAAATGGAGCATTTTCGCAAATTAATTTTGGACCATGATATTGGGAGTTTGAATCCATATAAGCCTTAGTGAGGCATTTTCCATGTCTATGAGGTCAATCTTGTTGAGTTTACACTTCTAGCCACTCTTGGCCACATAGGTTAATTTTCACAAATAGCTCAATCGTGTCTTGCATGTGTCCCGTAGGAGGTGTTGTGGCGTTGCATAGTGTCTTGAGTCTATAACTCTATTTGGTCTTGTTTTTCTCATTCAGTTTTGGATCAATGTACCAGAGCTCGAGCATGACAAATACCCCGGAACCATTGCATTTGGAAGCTTGTTTGAAGAGACTTTTTATATTTTGAGTCCATTTTCATATTTTCTTTTACTTTCTTGTCTCATCTAGTAGTTTTAAGTCTTTTAGGTGGTGTAAGAGTTTTTCAAGTCTTTTGTCATCGCACTTTCCATTTGTATTCGAAAACAAAAAAATAGTTATAAATGAAAAATCCAAAAAAAAATATTTTTTTAGTTTATTTTGTCCACTACTTTTTCAGAACTACGCTTGATCTGATTTATGTGGAACATGAAACGTAGGCAACCTACATAGGGTTCGATCAAATCATTATTTTAAAATTTTTTAAAAAAAAAAAGAGAGAAAAGTTGTGGGATGTTGTCACACCTCCTTTTTCCGCACCCGCGGGGGGCACAGGGGAGTTTTTTCCAATTAAAGGACAATCGAAACGGGATTTATTTATTTATTTCAGAGTCGCCACTTGGGAGATTTAGGGTGTCCCAAGTCACCAATTTTAATCCCGAAGCGAGGAAAATGATGACTCCATATTACAGTCTGCGTACCAGAAATCCGGATAAGGAATTCTGTTAACCCGGGAGAAGGTGTTAGGCATTCCCGAGTTCCGTGGTTCTAGCACGGTCGCTCAACTGTTATATTCGGCTTGATTATCTGATTTTATACAAGTCTGAACTTATGTGCAAAATTTAACTTTTAACCGCTTTTATCATTTACTGTTTTTATCAAGAATTGCAACGTTGTGAAAATGTATCTCGAACCGCGTTACAATCAATGTACCCGCGGTCGTCGACACACTTTGACTCCGTTGAGATTTGGATTTGGGTCACATCAATGTGCACCCGAGTTTAAGGAAATTAAATTGTTAAAGGCGCGCCTAAAGCGACTAGCGTATTTATTTTGGGTAAGACCGTGGAATTTTACTAAATGGTCCATCCCGAAGTCTAAATAATTTTTAAAGCAAATATTTACTGAGGGCCCCGCAATTGTATTTTATTTGGCGAGGCTCATCTCATTCTTATTATTTTTTTTTTTTCAAAAAAAATGAATTTGCGACGTCATGGACACGCATCTCGAACCACATCGCAATCAATGTACCCGTGATTAGAAACACATTTCGAATCCGTCGAGATTTGGATTTGGGTCACATAAATGTACACCCGAGTTTAGGAAGGTAAGGTTTATTAAAGCGTATCCTAAAGAGACTAACGTGTTGTTATTTTAGGAGGGTTGTGAGATTTGCTAAACAACCCGTCCTGGAAACTAAATGCTTCAATAATTTACATTAAACAAGGGCCCCGCATCTGCGTGTTTTGTTTATTTTCATCGAGGCTCATCTCGTTCTTATTTTAAAAGGATATCCTATAGCAACTACGTTTCTTGTCGTGTTCGTCTCTATCAATTGAAAACGGTGGATAATCCTAATTAATTACATGCTTGCAAGTTGTTTGTAATGGAATTCGGAGATGCTTAACAACAAGTCGGGGCCGAAGCTGCGTGCACAGTCGGCCAAACAAATAATCCTGGGCCCAAATCCAGCCCACGCGCGGTTGGCCAGACCTGGGCCGCTGCTCGCTCGATGCGGGCCTGCCTGATCTGTCCTCGACCTGGGCTCGACCCTTGTGAGGTTGAGGAGTGCAGGCTTGCGCCGTTTATTTTTAGGCAATGGTTTGCCAATTATAGGGGGACAATTTATCAAAAGGACACAAAATTAACTAACATGGATAGTTCTATGTATTTAAAGCCATGCTAACCTTATAAAACCTAAGATACAACCTACTGCATTGGGGACCCTTTTATCTATCAGCCTACATATACAAACTAACATTCAATCACCATATATTGATATCTACTGGGCACACAGGCTACCTTCAGTATCTAAACAAGAATGTAAACTATTATACATTAAATGAGGTTCAATATAACAGTCTATGTACGAAATAAACAACTTCAGCTCTTCTCTTTTATATTCATGCTTAAACTCTCAAGTTACATTGGCACTGTTAATCGCGTACCTGGTATAGCAAAGCAGAAGAAGAAGGAGAATTGTCAGCTGAGGGGTATGCGGCAAATACAACAACAGCAGATAAACAGCAATAACACAGCAACAATCCAACAACCACAAATGTTTTCCACAGCCCACAAACAACCAGCAATATTTCCCAGAACAAAGAAAACCAGCAAATAGTCGAGCACCAAATGAGCAATCCCAGGAAAGAGTGATGAAACAACAGCAATACCAGAGTATTCAATGCAGCAACACCAACAGTTCAACAATCACAAGCAGCTCAGTCAATGCAAACCACAGAACTTGGCCGAGACAGCTTGACCGATATGAACTCTTATACAACTTTTCAGACAGTGTTTGGTTACAGTGTTTACTGGAAATTAACTTATGTTTTCAGTCTTTTCTTTAAACTCACAAGACCTCTCCTCAGACTAAAAATTTTCCAGCCTTTTGTTTTTTTCTCTTTCTGAAGACTAAAAGTCCAGCCTAAGACTCCAAACTCCAGCCTTTTCTCCCTTTTTTCTGAAGACTAAAAGTCCAGCCTAAGACTCAAAACTCCAGCCTTCTTTAAGTTATCAAATGGCCTATTTATAGTCCAAATGAAACAGTACAGCTGAGCTGCCTGCCCTGCCAATTGGCAGAATGCCCATACCCTTTAAGCCCATGCCTAAGCATCTTTGGTGCCAGCCCCTTTGTTCCCCACGCCTGGTCTTTGTTTAATCAAGAGTTATGGGCTCGTTTTATTTATTCATTTTAAGCCCCATACTCTTATGTCTTGTCCCCCCATTGGCATTAGTTTAATCCTAATTTAGTACCCCATTTGTCAGCTCACTTAAACTAATTACTTCTGTTCTTTTTAACACCCCAGAATACCCCTGTCAACCTTGATTATTACTGCCCCTGCCTATTGCAGCATCAGGGCATTTTTTGAACTGATGAAAGTTCGAACTCAAGACTGCCTGGGCTGAACCTTTTCAGTCAGTTTTACAGTGCAAACGACCCATTTCAAACAATCCTGGGTCATACAGTCAGTGGCAAAGCTCAATTAGTCATGCGACATTATTAGCTCATTCGGTTTATTAGTTATAGAAAACTAATCGACGACATTTATCGAGTCGACTATACTAATTATAGCAGGTAATAATCAATCGCTCACATAAACAATACATTTAGGGACCTAAAGGGCATCAGACAATTTTTGTTCAATTACTGGGGCCTATATGAGTTAACTTATCTGACGATTAAACTAATCGACGATCATGTTTATCACAGAGTACATTCAGAATCATACACAGAACACAATCGACCAAATAAAAAGGTCTTTACAGAGAAGAAAGAAATCCGGATGAAAAATAACAAAAATAACAAACAAACACAACGAAACATGCTGACCACTTAATCAAAACTAACACAAAAGAAAGGAAAACTTACCGAAAATGTTTAAATCAAACAGACCCAAATCTGATTCAACTTCGAACTTCTGAGGCCGAACAAACTTTAATCAGGGTGTTCTCACATGAGAACACCTTGATTAAGGTCTATTAGACCTCAAACCCATGTCCAAACCGGCCGGATTCCCCAGGTGCATGTGTTCTAAAGTCTGGATTTCCAGATCTGATTTTTAGGGAGTTGTGGGTAGATTCGGACCAAACCAAGCTTGGTTTGGTCACGAGGAAAGTCAGGGGAGTGTCTGGTATGAAGATGGGATGGTTTGGCATAGATCCGGGTTCGACTCAAATCTTCAAATGAAGATTCGAGACGAACGGAAGTGATTCGAGGCTCGTGGTTAGTGGATTTGTGTTCAGGACAGTGAGGTGGTCCTAGGGTGTTCAGGAGGCGGTCACCGGCGTTCGTGCCGCCGGGTTCTGGTGAAAGGGAAGCTAGGGCGGCTGCTAGGGTTTGGGGGGCTTCAGTGTTTGGATGAAGACGATGAGTGGGGGGTTAGAATAGGGGGCGTGGGGTGTGATAGGAGGCTTATATACGGGGAGGCTGATTCAATCCTGGCCGTTGGATTGATTAAAATTGATGGCCAGGATTGGGTAGGCTAGACCATACGGTGCCGTTTGGTTAATCAAGGGGTCGGTCAAAAACGGGAATGGGTCGGGTCATGAGGGCTAATAAGGGCCATCGGATCAATGGAAATGAACGGCCCAGATTAACCGTCCCTGAAACGACGTCGTTTCAGGAGGTGCCTGGGCAGGCCTGGTTCGGACCGGGTCAGATCGTTGGTTTGGGCCTATTTTTGGTTTATTTCCTTGGCCCAAACCGCTTCCTTCATTCTTTTCTCCCTTTCTTTTTTCCTTTTTCCTTTTTTTTTCTAATCTTAAAACTAAAAAATAAAAATGAAATTCAAACAAACATAATTATCAAAATATTTAAATAGGTTAAATCGCACCCTAGAATATTTTTGTGAATTTTTCTTTTACTGAATGAATTATGGTCTAATTACCAGGACATACACATTTTGTATTTTGTTTAATAATGTAAAAATGGACAAAATGGACAGAACCACACATGACTAACAGCACATGTTACGGAAACTTGAAAATTGTACAGCGAGGTCCTTTGTTACTATTTCTTTTGGAGTGACTGTCCGTGAAGCAAAAATCACGTGCTTACAGCTGCCCTTCTTTGCACGAAGACACGGAGGGTTTTCGCGCAAAGATAAAGCGAGCGATTTTTGCCCGTCCGAATACTCCGTGTGAAGCATTTTTGAAAGAGATTTGACCGAACCTTTGCTTCAGAGGTTTCCTACATATCCTGGGCTGAAACAGGAATCAGGTCAATGTAGTTCGGGAAATTTTGGTAGCTGGGACTACCATGTGACTGTATTGCGTGCTGCTGTTGTGCGCTGTTGTATACTGCTGTAGGATGCTACTGCTCAACCGATCTCCCTATTACATTGCTCTAAAAGGAAAACAAGAAGCTAAGCTAAATTGAGGATCCTGAAATCTTATCCATCTTCAACTTGTTCTTGTTGCTTTGCTTTCTTGTCGGCTAACACTCTCCTCCGATGCCTTTATCTTGTGACTTTGGGAGATGATGCTGGTCCTTTGCTGACGTTTGAATGCCAGTTTGCATTACTTTTCTTGATCCGCTGGGGACACGGCTTTCTTCTTTAAATCTTCCAATGGTTTCTTCAGTGGTATGCTTCTTCATCAGCATTGTTATACTGGGCATGCTACAACGTTCCCAAACTACTTCTTTTGAGACGCGTTCCTTCTTCCCTTTGAATGTGCGCTTGCTTTTGCAGTTGTCTGCTTCTTGGTGCTGGGGATTTTATTGTTTCCCGTTTGGGGATCTCTGTTGTAACCTTCTGTCTTCAGGTGGGGTGACTGATTCCAAAATCTAGAGCTGAATGTATTCCCGCATTATACTGGTGGGCGACCTAGAACTTAAAAGTATTCCCGCATTATACTGGTGGGCGACCTAGAACTTAAAAGTATTCCCGCATTATACTGGTGGGCGACCTAGAACTTAAATGTATTCCCGCATTATACTGGTGGGCGACCTAGAACTTAAAAGTATTCCCGCATTATACTGGTGGGCGACCTAGAACTTAAATGTATTCCCGCATTATACTGGTGGGCGACCTAGAACTTAAAAGTATTCCCGCATTATACTGGTGGGCGACCTAGAACTTAAATGTATTCCCGCATTATACTGGTGGGCGACCTAGAACTTAAATGTATTCCCGCATTATACTGGTGGGCGACCTAGAACTTAAATGTATTCCCGCATTATACTGGTGGGCGACCTAGAACTTAAATGTATTCCCGCATTATACTGGTGGGCGACCTAGAACTTAAATGTATTCCCGCATTATACTGGTGGGCGACCTAGAACTTAAAAGTATTCCCGCATTATACTGGTGGGCGACCTAGAATTTAAAAGTATTCCCGCATTATACTGGTGGGCGACCTAGAACTTAAAAGTATTCCCGCATTATACTGGTGGGCGACCTAGAACTTAAATGTATTCCCGCATTATACTGGTGGGCGACCTAGAACTTAAATGTATTCCCGCATTATACTGGTGGGCGACCTAGAACTTAAAAGTATTCTCGCATTATACTGGTGGGCGACCTAGAACTTAAAAGTATTCCCGCATTATACTGGTGGGCGACCTAGAACTTAAATGTATTCCCGCATTATACTGGTGGGCGACCTAGAACTTAAAAGTATTCCCGCATTATACTGGTGGGCGACCTAGAACTTAAATGTATTCCCGCATTATACTGGTGGGCGACCTAGAACTTAAAAGTATTCCCGCATTATACTGGTGGGTGACCTAGAACTTAAAAGTATTCCCGCATTATACTGGTGGGCGACCTAGAACTTAAATGTATTCCCGCATTATACTGGTGGGCGACCTAGAACTTAAAAGTATTCCCGCATTATACTGGTGGGCGACCTAGAACTTAAATGTATTCCCGCATTATACTGGTGGGCGACCTAGAACTTAAATGTATTCCCGCATTATACTGGTGGGCGACCCTAGAACTTAAAAGTATTCCCGCATTATACTGGTGGGCGACCTAGAACTTAAAAGTATTCCCGCATTATACTGGTGGGCGACCTAGAACTTAAATGTATTCCCGCATTATACTGGTGGGCGACCTAGAACTTAAAAGTATTCCCGCATTATACTGGTGGGCGACCTAGAACTTAAAAGTATTCCCGCATTATACTGGTGGGCGACCTAGAACTTAAATGTATTCCCGCATTATACTGGTGGGCGACCTAGAACTTAAATGTATTCCCGCATTATACTGGTGGGCGACCTAGAACTTAAAAGTATTCCCGCATTATACTGGTGGGTGACCTAGAACTTAAAAGTATTCCCGCATTATACTGGTGGGCGACCTAGAACTTAAAAGTATTCCCGCATTATACTGGTGGGCGACCTAGAACTTAAAAGTATTCTCGCATTATACTGGTGGGCGACCTAGAACTTAAATGTATTCCCGCATTATACTGGTGGGCGATCTAGAACTTAAAAGTATTCCCGCATTATACTGGTGGGCGACCTAGAACTTAAATGTATTCCCGCATTATACTGGTGGGCGACCTAGAACTTAAATGTATTCCAACTGTTTCCCCGTTCTTCCGAGAAAATTTTCGACAATCGGCAGAAAATTTTCTGCCCCGGTTTTTGGTGACTTCCGTGGCGTTGCATCTTGCTGCCCTCATCAATCCTCTGTTCCCCTGCAACAGACAAAAGGATTTGGTCAGTTTTAATCGTGGTGGTAGAGGGTGCCTTTCTGGCGAGCAATTTTCTCTCTTCCTCTTTTCTTGCTCTTTGTCCCCATAATTGGTTGGCGGGCAAAGTTGCCTGTTGGGGGTCTCTAGCCGGCTGGGGATTGGTTTTATCCCCTTTTCTTCTTTCTCTTTAAACACATGATGTGGGAGTCTGCTTCTAACTCCTGAAACCACTCCCTTTTGGAGCTTACTTCTTCCAAAATTTCCGGGAACAATCACTGCATTGCCCGGGACCGGCCTTTAAGACTGTTTGTATTATCCTGCACTGGATGAATTCCCCTTTGGTTCCTGGTAGTAAGCTTTGAAAAATCCTTTAAAGACACTTTTTTAGGAAAAGAAATAAAGATATGGAAAAGAGAAAAACTTTCTGAACCAATATTTTGTGGGAGGAGACAATCCACAGAACTTATCTGGAGGACAAAACTGGTCCCCGTGATCATGGCGTGCACCATAGATTCCGACCCAGTCTATTTGTATCGATTGATTTGCTCGATGGTTTGACTTGCTGGGGATGATAAAGGAGTGTTCACTTCGTTTCGAATGTGGTAGCTTTGCTGATCTGTCTTGTCGCCCCATAGTGCCCTTCGAGGGGTTTTCACTAATGAGACTCTCTCTTTTCTCTCATCTCCCGGCGCCTTATGGTGCCTGTGAAGGTTTTCACCAATAAGACTCTCTCATTTCATAGCCCTCATCTTACATCGCCTCTCGGTGCCTGTGAAGGTTTTCACCGATAAGGCTCTCTCATTTTATTTCTTTCGAGGATCCGGGGTGTTGTAGATACGACCCTCTCTTCCGGGGATTCCTTTGACTATCAACTCATTCCTAGTCTTACGATCCCCTTCTTTGCTGGGGATCAGTGTATTACTCTTGGCCTTATTTGCCGGATTTGGCATCTCTCGAACATTGATCGGGAGGTCTTTTTGGATGTTGATGTTGGTTTTGGTGTGGAGTTAAAGAAAGGCTATGAAAAATGAAAATAATTTGATGGGTGATGTGCTACAACTTTTGGAATCAAACCTTTGTTGGAATTTTTAAAACATAACTTCTGCCCCAGTTTTCTTGCTTGGGGAATTTATTTATTTTTTACTCTTATGTTGTGCTACGTGCGTTACGCACGCTGTGTCTATTATGCACACTATGTACATTATGCATCCTATATTTATTATGATGCATACTATGACCGAGCCGTGAGGCGCCTACGTATCCTCTTTGAGGAATCAGGTCAAACGTAGTTCCCACCGGTTTTATATTCCTTGATTTTTCTTTTCTTTCTCTTCATTTTCTTTTCCTTTTCTTTTTCTTTTCTTTTCTTTTCCTTTCTTTTTTTTTTTTTTTCGTATCTTTCCCATTAGTGATTCCAAAAGAGGGGTATTGAAAGAATTTGCTCAAGGCTCAAAGGGGGAAGCGAGGGTTAAAAGTGTTTGGATAGAAGAAAGAATTGCCTCCGTCATCTCATTATTCAACAAATGCCAAATACAAACAAATAAACCAAAATTGCCATAATTTAAAGAAATTACGCATAATATCTCTTGACTGCATCTGAATTGATAGCCATGTCGACACATCTACCTTCGACATCTGTCAAACACAAAGCACCGTTGGACAATATTCTGGTCACGATATAAGGCCCTTGCCAATTTGGGGCGAATTTGCCTTTTGCCTCGACCTGATGTGGGAGGATCTTCTTTAACACCTGCTGCCCTACCTCAAACTTCCTGGGGCGCACCTTCTTGTTATATGCTCTTGCCATTCTCTTCTGATACAGTTGACCATGGCACACTGCTGCCAATCTTTTCTCATCTATCAGGCTCAACTGTTCCAAGCGAGCTTTGATCCATTCATCATCATCAATTCCGGCTTCAGCGACAATTCGGAGGGACGGAATTTCGACCTCCGCTGGTATCACGGCCTCAGTTCCATACACCAACAAATAAGGAGTTGTGCCTATGGAAGTCCGGACGGTAGTGCGGTAACCCAACAAAGCAAAGGGCAATTTCTCGTGCCACTGTCTGGACCCTTCCACCATTTTTCGCAGTATCTTCTTGATATTCTTATTGGCTGCTTCGACTGCTCCATTTGCCTTAGGACGATATGGGGTGGAATTGCGGTGTGTAATCTTGAATTGTTGGCATACCTCTTTCATCAGGCTGCTATTGAGATTCGCACCGTTATCCGTGATGATCACTTTTGGGATCCCAAATCTGCAGATGATATGGGAGTGAACAAAGTCCACCACTGCCTTCTTGGTTACCGACTTGAAGGTTTTAGCCTCAACCCATTTGGTGAAGTAATCAATGGTCACTAGAATGAACCTGTGACCGTTGGACGCTGCTGGCTCGATGGGCCCAATGACATCCATGCCCCAGGCCACAAACGGCCAAGGTGCTGACATCGTATGTAACTCTGTTGGCGGAGAATGAATCAAATCTCCATGTATCTGGCACTGATGGCATTTCCTCACAAAAGTGATACAGTCGCGTTCCATGGTGAGCCAATAACACCCTGTTCGAAGGATCTTTCTTGCCAATACATATCCGCTCATGTGTGGTCCGCAAACTCCCGCATGTACCTCTTCCATAACCGTCGTTGCTTGACTGGCATCTATGCATCTCAACAATCCCAAATCCGGGGTTCTTTTGTACAATACTCCTCCGCTGAGGAAGAAACCATTCGACAAACGCCGAAGGGCTCTTTTTTGGTCTCCAGAGGCATGTTCTGGATATATCCCCATTCTGAGGTATTCCTTGATATCATGAAACCAGGGTTCGCCATCTGCTTCTTCTTCTATGGTATTGCAGTAGGCGTGCTGATCACGGACTTGGATATGCAGAGGATCAACATACATTTTGTCAGGGTGGTGCAGCATTGATGCTAAGGTGGCTAAGGCATCTGCAACCTCATTGTGAACTCTCGGGATGTGTTTGAACTTCACCGATCGAAATTGCTTGCTCAGATCATGCAAGCATTGTCGGTATGGTATGAGCTTTAGATCTCGTGTTTCCCATTCACCCTGAATTTGATGTACCAAGAGGTCCGAGTCTCCCAAGACCAAGACGTCTTGGACATCCATGTCAGCAGCCAAGCGCAGACCCAGAATGCAAGCCTCATATTCGGCCATATTGTTGGTGCAATAGAAGCGCAGTTGGGCCGTAACAGGATAATGCCGTCCTGTTTCAGAAATGAGTACTGCCCCTATTCCAACCCCTTTTGCGTTTGCAGCTCCATCGAAGAAAAGCTTCCAACCCGGTTCCTCGGGTAATTCCAACTCATTCGTATGCATCACCTCTTCGTCAGGAAAATACGTTCTTAAGGGCTCGTATTTCTCATCAACGGGATTCTCTGCCAAATGGTCTGCCAGTGCCTGGGCTTTCATGGCCGTCCTTGTCACGTAGATGATATCAAACTCTGTGAGCAGAATTTGCCATTTTGCCAACCTTCCCGTGGGCATAGGTTTCTGAAAGATATACTTCAATGGGTCCAAGCGGGATATGAGATAAGTAGTATATGAAGACAGGTAGTGCTTCAACTTCTGAGCTACCCAAGTCAGGGCGCAGCATGTTTTCTCGAGTTGAGTGTACTTGACCTCATGCACTGTGAATTTCTTGCTAAGATAGTAGATGGCCTGCTCCTTCCTCCCTGTGTCATCATGTTGCCCCAGTACACAACCAAATGAATTTTCCAAGACCGTCAGGTAAAGGATTAGGGGTTTCCCGGGCTTAGGCGGGACCAATACGGGTGGATTAGACAGATACCCTTTGATTTGGTCGAAAGCCTCCTGACACTCTGCCGTCCAACCTACTGCAGCATCCTTTCTCAGTAGCCGAAATATGGGCTCACAAGTTGCTGTGAGTTGAGCGATGAACCTGCTGATGTAATTGAGTCTACCCAGCAAACTCATTACCTCTGTTTTGTTCCTTGGCGGTGGCAAGTCTCGGATGGATTCAATTTTGGATGGGTCTAACTCAATCCCCCGTCGACTGACGATGAATCCTAGCAACTTTCCTGATGGAACCCCGAATGCGCATTTGGCCGGGTTAAGCTTGATATCATACCTCCGGAGTCTTTGGAAAAATCTCCTTAGGTCTGCCACATGGTCCTCCTGACGCCAAGATTTGATGATCACATCATCGACGTACACCTCTATTTCTTTGTGTATCATGTCATGAAACACAGCAGTCATTGCTCGCATGTACGTTGCCCCAGCGTTCTTTAACCCGAACGGCATTACCCGATAGCAGTAGGTTCCCCATGGCGTAATAAACGCTGTCTTCTCAGCATCCTCTTCGTCCATTAGGATCTGATGATAACCCGCATAGCAATCCACAAAGGATCCGATCTCGCGCCCAGCGCAATTATCGATCAGGATATGAATGTTGGGTAACGGGAAATTGTCCTTGGGACTTGCTTTGTTGAGGTTGCGGTAGTCGACGCACACCCTGATTTTTCCATCCTTCTTTGGGACTGGTACCACATTGGCCAACCACTCGGGATATCGAGTGACCCGAATGACCTTCGATTGCAACTGCTTAATCACTTCTTCTTTGATCTTTACACTCATTTCTGTTTTAAATTTCCTTAGTTTTTGCTTGACCGGAGGGTATGCCGGGTCAGTGGGTAGTTTGTGAACCACTAAATTGGTGCTCAATCCAGGCATATCATCATAGGACCATGCAAAAACATCTTTGAATTCCCTGAGAGTTTCGATCAATTCTGCTTTGACATTCGGCTCAATGTGGATGCTAATTTTGGTCTCTTGGATGTTATCAGCGTCTCCTAGGTTTACAGCCTCAGTGTCATTTAGGTTAGGCTTGGGTTTCTCTTCAAATTGGCACAGTTCTCGGTTTATTTCTTTGAAGGCTTCCCCTTCGTCACCTTCGGATTCATTATCACAAACGACCTCTTGCATCATTGAGTCAGATTTAGCTTGATTATTTAGACTAGGTCGAAGATCCGCTGTGCATGCCATGTCATTAGGACCACTAAAAAGAGAACTGTTCAGAAAGAAAAGGAACAAAACAAGAAATTAAAATGGGACAAAGAAAAGAACTTTATTAAATTTGCAGGATAAAAAGGGTTCACACTTTTACAAAACGGGAGTAAAATTTGGATTACACCCTTGAATAATCCGATCAAACAAATAAACAAACAAAACATTAATCAAAGCCTACTACCAAGACTCCCCTCGGACAGGAAGAGGAGTAACCGTCCAATTGTTGGTCTTGGCCTCGGGCCCCACGAATTGTATCTCTGCTCTGCTGGAACCCTCTCCAGCTTCCACCATACTGACATCCGCGAATAGTCTCTCAAAACTTTGATTCAGGTCTTCACTTATGCCGATCAAAGGTCCTCGGATCTTTGGGATCGCTGACCCCTTGGCACTAGCTTTAACAAAAGACCTTGAGAGGCGTGGCACTGGTTTAGGCAGAAACCAAACTCTCTTCTTCATTTTTCGCGCTTGCTTCCTGTCTGCTGCGGTTGGTTTGAACCCCAACCCGAAAGTTTCCAGATTCTTAGGAAGGGAGACAGGTTGGACTATCCCTTGAAGTTCAACTCCCAGGCCTTTGCCCGGCACAAACCCATTACCCAGCATTTCTGATATCATCATGACTGTTGCGGCAGCTACCCTAGGGTGCGGGATGATTTCTCCTTCAGAAATTTTGTTGGCCGACCCTGTATCGAGAATCTGGTAGGCCCAGGGACCCTTGTCATCAGTGGTCTCTATGAAAGGCACAATGGTTCCGCCCATGGTGCCTGTTGTATCCTCGCCGTGCAATACGACCTCTTGTCTTTCCCACTCGAACTTTACTGTCTGATGTAGGGTGGAAGGCACCGCTTTAGCTGCGTGAATCCAGGGTCGTCCTAACAGCAAGTTGTAAGATACTGTGGCGTCCAATACCTGGAATTCCATGGTAAACAGGACCGGGCCAATGGTTAGTTCAAGTACAACATCCCCCACAGTGGCTGTTCCGTTTCCGTCAAACCCTCGGACACAGATGCTATTCTCCCGGATTCTTCCACGGTCAATCTTTAACTGGTCCAGGGTGGATAATGGACAAATATTGGCGCTTGAGCCATTATCCACCAATACTCGGGTTACCACCGAGTCTTCACATTTGACAGCTAGGTATAGAGCTTTGTTATGCTCCGTACCTTCCACCGGCAGGTCATCATCTAAGAATGTCACTCTGTTCACCTCGAAAATCTTGCTAGCAATGGTTTCCAGGTGGTTTACAGAAATCTCACTGGGTACATGGGCCTCGTTCAATATCTTTAACAGGGCCCGGCGATGTTCCTCGGAATGGAGGAGTAAGGACAATAGTGAGATCTGGGCAGGTGTTTTTCTCAGCTGCTCAACCACAGAATAGTCTTGCACTTTCATCTTCCTCAGGAAGTCTTCAGCCTCTTCTTCTGACACTGGCTTCTTGGTTGCCACTGGGTTGGTTTTTCTTAACTCCACCGGAGCAAAACATCGACCTGATCGAGTCAGCCCTTGCGCTTCACAACTGACTTCTTCCACCTGTTTTCCTTGGTACGTCACCACTGCTTTTTCATATTTCCAGGGCACAGCCCTGCTGTCAAGCATAGGCAGTTGGACCACCGGCTTTATGGTTACCCGTTCTCTACATACCCCTTTCAACACGACCGCCGGTGTGGGCAGGATCCCTGGTATTACCAACTTACTTGGCTCGGGTTTGCTTGCTATGACGGACGGGTTCTTCCCCCATAATACTACCGGCTTGACACCTTCTCCCTGCGACTGTACATTTGTTCCTCCACTGGTTAAGACTTCTTTTGGGGCAGCTTGGATCATCATCACTGTTTGTGAGGGTTTTCTTAATTCACCTCCCTCACACACCAACTCAATCATGTGAGCTTCGTGGTGCGCTGGCAGCGGGTTTTGGTTGATGTTAGGAGCCTCCGGTGTCTGGACCTCGATCTTATTGGTGTCAATAAGATCCTGTATGGCATGCCTTAACTTCCAGCACTTCTCGGTATCGTGCCCGAGCATCCCTGAACAGTATTCACAACTGATTGAACGATCCAAATTCTGAGGCGGGGGATTTGGTTCCCGAGTATGGACAGGACTAACCAAACCCAATTGCCGCAGCTTGTGGAACACAGCGGTGTAGGTTTCTCCCAGTTCGGTGAAGGTTCTTTGCTTCCGCAACCTGTCATTTCTGGCATCTGGATTTCCCCGGAAACCTGCCCCTGAAGGATTTCTATATGCCCTTGGTGGAGGGTAAGTGTTTTGTGGTGGTGCATATATGTTCTGGGGAGCCGGTGCGCGCCATTGCGGGCGAACCGGAGGCTGAGTGTATACCTGGGCTTGGTGTACGGAACAATGTGGTTCTCGAGGTGGGTAGAAATTTTGTGGTGGGTTGTATGGGTAGTTTGACCTGTGAGGCCTGGGTTGGTTGTAGTGCGGCCTGCCAGCCCTGGACCAACTGCCTGCCTCGATCGTGGCAACCTCTTCTTTCTTTCTTCTTAGCGCACCTCCCGTGCCGCTTTGAATAGCCTGGGTTGTGGCCTTAAGTGCCGAATAGTTTAAGATCTTGTCCGACCTCAAACCTTCTTCTATCATGACCCCTATTTTGACCACCTCGTTGAAAGATTTTCCAACCGTTGTCACCAAGTGACCAAAGTAGGTTGGATCCAATGTCTGCAAAAAGTAGTCTACCATCTCTCCCTCTCTCATGGGAGGATCGACCCTAGCTGCTTGTTCTCTCCAGCGGAACCCGAACTCGCGAAAACTTTCCCCGGGTTTCTTCCCAGTTCTCAATAACGTGAGACGGTCAGGGACTATCTCCAGATTGTACTGGAAATGACCTGCAAAAGCCTGCGCCAGGTCATCCCACGTGTACCACCTGCTGAAATCCTGCCTGGTATACCATTCCAGTGCAGATCCGCTCAGACTTTGGCCGAAATAAGCTATCAAAAGCTCATCCTTGCCTCCTGCCCCTCTCATTTTGCTACAGAATCCCCGCAAATGTGCCATGGGATCACCGTGCCCTTCATATAAATCAAACTTGGGCATCTTGAACCCAGCCGGGAGTTGGACATCTGGGAAAGGGCACAGATCTTTGTATGCCACGCTGACTTGATTGCCCAGCCCGTGTAAGTTCCTGAAGGATTGCTCCAGGCTTTTGAACTTTCTCAACACTTCATCCTGTTTAGGGGCCTTAGCCGGTTTTTCAGTCTCTGCCGGCACTTCCAAATGTGGGTTGTAAGCCTGTGGTCTGGGTGCATGGAATGTAGGCTCAGGGGGATAGTATTGGGTATCGTGAGCCTGAAACAATGGCTCACTGGTCGTTCGCTGCAAAGGGGCTGATGCAGGTCCCACAAAAATGGGAATATTGGGTGTTGGGAGAGATTGATGGGGTGGTGGAGCTTGGGAATCATGAGGGCTTCTTTCTTGATGATAGAGGGGATTTGGGCGGCTTGTGGAAGGGCCAGAGTGAGGGTACTCCGGCATGTGTCCCAGTGTTTCAGGACTCTTTTGTGTTTTGGCTAGGGCTAGTTGCATTGCATTCATTTCTAGTCCCATCCTTTCAATCTTTTCCATCGCTTCTTTTAACAACTGGCTCATCGGCCTTTCTTCCTCATTACTATTCTCTGAAGTAGTCATGCTTGTTGCTACCGGTCCTTTGGATCTGGTTTGGTATGAATGTGTTGCCAGAATTCTTTAACAACTAACTGTCTGGTATCAGACAACAACAAACTTTGTTAGTGTTAGAGCTTAACAGATTTGATCATAACACATAGAGGATGCAATGCACCTAGGCAGTTAATCGTTTCTACATGCTTTGCCTCAAACAACATACGTCATCCCGGTTTGCTCATTCATCCCTTTTTAAAGTACTTTGGGAAACCCTGTGTTTTATTTTGTATTTTTATTTTTATTTATTAAAAGCGGTCGAATCTTATGGGGATTGCCTACGTATCACGTCCCCGCGTGAATCAGACCAGGCGTAGTTCTGCCTTAAAGTAAAGAAACACACAATTCTTGTGAAATCATTGAATTCATTCTCAAAATTTTGCTATTACAAATTACATCAAGCAAGGAATAGCAATAGTACAGACTCCACGGTTTTAAACTCGGTTTAACGAAAAAGAAAACAACATATGGAAAAACAACCAAAGCCAAATAAACAGGACTTGACCAAAACTAATTCTCCAATTTAAGGGGCCGCGAGGCATCATCCGGCCTTTTCGCGGCTCTAGGTGTAAGGTCTCTTTGCAAGCTCTTCAACTCGTTCATAATCCGGCGGACGCAGCCCATGATGGAAACAAGGAGGGTCTTCCGAGGTGTTCGCTCATATGCCAAGCATTTCATGTAGATGTAATGCCCTATTTCATCAATCCTTCCCCGGATGTTGTCCCTTTCTGTGAACAAATGCCTTATCTGTTGGTTCTTCAATCCCAGTGTTTGCGCATTGTTGGCAAGCTGATCCTGGAACATCTCCATTTGCCTTTCCATTCTGGTCATTGCATCGTAATATTGCCTTCTGTCGGCTTGGGCATTTCGTGTTTGCTTGAGGATCCTTTCTCGAAGAGAGGCATTCGTTTCCCTTAATGTCCCGATGCTCAGTTCATACTCCCTTATGACTTGTTGCAGGCGCTGCCTCCGAGCCATCGCACCCTTTGCCCACTTGGTTCGCAATTTTGCTGTGCTGGCCCTGGCTTTTTCCAAATCTTCCTGGCATTCCGCAACCTGATCTTTTAACCCTGCTATCAATCTTTTATCTGCCCGGCTTCCTAGCTGGCTATTAGCCTCTTTTTTCATTCTCCGGATCTGAGCTTTGAGGATCTCGCCTTCTCTGATTAACTTGTTCTTTTCTCCCTTGTGGGCAGCAGACTGTAATTGGCACTCAAACTTCATATCCTGAACTTGTTGCTTCAGTTTGCCTGCTTTGACAAGATATTCCTGCTCTTTGGCCAACCAGCCCCACTGTTCTTGTGAAGATTTGGCAAATTCTTGCAGGTGAGGTCTTTTGGTCGGTCTTCCAGATGATGTCTCCCCTTTGTACCAGGCCTGATACCCGGGCGAAACTTCCCCTTTTGCCCGATTCATTACACAAGTATTTGCTTCTAAGTATTGACATTGGCTCCAAATTTGACGAACCCTTGCTTCAGGAAACTGGCCGTCGGGACTGATCTCGATTACCTGGATGCTCAGATCCTCGTCTTTCGGCACTATCTGATACCTCCCAAGTTGCCTTAAAACCCGATGCGGCGCGTATGGTTGAATACTTTTAAGTCCCATTAAGAGAAAATGGGGCCTGGCTGCTGGCATGTATATGACTTCGTCGATCGGTAGCCACCCTAGCGCCCACTGTATTTGACTGGCGTTGAGGGTATGGAAATATGAGGTCCATGCTATAACTCCTTCTGGTAGGTAGGTTTCATCAACTCTGGTATAGAACTCCTCTATGCAGGTCTTTCCAGCGGATCCATGGCTCAGAAACTGGGCTCGGTGACATAGGTGTTCGATCATCCACATTTGCAACAACAAATTGCAACCCTCGAAAAAGCTTCCTCCGGCTTTGCAAGAAGTGAGTGCCCGGAATATATCAGATACTATCATGGGCGCCAACGTACTATCACTCTGTGTGAGCAACGTACTGACGACCCCTGCTATCTTTATGTCAATATTCCCATCTTTTCTTGGGAATACTAGTAGTCCTAAGAAAGTTATCATGAAAGCAATTCGTCTATGTTCTTCCCACTTCTGGCGATTACCTTTGCTGCACAACTGGTTTTCTGGCTTGTCGAATCCTCCTATGTGACCATATCTTTGATATATGAAACTCATGCTGCAAAAACCTTTTGCCAAGTCAGGGTTATGAATTGTTCTGACTATCTTTAAGGAGTCCAGGAACCGGTGTACTGCTACAGCTCTTGGAGCAATCAGATATTTGTGCCTCAAAGGAGTCTCAGTGCTGCCGATATACCCTGCTATTTCTTCTAAAGTTGGGGTAAGTTCAAAATCTGAGAAACGGAAGACATTGTGCGCAGGATCCCAGTGGGGGACTAGTGCCCTTATGATATCTCCTCGTGGCCTGATATCCAACAAACTCGTGAGGCCTTTCAGATACTTCTTGATTTCATCATGCCCTTCTTTGCCCAAATCATTCCACCAGAGCCGCAATTGGAGGGGAACTTTATTCATGATTGAAAAGGGTTCAGTCGGAATCGTGCTCATTCTGCACATTTATTAATAAGATTTTAACAAACGACCCTTATCCTGATAAAAACAAAAATATATGCGATTTTTGTGAATTTTGAATTTTCGTATATATATAAAAACTTTCTAAAGATGTCAATAACGGAAAATATTTTGGATTTTGTTTCGAAAACTGGGAGCCTGAAAGGACTTTTCTAGACCTTCAGCAAGACAAATACTTTTGTCACAAATAAAGATATATATACATCTTGAAGTAAAGAAAAACTTTTGAATTTTTCATAAATATACATATATTTGCAACAAATAATAAAAGTAAAGACAACATAAGACTCCCTTTTTATTATTATTTTCATAAAAAAAAACCATTTTAAAAATAAGATCTCTTTTTTTTTTAATTTTTATGACAAGACAAACTCTATATTTCTACTGATTATTTTACTTTTTGAAAACAGAACAACGACTTTTTTTTTTTTTTTTTTTTTAAAAATTTTGGCAGAGTTTTGACAGTATTTGTTTTTTCTTCTTTTTTTCAACAATAAACAATCAACTCCTAACCGTTATTTCCCTTTTTCACAATATTCCAAATATTCAAACCGGTCAGCATGCGGGCATGAGACAAATAAATGCACGGGAAACAATAGGATGCATCAGAATGGTCTTTTCATATCAGGTTGCTAGTCCTAGACGGACCCAACCCCTGTGTTGAGTCCTCTAAGTCATATGCAACATGATGCAAATAAGCGTTCCTACTAGGGATCCGGCATGAAGTCATGTTATTCTATGTTCAAAACCTGGGTCGGTGTTCTAGACAGTGTACCCGAGCGGACAACTCGAGTTGAGGAAGGAGCTCCTTTCCGGGAACCAAAAGGCCAGCCGGCTTAGAAACTTTCCGAGCCTCTTTTATTTAGGGTATGACACTAACAGAATAGGGAGTCTCAACCAGTGAGCACATCCCCGGAGGCAAGAAGAGAAAGGTTTCGGCACAGTTTATATACAGTTCAAATAATATCAAAGCGGTAAAGGCAGCATTTAGCACATTAGGCTCAGGACATGTAATAATCAGATAATAAATAAAGCCAAATAATAACAATTATTATAAGCTCGAATTCTTAACCCTGAACCAGTGGTTCTGGGTTATGATCCCCAGCAGAGTCGCCAGAGCTGTCACACCTCCTTTTTCCGCACCCGCGGGGGCACAGGGGAGTTTTTTCCAATTAAAGGACAATCGAAACGGGATTTATTTATTTATTTCAGAGTCGCCACTTGGGAGATTTAGGGTGTCCCAAGTCACCAATTTTAATCCCGAAGCGAGGAAAATGATGACTCCATATTACAGTCTGCGTACCAGAAATCCGGATAAGGAATTCTGTTAACCCGGGAGAAGGTGTTAGGCATTCCCGAGTTCCGTGGTTCTAGCACGGTTGCTCAACTGTTATATTCGGCTTGATTATCTGATTTTATACAAATATGAACTTATGTGCAAAATTTAACTTTTAACCGCTTTTATCATTTACTGTTTTTATCAAGAATTGCAACGTTGTGAAAATGTATCTCGAACCGCGTTACAATCAATGTACCCGCGGTCGTCGACACACTTTGACTCCGTTGAGATTTGGATTTGGGTCACATCAATGTGCACCCGAGTTTAAGGAAATTAAATTGTTAAAGGCGCGCCTAAAGCGACTAGCGTATTTATTTTGGGTAAGACCGTGGAATTTTACTAAATGGTCCATCCCGAAGTCTAAATAATTTTTAAAGCAAATATTTACTGAGGGCCCCGCAATTGTATTTTATTTGGCGAGGCTCATCTCATTCTTATTATTTTTTTTTTTTCAAAAAAAATGAATTTGCGACGTCATGGACACGCATCTCGAACCACATCGCAATCAATGTACCCGTGATTAGAAACACATTTCGAATCCGTCGAGATTTGGATTTGGGTCACATAAATGTACACCCGAGTTTAGGAAGGTAAGGTTTATTAAAGCGTATCCTAAAGAGACTAACGTGTTGTTATTTTAGGAGGGTTGTGAGATTTGCTAAACAACCCGTCCTGGAAACTAAATGCTTCAATAATTTACATTAAACAAGGGCCCCGCATCTGCGTGTTTTGTTTATTTTCATCGAGGCTCATCTCGTTCTTATTTTAAAAGGATATCCTTATAGCAACTACGTTTCTTGTCGTGTTCGTCTCTATCAATTGAAAACGGTGGATAATCCTAATTAATTACATGCTTGCAAGTTGTTTGTAATGGAATTCGGAGATGCTTAACAACAAGTCGGGGCCGAAGCTGCGTGCACAGTCGGCCAAACAAATAATCCTGGGCCCAAATCCAGCCCACGCGCGGTTGGCCAGACCTGGGCCGCTGCTCGCTCGATGCGGGCCTGCCTGATCTGTCCTCGACCTGGGCTCGACCCTTGTGAGGTTGAGGAGTGCAGGCTTGCGCCGTTTATTTTTAGGCAATGGTTTGCCAATTATAGGGGGACAATTTATCAAAAGGACACAAAATTAACTAACATGGATAGTTCTATGTATTTAAAGCCATGCTAACCTTATAAAACCTAAGATACAACCTACTGCATTGGGGACCCTTTTATCTATCAGCCTACATATACAAACTAACATTCAATCACCATATATTGATATCTACTGGGCACACAGGCTACCTTCAGTATCTAAACAAGAATGTAAACTATTATACATTAAATGAGGTTCAATATAACAGTCTATGTACGAAATAAACAACTTCAGCTCTTCTCTTTTATATTCATGCTTAAACTCTCAAGTTACATTGGCACTGTTAATCGCGTACCTGGTATAGCAAAGCAGAAGAAGAAGGAGAATTGTCAGCTGAGGGGTATGCGGCAAATACAACAACAGCAGATAAACAGCAATAACACAGCAACAATCCAACAACCACAAATGTTTTCCACAGCCCACAAACAACCAGCAATATTTCCCAGAACAAAGAAAACCAGCAAATAGTCGAGCACCAAATGAGCAATCCCAGGAAAGAGTGATGAAACAACAGCAATACCAGAGTATTCAATGCAGCAACACCAACAGTTCAACAATCACAAGCAGCTCAGTCAATGCAAACCACAGAACTTGGCCGAGACAGCTTGACCGATATGAACTCTTATACAACTTTTCAGACAGTGTTTGGTTACAGTGTTTACTGGAAATTAACTTATGTTTTCAGTCTTTTCTTTAAACTCACAAGACCTCTCCTCAGACTAAAAATTTTCCAGCCTTTTGTTTTTTTCTCTTTCTGAAGACTAAAAGTCCAGCCTAAGACTCCAAACTCCAGCCTTTTCTCCCTTTTTTCTGAAGACTAAAAGTCCAGCCTAAGACTCAAAACTCCAGCCTTCTTTAAGTTATCAAATGGCCTATTTATAGGCCAAATGAAACAGTACAGCTGAGCTGCCTGCCCTGCCAATTGGCAGAATGCCCATACCCTTTAAGCCCATGCCTAAGCATCTTTGGTGCCAGCCCCTTTGTTCCCCACGCCTGGTCTTTGTTTAATCAAGAGTTATGGGCTCGTTTTATTTATTCATTTTAAGCCCCATACTCTTATGTCTTGTCCCCCCATTGGCATTAGTTTAATCCTAATTTAGTACCCCATTTGTCAGCTCACTTAAACTAATTACTTCTGTTCTTTTTAACACCCCAGAATACCCCTGTCAACCTTGATTATTACTGCCCCTGCCTATTGCAGCATCAGGGCATTTTTTATCTGATGAAAGTTCGAACTTAAGACTGCCTGGGCTGTACCTTTTCAGTCAGTTTTACAGTGCAAACGACCCATTTCAAACAATCCTGGGTCATACAGTCAGTGGCAAAGCTCAATTAGTCATGCGACATTATTAGCTCATTCGGTTTATTAGTTATAGAAAACTAATCGACGACATTTATCGAGTCGACTATACTAATTATAGCAGGTAATAATCAATCGCTCACATAAACAATACATTTAGGGACCTAAAGGGCATCAGACAATTTTTGTTCAATTACTGGGGCCTATATGAGTTAACTTATCTGACGATTAAACTAATCGACGATCATGTTTATCACAGAGTACATTCAGAATCATACACAGAACACAATCGACCAAATAAAAAGGTCTTTACAGAGAAGAAAGAAATCCGGATGAAAAATAACAAAAATAACAAACAAACACAACGAAACATGCTGACCACTTAATCAAAACTAACACAAAAGAAAGGAAAACTTACCGAAAATGTTTAAATCAAACAGACCCAAATCTGATTCAACTTCGAACTTCTGAGGCCGAACAAACTTTAATCAGGGTGTTCTCACATGAGAACACCTTGATTAAGGTCTATTAGACCTCAAACCCATGTCCAAACCGGCCGGATTCCCCAGGTGCATGTGTTCTAAAGTCTGGATTTCCAGATCTGATTTTTAGGGAGTTGTGGGTAGATTCGGACCAAACCAAGCTTGGTTTGGTCACGAGGAAAGTCAGGGGAGTGTCTGGTATGAAGATGGGATGGTTTGGCATAGATCCGGGTTCGACTCAAATCTTCAAATGAAGATTCGAGACGAACGGAAGTGATTCGAGGCTCGTGGTTAGTGGATTTGTGTTCAGGACAGTGAGGTGGTCCTAGGGTGTTCAGGAGGCGGTCACCGGCGTTCGTGCCGCCGGGTTCTGGTGAAAGGGAAGCTAGGGCGGCTGCTAGGGTTTGGGGGGCTTCAGTGTTTGGATGAAGACGATGAGTGGGGGGGTTAGAATAGGGGGCGTGGGGTGTGATAGGAGGCTTATATACGGGGAGGCTGATTCAATCCTGGCCGTTGGATTGATTAAAATTGATGGCCAGGATTGGGTAGGCTAGACCATACGGTGCCGTTTGGTTAATCAAGGGGTCGGTCAAAAACGGGAATGGGTCGGGTCATGAGGGCTAATAAGGGCCATCGGATCAATGGAAATGAACGGCCCAGATTAACCGTCCCTGAAACGACGTCGTTTCAGGAGGTGCCTGGGCAGGCCTGGTTCGGACCGGGTCAGATCGTTGGTTTGGGCCTATTTTTGGTTTATTTCCTTGGCCCAAACCGCTTCCTTCATTCTTTTCTCCCTTTCTTTTTTCCTTTTTCCTTTTTTTTTTTCTAATCTTAAAACTAAAAAATAAAAATGAAATTCAAACAAACATAATTATCAAAATATTTAAATAGGTTAAATCGCACCCTAGAATATTTTTGTGAATTTTTCTTTTACTGAATGAATTATGGTCTAATTACCAGGACATACACATTTTGTATTTTGTTTAATAATGTAAAAATGGACAAAATGGACAGAACCACACATGACTAACAGCACATGTTACGGAAACTTGAAAATTGTACAGCGAGGTCCTTTGTTACTATTTCTTTTGGAGTGACTGTCCGTGAAGCAAAAATCACGTGCTTACAGATGTGAGAAATGAGAGGAAAGAAAAGAGTGACAATTAAAAAGAAAAAGAGGAAGGAAAATGAGCGAGCCAAGAAGTACTAGAAAAAAAAAAGAGAAAATTGAAATAAACAAAATTGGGATGATGCCAAATGACCTTGTGACACTCGAAGCCATTCTAGAACCATTAATTGTTGCTAGGGGCATTGCACGCAATGTGATATTTATATCTGATAAATGCCCAAATGCTAACATGTTGACTTTGTTTTGCTCCCCTTTGTTACTTTCATTATTATCATAACAGAGGGTGGTTAGTTTGTGGCATTTTGACGAGTCATCTGTACAACATAAGGTCAAAGAGCAAGGTAGACATGGCTAGCAAAGACTTGGACACAAGAGTTGTAGACCCACCGAGGGAGAATGTCGAGTCAGAATCGAAATTGATAGAGGAGGTCCGAAGGTTGAAACATCATATGGCAAAAATGTATCAGGCCTGGATTAAGGGACATCCTCCACCTTTATTCCCTACCAACTATAAAGAAAACCATGCCTCCATTCCACCGCTGTCCCACGCCCAGATGCCCACTACTGTTTACCTTTTTCCTCAACATGCATCGGGCTTTACCCCTTACCACAATTACCTTGACACTTTCTCCTAAACTTTCCATGCTCCACCAGCCAAAACAACTGCATTCCCAGCTCCAGATACCCAATACTATGCCCCGGAACCCACCTTCAAAGTCCCAGATCCTTACTCCTACACTCCCCACCTTGAGCCTCATGTAGAAACTGACAAACCACACAAGAACGCGGAGCAAGAGGATATATTTAGGAAGGTAAAGAGTTTGGAGCGATCATTGATAAATATGCAGGGGTTAGGAAGCCAGGTGAGTGTGACTTATAAGGATTTGTGTTTGTTCCCTGATGTTCAACTGCCTGTCAGGTTCAAGATGCCCAAGTTTGACTTGTATGACGGACATGGGGATCCTGTAGCTAACCTGAGAGGTTACTGCAGTAAAATGAGAGGCATCGGGGGAAAAGATAAATTACTGATGGCGTATTTCAGCTAGAGTCTGAGATGGGCAGCTCCAGAATGGTACACCCGCCAGGACGCCAGCAGGTGGTACACATGGGACAATTTGGCTTAGGCCTTTGCTCGGCATTTTCAGTACAACATAGACATTGTCCCGAATTGCCTGTCCCGGATCGCCTGTCCCTGAACAAGGTAGAAAAGAAGCCCAGTGAAAGCTTTAGAGAATATGGGTTCCGATGGTGGGAGCAAGCTGCACGGGTCAATCCTCCGATGGAAGAAGATGAGATGGTTGAATACTCTCTTCAAGCCCTGAAGCCTACTTACTTCGGCCATTTGATCTCAGCTATTGGTAAGCCTTTCAATGATGTTGTAAAGATGGGATAAATGGTGGAAGAAGGACTGAAGTCAAGCAAGATCATGAGCTATTCTTCCTTAAAATCCATAACACGGGCAATTCTGAACGATATAGGAAGCTTGTCGGGTCAGAAGAAATATGATGATGTTGTCATGGTTGTCTCAAGATCACGACACGGCCCAACGGGTCCTCCTCACCAATATACTCAGCCTCAACCCCGACCCCAACCCCAAACCTATCCTCAAGCTCTACATAATCCACCTCAGTATTATCCTCCGAACAACGTCCAGTCATTTGTTCAACCACTAGGTCACTCCTTATGGCAAACACCAACACCACATAATACTTTTTCGCCTTCACAACATTTTCAAGAACCCAACAACCCTAGGAAATAGGGGTATAGAGGGGAACAAAGGAAAAGAAATAGTCTCACTCCAATCGGAGAATCCTACACAAGCTTGTTTGAAAAGCTAAAACAGTCTGGCCTGATTGAGCCACTCCTCGGCTATACTCCGGACCCATATGCAAAAGGTTTTGATCCTACTGTATGGTGCATGTACCACTCTAATGTCCAAGGGCATGGCATTGAAGATTGTCGTGCTTTGAAAAGGGAGATAGAAAGAATGATTCAAGAAGGGGTAATTGTGGTCCAGGACAGTGACACCCAGAATATCGCACAGAATCCTTTACATGCACATGATGATGTACACTTTGTTAGGGAGATGCGTGGTGACAGGGAGAATGAGAATCCTTTTGGGAACTTGCTGACTGAAGTTAATGATATTGAAATTGGTGAAGGCCCCAACAATTTTGATGTGCAATCCAGTGGCTGAGATGTCAAGTTTGGTAATTGAAAAGACACTCCTTTCTTGGCTAGCCAGTGAGGAGTTTTGGTGGTTTTATTTTGTTGTCATTTCTGTTTTTCGGGTCATTTCAGGGTTGTAATCCGGACATTGTCTTGTGGCTCAAAATCTTCTGCTTCTTATTTTGCCTAGTTCGTTTAGTGGTAGTAACTCGTCTAGTGTTATCTAGGATTGTTCCAGGGCTGTAACCCATGTCACTTCTGCTTGTTTTGTTCAAACCTTTTTCACCGTCTGTCTAATGCAGTCTCATGTTTCCTGTTAGTTCTAGTCTATTTTTGTTATAGGTCACTTTTCCTTTTATATTTCTTTTCATGCTGACTCTAGTGACATGACATGCATGCATAATTCTCAGCCTGGTCTTGATAAATAGTTTAATCACGAAGCAATCACACAGTTTTGAATATGATAAAAGGATGCATTTGAGAAAACAAGTAAAGATTCACGCATTCTGAGATAACCTGAAGCTTGAATGGAGTGAAACTGAGGCAGTTAGTCTAGGAAATCAAGAAGTTGATAAGAGCACACAACAAGGAAATGTCTCTCAAGTAGTTTGAGGTAGATCAGTCAGTGTTGAAATGCATTCTTCCACATCAAGATAAGGTTGAGTCAAGTTTGTTTCTAATTGGCAAGGATCATTTATTGGGACAAAGGTATTACCCGTCGGCACTTTCTGTTTGTGTTGATTCCATTAGTAGATACTATGTATGATTCTTTTCTTACCTTCAATTGCATATGTGTACCTGACATTTTTAAAGTTTGGTATGACGAAGACATTTTATTCTGCTACCCAAACACTTTTATCTTTTGCTACTCCTTTTGAGCCTTAATTTGTTTTGCTTCATACCCCTCTTTTGGAATCAAAAGTAGAGTTAGGAACAAGAAAAGAAAAAGAAAAGATAAAAGGAATAAAAAGAAGAAAAAGAACAGAAAAAGAGAAAAAAAAAGGAAAAGGAAAGAAAAGGAAAAAAAAAGAAGAAAAAACCCAACTTTGTATTGCAACTACGTTCGACCTGATTCCTTTTAAGGATTCCTAGGCAGCCTTACTCTGAGGTTCGGTCCCATCAAAGAAAAAATCTAAAAAAAAAAAAGAAGAACAAAAATCCAAAAAAATCCAAAAAAAAGAAGAAAAAAAATTCCCCAAAATCTAAGAAACTGGAGCAGAAGTTTTAATTTTGGCCAAAAGATCTGATTCCAAAAGTTATAATTTTGAGCCCTTTCATCTTAAATTATTTTGAGCTTTCATGCCACCCTTTCTTTCCAACCTAATCCAAAAGCCTACATTATGGTCCATAGAAAGACCTTCCGACCAATCTTTGAGGATGCCAAATCAAGTGTGGTTAAAGTATGATTTTCCTACATCATGGGTAATACCGTGTTCTCATTGTAAAGAGAGAAAATAATAAATGAGAGAGTCTTATCGGTGAAACCCTCATGGGAACCGTAAGGCGACGGTGAGTTCAGAAAAAGAGCAAAATGAGAGAGGCTTGATGGTGAAAACCCTTTAGGACACTACAAATCGACTGAGGATTGTGGATCAAATGGGACAATTGGAGTGTTGAAGCCCAGTTTCACAGCTTAGAGGCACAACAAGAGTTGAACATTAGACTTGTTTAACAGATTAGGCCACTTTAATTCAAAATACATGTCACAGTCATTAGAGTTGGTATCTATATCTGACAAGTTTCTAGTCGGTGATTTTCTTGTTAGATGTCATCTCTTTCTGTTGTCCCCTTAACTCTATTCTTCTTGCTTTGTTTAAGTTCTCTGGAGTCTATTTTGTCAGAACAAGTAAAGAAATGACTTCAGAATCTACTACTAGCTTTCCAATTGCACAAAGCGGAATCTGGATAGCACATCAAAGTGGCGTATGTCAAAAAAGAATAGTATGTGCACTGAGTTGGTAACAATCAACATGCTTTGGGATTCATGTGAAATACAAAGATTCGGTAAATGTCAATTCGTGAGCATAATGCAACAGATAAAGGGTATTGGGTTTGAACGGATCAGAGGTATTTTTGTGATAAGGGTGATAGAGAAAGTGGTTAGTCAATAAACCAGCAAGGTCTTTCAAGTTGAAATCAAAGTTATCATGGGAACTGAAGGAGCAATCGCCCTCAAAGTCAAGGCCACAAACTAACCACCATATTTTAAACTCACAAGTTTTCTTAGTTTGAAACAGGGATGAAGGCTATGTTCATATCAAAGCTTGAATTTTTCAGGTGTAATGCCCCAATTCTGTTATGCAAAGGCTATTGAGAAGATCACACATCACCCCTAGGAAACACACTTCCTAGTCTGGGTCTTTTAAGTTATATTTTTATTTTATGAGACACAGTTTCTAAATTGAGATTTTATCCTAGGAGACGCACTTCCTAGTTTTGGGTCATTTAAGTTCATTCCTAGGAGACACACTTCCTAGTCTAGGTCTTTCAGCTTATATTGTTGTTCTAGGAGACGCACTTTCTAGTTTGAGTCACTGAAGTTTTCACCCCTAGGAAACACACTTCCTAGTCTAGGTTTTTCAGGTTATATTTTGTTTTAGGAGACGCACTTCCTAAATTGAGGTTTTACCCCTAGGAGACACACTTCCTAGTTTGGGTCATTTAAGTTCACCCCTAGGAGATGCACTTCCTAGTTTGAGTCACTGAAGTTTTCACCCCTAGGAGACACACTTCCTAATCTGGGTATTTTAGGTTATATTTTTGTTTTAGGAGACGCACTTCCTAAATTGAAATTTTACCCCTAGGAGACGCACTTCCTAGTTTTGGGTCATTTAAGTTCATTCTTAGGAGACGCACTTCCTAGTTTGAGTCATTGAAGTTTCACCCTTAGGAGACGCACTTCCTAGTCTAGGTCTTTCAGCTTATATTGTTGTTCTAGGAGATGCACGTCCTAGTTTGAGTCACTGAAGTTTTCACCCCCTAGGAGACGCACTTCCTAGTCTGAGTTTTTTAGGTTATATTTTGTTTTAGGAGACGCACTTCCTAAATTGAGGTTTTACCCCTAGGAGATGCACTTTCTAGTTTGGGTCATTTAAGTTCACCCCTAGGAGACGCACTTCCTAGTTTGAGTCACTGAGATTTTATCCCTAGGAGACGCACTTCCTAGTTTTGGGTTATTTAAGTTCATTCATAGGAGACGCATTTTCTAGTTTGAGTCATTGAAGTTTCATCCTTAGAAGACGCACTTCCTAGACTATGTCTTCCAGATTATATTGTTGTTCTAGGAGATGTATTTCCTAGTTTGAGTCACTGAAGTTTTCACCCCTAGGAGACGCACTTCCTAGTCTCAGTTTTTCAGGTTATAATTTATTTTAGGAGACGCACTTCCTAAATTGAGGATTTACCCCTAGGAGATGCACTTCCTAGCTTGGATCATTTAAGTTCACCCCTAGGAAATGCACTTCCTAGTTTGAGTCATTGATGTTTCACCCCTAGGAGACACACTATCTAGTCTGGGTTTTTCCAGTTATATTTTTGTTTTAGGAGATGCCCTTCCTAAATTGAGATTTTACCCCTTAGAGACGCATTTCCTAGTTTTGGGTCATCTAAGTTCACCCCTAGGAGATACACTTCCTAGTCTGGGTCTTTCAGGTTATATTTTGGTTTAGGAGACGCACTTCCTACATCCGAGATTTTACCCCTAGGAGATGCACTTCCTAGTTCGGGTCTTTCAAATTATATTTTGTTTTAGGAGACGCACTTTCTAAATTGAGATTTTACCCCTAGGAGACACACTTCCTAGTTTTGGGTCATTTAAGTTCATTCCTAGGAGACGCACTTCCTAGTTTGAGTCATTTAAGTTCATTCCTAGGAGTTGCACTTCTTAGTTTGAGTCATTGAAGTTTCATCCTTAGGAGACTTCTTAGTTTGGTTCATTCAAGTTTCATCTCTAGGAGACGCATTTCCTAGTTTGAGTCATTTGATTGCATCCCTAGGAGACACACATCCTAGTCGACTCTTTAGTTTACTCTCATCATTGCATCAATATCATAAGCGGTTTACAGTTTTTCAAATAACTCACAAATTTTCATAGTAAAAACTACAGTAGAAAATTTTGTTTGTTTTGTTATTTTGATTGCAGTCACCCATCTGGAGAATGATGGAAGGCATTTAAGAGTCCATTTCAGAGTCAATTCAGGTTTCAAGTCAGTACAGGCGTATACCTAGATAACGAGGGATGTGATTTCAGAATTCAATTCAAGTTAGAAGTAGCAGAAGCTCGCCTCAAGAATGCGAGTCAACAGTCCGAGGTGACCAACAAAAGTAGTCTCTTTACGAAAAAAAACAAAAAGAGAGAGAAATAAATCCAAATGCCGAAGCAGATGAAAGATGTGAACTGCTCAAGACATGGTTGAAGTTATGAGCACTACATGTCCGGTCTTGATCTGAAGAAGTCGTGGAAAAATGAATCAGCACCTACAGCTAACAAGTATCAAGGTTCAAATCAAAAGTCTGCATGAAGAACCATTCAAGATTCAAGATCAAGCTTCAGTAGACTTATAGATAGGAATCTTGTAACTCATAGCTGATAGGCTTGCTCAGTTCTTTTAGATTTTGATTTTATGTAATAACAACACAGCGGACCGGAACCTCGGCGGCACCTCAATCGGCTCTCCACCTCGATACTCTATCACTGTTTCTACTTCTGAACTACACGTGGCCTGATTCCTTTATAGCCAAGTATATGTAGGCAGCTCAGATACCAGGGCTCGGTCACAGTTTCCTCTCTTTTAGTTTTTGGTATCTCTAAATAAGGGTCAGGTCAAAAAATATGTCTCGTCGTTCTTTGTCTGAAAAATCTTCGTGTTTCCAATCAAAGAGGGGCAGCTGTAGACATGTAATTTTTGACCCTCCCCGGGACTTCTACACCTTTTAGTGTTAAATATTTCTTTTAGTTATAATATTGTTAATTTGCTTATTTTTGATACTTTTGCTTTATTTTCTCTTGAAAAAAAACTACAAAAATATTTTTTGTTTATTTATTTTTATTTATTTTAACTAACTGATATTATGTCTAGTTATTTTAGTTTATCTTACTTTTAATAAAATTAAAAATTACAAAAATAGTCACAAGTATTTTCTTAATTATTTCATAGAAATTTAGCATTTATTTGTTATTTCTTATTTCTTGTCCGTTTCTTTCCCAAAAGAAAAATAGAAAAAGAATATCATCTCCTTGGTTTTATCCAATCCAAGAAAGTTTTGTTTCGTAAATTAATTTTTGACAGTTATATTTAGTTGTAGTATTTGCATTTGTTTAGCTAAAATATCTTTGTATTTTTTTAATTGAACAATTGAAAAATATGAAAAAAGGTAAAAGAAAAGACAAATATCCTTATCTCTTTCACATGGCCACTCAACTTGGGACCACTTCTTTTTCAACCTCATCAATTTATTTTACATTGCACATTCACATAAGCTTTGCCCACAAATTATTCACTGTGCATTTGTTTTTCCTTATATTCCTACAATCACATTCCATACACTTTGCACTTATTTTCTTTTATTGTGATTTTGATTTTATTTTTAATCCACCTGCACTCTTTTGTTTTGACCTCACTCCACTCACACCGACATTTTGGCAGTTGGCACAAATAATATTTCTTGTCATCTATATACTTCACACCTGCAGATAATTATCAAGGAGGGGACCATACATTTTCTTCACACATTTTTCTTTCTTCTTGCCCAAGCACTTCAGATAGAAATAAAGATATATATCCATCATTCACACGAAAAGAGGGGGGAGTATTTTGCATAGAGACAGAAGGGATACACAAAAACACAGTAAGTTAGGGGGAGACATAGGAACTGAGGAAAAATTAGGGAAAAAACGTAACCTTCTTCTTTCTTCTCCAGCATCGACAATACCATTTTCTCATCACCCAAGAATTCTCATCCACTCACCTAATCTCTAACAAAAACCAGTAGCACAAACACTTAACTAACCTAGAGGACCCTAATCTCTTAAGAGACCAAAAAGAGAAGGCCAGCCGCATCAGACACAAGAAAAACGGGACAACCGCACCCCATTTTTGGACCTCTGATTTCTTTAATTTCCTTAAACACCACACAACCGTCTTCCCCTCTAACTTCATCTCCGTGAACCTAATACCTTTCCCTTTTTACATGAATCTTCATTCTCTCGAAAATACAAAATAGACACACACACAAACTAAAAATTAAAAAACAGAGTGAGTGAACGGACGACAAAAGACATGGAACGAACGAAAATCCAAAGAGAAAATTAAGAGAAGGACACAAAACAAAGGGAATAGAGGGGTCGAGGAGGTTCTGTTGGGTCTTGTTCGAGTTTCTATTGCGATTTATTCGATCCGATTTCTGTAGCTGTAGTTCTATTTTGTTGTTGGCATCTCTTGTATGTACTGCTCGGAGGAAATTTTTTATCGGATAGCTTGACTAAAGGTCCGATTCTTACTCTGCTTCCTAAATGTTTATTGTGTGATTTTGCTTAATATCATGCTTAGTATTTGATATATTGCTTATTGATCTGTTTTAATGACGTCTTTGTGTTGGTTTGCTCTCTGTTGTTCTTGTTGTTTAAGTTTAATATGTGTTTGAATGTGTAATGGCTAAGATGAATTTATAATTATCGTTGCAATTCTTTATTAAGAGATTCTATAAGGCTTCAAGATTATCATTTTGGTGACGGAAAGTTAAATTAACTAGTTAGTGATTGGTTGGTGTCTCAGATTGTGAAACGAGTATTATGCCATGGGAGTTAGGCTCGGATTAAAGAAAGTTGGATTTAAGAATGAATGTCCATGAGATAGTTTATTTTCTTTTTATTTATTTATTTAATTTTGATCTATAGCATCATGTTTAGGTCAAACATACTTAGGTAGACAAATTTTAGGTTTTCTTTTTCTCTTTTATTTGAGGTAAAAGGTCATTCCCTTAGTTTAATTTATCCGGAGAATGCCCCGAAAGATTTGTATATATTTTATTTCGGGGAATGCCCCGTAGTATTCTGTAATTGGAGGCCGAAAGTGAACTCTTAGTACTTTTATTCTTATTTTATTTTTATTTTATTAGGTGGGATCGACCTTGAGCCTCTTGTGTGTTTATTTTCTTTTCTGTGTTTAGTTTTACCTCAATTTGGATATTTTAAAAACCGATTTGATCAAGTGCGCAACCATACTAGTTACGAGACTTGGGGGGTTCCTAACACCTTCTCCCTGAGTCAAATGAACCCCCTTACCCGAATCGCTAGTGCAGACTTAGTTTTGGAGTCTAAAGTGTTTTAAAAGGAAAAATCGTTTTAAAAAAACGGTGACCTGGCACACCGAAACCAATGTCAGATGGCGACTCTGAAAATTTCTTTTGAACACAAATTTTTGTCACTTTCTAATTGGAAAACCCTTTTAGCTTTACTAATCTTTTTATTTATTTTAAGAGGGTTAGTGAGGTTGTAAAAAAGGGGTGTGACAGAGTAGGTAGTTGTGTGGGTCAAAATCTGATCACAAGTGGGTTATCATTAAAAGAAATTATAAGGGGTCGACCAAGCCATAGTCGTACCCATGGGACGTAACAACGGCGAGTAACTCGGCCATTGCCGAGATCGAGCCATCAGAAGGCTTACACGGCAGAACACATGTCGTAACACTTGGGCGAGTAAGGAAGAGTATAGTCAAGAGAGGGTATGCTGGTTAAAGACCGTTATATAAAGGTGAGGATTGGTAATATATGTATGACAGAAGAAGACAAGAAAATGGGGTTCCAAGAAAAAGGGAAAAAGGAACTGAAGAACGGGATGAGACCTCTAATAACAAAGTAAAAGCCTAGATTTTGGTTACAAACCTTTGTAATCGTCTTTGTTTAATTAAAAAAGATAGATCTTATTGTTTTCAACGACATTTCTTCCTTTCCTTCTTTGCGCTTACAAGTACAGAATAATATATCAAAGATGTAAACTTATCATTTACGTTTGATGTCTTTTAATCATCCTAAGAAATGTTGTACAAGCTCGGCTTCATTCGATTCTCGCATTCAATATGCTTTGATCTAAAGTTATTTATATTTGGCTAAAATTTATCCTCCATTTTATTTATTAATTAGTTTAACGAAAAGCTTAGCACTTTTAGTCAAATAATTTAGCGCCGTCTGTGGGGATTTATTAGCCAAATTTTTTAGTTTCCTTTAGATCTAAAACCAACCAAGTGTCACATTCAGGTTGTCATAGCCTCACCATCTCGGGATAAACACCAACTCAAAAGAATAGTAGATAAGCTTTTGAGATAACCGTACCAATCTAGGTCAGATCTCTACATAAAATAGAAATTGTGACCAATGTCTATGCAAAACCCATGCCTCACCTGTAGCGATGGGTTTGGCACGTCATGTGCATGTTTAAAGTAGAATCATGGTCACTATGCGCTTGGCATGACCGCAATCCCATTTGATGTATTCACCTTATATACCGACACATACTTCCACCTCTTAGGAAGGGACAATAGCCTACTGTGTGATCCTTTGAAATAGCGGTCATATCCTGCCTTATTTTTGTACCCACATGCACTGGATGATTTATGAACAAAGTATGACATGTTTCCCTTATTGTTTGCGCATATCAGACTGGGACTTGGTCTCGATATCCCAACGGGCGAGGTAAGTCCAACCCACGAGAAACCTAGACGCGATTAACGATGAAGCCAAACACGGCTGCCAAATCTGAAACCATCATTCGAGAACAAGGCGAAGCGAGCGACCCTACAGCTCGTTCCTCCTTTCACCGACTTGCTAGGCCAAGGTAAGGCAATTTCGTTTGGATTTAACTTATCACGCTCTCTTGTTGGTTCAAAATAGAAACACGAGCACTCTCGTAGGTGCACGAACAAGGGGCGAACGCCATCAAAACACCCCAGGAAAAGGTTCCGTACCATGCCATCTCGCAAGCAACAACTGAGCAAAGCCCTATAAGCCGTACCATACAACAAATAAAAGAAACGGTTCGGCACGGGTCGACTATTGAGAAATAACCTCCAGAATAAGGGACTCACCCATGAAACACAGAGTATTCTCCAATGAAAGCAAAGTTAAGCAAACTGGAACTCACCCATGAAACGAACAGTGCCTGGGACTCACCCATGAAACACACAGTATTCTCCAATGAAAGCAAAATTAAGCAAATCGGAACTTTCCCCGATGCACGCGTAAACAATACGGCGACGAGTAATGTTCTCCAATAAAAATAATACAATGGGTTACAATTCCGACTTCGCTCGAATTAACACCTTTATGGCATCAGTCATTGCCAAACGAAAGGAAAGTTTGACCTCGCTCGAATTTACAATGGGTTATAATTCCGACCTCGCTCGAATTAACACCCTTACGTCTATTGGCCATAGGTCATCGCCAAACAAAAGGAAAGTTCGACCTCACTCGAATTTACAACGGGTTACAATTCCGACCTCGCTCGAATTAACACCTTACGGTCACCGGTCATCGTCAAATGGGTTACAATTCGACCTCACTCAAGTTAACACCTTACAGTCATCGGCCACCATCAAATAAAAGAAAATTTTGACCTCTCTCGAATTCATAACGGATTAAAATTTTGATCTCTCAAATTTACATCTTACGGCCATCGACCACCGCTAAGTAAAAGTAAAAATTCGCCCACCCGAATCGACAACTTGAAGTTCGACCTCGTTCGAATATATAAGTCAGAAATTGACGTCGCCCAAGATGGCGACTCCAAGTTCGACCTCGTTCGAATATATAAGTCAGAAATTAACTTCGCCCAAGATGGCAAGTCCAAGTTCGACTTCATTCGAATATTTAAGTTAGAAATTGACTTTGCCTAAGATGGCGACTCTAATTTAAACCCCGTTCGAATATATAACTCAGAAATTTTCGCCCAAGATGGAAACTCCGAGTTCGACCTCGCTCGAATACATATGGAAAAATTGACTTCGGCTAAATTGGTAAGTCCGAATTTAATCCCACTCGAATATGCAAGTCGAAACTGACTTCGCCAAAGATGGCGAGCCTGAATTTGACCTCGTTTGAATTAAGGTTGATTCTGCCTAAGTTTACAAATCAGAAGTCAACCTCGCCCAAACTTGCAGATCCAAAGTGACTTCATTCAGACTCACACGATGAGATCCTACTCGATCCGGGCAAGGTCGAATTCCCAATTAAAAAGATCAGGGACTCATCACAAAGAAATATGAAGGTCTACGCAAAAAATAGAACAAATGGGAGGGAAGGAAAAGAAAATCAAAAGACACACAAACGAAGCCGAAGCAACTATTTCATTCAAATTTACATGCGCAACAGTCGCACCTTACAAAAGGCCAAAACATGCCCTCAAGAAAAAGATGAAAATAAATAACAAAAGAACAAAAAAAACTAATTACAAAGGTTGCAGCAAAAGTTTCACTCGGCGTCATCCCCACCGCCGTTCTCCCTAACATCATCATCATCATCAGAAGAGATCCCGTCCTCAATATCAATGCCCTCACCAGCCTCCGGCGTTGCAAGGTCGTAACCGTAGGTAGCACGAGCCTCGTGCACCTTCGCCCGAGCATCTTCAAAGGCGGCCTCTGGAACATTCCACGCCTCCCATAAACCCTTGTATATATCACGTTGGGCCTTGGCATGGACCCATAACTCATACATGCGGCAGGGAACAGTGGCTGAAGCAGACTCTTGAGGGGGAGCTTGAGCCAATAATTGTGCCTTCTCAGCTTCAAGAGTCGCAACTCGGTCTCCCAAGATCGAAACGTCCCGATCAAGTTCACCAATTTGCTCCTCGAGCCATGCTTCCCTTAGTGTGGTCATCGCTTTCTCAAACACCTGCTCAGACTTAAGGATGCAGATAGTATCCTCTAGTGCCGCCGCCCTCGCTAAAGCCGACACTCGAGCATTCTCGGCTCTCTCCATCTCGGCCACTTTCTTTTCTACCTCGGCTACCTTCTCCGTCCATTCTACACGCAGAGCATCGACTTTAGTAGCATTTTGCTCAAGCTTAGCTCGTAAAGATAGCACCTTCGCCTGAAGGTCCTATCGTCCTTGGCATGAAGCAGCTCCTCAAGCTCACTTCATCTGCGGATAGACCGAATCAGTTCCTTATCTCTTTTCTCCAACACCTCCCTGGAAGACTGGGTACTGGCGCCCGCTCTGAGCTGCTTGTGCATCTCACGACATCTATTACAGTACAGTCGATACTTCTAGACCATCTTCAGAAAAATCTATGCTCGCGTCTCGGCCATACGAGCACTCTTGACCTCCAACATGTAAGTCTAAAAAAAGAGGAGGAAGAAGAGAGGGAAGAAAAGAGTCAATAAAGACAAAGGTCACAAAGCAAAGAAAACAAAAAGGTACTCACCCTTAGGCCCATCATGGCCACACCGCGTGACAACTCGGTGTCACTGACATCCTGAAGAGCTCCATTTTCAGCAGCGGAGCACAGAAGATCGAACTGCGGCACCAAATCCACTATGTCTTGCAGCAGGTTGAGATCCAATAGAATTTCAAGTATTCGGGAATGGTCTTCCGCTCTTACCACAGTTTGGGTAAAGCCCTCCTCGAACATCCTCATGTCCTCGGGGTCAATGTAAGATTCGGATTCATAATCCTCAACCATGACGCCCTTCCCCTTCTCATTGGCCAAAGAGGGGGCACGGTTCTGCCGAGATGTTGAAGGTCCACCCGAAACAACAACGGCAGCCTCGGAACTCTGTCTCTTCGCCATATTAGCCCCTTAAAAGCTCGCAACAGGCGTTGTCTCCACGGCCGGGTTGGCACCACCGCTGGTTCCGGGCATCATTGGGGCAAGGTCGCCCCTCAAAGATGTTTCGGCTGGAGAAGCCTCCTTCAACACTACCCTTCGTCTCTTCGACGGGGCCTCTCCACTACCAACGCGGTAAGATTCACCCGTTGAACGAGCTGTGGGAATCGGTGTCTCTAGCTGAGAAGTAATCTCAAAACGTACAGCTTCAGCCACGGACATAGGTCGGGCAGTAGTTCTCGGTGTTGGTCGGGCAGCAGCCCTCGGCGCAGGCTGGGTATAGGGCGCTGGTTGACAGAATGCGAGCAGAGGAGCCCTCGTCCTTCTCGCTCCTCTCCAACCTATCAACAAGGAGGGATTAAATCATATAACGACAAGGTTAAAGAAACTATGAAGCGGAGAACAAAGCAATACTACAACAAGCTGACTCACCAGTAAGAGGTTTGCACCCAAACGTCTTATGGAAAGGCGCCCACTCATGAATCCCCATGTGTGGGGGAGAATCACGCTCAACCACTCTCGAATATCGGCAACTAGCGGAGGAGGTAGTCTCTCGGCTGCAAAAGCAAAAAAACAAGTCCTCAGCAAAGTCGCTAAAAGGAAGACAATCGACGACCATCTTAAGAAAAATCACAAAGTAAATAGGGGAAAACTTACGAGCGAAGTTCCATATCTCTGGAAACCCTGCCGAGTTCACCACTAGCTAATCTGTCCACACATAGAAGTAGCTTTCCCAAAAGCAGCGATTGGCCTTATCGTCCATATTCACCACCAAACTCTTGGTTCCTCTATGGCGTATATGAATTATCGTACCCCGAAGAAAATGAGGGGTGAAGATGTGGAGCATGTACCCTAGGGAAATTCCTCGGCCGGCCAGCTTCGCATACTTGATGAGCATAAGAAAGATCTTGTACGCATACGGAGAGAGTTGAGTCGGGCACACTTTGTAGAAATGGCATAAATCCACCACCTGAGAAGGAAGGGGGAGCGTGTACCGATAATAAAGGGATACGCATAAAATGCGCAGTAGCTCGGGCAGTGCAAATGTACTATGTCCTTCCCCGCCGGCATCGTTTTGATATGATCAAGGATTCCCCACTTGGCGTTGAGCGTCGTGATCACTGCATCATCCATAATGGAAGGAACGGGCTCCAGTTCATTTCCGGAAAGGCTGTTAAAATCAGTCCTCGTCTTCCCCCGACGGGGGACTACCTCATCCACCGTCGGAAACCCCTCGCCTTCCACCACCTCCACTCCCTCTTCGAGTAGGGATACGTCACTTTCCGGCATCGGAGCACCAACAACTTTATCAGACTAGGAAGGAGCACTAGCCATTTGTCTTCTTTGATTGAAATAAACTAGAGCGACGAAGGAGAAAAGGTAATGGTCACAGCGAATTCTAGCGAAAGCAGAAGTATGAAAGACTAGAGAAGGAGGAGGAAGTTTGCAAAATTCTTTCTTAGATAATTGAAAAGCACAACAACCAAATGAGAGGCTTCTCCCATATTTATAGGGACATAAATGCCCTGAGCAAGAAAACCAAGAGCCACCAATCAAAAAATGGAAAGGGCACAGGAAACGATACGGTGCCTGGGGAACGTGCGCCATAATGATGCATAATAAGCATTCATGATATCCTGTATTGGTGTGGCGATCCAATTCTGAACCGACGTAACGGTCCAATGAAACTCTTGAAGCATCACGTCGCTACCTCGCCATATGGACCTTGTTCCTCGCATAACATGTCCAAATTTCTCCTTATTTTTGAATCAACAGAATCCGCCCATCGAGCTCGCCAAGAGGCAACCCCAACGGGCGGAGGGACTAATTGTATGGGTCAAAATCTGGCCACAAGTGGGTTATCATTAAAAGGAATTGTAAGAGGTTGACCAAGCCATAGTCGTACTCACGAGGCGTAATAGTGGCGAGTAGCTCGCCATTGCCGAGATCGAGCCATCAGAAGGCTTACACGGCAGAACACATGTCGTAACACTTGGGTGAGTAAGGAAGAGTATAGTCAAGAGAGGGTATGCTGGTTAAAAACCGTTGGATAAAGAGGAAGATTGGTTATATATATATATATATATATATATATATATATATATATATATATATATATATATATATATATATGACAGATGAAGGCAAGAAAAGGGGGTTCCAAGATAAAGAGAAAAAGGAACAGAAGAACGGGAGGAGAGACAACAAAGTAAAAGCCTAGATTTTGGTTACAAACGTTTGTAATCGTCATTGTTGAATCAAAAAAGATAGATCTCATAGTTATCAACGACATTCCTTCCTTTCCTTCTTTGCTCTTACAAGTACAGAACAATATATCAAAGATGTAAGCTTATCATTTACGTTTGATGTCTTTTAATCATCCTAAGAAATGTTATACAAGCTCGACTTCATTCAATTCTCGCATTCAATATGCTTAGATCTAAAGTTATATGTTTGGCTAAGATTTATCCTCCATTTTCTTTATTAATTAGTTTAACGAAAAACTTTGCACTTTTTGGTCAAACAGCAGTAATCTTTAGAAATGCTTCACTCTCATGGAAATACAGTAATTCTGTTAATTCTATGACACAGTGTTTCCTTGTTATTTTTGAAAAAGTGAAAGTGCTCAGAGATGGTTATGACTTAAGTTGATAAAATTTTATAATTAAATTCATTACACCTTTGAAATTGTAAATTCACTTTTTGTTGAATTTTAATTAAATTTTCATAAAAAAATATTAAATTTTCATACTAATATCTATACTTGATATAAAAAAATATTAATGAATTTGAACCCATTATTTATACGCTACCTCCTCCACAAAATAGTAAAAGCACAAAAAACTGCTAATCCCTATGTTTCTCTTTATTTGAACCTGTTTGATTAGACACAAAGTTTTAAAAAAATGAAGATTTTTGGAATTTGTGGTCCTAAACAAGTTAAAAAGGGGCCCAGAGTATTTGTGTGGTTATAAAAGCTTCCCATTGAGGATAGAATTGTAAGTTTAAACTAAAATTATTATCAAATTTAGAAAGAAATCATTCTTTTTAAAACGGAAAAAAATAAATAAATTAACGTAACTAGAACAGAGGGGCTAGTATTTGACAAATTTGCCCAATCGTACTAACCCAGCAATTGCGTCGAAGACACGAGCACTGGCCGTCTTTTTATTAAGTGACCGGGAAAATACCCGAGCAAAAGTGCAAAAACCAATATTCTATGCATATATTTGGTTTGGCAGCTGTCAGTTTCTCTTTTCTATTGCTTTTAATAATGCAGGGATGATGGTGGAGAATATAAAAATCAGAAAAAAAGGTAAGAGGAGACTTTGTCTGAACAAGTTGTGGAGTCAACACCACTCATTTACACTTAAAAAGTCTCTGCTCTCTCTGCTAGAGCTTAACATTTTGGTCGATCGATCGACATGGCGAACGTTGCGGTGGAATTTCTGGTGCAGAACTTGATGCAGCTGCTGAGAGACAATGCAGAGCTGATTATTGGGGTTAAGGATTCGGCTGAGAGTCTGCTTCAAGATCTCAATGATTTCAACGCTTTTCTCAAGCAAACTGCTAAGTCCCGCAGTGAGAACGATGTCCACAAAGAATTGGTGAAGAAAATTAAGACTGTGGTCAACTCTGCTGAAGATGCCATTGATAAGTTTGTGATTGAGGCCAAGCTTCACAAGGACAAAGGGGTTGGCAGATTTGTGGATGTTAAGCATTATAAAAGAGTGTACGATGTAGCAGGTGAGATTAAAACTATTAGAGACAAAGTCAAAGAAATCCGTCTCAATAATGCCCTTGACCTTCAGGCCCTTCAAGATGAAGATCAATCTGCCAAAGGTGTCCAAGAAAGAAAGGTATCACAACAATGGAAATGTTTCTACTTGTTGTAGATTTGGGATGGTTTGAAATGTAGGCAACATTAATTGAGTATGCATATCTTCGACTACTCTTTAATCCATGCGTTACTACTAACTGCTGCTAGTATTAAACAACTCAAATTCATTCGTTGGAGTACCAACATAAAACTACTGCATTATTGACTAGTTGTCTTTTCAAATATTTCGACTACGCTTTGTTTTTTGTTTTGGATTGGGGAAAGGGGAAAGTGAATAATCTAGTAAAATTGAATCATCTGTTAACAATAGAACTGCCACTCAATTTTGCTAAAAGGTCTGTCAATATCTAAACAAAAGAGGGCCAAGATCAAATAATTAAATGGTCAAATCGAACTCATAAATATGACATTGCTTAGCCAAAAACTTTTTCTCAGAAAGCAACAGTGCGTTGAAATATGAGAGTACATTTAACACTCTTGATTAATGACTAACGCGTAGATACCCTCCTAAAATGCAATGCGATTTAATTCACATTCACAGTCACTGTTCTATGTGATTGAGAATCTGTTTTTAGGCATATCACTTGACCAACTAACTATTACATTTTCAAAGACAGAAGCACGTATCTTTTTGTAGTTGTACAAATACATGATGTTTTTTTTTTAAATTCATATATCTGATCTTTATCTTTGCTATTTTGAAAGCCTCCAGTGGTAGAGGAAGATGATGTGGTTGGATTTGAAGAGGAAGCAGATAAAGTAATCAACCGTCTTCTGGGAGGATCGAGTGGACTAGAAGTTGTTCCAGTTGTTGGAATGCCTGGTCTCGGCAAAACGACACTGGCAAATAAGATTTACAAGCATCCTGACATCGGGTACCAGTTTTTTACTCGCATTTGGGTTTATGTTTCTCAATCATACAGGAGAAGAGAATTATTTCTCAACATCATCAGCAAATTCACTCGCAATACCAAACAATACCATGATATGTGTGAGGAGGATTTAGCTGATGAAATAGAAGATTTTTTGGGCAAGGGAGGAAAATACTTGATTGTCTTGGATGATGTATGGTCTCCTGACGCTTGGGAACGTATCAGAATAGCTTTCCCAAACAACAACAAATCCAATAGAATATTATTGACCACTCGAAATAGCAAAGTTGCTAAGCAATGCAAGCAGTGCATTGGTATACCTCATGATTTAAAATTTCTGACTGAAGATGAAAGTTGGATTTTACTGGAGAAGAAAGTTTTCCATAAAGATAAATGTCCTCCTGAATTGGAACTATCTGGAAAGAGCATAGCCAAAAAATGTAATGGACTACCCCTTGCGATTGTTGTTATTGCAGGAGCACTAATTGGGAAAGGTAAGACATCAAGAGAGTGGAAACAAGTGGATGAGAGTGTGGGTGAACACCTCATAAATAAAGACCAGCCTGAGAATTGTAACAAATTGGTGCAACTGAGTTATGATCGCTTGTCTTACGACTTGAAAGCATGTTTTTTATATTGTGGTGCATTTCCCGGAGGCTTTGAGATCCCTGCTTGGAAGCTAATCCGTTTGTGGATCGCAGAAGGGTTCATACAGTATAAAGGCCACTTATCTCTTGAGTGTAAAGCAGAGGATAACTTGAATGATCTCATCAACAGGAATCTAGTGATGATAATGCAAAGAACATCTGATGGTCAAATCAAAACATGTCGTCTTCATGACATGTTGCACGAGTTTTGCAGACAAGAGGCGATGAAGGAAGAAAATCTTTTCCAAGAAATAAAACTAGGTGCTGAGCAATATTTCCCCGGAAAACGGGAACTAGCCACCTACCGTCGCTTATGCATTCATTCCTCAGTTTTGGAATTTATCTCTACAAAGCCCTCAGGTGAACATGTCAGGTCATTCTTATCTTTTTCTCTAAAAAAGATCGAGATGCCATCTGTCGACATCCCAACCATACCAAAAGGCTTTCCGTTGCTGAGGGTTTTTGATGTCGAGTCCATCAACTTCAGTCGCTTCTCCAAGGAGTTTTTCCAGTTATATCATTTGAGGTATATTGCTTTCTCATCTGACACAATCAAGATCATTCCTAAACACATTGGAGAACTGTGGAACATCCAAACACTCATAATTAACACGCAACAACGCTCTCTTGATATCCAAGCAAACATATGGAATATGGCACGACTAAGGCATCTGCACACTAACTCTTCTGCTAAATTGCCTGTTCCTGTGACCCCAAGAAGTAGTAAAGTTCCTTTGGTAAATCAAAGCCTGCAAACTCTCTCCACCATTGCTCCCGAAAGCTGCACAGAAGAAGTGTTTGCAAGGACTCCAAACCTGAAAAAACTGGGTATTCGTGGGAAAATAGCTGTGCTTCTTGAACCTAATAAGTCATTGTTAAAAAATGTGAAGAAACTAGAATCCCTTGAAAACTTGAAGCTGATAAATGATAGTAGTCAAACAGGAAAAGGGTTACGCCTTCCACCCTCATATATATTTCCCACGAAGTTGAGGAAGCTATCTTTAGTAGATACCTGGCTGGAGTGGAATGATATGTCTATATTGGGGCAGATGGAACACCTTGAAGTCCTGAAGCTGAAAGAAAATGGGTTTATGGGAGAATGCTGGGAGTCAGTTGGAGGTTTTTGTTCCCTACTGGTGTTGTGGATTGAAAGGACAGATCTAGTTTCTTGGAAAGCATCAGCTGATCACTTTCCAAGACTTAAGCATCTTGTTCTCATCTGCTGCGATAAGCTTAAGGAAATCCCCATTGGCCTGGCTGATATACGCAGCTTCCAAGTGATGGAGTTGCAAAACTCCACCAAAACAGCAGCAATATCTGCACGGGAAATACGAGACAAAAAAGACAAGCAAACTCAAGAAGGGACTAACAACAATGGGTTCAAGCTCTCTATATTCCCTCCCGATCTCTGATTGCAACTGGATGTGCAGCTTCCTTGAGAGGTCAGTTAAATCTTTCCTTGACCTTATTCAGATTGGTTTTAATTTCTATTTCGTGTTTCTAGAGATTGTCGCAACCCCCTCATCTTCTATCCATTGTCCACATCCATACAATATAAGTTGAATGGGAACAGGGATTTCCATCTGTGCACTGCAATGCTAATCACCAAAAGTGGTCCTTAAAATCCAAAATTAGAAGCCAATAGGGGGGGGGGGGCAAAAAAGAATATTAACTAACTACGAATTCAAACAAGTTCAACCACCCAGTTCCTGCCTCAAATTACAGCCTGATAACAGTTAATTAAAACTGAGCCAGAAATGTGGATGGCGATGCTCAGCTATTCCCCTTGGCACTTAATATTTGTAATTGTAACTCCTGAAATCAATTTTCCAAGTGTTCTCTAAATTCCATAAACTTATATAAAAGAACTGACAAATCACAATCTATATAACATTCAAAGTAGTATTAGTCACCATCAAATCTTGAGATTCTGTATAAAAGCAGTCTGTGGAAAAGAAAAACTAAATGCAGTTTTACATAACGCAGTAACAAGCTTATGCGTAGCCCTTCCCCTGACAAGCTTTATAAATTAGCAATATGACATAGATGTTTACGAACTACCTACTGGATTTTTCCTCTTTTGCAATTTGTTTTTCCCTTTTGGTTTTTCTTTTCGCGTTTGTTGCTTAACCTGAGGGCTGCAATGAAGATTCACTAACATTTGTTGGCATGGTTTCCTATTTTTCTTTGGTAACCTGCTACTACAATGCATTTTACTGAGAAAAGGAAAATTGATTCTTTGCGATTGGTGCAGGTCTTCAATGAATCAAACTGTATGATGCTGGTACTGTACCATGGATAAGAAACTTCTACTAGGTGTTATAATAATTCTTGAATCGCTGTCTGTCACCAACTTATTTGGGACTGAGGCGTCATTGTTGTTGTTGTTCAGTCGTTGTCTGTCTTTCTTGCCTTTCATGTGTTGTCTTCTTGATTGTGGTCATAGCTTTGAGCTGAATAATTGTATGTTTTCCATTTGTGGTATGTTATAATCCATAAGAACAGTGTACTTTGCGCTTGCAATAACAATTGATTGATTGTGTGGTCGGAGCTCGTACAGTTTTTTTTCTTTTTTTTCTTTGGCCAGTATTATGACACTACAATTATATAAATGGAGGAAATACGCTTGAATATTGCTTTGTTTGGAAGCTGGAGAAAGTAAGATGAAAGACAAAAAATGATACTTTCTCCTCCATGGTTGAAGAGTGCAGAAGGGAAAAGAAAGAAGAAAAAAGAAATAAAAATATAGCAGTCCTTCTCTTAATTAGTTGAGGATGTTAATGTAAAGTATGAATTTCATATTTTTTTGTGTTATCTATAAAGTTTGTTACTGTTTTATATCATAATGTGATCAGGAGGTCACAGGTTTAAGCCGTGGAAACAGCCTCTTGCAGAAATGCAGTGTAAGGTTGCGTACTATATACCCTTGTGGTCCAGCCCTTCCCCGTTTCTCGGATCCCCCGCATAACGGGAGCTTAGTGCGTCAGGCTGCCCTTAACTGTTTTATATCATATTCTAGTACCAATAGACATTCTAATTATGTCTGTTTTTCTAGAAATAAAGTACCATTATGTTAAACAAACTAAAACAATGTCAGAAAAAGATTGTGATAATAGGAATAATAAAAAAAAAGGCTAAATTTAATTATATACAATGTATTAATTGAAAAATTAGCATGATAAAAATTTATTAATAAATGAGTGACGTGAACCATTGAGACCTAACTATTCCTTCTAGTAGCATACAGTAGCTGGGACGGTAAATGAATTGGTTAAGCTAACTTCTGGAGTTTGGTTTTGGACCAATCTAGGAAGGTTTAACATAAATATACCAATTAATTAGGATTTGTAAAACGCGGAGATGATTTGGGACCCGTTTGGCCATAAATTTTGTCAAAATAATCTTGGATTTTATTTGGTAAACACATGTTTGGCCATATAGATTTTGCCTATATTTTGGCAAAATCCCAAATCCCAAAACCAGCTCAATAGTTGGTTTTGGGCCAAAATCTTTACAAACACTAAGCTAGCGTTTGACCATGGATTCCAAATTTGTTTTAAAAAATCTGATTTGGGTAAAGTTTGGTTTGAAGATAAAAATGTGTTTGGACATACATTTTCAAAACATATTTTCCAATTTTATTTTGGAAAAACATGTATATAATTCCAAGTTTTGGGATTTTGGCACAAAATCAACAATTGGGGTGATTTTGGGATTTGGGGTTTGGGATTTGAGATTTGAGATTTTGCCAAAATGTGGGCAAAATTTATGGCCAAACATGAGTTTTGAAAATAAATCCCAAATTTATTTTGGCAAAACTCATGGCCAAACGGGGCCTAATAGTATACATGTTTTTCCAAAATAAATTTGGGAAATATGTTTTGAAAACGTATGTCCAAACACATTTTCATCTTCAAACCAAACTTCATCCAAATTAGATTTTTCAAAATAAATTTGGGAATCTATGGCCAAACGCTAGCTTAATATTTTCATTTTGCTTGAATAGTTCCTATGGCCAAACGCTATTTATTAGTTCCTATAAAAGAATAAATGATACTCCCTCCGGTCCACAATAAGTGACCAATTTGTTTTTTTATTTTGGTCCAAAATAAGTGTCTATTTATATAATCAAGAAAGAATTCAATTTGTTTTTATAAAATTACCCTTATGTACATATCCCTAAAAAAAATTCTTACTCCTCACATTAAATATTTAATTAAGGGTAGTTTAGTCATACAGGGTATTTTTTGTATAGAATTTAGTATTTTCTTAATGGGCGTGAAAGCAAATTGGTCACATATTGTGGACCGGAGGGAGTAATCAATTTGGCACGAACAGTTTGGCCCCTATAACTTAATTGAAAATTGAACTAGGTACACGATTTTTTTTTTAAAAAACTATATGTGTGTGCGTCAATACACACTTGGTATCTTGAAAATAGAATTTTAAGAAATCAAAAATACAAAATATACTCTCCAACGAATTTTAAGATTTTAATACTAACTACACTATTGTGTGGCAATATTTACTAGTTTCTTCTAGTATTTGTCGAGCAGATGTGGACTTGGTGGCTCGTGCTTCACTCTAGTTGAACTCATGATACAAAAAATAAGGTATCAAAATTTGAATATAACACGATTTTAAAAAAGAAAAAGAAAACAGGCATGTTATTTTAAAAAAAATATTGCAAATATATAAATATAACTAATGGACCATTAATTAGATAGTTATTGAAACGATTTTCTAATATATTATGAACACATTAAGAATTAATAAAAATCAAACAACTTAGAAAAAATGCTTAGAATGAGTAGGATTTTAATGCTACACCATTTAATTCAGAGTTCAATCCCACCAAATGCTCCCATCTCTTATAAGAGTCTACTTTTCGCCTATTTAAAGTTAATTTGATTAGCTTCGACAGCTAAATTAATAAATTTATTTATTTTTCACTAATTAAATTTAGATAGTTGGTAATTATCATGATGATTATTATCATATTAAGTGTTGCAACATCCAAAACTGTGGTTTAACGGTCAATGCAATTAGAATGTAAAACTACATGAGACTAGGATTCGAATCTAAGCAATGCAAACGGGAGCCGGAGTCCGAGGCGCGAGTTCGGCCGAACCCAGTAACTTAGATTCAAATTCTATTTATCTTAAGAGATTAATTTAATATGTTCAAATTGTTAATTTAGAATTCAGTAACTTAAAAGGGCTAAAATCATGAACCCAGATTCTTCAGATTTTGGCTCGAAGATTACTATTATAGAACAAAAAAAACAATATTATGCAAAATAATAATAATAATAATAATAATAATAATGCATTTTAAAATGCCAATCGGAGGTTTTCAAAAATAAATGACTTTTTGGCTTTGGGTATCAGTTATTTACCAAAAGAGAAAAATTGACGAAATTATTTTTGTTTGTAATTATCTTAACTCATAACTTCATATCGATATTGGAATCAAAATTATATTATTATCAAATTTTATAAATTATTATCACAAATATATTTTGAAAACTATTCCACTCATCGACTAAGAGCCCGTTTGGATTGGCTTAAAGCAGAAATAAATTTTAAGCCAAAAAGCAATAAATTGGGGTCGCCCAGCTTACTGTTTTTGGCTTGTTCTAAGCAGTTTTTAACTTATTTTAAGCACTTTTTAACTTTGTATAACACTGGAAAAAATTAGAAAGAGCTTAAAAGTTGATTTGACGAGATGAAGAAGGTGTTTGGATGGGCTTAAAAGCTGGTCAAACTAGCTTTTAAGCACCTTTTTATTTTATGGAGTGTTTGGCAAAAAAAAAAGCTGCTTAAAAAATGTTATAATTAAAATATAAATTATTTTTTATTTGCATTAATTCATAATTAAATATTTTGTAGTAATCAACTCCTTTATAATGTTAACAGCTTTAAGGATATTTTATCCTTTAAATAGAAAAAAGTGCTTACCAGCACTTGTTTAGCAAACACTTCAATAACTTTTTTTTAAGCTTCAGCACTCTTATCCAAACATGTAACTGCTTATTTATAAAATAAGTTTCAGCACTTAAAAGTTGATTTTAAGCAAAGCTACTTTTATTAAGCTAATCCAAATGGACTCAAAGCCACTCCAAACACCCTCTAAATCTTAGAGCCCGTTTGGACATCCAAAATTTTGCTTTTTTTCCAAAAAAAATAAAATTGAAAACAATGTTTGGTTATCCATATCTTACCAATTTTTCCAATTTCACTTGAAAATGCATTTTCTAATTTGAAAAACTGGTTCTTACCAGTTCTGCAATTGAAAATGCATTTTCACTAGTTTTTAATTTTATAAATTTACCCTATACTTTTAAAATTTATAACATGACCCCATCAATTATTAACCTACAACTACCCACGTGTTTTCCCTCGACTATCAAATGAAGCTACTGCAGCGGATAATGAACCCTTTTCTTGTAACGACTACCATGTTGCTAAACAATAGCATGTTTGATTGTTTATTTCAAGTAGTATAATTAAATTGGGATGATTTTAATGTTCTTTACAAGTTATAGGGTATAAATCATATTTCATGGTTTTGCAAAAAAAGACATTTAAATATGTTGCAAAAATTATAACCAAACACAACTTCATCTTCAATTCAAATTTTAGTGAAATTCCAAATTTAAAAATTTATTTTGAAATTCATGGCCAAACGACTACTTAGATGTTTCTAGCCATGCCAAATTTTTTAAAATATAGGGGATGGTTAAACGTTTTGGAATAGAGTAACTTGTTGCTGACGAAACAAACAAAAAAAAGTTGTTGCTATTTAGTGGTAAAGTATGGTGACACCAGGAGCGTACGCAGGATTTTTTGCAAGCGGTGTCGATGCTAAAAAGCCTAAGAGGCACAAATAACTGATTCTATAGGATATATATATATATATATATATATATATATATATATATATATATATATATATATATATATATATATATATATATATATATATTTCGCTTTAGCTCACACAATCAAGTCTTAGCCTATTGGTTTAGCTAATTCTTTTCATCTATGGAGAGATCAGAAGTTCGATCCCGACATCCATTTTTAGAAACAAAAAGAGCTCTAAAATTCATTAAAAATTCAGAGTCTATTGGGATCGAACCCTTGATCTCAAACATGATAGTCAGTCGCTTAACCTTTAGGCTACAAATAAAGAATTTTTAAGCAGTGTCATTCCTGTTTATATGCAGTAATTTGCGTATTAATTATACATGTATGTTTAAAATTTTCCGACGAAGCCGCATCGGATGACACCACTTAATATAATATGCATCCGCCCCTGGGTGACACTGCTCGGAAGTGTAAGTGGGAACTTTGTCTGTCTCCGAGAAATGCAGAGGTTCAGATCACTCTTGCCGCGTCCTGTTGTACGCAGAAGCCTTTGTACTCTGTCCAATACCGATGTCATTGTCGACCCAGTAAGCTAGCTCACACACTTTATCAATTACTGTATTTGACACTTCCACTTTAACCAATGCAATGATCCACAAATAATTAATATTTCTTGATTTCAGGTAATAGTTGAAGGGAAAGGTTCTAATAGGACTGTTATTCTCAATAGGCCCTCTGTGCTTAATGCTCTCAATTATTCCATTGTCAGTTTTTCACCTTCAAATTATGCATCTATATTTTGTTGTTGCTGTTAACTGTTTGTTTTTTTTCGTCTCGTTGAATGACTCTTTTTGTTGTTGTTGTTGTATACAGTTGTCTAGGTTATGGCAGCTGTACAGAAGTTGGGAAGATGATCCTGCTGTTGGGTTCTGATCACGCCCAACTCTAGTCCTAAAAAGGATAAGCGGTCGCTACAAATATAATCCGGTCTAAAAGTCCGGAGTCGAATCCCACAGAAAACTAATGCTTATTTATATCTGTTTAATATCACTAAAAAGACAAGTTTAAACAATTTTTTAAATTATAAAGATTGATATTTATAGTTCTAACTAATTAACTAGCAAATACTAGAAAACGGTAAAATTATCAACTAACAAGACAAAGGGTTGGAGACTAAATTAAGGAGGTCTAGAGTTATGATTTCCCCAATTGTCGGAATCCTTCTAGCTATGTTCCCTATCATTTTTCCAACGTATTCTCTACTGATCGTGAGCACTTTAGGTGTCGTAATTCTCTCTCGAGCAACTACAACAATTTACTAGACATATTCTTTCGAACTACGCTAGTTGGCTTTATCTAATCGCTCATTATGACCACGCCAAGGCTTTGTTATTTCTAAACCTACCTTTAAACCCACTGTATTGATTTCTCACATACGTTAGGAGTGACGTTGTTCAACAATCACCTAAATATGTATCCTTTCTCAAGCAACACATAATAAATAGGCATAGTCAATCGATGGTCATTCAATCAACAACAATAAACACGTAGTTGAACAAGTAGAGAAATCCAACGGCTCAATTATATAAAAACATAACAAGAATTTATCCTACAAAAGGTTCTATCAAAACCCTAGATAACAATTTAGCTATTCATAATAGTATGTAAAACTACAATACTAAAAATCATAACCAACAATGAAAAATAGGAAGAAGAAGGAAAAACTCGTTGAAGAATTCTCAGCCTTGCTCCTATCCTTAGGTCGAATCCTCAGTCTTCTTAGCCTCTTTAGGTCTAATTTTTATGTCAAAAGTGTGTCCCACCCTTAAAAATACCATTTTTCCATGTATATATACCAAGTAGGGTCGGGCCCAAACAATTATACCTTCTCCTACGCGAAAAAGGATAATATTTCACGTCTGGACTGCCGCGACCGCGGTCAACCGCGGTATATGGCAGGTATACTGCCTCAGCCTGCCTCAGCTCCGTGGTCGCGGTTTCGACCGCGCTTTTCACCCTGTTACGTTTAGAATTTGAAAACACGTAAAACATGAAAGTTGTATCCCTTTGAGTTAGCTTTCCAACCATATATTGTGGAGCCCAAATGGAGTTTTGAGCGAAAAATTATGTGTATTTTACTAGACAGTACGCAATATGCCTACTCGAGTCTTCGTTTTGTTGCTTTATCATTCGTTGATCCCCGAATACGATCCCGGATTAATTCCTTGGGCTTTTACTCAGATTTCAAAGCTCCAAATCATTTTAATTCATTATATAACATCTATATAGCTCGAAATCACTCCTACAAGGTATAAAACACATCGTTAGTGCAAAACACTAGTGATTAAAGCGCAAACTCAACTAAAGTGCAGTAAATTAGAGTGTAATAATCGACTAAAATACGCAATTATAGCCGATCATCAACACCCCACACTTAAACAATTGCTCGTCCTCGAGCAATTAAATTATACTTTATATAGACACGACCTTTTAAAACAATTTTCCTAACTCATCACACTAAGAATATTTAAAATAGACTAAGCACAAAAGCGTAACATCTTCACCTCAAGATTTGACTCACAAGTACCACGCATTATTCACAACTCACCTACTTACTCTAACATAGAGGTCACTGACATTACTTTTCCTTCATGAATCAAGTGCCCTCACACAACAAAAGAGAGTAGTTCCACACAATAAAATTTAAGGACACTTAGGAACTCAAGATAGAAAGAATTCACTCACTCTCAGAAATAATATTCATATGCCACAAAAGATTCACCATAAGCTTGCCCGTAGTGTATTACTCCACTAATAAAGCTCATTCAATCTAAGATCAATTAGGACTTTATTTGGTTATAATGTAGGCTACGGGACGGGTAGGATACATTTATATATAAGAGTGACTACACCTCCCTAAGCACTTTAATACTCAAACACAATACTTATGTCAAACCAAAACTCCACCTTCACATCAATGTATATTACCCCATTCTTTTTTTAAGCGCACTTACATCAAGAGCCACCACTTATCAAGGAATTTTTTTTCACAACAATCCAACTGTTTTTTTTTAATTCAAGTGGCTCTTACTTTTTCAAAACAGTGCACCTTTCTCCTTATTTAATTGTTCCACTCAAAAGCCAAACCAAACACCCCACACTTTAACCTTTTCAAAGTTCATTAACAATTCAAGTGCTCATGAGAGGTTATAATGGTTCAAATAGATGGTTAATTCGAACAAATGAGTAAGACTTGTAATGTGGTTGCCAAAGAAACAAGATTACAGGCTCAAAGGGGTTAACTACGATACATAACAATTAGGCGGATAAAATATACATATCTGGCTCAACAAAGAAACACCTATATCACTTCCAAGACTGAACAAAACTACTATTTCGCTTTGTAAATACACGGGGCAAGTTCTATGCATCAAATGCAATGCACAGAATGACACAAAGCCTTGCACACACATGACACATAACTCACTCAGGATTGGATTCATAGACACTCTAGTCAAAGCAGTTAAACAAAGTTAAGATCATACAATTTAAGGTACTTATACAAGAGTCAAAAATTGAGTCTAAACGTCATAACCAAAGTACTCACTATTCTCAAGGCATAACAAAGTCAAGAGATATTTCTTCAATTCAAAACACAACACAATGGCTCCTACTCCAAAAAAAAATAACTACACTCGGTTCAAACAAAACCCTTGAAAAAGAACCGTGGTTTAAAGAAAATCCAAGGGGTAATTGCTACACTACCTAACAAAAGAAAATCTTTTTTGTTTTTTTTTTATTTAGACTTAAATCCCTCAAAAAAATTGTCTAATAGATCCATTGTAGGGAGAAGTCCAATCTTTTCTATTTAAAAAAAAAATTATTCAATTAAATTAACAAAACTAAAATAGCATAGAAAGTCACCCAGACAATCTCCTCACCCCACACTTAAAATTGTGCATTATCCCCAATGCACACCATAACTAATAAAAGGATAAAAGAGACTCCCTGGTAGACCAAAGGCCGAAGCACTAACAGCTCATGGGGGTACTCAGACTTCTCCCAAGCTTGGTCCTTCGTGCGGGTACCTCACACTTAGTTCCAACCATTTGGTTTGTTGTTGCATCTTTCCAATACCTTTGCTTTCCATGCTCCTAGAAAATAAAAAATTGACACTACAAAAATAATTCAATTAAAAAAAATAAAAAAATAAAAGAAAGCAATAAAGTTGGGTTGTCTTCCAACAAGCGCTTGATTTAACGTCACGGCACGACGCGAATCACTTTTTGCCTCCACCTTGAGCTTATAAATTGAACCCCCAATTTGGCATCAAGTTTTCGGCTAAGATCTAGGGGTGGAGGGAACAAATCTAATTGGCCCAAGCAACCATTGTACTATTCTACACTTCTTGGCTTTTAGATGAGGTATGTAGTCCTGTCTTTCTGGCAAGAAAAATTCCAGACTGTAGGCACCTTGTTCCTCATTCCTTGACTCCTCAATCGGCTCGGATGACTCTATTTCCATATCATCATCCAAGCCAATGTGGAAAAATGTTTGGAGTGAGGACCAATGCGCTCAAACACATGAACTTCAGGACTTTCAGCATCCTCAACATCAATGATACTAAAGTCAACAAAATTTGTATCCTCAACGTCCTTGGCTGACTCTAGTCCCACTTCTTCAACATTGACATCCTCAAATTGTAGTTGGCTAGGTTGTTGATGTTCTACTCTGGCCTCCCCAATTAACACCTCAAATTCATGCTCTTCTTGGCTACTATCCCCAATATTGGCTTGTTGAGCATTAACAGCTCCAACCACTTGACTCAATTGAGCCTCCAAGTTGCGAATAGTTGCCTCTTGTCTCTCTATCTGCAGTTGTTTCTCATTATTTTGTTCCAGAAGACACTTTAACATATCCCTGATCTCCTTCAGGTCTGCATCCCCAAGCTCTTTGTTCCTGCTAACTTCACAAGAAAAGGTAGAACCATCATAATAAGGGGTTAGGGGAAGATAAGAAATATAAGCGCAACCATAAAAGTGACCATTTTTACCACCACACACATCACACACATTCCACAAATAAGATTGAGTTGGTGCACATAACTCGCTCTTAGGAACGTTTTGAAAATTTTGCCATGGGTGGTTTCCTTCACAATATGTATGGAGATTAATAGTAGAATTATCTACACCTAAATTCCCATAATTCCAAGATGTCATGTTTCTCAAATCAATAGCTATAAAAAAATAAAAATAAAATAAAAAAATAAAATAAAAGTTCAAACTCGAAACCTAGCAATATATACAGTTACAACTATACCGTTAGTTTCCCGGCAACAGCGCCAAAATTTGATCACGCCCAACTCTAGTCCTAAAAAGGATAAGCGGTCGCTGCAAATATAATCCGGTCTAAAAGTCCGGAGTCGAACCCCACAGAGAACTAATGCTTAGCTATATCTGTTTAATATCACTAAAAAGACAAATTTGAACAATTTTCTAAATTATAAAGATTGATATTTATATTTCTAACTACTTAACTAGCAAATACTAGAAAACGGTAAAATTATCAACTAACGAGACAAAGGGTTGGAGACTAAATTAAGGAGGTCTAGAGTTATGATTTCCCCAATTGTCTTAATCCTTCTAGCTATGTTCCCTACAATTTTTCCAATGTATTTTCTACTGATCGTGAGCACTTAGGTGTCGTAATTCTCTCTCGAGCAACTACAACAATTTACTAGACATATTCTCTCGAACTACGCTAGTTGGCTTTATCTAACCGCTCATTATGACCACGCCAAGGCTTTGTTATTTCTAAACTTACTTTTAAACCCGTTGTATTGATGTCTCACATACGTTAGGAGTGACGTTGTTCAACAATCACCTAAATATGTATCCTTTCTCAAGCAACACATAATAAATAGGCACAGTCAATCGATGACCATTCAATCAACAACAATAAACATGTAGTTGAACAAGTAGAGAAATCCAACGGCTCAATTATATAAAAACATAACAAGAATTTATCCTACAAAAAGTTCTATCAAAACCCTAGATAACAATTTAGCTATTCATAATAGTATGTAAAACTACAATACTAAAAATCATAACCAACAATGAAAAATAGGAAGAGGAAGGAAAAACTCGTTGAAAAATTTCCCGCCTTGCTCCTATTGTATTCTTGACTCCTTAGGTCGAATCTTCAGTCTCCTTAGCCTCCTTAGGTCTAATTTTTATGTCAAAAGTGTGTCCCACCCTTAAAAATATCGTTTTTCCATGTATATATACCAAGTAGGGTCGGGCCCAAACAATTATACCTTCTCCTACACGAAAAAGGACAATATTTCACGTCTAGACTGCCGCGACCGCGGTCAACCGCGGTATATGGCAGGTATACTGCCTCAGCCCGCCTCAGCTCCGTGGTCGCGGTTTCGACCGCATTTTTCACCCTGTTCCGTTTAGAATTTGAAAAAAAGTAAAACATAAAAGTTGTATCCCTTTGAGTTAGCTTTCCAACCATATATTGTGGAGCCCAAATAGAGTTCTGAGCAAAAAGTTATGTGCATTTTACTAGACAGTACGCAATATGCCTACTCGAGTCTTCGTTTTGTTGTTTTATCATCCGTTGATCCCCGAATACGATCCCGGCTTAATTCCTTGCGCTTTTACTCAGATTTCAAAGCTCCAAATCACTTGAATTCATTCCATAACATCTATATAGCTCGAAATCATTCCTACAAGGCATAAAACACACCGTTAGTGCAAAACACTAGCGATTAAAGCGGAAACTCAACTAAAGTGCAGTAAATTAGAGTGTAATAATCGACTAAAATACGCAATTATAACCTATCATCAGGTTCCTAGTATTGAAGGTAATTAGTTGAAAATGTTCTCGGCTTGTACAATCATTTTTCCATTGAATGATCAGTTTCCTTTTTTATTTTTCAACTTTTGAAAGGGGAAGGGCCGTGCATTTTGCTGGCGGTGATGTTATCAATACTTATAATATGATACAGAAAGGTACAACTGCTATTCCTCTTGTTATTTTTTGTTCAAAAAAAGAAATCAGCCCAACGTATAACCAAAGGATGTTTGAAGATAAGTTTCGAAAAAAAGGAACAGTTTTTATGGACAAACGAGTCCTGTCTTCCTTCCGCGGACGCATTCTGAGATGTAGACACTATCTTGTCCAAAACCTTCTTTAGTCTATAGAAAGCACCTTAGAAATTATCTTATAGATACTAACTTGTCACGACCCAAATTTCTCACTTTTGGAAATTGTGATGACGGCTACTCGTGAAAGCTAGGCAAGCCGAGTATTATAAAATCATTACCCTTTTTATTAAGCATGTTCAATAATTCAAAGTAATAAGTGATTAATCAGCGGAATAAATTAAATAATCAGAAATGCGGAAGACGAAAACTTAATCGTTTAACCAAACATTGCTACATAATCTGAAGTACAATACTACCCAGAATTTGGTGTCATAAGTCACGGACCATCTAAGAATACTACAAATAAGGTCAGAATAAAAATACACAAATCTGTCTCTAAATAAGTAAAAACAGAAAGAAAAATGATAGGAGGAGACGCCAAAGCCCGCGGACGTCTGCAGGGCTACCTTGGGTCGCCTGAGTGGACTGAAGACAGCACCCTCACTGCGGTCCAAACGCTCCGGTATCAGTATCTACACACAGTGCAGAGTGTAGTATTAGCACAACCGACCCCATGTGCTGGTAAGTGCCTAGCCTAGCCTCGGCGTGATGCGCGGATAATTTGACGGAATATTAATCTTATAAAATTATGATCTAATATATAATATTATTTTAATAAATATTAATATTATTATTTTATTATTTAATGCAATGTACATAAATATAATAAAATCTATAAAAAATCAAAGGATACAAATCATTTTAGTAATCAAATAAATTATTTATTCCTTGTTTATTCTTTATTAAATTAGCAGGTACTTAGTACTATACATTTACTAATGTGATACTACTTCTCTTCTAGTAGAATATACATATATATTTTCTTATTCTGAAAATATATATTTTTATACTTATGTTATACTGTTTAAAATTCTTCAATTGTCTAAATTTATCCATAATTTTCTTGAGTGTTATATATTTATATTTTGTTTATTAATTAATTTAAAATATAAATATTATAAAATTATCTCTATCCACCTCTTTTCGTACATTCTTTTCTACTATAATATTTGATTAGTTTTTTCATTTTATATTTTACTGATAATTTAAATAATATAATTATTTTTACTAAATTATAATTTTTAATTCATCAAAAGTATAAAGAGATAAGCTTTTTATTATTTTTATAAAAAAAGGTACTAATATTTTTACTAATTAAATAAAATGTTTTTTTATATAAAATATATATCTTATGTATAATATCCTAATTATTTATTTTTTAGTATTCTTCATTTATGACTAATTTTTTATTATTATTTTAGTTATGTGTATACGTACGACTTTTCTCATAATAATTATAATTATTTTATAAGTCTTATATATATATATATTTGTTCCTTGATTACCTAATTGTATTATCCATTATTTAATATTGTTAAATCGATATATGAATCTATTTATCTATATAGAATAGGAGAAGCAAAAACACTACATTAAGACAAGTGTCTTAACCACAAAAAACCAAGTGGCATTATTAAGAAAAAATAAACTATTTTTTTTTTAAATTTTAAATTTTAAATTAATTGGTTACACTACTTGAATTAATAAATATAGATATCTTATACTAATTATCAATAAAAAAACAAAATACAAAAAATATCCTACTCACCTCCTCTTTATATAGCGTTCAAAATCATGATATATTGATTTTTGCGCTAATTGTTACACAAATGCTACAGGGAACCTTCTTCTGTTGTTATTAATTTTGGGAGCTATTTTCTCCCTTATAGATCTTGTTCTTTTTTTCTCATTAATTATAATATATTATGCAGGTAACATTGACGAGTGAGTGTAAAGAACTTTACCAGAAAATATAGTCTAGCATATGTTATTGGCACATACTCGAAACCACAGGTGAGTGTGTGTGTGTTTTTTTTTTCCTTTTCTCCAGATAATAGATAATAGATGACAGAAATTTTTGTAATCATTGGATATTCCTCTTGTTGTTCTCTGGGTCCAAAGTTCCAGGTGAGATACTGGTCTCCAATTAGAACAAATCCCTGTAACCAGTCTATCACACATTTGCATTACCTCTCTTTCAGATTCTTCCTTTACTTAACCTAGTGTACTCAATGTCTCCCCGTTCTTAGAGTCAAGGGATTGTGGTTTTAGTGGTAAGATAAAGAATTATGCACTGTTGCTCGGTAGCATACACACAAATGTTCCAAGTCCCAATCAAGTGATAAAGAATAAGAGTATCGTCTCACAGAGAATTGTTAGTAATTAATTCTTCAATTATTTAGTATCAAATTTAGAACAACTTCAATTTGTGCAAACAGTAATTGTTGAATTAATTTTCTAACACTACTCGAGAATTTAGCTGACAATTAAATAAGAACAATGATACGTTATGGAATTCACGTACAATTTACTAAGATTACACGAGAATTTAAGTTTAAAGCCTAGAGTTGTGACCTCCCTCGATTCATTTACTACTTGCATTCTCTTTAACTTGCTTCAACGAATTGAGTCATTAACCAAAGGCATAACTGTGCTAATTAATATATCTCGGATTGCTCATAAGTTTATCTTCTTTAATTTATTATCTATATCTCTATGAGAATAACACTATTTAAGATGCTTAGTTTTACACCCTAATGATGGTTGCAGTTAAGAATTATGAAGGTGTTAATAGGGCAAGCGTCAATTCCTACGATTGTGTAATTATGAAGATAATTACTTTCTTTTCTTATTTAGGATTACATATAACACTATTTTAACCCCAACATACTTGAGGAGATAATCAAACAATTCAATTACCAAATCACTTCTGCTCTTTTTCTTTACATGGTAGAGCATTAGGAAGATTAGCTACATTTGATGATGCTCAACCGAAGCAGGGAATGTCCTGGAAGTAGGCTATGAGTCACATGAAGGACTTTGTTTACCTGTATAATGGGTAGAAATATCAGCTTATTAGCGGGTGGACGTTTAGTTGAGGTCATCTGGAATAGGCTAGAGGTCGTTTGGATTAGACTTAAGGAGGAGAAGCTGGAGTCAAACGAGTTGGAATGGCAAGAACCGTGGGGATGGCCTTTTGATTGTGTAATTTGGTGAGAAGTAGAGGATGTCTAAAAATCATTACATCTGCTGAGACAAAGTACTTATGTGTAGCAGTATCATAGCATTTGTAACCTTTTTGGTGATGGGAGTACCCAAGAAAGTACATTTGATAGACTTTGACTGGAGTTTGTCATTTCCGGGAGTGAGATCTTGGATGAAGCTTGTGCACCCAAACACCAGTTGAGAAGAGGAATCAGAGATTGATCCGACTAAAGGATAGAAGAAGGACCTTTGTGCTGTAAAACAGAGGAAGACATGCGATTGATTAGATAACAAGCAGTTAGTAACAGTGTCACTTCATAGAGGAACCGGATCATGAGAATGAATCAGTATGTGCAAGTTGTCTCGATCAATTAACTTTCATTTTAATACTTGTCAACATAGTATGGCTTATTTGAGTAGTTTATAAGGTTCTGAGTTCTCCACTACTAGTGATTGGGACTTAAGCTTTCGAGTTAGCAGGGACAAACCCGAATAGCTTGTTTGGGCCAGTGTTGGACTAAGGATGTTATTCACATCCATTATTTTTCTGTCAGCACTCTGTGATCTGCTAATCTCTAGTGTGAATGTGTGATGCATGGAGTCCCACACTCATTTATGAAGATCTTCATCTATATTAGCTTTAAGCTAGGATTTCTTCCCTTTTTGATTGACAATAACTTTCCATTACCTTTTCTATTTCTTCTTTTGGGTGACTGTATTACACCTCTTTTGGCAATGGGAGTAGTTTCTTGCAATTAAAGGACTCAACTGATTCTCACGCAGGTAGCTCTTCTATATGGAATCACAATGGGTGGTGGAGCTGCAATTTCAATCCCAGGAACATTCCGTGTTGCGACTGAAAAAACTGTAGTATATCTGCCCTTATTCTGCAATTTTGTTCTTTTTAAGTATCTTTCATTTGCTTTGATGTATCCCTGTCAAGCGGGTGCAATAAGGGTGGGAATACTTAGTGTGGATTCTTCAATATACACTATAAATTAGCAAAATGTTTGGTGTTTCCCACATTGAATACTTATGCACATACATACTTAATACGTACCCATAAATGAATAACATAACTTCTGCTGTTCTTTGTTAGTTTTACCGTTAAATTGACCAAATTTAATACTTTTTGACTCTGGTATTCTACCTACTGGGGGTGCCTATGTGACTAGTTGTATGGGCATGCATATTTTGAGTCCAGATTGCAATTTTCATATTGTTGAACAGTCTTAATCCTTTTTTTTTTCCTAAATATTTGAACAAATTCTTCCTTCTGAGTTGAGGTAAAGAGATTTTGAGTCCCTAACAAGGATGATCTCGAGAAAGGAAAAAGAAATTTCTAGCTTACCTTTACTTCTTGGGATCAAAAGAAGACACTTTCGCTTGCAATCAGCTTCGTTTCTTAACTTTGCCTCTTGCTCCTCCATGTAATTCGTCTGTCATATCACAAATTGAGTACCCTATGTTTTGCGCTGCTTTATGCCGAACTATATTCGTTTCTGATCTTATGGTGTAGCACCTGTTGGTTTCAACTTCACTCTCTTTCATATGATTCATTTTCCATTATCCACTCCTATTCTCTCACCATTTTTCATGCAAGTGATAAGGCTGTGATCCTGATATCCATGATTGACGTTTTGGACTTCTTTATTTGAACCAAAGATTGATCTAACTTGTGATTTTCCATATTGATAATCTTTTCTGAGAATTTGCTTAAACATGATATTTGCTTGGTAAGAAAAAATAGGTTTACTAAAGTTGGATCGTGGAATATGTGATAGTTAAAGTGAATGTATTCAATTTGTAAGAGGGTGCTGCCCTTACCCTCAAACAAAGCTGTCAGACTTGTCTTCCATATGCCTAGATCACATATTCTGGATTTGTTCCCAACATTAGGTCTCTTATTCCATCTCCTCAAAGAAAAAAAAAAAATTGTTCCCAGAGTACTTCTGTCCTCATCTCAGCCACATTTTTGGATACGAAATGTTGAATGCTGGAGTGAAATAAAAACTGTGCTGCTGATGTTGGAAGGAGTGAAGACATCAATGATTTGTTAACCTTTATGGATGGACAGGGTGGAAAGGGAAGTTGTGGATATTTTAAGGGAATGGCATTCTGGCGATGCTATTCTCATTGGAACAAAGAAGAGGAGCAGCGGGGTGCTGGTCATCTGGACAGGAGATGGAAAAGGAAGGGAGGAGAGCTTGGATGTGATTGAGTTTCTTTAAGTGGTCTATCTAATGAAATAATATGTGCTCAACTCTTCAGCTTTTAAGATATCTCTTTTTGATGATGTTCAGCTTTTAAGATATAGATATCTTTTCTTACCTACATAACTGCTCCACCTTTTTTCGGAAAGGTCCATGAATTTTGATTTCCTTCCAAATTCTTTTCTCTTGCCCATCCCCCAGTGTTTTGACACAGGAAATTCTTTATGTTGGTATATCTTTTAAAGAAAAGGTAGGAAATATAAAACAATGAACTGCAGCTAGTAATTCCTCTTTGGATTTATCAATACTCAATTCACGATATTGCGAAACATACTCTATTATCGTCATGAATATTATTCCTTCACTGAGCAATTCATACATTCAATGCCATTGTATTGCTGTGTGTACCATGGCTCACCCTGGTTCAAGATTTGTCGCAACAGGCAATATTAGTTGCTAGGGAGCTGATTATGTACTGCATTTGCAGGAGAGTACCTGGCCCTAACAGGAAACAAGCTCAGTGGAGCTGAAATGATGTCCTGTGGTCTTGCTACACACTACTGTCTCAGTGTAGTCAGTTCCTTCCACTGAATCATATGTTTTTCCGGTTGCTGTACAATTACTAAGATTACCTGATATATGTATCATCCGGCTATGTCACCTTTCTTCTTTTCAATCCTCTCAGAGGCTTCCCTTAATCGAGGAACAACTCGGAAAGCTTATAAGGGACGAACCTTCTGTCATTGAAAGTTCCCTTGCAAAATTTGGAGATATTGTCCATCCGGATAGAATGAGTGTACTTCAAAGGTACTACTTATCTTGTGAACCAGTTCCAAATTAGAGATCCATACTGTTTGAGCTTCCCTTCACTGGGTTTCATTAAGCTTCTTTAGGTGTCTAGGCTTCTTTAGAAATTCAGCGCCGCCCTCCCTCTTGTTGGAGAAACCACTTGAACCAGTGTATGGACCCTAAAGTTTTCATGCTTCCTAGTTCTCGCAATGCTTCGTGCACTAACCTATTTTGAGTTGTTCTCTGCCTTCTAGCAATTATTTTAGCTAATTTTTATAATTAATCAGCGAAGTGACATTCACTTCGTATAGCAACGTCTTTTTTGTGATACATAGACATGCTTATTGGAGATTATGCCCTATGCAATCTTGATAAAAGAATTACTAATTACAAAATTAAAATGTTTGGCATTGTTAGTTACTTTCTTTAGAACTCTTCATTGCGCCTTGAGCTCTGTTTGTTTTATCATTCTTCTGTATCTATTAATACCTTGCTTGCCTAACTCCTGATGCTTTAAAATTATGCAATTTGAGAAGTATGAATTTTACAAGCTGATGATTATGGATTAAGCTTTCTCATGCTTTCATGAATCTTCTAATTGTGGTTTTTCTTTAGTTTTCAAAAGTTTTTGGTTATCTATCCTGTTTTCCTTCTGCGTCATTTCTGCTTAAATACCAGCCTATATCTGATGTTTTTGTTAGTTCGTCTTGTTTGTCCTGTGTAGGATTGAAACACTTAATAAATGTTTCTGCCATGAGACAGTGGAGGAAATCATTGATTCTCTGGTAAGCATGTAATCTTTACCTCCTGTTTCTGTAAAAAAGATGTAATTCTATTTTGCTAAGCAAAATGTGATAACCCGCCATGTCATCATGCCACATAGGCGCCATTTGGCATATATTAATGCCATGTGGAAGCTTACATAAGAAGAAGGCTAGCATTTGTGAGAACATTCTAGAGAGGTATGCACATTTCCTTAGGAAGAACCTAGATCCTTATGGATTTGCTAAGAAAGTCCTTGGAATCTTCTAGGTTTGTAGAAAATTCTAGAAAAGGCCCTTATCTTGTAAATATCAAGGACTTGTGTAATAATTAATATTTACACACTAGCCCCTAGGAGACTAGTATATAAAGGGGGCCATTCATTTGTAATTCATCAAGCAAACAATTCAAGTTCTCTCTAATACAAAACTTCCTTTAACAATTCTCTTGTGTTCTTTCTTCCATTCTCTTAGCGATCTTGAGAGTAGTAAGGCTGACTTGACATAGCAAGAACGTGAGCAAGTTGTGCAAGATCGTGAGCGAGTTGTCAAGTGCCGCACGTGTACTTAGTTAACAACTAAGGACGTGACAACGTGGTATCAGAGCAAAGGTTTCAACTAAGGGACTAGCGAACGACGGAGAAATTAACGCTGCCAACACCCAAGCCAACGTCATCCAGGATGCTGCTGGCAAGAGCGGCCGTAGCAAAAGAGGAATGCCACCAACAAGAGCCATGAGGTGCCACCCGAGGTTGTGTCAAACGAAGGGCTTACATCCCAAGAACCATCTGCCACTGAGGCGAGCGAGGATGAAGTGGAGGTCCTTCCAGAGGACGTCTCGCTCGGTAAAGAGTGGGTGATGAAGATGAACACGGGGATGGACGCTTTGGAGATCTTTGGCCAACGCTTGGGGAATGTGGAAGGCACCCTTAACGTTCTTGAGGGGCACACTCTTGAAGAGATTGAGAGTATCCGAAATGACTTGGAGGGACGTACACAGACTGAGATGGAACTAAGGCAAACCATCACTGCCTTAGAGTGCAGACTCATGGAGGCTTTGAGTACTATCGACGCTATAAAGGCAAAGATAGAGTCACTCGAGGAGCATGTCAATGCTGGCGTGACCGAGGTAGCAGCAATGTTGTGGTGACGAGGGAGGCCAAGATCGAGGCTCCCAAACCCCCGGTGTTCAAAGGTGTTCGTGATGCACAAGAAGTGGAAAACTTCCTTTGGCACTTGGAGAACTACTTCAGGCACGACAAAGTGAGGGACGACGAGGCCAAGATCAACACTGCGGTATTGTGCCTCTTAGAGACTGCCATGCTATGGTGGAGAAGGAAGATGGCCGACGTGGATAAAGGTCTATGTACTATTAGCACATGGGATCAGTTCAAAGCGGAGTTCAAGCGATAGTATTTTCCAAACAATGTCTTGTACGAGGCAAGGCGCAAGCTTAGGGAATTGAAGCAAACAGGGAGCATATGTAACTATGTCAAGGAGTTCACTACCCTTATGCTTCAAATCCCCAACCTGACCAATGATGACTTGTTGTTCCACTTCATGGACGGGTTGCAAAATTGGGCTAAGCAGGAGTTGCAACGCCGACAAGTCACTGATATAGACCAAGCCATAGTGGAGGCCGAATCATTGATGGATTTCAGGCATGACAAGCATGACAAAGGCAATGTCAAGGAGTCAAAGGTTAACAATGCTAAAGGTGGGGGAGACCGTGGCAAAGTCAAGGAGATACAACAACAATACTCTAAGACTCAAGATTTCAAAAAGTCGAGTGGTCGTCAGGGCTACGCCGAGAAGAAGGCGCAGGTCGAGAAGAAGGGATGCTATATATGCGGAGGGCCACATGGCTTCAGGAATTGTCCTGACCTCAAGAGCCTCAGTGCCATGGTACGTGAGCGAAAGGAGCAACCACAAGGAGAGAGTCCGGGAACCGCACAGTTGGGTATGATCGGATTATGTGGTGCTGTCACGAAGCAAGCTATCCAACCTACCGAGAATGGCAATCAGTACGTGGATCTCACCATCAACAACAAGCCCGCTCGTGCAATGGTGGATACTGGAGCAACTCATAATTTCGTGATTGAGGCTGCCGCAAAGAGACTCGAATTGAAGCTTGCTCCAACCAACTCTCGCGTCAAGACCGTGAATGGCGAGATATAGAATGCTCGGGGGGTAGCTAATGGAGTTGGTGTCAAATTGGGAACTTGGAAAGGTATGACAAACTTTACCGTAACCGCTATGGATATCTTTGACATCATACTGGGGCAAGAGTTCTTTAGACATTATCATACTTTAATCGACCCCTACCTCCAACGTCTCTTGGTTATGGAGCGAGAAGGAGCTTGCATGGTACCTATAGTGACTATGCCACACGGACAGATCCAAGCACAACTCTCAGCTATGCAGGTTGTCAAGGGGATCAAGAAGGGGGAGCCGACGTTCGTGGCAACCATTGCAAGTCTAGAAGAAGACAAAAATTTTCAAGAAACAGTACCGCCTTGCATAGAGAAGTTGCTTAAGGAAAACAAAGATGTCAAGCCCGAGGAGTTGCCTAAGCACTTGCCGCCCAGGCGAGAGGTGGATCACAAGATTGAGTTGGAGCCAGGGGCTAAGCCACCCGCATTTGCCCCATATCGTATGGTACCTCCCGAGCTAGAAGAGCTCAGGAAACAATTGAAGGAGCTGCTAGATGCTGGTCACATTCGCCCATCAAAGGCATCTTTTGGCGCACCAGTATTGTTCCAGAAGAAAAAGGATGGATCGTTGCGTTTGTGCATAGACTACCGAGCACTTAATAAGGTCACCGTGAAGAATAAGTACCCGATCCCGCTCATTGCTGACTTGTTCGATAGACTTGGGCAAGCCAAGTAATTTACCAAGGTGGATCTTCGAAAGGGCTACTACCAGGTTCGCATTGCGGAAGGGGATGAGCCAAAGACAACATGTGTGACGAGATATGGAGCCTTTGAGTGGTTGGTGATGCCCTTCGGCTTAACCAATGCACCGGCCACATTTTGCACCCTTATGAACAAGATTTTTCATCCCTACCTTGATCAGTTCGTGGTAGTCTACCTAGATGACATAGTCATCTACAGCAACACCTTGGAGGAACACATGGAGCACTTAAGGAAGGTTTTCCAAGTCTTGCGGGAGAACGAGCTATACATCAAGAGAGAGAAGTGCGAGTTTGCACAATCAAAGGTGCACTTCTTGGGCCATGTCATTAGCAATGGCGAGCTACGCATGGACGATGCTAAGGTACGTGCTATCCAGGAGTGGGAGGCACCCATAAAGTTAACTGAGTTGAGATCCTTCCTTGGCCTTGTTAACTATTATCGTCGGTTCATCAGTGGATACTCAGCAAAGGCCGCACCATTGACTGAGTTGCTAAAGAAGAACAAGCCATGGGTTTGGACGGAGCATTGCCAAAAGGCGTTTGAAGGCCTTAAGGCAGCTGTAATAGAGGAGCCAATCTTGGCATTACCTGACTTTGCCAAGACTTTTGAGGTGCACACAGATGCCTCAGACTTTGCCATTGGGGGTGTCCTGATGCAGGATAAGCATCCCATAGCATTTGAGAGCCGCAAGTTAAATGAGACGGAGCGGCGTTACACGGTACAAGAGAAGGAAATGACTGCCATTGTGCATTGCCTTCGTACATTGAGACATTATCTGCTCGGGTCGAGGTTCGTGGTCAAGATTGATAATGTGGCTACTAGCTATTTTTAGACACAGAAGAAGCTCACACCAAAGCAGGCTAGGTGGCAGGATTTCTTGGCCGAATTTGATTATGCGCTGGAGTATAAGCCGGGCAAAGGTAACGTTGTAGCCGATGCCTTGAGCCGGAAAGCCGAGCTTGCTGCAATCACTTCAGCGAGATGGGATATTCGGGAGGCTATAAAAGAAGGCATGCAACATGATCCAGCAGCCAAACAACTTATCGAGTTAGCCAACCAGGGCAAGACGAGACGTTTTTGGGTAAAAGACGGCATATTGCTTACCACGGGTCGGCGGGTCTACGTACCTAAGTTTGGAGACATTAGACGACGGATCATAAGGGAGAGTCATGATACAATGTGGGCTGGTCATCCAGGCCAACGTCGCACCAGGGCCTTGGTTGAGTCAGTCTACTATTGGCCACGCATGCGAGATGATATAGAATGTTATGTGCAGACTTGTCTTGTATGTCAGCAGGACAAGGTTGAGCAACAACAGCCCGGAGGACTTTTGGAGCCACTACCAGTTGCAGAGCGTCCATGGGAGAGCGTGACTATGGACTTTATCACTTGCCTACCAAGGTCCGACGGTTATGGTACAATTATGGTGGTTGTGGATAGATTTTCCAAATATGCCACCTTCATGCCCGCCTCACCAGGTTGCGCAGCCAAAGAAGTCGCCAAGCTATTCTTTAAGAACGTGGTGAAGTATTGGGGCTTACCAAAGCATATAATCAGTGATCGAGACCCCCGCTTTACTGGAAACTTTTGGAGAGAGTTGTTTGACATACTTGGTACGGAGCTGCACTTTTCTACTAGTTTCCACCCACAGACGGATGGACAAACGGAACGAGTCAATGCCTTACTAGAATGCTACTTGTGGCATTATGTAAGCACGCATCAGAAAGATTGGGCAAGGCTCATAGACATTGCCCAATTCTCTTATAACTTGCAGCGGAGTGAGTCCATGGGACGGACACCATTTGAGCTAGCCACAAGCCAACAACCACAAACTCCACATTCCTTACCAGCCGCGTTTGAGGGAAAGAGTTTGGGGGCTTATCATATGGCCAAAGGATGGGAGGAGCAACTCGACACTGCTAAGTCCTACTTGGATAAGGCAGCTAAGAAGATGAAGAAGTTTGCGGACCGTAAGCGGCGTCCCACATACTATAGAGTTGGGGACATGGTCATGGTGAAGTTTAACCCAAGACAGTTCAAGGCACTACGGGGCATGCATCAGAATCCTGATTCGCAAGTATGAGGGGCCATTTAAGATCGTCGCCAAGGTAGGCAAGATCTCATACAAGCTTGACATGCCATCGTATCTTAAGATCTACCCTGTCTTCCATGCCAGTATGCTTAAGCCATATCATGAATATAAGGATGATCCGAGTAGGGGCCAATCAAGTCGGGCGCCAATGACTGTCACCGCCTCGCATGATCGGGAGATCGAGGCTATCATAGATTACCAGGCCAGGCGAAAACAATGACAAAAAGCCACCGCTATGTTCCTCGTCCATTGGAAAGGGCAATCACCAGAGGAGGACACGTGGGAACGATATGAAGACTTGTGGCAATTCAAAGATAAGATCCGAGAGTTTATGCAGCAATATTGCGCCGCGGTCGTCGCAATATTGGGTGGGGGAGACTGTGATAACCCGCCATGTCATCATGCCACATAGGCGCCATTTGGCATATATTAATGCCATGTGTAAGCTTACATAAGAAGAAGGCTAGCATTTGTGAGAACATTCTAGGGAGGTATGGACATTTCCTTAGAAAGAACCTAGATCCTTATGGATTTGCTAAGAAAGTCCTTGGAATCTTCTAGGTTTGTAGAAAATTCTAGAAAAAAGCCCTTATCTTGTAAATATCAAGGACTTGTGTAATAATTAATATTTACACACTAGCCCCTAGGAGACTAGTATATAAAGGGGGTCATTCTTTTGTAATTCATCAAGCAAACAATTCAAATTCTCTCTAATACAAAGCTTCCTTTACATAGCAAGAACGTGAGCAAGTTGTGCAAGATCGTGAGCGAGTTATCAAGTGCTGCACGTGTACTTAGTTAACAACTAAGGACGTGACAAAAAGCTCTTAAAATTATATGGGAGTTAATATCTTTATTTTTATGTTCAATCAAACAAAATTCTGAAGGATGAGAACTTATAGCAGAATTCAAAAACAGAGTTTTTGTCTGTCTACATAATAGATATCTACATCTCATCTTTGTCTGAAAACAATATTCAGAACCATATAGAAATCTTTCTAGGTTTGTGATTTAATAGCACATCCACCCAAGCTCGCAAATCTATTCAAAATAGTTTCTACAGGACAAGAGTTTTCTTTCCTGGCAATACACATAGGGTCTAAATTTCTTCTCTTGTTTTCTAAATATTTTTTTGGCACACCTCTGATCACTAATTCCTAAAGAATTTAGGAAAGTGAGGCAGGTAAAACAGCAGATGCCTGGTGCATTTCAACACTGAAGAGACTAAGAGAGGTGTCACCATTGAGCTTGAAGGTTTCTTTAAGATCAGTAAGTTCCTTTTGAACATTTTATCCTGTAACATGCCCACCTGCATTCTTGGATGACACTCCACAAAGTGCTTTTTCTAACAGATACGTGAAGGAGATTTCAAACTCTTGACCAGTGCATAATTCGTGAGTATCGAATGACATTACAAGCATTCTTTGGACGAATTACTCGTGACTACTGTGAGGTACAGCATGTTTCTTGAATCTGGTTCAATTAGTAGAAGCTATGAGTCCTTGCAACTGAAACTGCACCTGTGTCTTCTTACAGGGGGTTCGAGCACGGATGTTGGATAAAGATCTTTCCCCCAAGGTAAACCCTTTTTTTTGGGCACTTCATTGAGTTTGATGTGTCTTCACAGAAATAATTTATGTGTAGAATCAATTTTTTGAAGTCATTGATTAAAGATAAACGTTAGGGGCATGTGATGGTAGTATTAAGTGGTGGGTGAGGCATAAGGATTCATCATGAAGGCTGCCAGCCTACAAAACAAGGGTAAGGCATAAGCCTAATCTTCTATGATAGTCATAAATAGTAAAGGGTGAAAATAATTTATTCATGTGGAGCAACTGTATGGAGTAAGATTGTAGGTAGTTGTAGAAAACAATTTACACCTCTAAAGCATGCATTTTTGTAACTCATTCGGGCAGAAAAACATTCTCAATAGTTTGTTACAGTTTAAGCCGAACCTTGAGGTCCTATACAATTGAACTATTCTTTTTCCAGTTTCAAAAACACATATACAATTGAAAGGGAGAACAAGCTGACACAAACAATAAAAAACACACACAAATAAGCACAAATCAGGGAATATTGTTACATAATGCTAATCAGAGCATCCACTCTGTTGGGGTCTGTCTTATGAGCACTCAAGGGCATGGCCTAGCGGTCAATGAGGTGGGAGAAAATCTTGAAGACCAGTGCTCAAATCCGAACAAGGACAAAAAACGTTAGGTGACTTGTTCCCATTTGTTAAAGTTTTGGTGAGTAAAGTTACCCAGCACGTGATGTTACCACCTCAAAAAAAAAAAAGGGAAAGAAAAAAGAGTTACCCGGTGCTATGCGGTGGGAAGTAGCAAGTGCTTGGTGCCCTGGTGGAATAGTCAAGGTGAATGCAAGTTGGTCCAAACATCACCGTTATATCTGTCTTGTGGATAATGCCGCCTAAGTCCATTTTCTGTAGTAATCTGGCCGTGCTTACCTACTGGAGATTTTTGTTTCAGCTAACAATAGTTCAGTTCTTAGAGCAAAGCTAGTTGCCAGTTTTTGAATTGACTTACTGTGTGACATCACATGCAGTGGGATCCTCCAAGCTTGGAACATGTAACGAGTGACATGGTAGATGAGTATTTTTCTCCTCTAACAGCGTTGGAACCGGATTTGGAGCTACCGACACAGCAACGGGAAGCTTTCGCGTAGCCTCTGGGAAGGACAACAGTAATTTCCCTATTATTCTTCCCTTGGCTGACCACAGGCCAAATAAAAGAAAGGCTTACCTGTGCTTATGTAACATTCTTATTACTGGTTTCATTGGATGAATGAAATTAAGAGAGCATTGAATATATATGCCTTCTATATAACCTTAGTTGAATTCTGAAAAAGGACAACGGATCTAAACTGCCAGTGAATTGGTCGAGGAAATGAGCAAGCAGCAGTACTTTCTGACAGAAACTAAATAAAAATGAATCAATAATACATCGAAAAATGTTATCCAAAAGAACGCCAATCCTCCAGGGGATTAAGACGGAGATCCCATCTCCCCTTCTCTATTGGTCTTATCCTCTGAACTCCTCTCCAGAATGGTCAATGTGATTACTCAATGCCAAGATTTTATCCCTTACAAGATGAGGAAACAAGGTCCTTGTATCGCTCATTTAACTTATGCGGATGATACTATCTTATTCAGCTCTACTGACACCACTTCTGTTGAGATCATCAAGCAATGCTTAGATGATTACTCCAATACTTCTGGGCAACTGATTAACCTCAGCAAATCTCATTTTTTCTTACATCCTAATGCTCAGGATAATCAAGTACAGTTTATAAAAACCTTACTGGTTTCTCCAACAAGAACTTCCCATTTACTTACCTTGGTGTCCCTATCTACTTGGGAAGAGAGAAAATTGAATTCTTCAGTGATTTTTATGATAAGGTGGGTAGAAGAATTCAAGGCTGGAATGGAAAACTTATGTCCTTTGGAGGTAAACTATCCTTATGAAGGTTGTCCTCTATTCCATACCCATGCATATCCTTGCAGTTTAAAAAACCACACTCCAAATTATTGAAAAGCTGTCTTGTAACTTTTTGGGACAATTCAGGAGAAGGTAAAAAACATCACTGGTTCTCTTGGTCCTCTATGTGCTTTGGTAAAAATGAAGGAGCTGGTTTTAGGTCCATCCATGACATAGACAAGGCCTTTGCAACTAAGTCATGGTGGGTCCTTAGAACAAAAAATTCTCTATGGAAACCTGGTCTTTCCCATATTTGGAGAAGAATGATGGATATAAAAGCTGAGTCTGAGAAACATATTAAGGGGTCGTTTGGTATGAGGTATAAGAAGGTATAAGGGTGGTATAAAAATGTAATACCACCTTAATACTCTGTTTGGTTAGCAAACCATTTATAAGTTATCCCGGTGTTAATTTAAACACTGGGATAACTTATACCTTATAGAAGGTGGGGTAATTAGCACCGGTATAACTTATACTTTCTTCTTAAAAATTATACAATTATCATTCTTAATAAAACATACCAAACAATGAATAAACAACAATCCCAGCATAACTAATCCCAACATAACTTATCCCAATATAACTTATACCGGTATAAATCCTATTCGAACCAAACGACCCCTAAGTGGAGACTTTTTAATGGAAGGGCCTCTTTCGGGTGGGATAACAGGTCAGAACATGGCTCCTTAGCCAAGTTTATAAATGACCCTAATAAAGGGAAGGAGACAGTTGTAGACTTCATTCATAAAGGTCACTGGAACCTTTCTGCTCTTGAGAATGTTCTTCCTAGTTCCATTGCCAGGTATCTCTCTCTGATTAAGGCTCCTGATGGCTCCAAACTAGATCAGCCTATATAGACCATTACCAATGATGGTTCATTTTCCTGTAAATCTGCATGGCATCTTTTCAAGCAATCTAGAAAGGTTACCTACTCTACTAGTAATATTTGGTATAAAGGGATCTCTTTCAAAATATCTTTCTTTATGGTGAGATTAATTCATAACAGATCGCCTATTGATGAGAGATCAGTAGAAAATTTGGATTTGTTGGTTCATCTATGTGTTCTTTCTGTAAAACACCTAAATATGAAATCATTGAACATGTTTTCATTAGCAGTGAAGGGAAGGGGCATCAACTGCTTGGGACTTGTTTGGTGGTTCTTGTGGCTTGAAAACTACCAACAGATTGGGACAAACTCTTTCCAACTGGTGGTTAACAAAGTCCAAGAACAATTTTCACTCTTTTTTACTTTACTGTCTCCCATGCATATGTTGGGAATTTTGGAAACAAAGATGTGCTATTAGATATGGAAGTGGAAAATATTTTGTTAAGAAACTTTTGCTCCAAATCCAGAACAGGATCTGCGTTCTTATTAATGTCAAGTTCCCATTTTTGCCCATCTTTTCTGAGTGGAAACATTTGATCCAAGCTGTGGAAATATGTAAACCTTTACTAAAGGTTATCGCTATCACATGGATTAAACCACCTGATGGTTACCTAAAACTTAACATTGATGGATGCAGCAAAGGAAATCCAGGCTTTGCGGGAGGAGGAGGATGCTTAAGAAATTACTATGGAAATCTAATTATAGCTTACTCAATTTTCTTTGGTTCCTACACTAATAATATGGCTGAAGCAAAGGCTATTCTAGATGGCTTGGAGTGGTGCATTGTCAATAGATACAAGGAGGTCGAAATTGAATCTGATTCTTGTTTGACCAAAAATTGTTAAGCTTTTTGTTAAACTAATTAATGAGAAAATAGAGGATAAATCCTAGCCAAGGATAATTAGCTCTAGATCAAAGTGCATTAAATAGGAGAATGAGATATAGTCAAGCTCATGAACCTTTAAGACTTATAAAAGATATCGAATATAAATGACATGCTTACATTCTTGATGTACTGTTCCATAATGTAAGAATAAAGAAGGAAAAGAAGGAATGCTATTAACAGCTGTGAGATCTATCTTTATTGATTCAAGAAAGATGATTACAAAGATTTGCCGCCTAGATCCGAAACTTCTCTTATTTTTCTCCTGTAGCATTCTCCGGTTCTTCTGCCTCTTTTTTTCTAAAAGAGACCAGACCCCCTTTTCTGGTTATCTTCCCCCTATATATATAGTAAGTATTCCCTTTTATCCAATGGTTCTTATCCAGAATGCTTTAATCCATTGATTGTACGTTGGGTTGTTCCCCTTAAATGTCTCGACATATACTTTGTTGTACAAGCTTTCTGATAGTTCGATCCCGGCAGCAACCGAGATACTCGTTGTTATGATATCTTATGAATACGACCACAACTTAGTCGACCCCTCGCCATTCCTTTTAATACTGATCCTTGTGTAGTCAGATTTCAACACATACAGCTAGTTCCCCTATTGAGGTCACCTCTTGGCGAGCTCGATGGGCGGACTCTGTTGATTCGAGAAGGGGAAATCTGAACGCTTATTCAAGAGACAAGCACCTCATGGAGAGGTAGAGATGTGACGTTTCGAGAACTGCGTCAGACCGTTACGTCAGTTCATAATGTCATTAATGTTTTTCATGCGTCATTATGGCGCACGTTTTCTATGTTTTGCATCGTTAATCGTGCCTTTTCCATTTTCTAACTGGCGGTGCTTGGTTTTCCCGCTCAGGGCATTTATATCCCTATAAATAGGTGAGAATCTCTCATTTGAATGTTACGCTTCTTAATCGCTCAAGAGAGAACTTTGCAACTCTTCTTCTCCAGTTTCTTAAATTTCTGTTTTTGTTAGGATTTGCTGCGACCACCACATTTTTCCCTTATCATTCTCATTTCTTTAGACCAAAGAGAAAATGGTCAGTGTTTCTTCCTACGCTGATAGAGTTATTGGTGCTCCGGTGCCGGAAGATGACGTACCCCTACTTGGAGAAGGAGTGGAAATGGCGAAAGACAAGGGTTTTCCAACGGTGGATGAGGTGGTTCCCCGCCCAAGGAAGGAGAGGACCGACTTTAATAGCCCTGCCATAGATGAGCGGGAGCCCGTTCCTTCTACGATGGATGCTGCGGCGCTCACGACGTTCAGAGCCAAATGAGGGATCCCTGATCATATTGAACTGGTGCCGACGGATCAGGACATAGTGCATTTACACCGTCCGAGCTACTGCGCATTTTATGCGTATCCCTTTGTCATCGGGTACACGCTTCCCCTTCTTTCCTTGGTGGTGGAATTTTGCCGCTTCTATGAGGTGTGTCCGGCTCAACTCTCTTCGTACGCGTACAAGCATTTCCTTATTCTCATCAAGTACGCAGAGCTGGCTGCCCGAGGAATTTCTCTACGATACATACTTCACCTCTTCGCCCCCCATTTTCTTCGGGGTACGATAATTCACATGCGTCACTGTGGAGCCAAGAGTTTGGTGGTGAAAATGGACGACAAGGCAAATTGCCGCTTTTGGAAGAGCTTCTTCTACATCCAAACAGAGCACGTCGTGTCGAACCCGGTAGGGTTTCCTAAGACGTGGAATTTTGCCCGTAGGTCTTCTTTTTCTTTTTACTATGCATTTTCTCTTAAGATCTCGTCTCCCTTTAATGACCTCATTGAGGGTTTGTTTTTGTTTTTGCAGCCGAGAGGGTACCCCCTCCGCCAGTTGCTGATATTCGCGAGTGGGTGAGCGCTATTCTTCCCCATATGGTGGGATTCACGAATGGGCACCTTTCCATGAGAAGTTTGGGCGCAAGCCTCTTGTTGGTGAGTCTGCTCGTTGTGGACTGTTACTTTGTTCTTTGCTCCGTATTTTCTTTTACCTTATCTTTACTTGATAGAATCTCTTTTCATTGGTAAGTCGGAGAGGAGTGAGAAGGACGAGGGCTCCTGCGCTCGCTTTCTGCCAGCCGGCTTTCTCTACTCAACCCGTTCAAAAGACACATGTGGGTGAGAGCACCCAACGTGTGGTTGCACGGCAGACCATGTCAGCGATCGGGCTTGTTCGTTTGGAGGTTGCTCCCCGGTCAGATATTCCAGTTCTCGCCGTCCGTTCAACGGGCGAGCCTTCTCGCAACAGTAGCGAAGGGGCACCGTTAAAGATGCGGAGGTTGTCAGAGGGAGCGTCTTTGGTTGAGACGTCCTTGAGGGGAGACCCTACTTTGGCGGTATCTGGAGCTGGTGGTGACACCGATCGGGGTGCGGAGGCAACGCCTATTCCGGTTGCGGAAGAGACCACCGTGGCGGGGGATAGAGTTCGGAGGCTGTCGCGATTGTTCCTAGCGGCCCATCGTCATCTCTGCAGAACTGCTCCCCTTCTTTGGCCAATGAGAAGGGGAAAGGCGTGATTGTGGATGATTATGAATCGGATTCCGACATCGACCATAAGGATATGAGGATGTTCGAGGAGGGCTTTACCAGGGTCGATGTAAGGGAGGAAGGTCCTTCTCGTGTGCTCGAGATTCCATCAGATTTCAATCTTTTGGAGGACACAGTGGAGTTGGTGCCTCAATTCGACCTTCTGTGTTCTGCCGCCGAAAGCGAGTCTCTTCGGGAGATCAACGATTCCGCTTTGTCACGAGGTGTGGCCGAGATGGCCTTGAGGGTGAGTTTCTTTTTTATATTTTCTTTATTTGTGCTATTTTGCCTTCGCTAATTCCTCCCTTCTTTTTCTTCCCACTCCTTTTTTTTTGCAAACTTACATGCTGGAGATTGAGAGTGCTCGTAGGGCTGAGACTAGGGTCGAAGTCTTTTTGAAAATGGACGCGAAGTATCGCCGGTACCGCGACAAGTGTCGTGAGATGCATGCGCAACTTAGGGAGGACAGTAATACTCAGTCTGTTAGGGAAGAGTTGGAGAAAAGGGATGAGGAGCTCGAAGTGGGCAAAGGGGTTGCGACGGAGTGTGAAAACCTTCAAGCGAAGGTGCAGTCTTTGCGGGCCGAGCTTGAACAAAATGCTACTAGAGTCGCTGATTTAAGTGTTGAATGGACGGAGAAGGTGGCCGAGCTAGAAAAGAAGGTGATCGAGTTAGAGATATCCGAGGGGGCTCGGGTGTCGGCTTTAGCGAGGGCGGCGGCGCTAGAAGATACTATCCGCGTCCTCATGTCTGAAAAGGAATCTGAGAGGACGACGGCCACACTGAGGGAGGCACGGCTCGAAGAGCGTATTGGGGAACTTGATCGGGAGGCTACGAACCTCGGAGACCGAGTTGCGGTTCTTGAGACCGAGAAGGCGCAGTTGTTGGCTCAGGCTACCCCTCAAGAATCTTCCTCTACTACCGTCCCCCGCCGTTTGTATGAGTTATGGGTCCATGCTGAGGCCTAATGAGATATATACAAGGGTTTGTGGGAGGCAATGAGCGTTCTTGAGACCGCTTTTAAAGATGCTCGGGTGAAGGCACACGAGGTTCGTATTGCCTGCGGTTACGACCCTGCGACACCGGAGGCCGGTGAGGGTGCTGAGATTGAAGATGGACTTCCTTTTGATGATGATGGGGAGAACGGCGGTGGAGATGATGCCGAGTGAAAAACATTTCTTGCAGCTTTCGTACTAAGTTTTTTTTTTCTTTTGTTGTTTGTTTTCATCTTTTCCTTGGGAGCCCGCTTTTGGCCTTTTGTAAGGCGCAACAGTTGCGCATGTACATTTTATGAATAAAATAGTTGCTTTGCCTTGGTTATGTATCTTTTGACTTTCTTTCTCCCTTCTCCCTTTTTTTTTTGAAAAAGATCTTCGGACTTCCCCGCAATGAGTCCCTGATTTTTACTTGGGAATTCGAATAAGGTCGAACTTAGAGCAATTCGAGCGAGATCAAATGTGAAGTAATTCGAGCAAGGTCGAATATAAAGTAATTCGAGCGGGGTCGAATGTAAAGTAATTCGAACAAGGTCGAATGTAAAGTAATTCGAGCGAGGTCGAATGTAAAGTGTAAAATCACTTGGTGGGGTTGTGCGAAGATGCTGCTTCATTTATTTCATTCGATGGAGAATATTACATATTGCTGCTTGTTTCATTCATATATTGGAGAAGTTCTAGTCTACCTAGTCCCTTCATCGTTCGGCCTGGAGAAGTTGTCGATAGGCGCGGCGATGAGTTTCACTCGAATTTAGTTTGCTTGATCCGAGCGAGATCGAATCTCGTTTTGTGAGTTCGATTGAAGTCGCTTTTGATCTGAAAATTCGAGTGAGGTTGACTTCTGATTTTCCATTTTGGGCGAAATCAGTTTTGACTTATATATTCGAGCGAGGTCGAATTTTGCTTTCACCTGGTGATGGTCGTAAGGGTGTTAAGTCGAGCAAGGACGAATTGTAACCCGTTTGGCGATGGCCAATGGTCGTAAGGGTGTTAAGTCGAGCGAGGTCGAACTGTAACCCATTCGGCGATGGCCGTAAGGGTGTTAATTCGAGCGAGGTCGAATTGTGACTCGTTCGGCGATGGCCGGTGTAAGGGTGTTAATTCGAGTGAGGTCGAATTGTAATCCGTTTGGTGATGGACGATGGTCGTAAGGGTGTTAATTCGAGTGAGGTCGAATTGTAACCCGTTTGGTGATGGTGCGGCTTTGCCTGTTGCATTACTTTTATTGGAGAACATCACTCATTGTTGTATTGTTTATGCATGCATTGGGGTGAGTCCCGGTTTGTTTAATTTTGCTTTCATTGGAGAGTATCGTGCGTCGGGATGAGTCCCGATTTGTTTAATTTTGCTTTCATTGAAGGGTACTGTGCATCAGGATGAGTCCCGATTTGTTTAATTTTGCTTCATTGGAGAGTACTGTGCGACGTGATGAGTCCTGATTTGTTTAATTTTGCTTTCATTGGAGAACGTTATGCGTCGTTACAGCGTGTACGTGTCGGTGGAGTCCCAGTTTACCTAGACCCTTCTTTGCTTGGCTTGGAGAGGTCGTTGTCGGGACAAACGACGAACTTATTGCTTGGGCTTCTAGGCACCTTGGACTAAACGATGTTCGGACGCGATTCACAATATTTAGTTCGCTGAATTGGCGTAGGATTGCCATGGCGAATATGCATGCAAGCTTTTCGAGTTCAAGTTCTGCTTGTGTCGGAGAGACAGTATGTTCCACGTGCTCACCGCTTAGTCCCGGTTCATGGAGATTTTCTTAATAATATCAGCTTGTTTTGAGCCGTTTGTCTGCTATTTGCAATACGGTATGGTGTGGAGGGTTTTGTTTGGTGCGTTCGGTGTTGTTTGTTCCTTGTTCGCGTACTTGTGAGAATGCTCATGTTCCTATCCCAGTCCAAAAAGAGAAAAATGACAAGTTAGTTCCAAATGAAATTGCCCGTTACCTTGACCCGGTAAGTCGGGGGGAGGGCGCTATAAGGCGACTCGTTCCACCCCGTACTCGAATGGCGATTTCAGATTTGGCAGCCCCATGTTTGGTTTCACCATTAGTCGCATCTAGGCTTCTCATGGGCTGAACTTACCTTGCCCGTTGGGATCTCGAGCTCGAGTCCTGGTTCAACCCCGTCTGATGTGCGTAGATAATAAGGGAAACATGTTATACCCTGTGCATATGGGTACAAAAACAAAGCACGGTAAGTCGGTTATTTCAAAAAATCACACAGTAGGCTACCGTCCCTTCCTAAGAGGCAGAAGTATAGATCGGCATATAAAGTTAATACGACAAATAGGATTGTGGGCGTGCTAAGTGCGTAGTGGTCGTAATCCCACTTTGACTACACATAAGACGTGTCGAACCCATCACTACAGTCGAGGCATGGGTTTTATATAGACATCAGACCTAATTTTGATTTCATGTAGAGATCTAACCCTAATTGGCTTGGTTATTTCAAAAGCCTGCCTATAACTTTCTCAAGTTGGTATTTGGTATTTATACTGAGAGGGTGAGGCTACGACAACCGGGAAGTGAAACTCTGGTTGACTTTAGATCTAGAGGGAATTAAGATTTTGGCTAGAAAATCCCCACAGATGGCGCCAAATTGTTTGACCAAAAGGTGTTAAGCTTTTTGTTAAACTAATTAATGAGAAAATAAAGGATAAATCCTAGCCAAGGATAATTAGCTCTAGATCAAAGTGCATTAAATAGGAGAATAAGATATAGTCAAGCTCATGAACCTGTAAGACTTATAAAGGATATCAAATATAAATGACATGCTTACATTCTTGATGTATTGTTCCGTAATGTAAGAATAAAGAAGGAAAAGAAGGAATGCCATTAACAGCTGCGAGATCTATCTTTATTGATTCAAGAAAGATGATTACAAAGATTTGCCGCCTAGATCCGAAACTTCTCTTATTTTTCTCCTGTAGCATTCTCCGGTTCTTCTGCCTCTATTTTCTAAAAGAGACCAGACCCCCTTTTCTGGTTATCTTCCCCCTCTATATATAGTAAGTATTCCCTTTTATCCAACGGTTCTTAGTCAAAATGCCTTAATCCGTTGATTGTACGTTGGTTGTTCCCCTTAAATGTCTCGACATATACTTTACCGTACAAGCTTTCTGATAGTTCGATCCCGGCAGCAGCCGGGATACTCGTTGTTATGATGTTTTATGAATACGACCACGACTTAATCGACCCCTCGCCATTCCTTTTAATACTGCTCCTCGTGTGGTCAGATTTCGACCTATATAATTCTCTAGTCCTAATCAATGCTATAAACATTCATGCTGGAACACCTTGGCGGATTGGACTCACTAGCAAACTGGAGCTTACATAAGAAGACTTCTATTTTCTTCATGGGAGCTGACGCTTACCTATGATTAAAATCAGTTAGTCAACTTCAAAATTAGGACGAGAAAGAATTCCTTCGCTGTTTAGCCATTTTCATAATTGGTTTAGTTTAGCTGGAAGGATTAATACCTTGCTCAAGCTTTTACTTTGGAGCACTTTATTTTATACTCCACTGGGACATTTTGTCCCCAGCTGTTGACTTGGGAGTTGTTTAGTTTAGATTTACGAACTCCTCATGTAATGATAATTTAATTCAGAATTATGGAAATTAAACTAAGAAGAAAAAACTAGTATGACAGACAAAAAGGTGACCGGGTAAATGACAATATAGCCACATAAATACATAAATGGGCTGTACTTTACACAAATCAGACGATGAAACAAACAATGACAATGCCAGTGATTAACCTCCCCATACCAAATGGCTTATTTTTTAAGAAAATAGTTTCCTAAAAGCATCTTCCAGTGCCTGGTTAGTAAGTAAGAGATATCTTAGGAAGAAAACGTAAGTTTAATAATATTGTTAACAAATCAAATAGTGCTTGATGAACTACTTATTATTAATGAGTGATGATGTATCGTTCAACTATTGAGTTAAGCAATGATATACCGTCAACAAATCAGACAGTCGTGGTGAAAAATGACGTCTACCACAGATCTTTATCAAAATTTACAAGTTTTTAAAGATTTTTGGAAATTTTTTATCAAAAACCAAAAAGTAAAATGCGTGTCCAAACATAATTTCAAAAGAAATTCTCGCCCATAAAATTATAACATTTTTTCAAGTGAAATGTATGTCCAAACATAATTTCAAATTTCAAATATCATTTTTCTAACTTAATTTCAAATATTACTTTTTCTTTAAAAAATCAAAATATTTATGTCCAAACACCTACTTCTTTCTTTAAAAAATCACAATATAATCAGTACGCGGATCGCTATAAAAGTGGACAACATAGTCATAATGAGAATACCATGTCTTTGCATCCAACGTGTAAACCCAGCTCCAAAGTTTATCCTTAGAAATTCTGTTTATCAAATGGGCAGGGGAAGGGCAGCAAGATGATTTTTAGCCAATGCTACCACCATTTTTCTCCAATGGATGAATTAATTACATTTGGAGACTTGACAACGAAAACGAGATATCCATGAGAAAATACATGCACTTCTATTTTGAAGCTTGGTTTCCAAGCCAAGCATTCTCAGGAAAATTTGTCCCTATAAATTATCCTCGGCCTCAAGCGGTATAGAAAGAAGCAAAAATGAATCCGCTAATCTTCCTCTCGGAGTATTCCCTCTCATCATCTTATACCACTTTGATCAACTAATTAGCTTTCTGAGTCTCTTTTCAGCCAGACTGGCAACCTTATTCTGCGGTTCCAGAACGAGTGCATGTCTGAAATCTGGAATGTCCAAATTCACAGTAAATTAATGAACAACCAAACTAAAAGGAAAACAGAATCCCATCTCTGGGGAGGATACACCATCAACCTAAAACTGATATCTGTGCAGTTTTACAAGTGTCTTCAACAAATATGGTTCTACTTTTGATATCACAACGAAAAAAAGGAAATATAGTTCATGAACCATGGAAAAAATGGAAGTGACAAAAAATTAGAGTGAATAATATGGTCAATGGGAAAGTGGTTACAAATTGATTATAACGTTTTTAATTCACACACGCACACATTAAATTTATGTATATAGTGAGAGCTTCGAGCCAAAAGCAATGGTGCAGAGGTGTCCACACCTACTGCTACTTAAATAGCTGCCCCGTGACACAACAACAAAAAACCAGTGGTATCTCACATTTGGAGTCTTGGGAAGGTAGTGTGTACGCAGTCCTTACTCCTACCTTGCGAAAGTAGAGAGGTTTTTGGTAGACTCTTGGCTTAGGAAAAATATAAAGGTAAAGAAGATTAAAAAGCTCAGGAAAGGTAAAAAGCAGGAAATAACAAGAAGCAGTAACACAGCAAAGCAATCAGAAAACGAAAGCGCAAAAATCGACAGGTAATAACAAAAATCTGAGAATAAGAAATACAAGATTAGCACTAAGTAATGCACTAAAACTACTGGTATGAACAAGGTAGACGCTAGGCTACCTAACCTTCTATCTTAATTCTCAACTTCCACACCTTCCTATCAAGGGTCATATACTCGGTAAGCTTGAGCGTCGCCATGTGTTGCCTAATCACCTATTCCCAATACTTCTTTGGCTTACCCCAACCTCGCCAAAAGCCCTTCACGACCAACCTCTCACACATCCTTGCTGGGCAATCACCGCCTCTCCTCTTCACATGTTTGAACCATCTAAGAGCCCTTTTGGCTAAGCTACCAAAAACTACTTATTTTGAAAAGTACTTTTGTTCAGAAGTGCTTTTCGAAAAAGTACTTTTTCATAGATTAACAGTTTGTGTTTGGTCAATTCATTTGAGAAGTACTTTTTGCGATATTTAATAAGCGAATTGTGTTTGGCCAATCTTTCCAACAAGTACTTTTGAGTGTCAAATTACGGTAAAGGAGAATAAAAATTAGTTTTACATTAGCATTATTTAAAAAAGAGCAATCTTAGATATTTATTATAAGAGAATTTAATTATTTTTAAATTTTTATGTAATTATATTAAAGTATAAGACATAAAGTAATATATGTATATGTATATATATATATATATATCAAGATTTAAACAATATAAATATAAGTATATAAAAGCAATAATTTTAGTAGGAACATATGTGCTTACAAGTAACATGTATAAAAAACAACATCAATTCTTGAGAAAAACAAACTAGGTAGTATTGCATTATGTCAACTATATTATATGCATGCGCGCAAAAAAATAAATAAATAAAATTACAAAGTGGAGATCATATAATATTGGTATACTATAAGAAGAAAAAAATCATACCTTACGAAGAAAATGCTTGGATATGGTGATTAACATTGTTATTTCAAAGAGTAATAGGAGACTAAGAAGAAACGGCGGAAGAGAAAAGAAGATATCTATTTATAGTAGAGAGATTATTCTAAATAGGAATAAGAGAAGAAAAATAAAAATACGGTAAATATAAAAAAGAGAAAGAAAGAGATGGTAGAAAGAAAAAACGTAAAGGTTAAATTAATAAGGGATGATTTAGGAAATATAATTTTACAGTTAGGATATTTATGTCTTGAAAGAATTAATTTTCTGCTTCTGCTTTTTGTGGGAAGGCACAAGGAACTGTATCATATTTTTGTACAAATATGTAAAGGCTCTACTAATGTTATTTTGGATGCATATTTATAAGACAGTTGACAGAACTGTTGAGCCGAGGGTCTCCCGAAAACAACCTCTCTACTCTTTCGGGGTAGGGATAAGGTCTGCGTACACTCTACCCTTCCCAGAAAGTCTCTTATTGTGAGGCTTCCCTTCCCTTACTCTAGGGCTTTTCTTCTCTTATTCTCTAAAGGCAGATAAAGCCATCTGATATAGGGCTTTCTCCTGTAATCTGTCTCTTGATAAGAAGCTTTCTTTTGATCTGGGTTAATCTCGTCTTCTTGAAGAATTATGGATTCCTAAACCTAGTACGGGAAAGCGATTCTACTCCACTAGTGGGATTTTGCTGGGTATGTTGTTGCTTCTTGAAAGAAGCTAGAAGTTGTAGCTTCTTCTCAAAAGCAGAAAAATTGCTTATGTTGCTGCTTAAAAGCACTTCTCGGTTTTGGCCAAACGCCTCATATTTTCAAATAAGTACCTTTTTGACAAAAAAAGTACTTTGACCTCTGAGAAGCTTGGCCAAACAGGCTCCAAGTCTCGCTTCCCACATCTTGTCCTCCACAGGAGCTACTCCCACCTTGTCCCGAATAACTTCATTCTAATCTTATCTACCCTGGTATACTCGCACATCCATCTCAATATTCTCATTTTTGCCACATTCATCTTCGTGACACACAAGGCACTAAAAAACAAAATAGCAGCAAAACCAGAAAATAGGAAGCCACCCAACCCCCCCCCCCCAAAATGCGTAGTACAAATCTATATCAAGCTACCAACTTTTAAAATTCACATGACATGACTAAGTTAAATTTGGTAATTGTCCTTGTCATTAGCTCCGGAGAGCTCTTAGTGATACGGAGATATCAACCCTGAGCAAATTCTGTGCAATTCAAATATTTCTTCCTACACAAAATGGAATCAATATCTGATAAACACTTACAACAAGAATTCATTGCAGAAAGAACGCAAATGAACAGGAAAGATGCACCTTGCAACGGACAGAGTCACATAGAAGCACCATAACCTCACCTTGTAGAGCCTCTTTATAGAAGAGAAGCGACTCCCTAGCTGTTCCCCGTCTCAAATAAGCCTTTACATTCTGCAATTAAAATAAATAAATTCCGCCAAGTGAGAATACATTTGGATCATACATGCATCAAATAATTAACCTAAGCTACAAGTGGAAAAAGTAGAATAGTATGAGTCTAACCTTACATAATTAAGCTCTCACGTAATTAACTTTATGTATAGCTTGTAAAGTGTGAATTTCTTTTTTATTCTCAAGTTGTAGATAAGTAAATATTGATTTCCTAGATCAAGTATGCTACAGATTTACCCTAGTTTTGGTTCTGATTTCAGAAATCAAATTGTATCTACTCTCGAATTTTTTCGTCCGTCGTGATTAAAGTACCCAATATTGTTTGACCAAATCCGGTACGGATCCCATACCAACACCCATACTAGTGTCGTGTCGACACGGGTGGAGCACTTAAAACTGCCGTGTCGGAGCAACTTAGTTGAATACTAGTATTATTTTGGAATAATATTACAAAGGAGTGTTAGATTAGAGTACAACTCAGAAAAAAGAGTGCACTTAATATCAGTTGCACAATTCCAGAAATTAAATTTCTCCTGATACCTTTTTATCAAGTAAAATTGCTTTAGTACAGTCCTCTTCAGCTTGTCGAAAGCTGCAAGTGAAACGTAAATAAATAAATTAGAACCTCAAGCGCTGAAGAAGTTGTTCTACATGATTTTTTATCATACCACCCCAATTCTAAGTAAGCAGCTGCCCTGTTGCAATAGTATGTGGCGTTATCATTCAATTTTATTGCTTCTGTATAGTAGCTCACGGCTTTGTTCCACTGCTTGCCCTTATATGCAGCATTTCCCTACACAAAACACCATGATAAATTAGAAGAACATACTAATGAAAGAACCCATAACTTTCAGAAGATAGTAAAGTGAATATGGATAACTATTATGCACAACATTATTTCATATTGCATATGCTGTTACTTATGACTGAAATTAAAAATTTGCTAGGATTACGGTAACCACTTAGCAGTAGCAAATCGACTGGAAATCAATGTTACAACAATCGTTGTGAAATTGAATGTTTCTTGTATGTCTTATTAGCGGACTCTTCTTCTTTGGAGTAGAGAATGAAAGTCAAAGTTAATATTTTTAAGTGCCCCCCATGCTGCTCATCAGAGATAATATTGAATACCAGTGCTGGGAGCTAAAAAGCTGTAACAAGGAGATGTGAATTATACTTCAGGTCTTTGTACCCTGTCGGATGAGGATATAAAACAGTTTGATGCCACAAAGAGAATTAAGGAACTGAATATAATCATGTTGAACAAAACTAAGCAGTTGACCTTAACATATTAAAAGAAAAAGAGTAGAACAAAACCTTTTCTTTCAAAAGTTCAGATGCATCAATGCTCCCATTGGTATCCGATAATGGTGATGCACTGGATTGTATGCTTACTTCCTCTTGAAGAGACGAATACATATCCAAGACAGTGTCAAGTAGAAACTTATCAGTCCCATGAGATGCAATAAATGACAGGGATATAGGATAGTTATCATGTTCTCCAAAAGGAATGGAAGCCTGACATTCAAAACAAGGAACAGAATATGAAATCACTAAAGAATGGAAAGAAATCTGAAGTATGGGGAAGACTAAGTACAGCATGATGCTTGAATACTGCAAATGAAATTACCTGACAGCAACCTGACATACTGGCAATGCTCAATAAGGCAAATAGTCTATCATGAACTTCAGCCGATAGACCTTTCCTTGACTTTAATTTTGAAGGAGGATCTGCGGTCGTCGGAAGTACCAATATGCTATTGTTCTTCAAATAAAAAAAGTGAGTCCTTGAGATGCATATTCCATGAAGATCAAATAGATACCACAAACATGAAAATCAGAGTAAAGATTGTCTGGCTTTAGAATGAACTGAGGTCATTTTTTTACATTCAACTCTTAGAAACATTATTTTATGTCATGTGGTCAAGCAGAGGAATCAGGGATCTCTGTGAGATAAATACATTGATAGTCTAGAAGGTAATGTTGAACTCATTATTAAATTGGTGTAGAAAGTTTCTTTGATAGTTAAATCTATACATGATTGTATAGCTTTAACATGCCATTAGATATGCCGATACAATAGTTGGATGTAAAAAGTGGGATTATGATACATTGGAATTGTAATACAAAGGACCATACTAGTGGGGGCATTATAAAAAGGGAATAGCTAACAAATTGGTTAATGACATCGACCATCCTGTAACACGATACTCTATTTGAGGGATAAAAGAAATCGAAGCAGAGGGGTTTTGAGAGAGTAACCAAATCACTAACTATACATGAGTGTTACGAATCCTTTTCTATTTAACAACCAAAGGCCCATCACCAATAGTCCAATACTATATGTGATATGACTGTTTCTGGCCAACCAAATGACTCCCTACTTTTTCTGATGTATTGTACATGCCAAACATTGTGGGACAACCCAAAACACAAACATGTTACATGAAATGGGATGCAAGACCAAGTGTTATATTGCATCAGAGATTAAAGTGGTAAGTGACATGGTAAACTTTTCAAACTGTTTCCTTGACATTTGTACCCAAAGTTGTTTGAACATTTAAGTGGTATTGATGAAGATGAGAAGCTAATGGTACCTCATAGCTGCCACCAACGGAGTGGTAAAATCTCAGACCTCAAACCCCACCCCCCCACCCCCCCACCCCCACAAAAAAAAAAAAAACACCAACCCCAAAAAGTCAAGTAGGAAAAGAGGATGTATGAGGAAAAAGGAATCATAATAAACAAGAATTTTTTGTTTCATATTTAAGCTGCCGAAAGATACCTTCAAAAGATTCTGCATAGCAACTCGCATCTCGGTCCTAACTTTGTAAAGAATTTTAATATTCTCAGGAGTCGAGGTCATTGCTGCAGCAACATGAGTAGAGACTTTAGAACCTAATCTCGGTTTCACCGCTTTCATCCATTCTTCATAATTTGTTTTAAACTCATATCTGAGAAAAATTAAGCAACAGAGATGATGGTCATGGGGAAATCAAAGCCTCGACTACATCAGAATTATCGACGAGATAAGGCAGGATGAAGAGGAAAAAAACAGAGATAACAGAGATAGCACAGATGCAGCTGCTGAGTATGTCTATAAACTAAGTTTAGACAAACATGAGAAATAGTACACTAAAAGGCATACCACAGTGAACCACGTAAAGCAATCTTTCTCGAAAGGCAACAAAAATAAAGAGAATACTAAATGCTCCTATCTGATTCAAAAATAAATCCAGTTGATATTTACTTATCCCAAAAAAAAATCCAGTCCGCTAAAATTGTTTTTAATGACTGAGAAATCTGTCTCGGACCGGCCGCAGCCTTCGAAACTCAGGGATACTTGGTCCACCCCCTACCCTTCTCCACTTAAACAACAGGCTTAGTTCACATGGCGCAGAGCCCGAACCTGTGACCTAAGTCATAAGCCCCTCAACCTTTGCCACTTGAACTAAGCCCTACAGGCAAAAATCCAGTTCGACATTTCCCACCAGTACCTGCTATCCGTCAGCGCTTTACTACTAATAGAGAAAATCAACAGCACCTTGCAGATGGTTGTCAGTGCTTTACTGCTAAAAGTGCAAAATGCAGCACTATAACTATCAATTAACAAGTCACGTGCTACTTAACTTCCAAATAATTGCAGTTTTGACAAAGTTATTGATATATTGACAAGGTGGAGTGCTTTAAGCTATGAAAAACTCCAGCTAGCGGTTGAAAGTTTCAAGGTGAAAGTGGCTTAGTGAAACATACACTGCCAGTGCTGGAATGCCCCATAGTTGCTTTGGTTATAGATCATAAATTATACAGAAGTCTTCCAGATATAGTGAACAAAGCAAAGGTAAGAATCCTACTACATTTGCTAGATGAATATATGGTCATGATTGAGAATTTAGCGAAACAGCAGAACAATTTAGAATAGGATCAAAAAGTGGGTTTTCGAATATGAAACCATTCAGCTCCAATTCCAGTATCCCCTCTATGCCAAATACTTCATAATGAGTTTATGCATCATCTAATGTGCAAGAGTATCAAATAATTAGTTTACTACGAACCAGATCTAGAGTTGTCCATAAACTTGAGACTATTTCTTAAGTAGCTTTCTTTATTCTACAGGTGAACCAAGACTTTAGTGAAGATGAGGAAAAGAAGAATATACACACAGTGGACTCTCGTTGAAGGAGAGAAACAACCATCTTCTTAGATCAAAGTGGTATGCGGAGGGATAAAGTATTCACTTTCACGGCTTTAAAAGGCACAGCTCCCCATGGATTTACAGAACTCAAAGATGAGATTTCCAACGCCAGAAAAGAAAAGGTAAACGGAGAACCTCTGGGAAACAAACTATCTCCATGCAGATGGAACCCAGGAAGGTACAGGAGGTGTTGCAAGAAAGAAGCAATGATCTTGCCAACAAATAAACCACGCTGGAGGGCAGCTCAATGTTTTGCACATGCATGCCTGAGGTTCCTCACATAGACAAACACTGCTATCTCTCAAGGTGGTCAACCCAATGCAGGAGGCCATAACTAAACTGTAGCCAGATGCTATTAGCTTTCGCTCCAAAAGAGAGAGAGAGAGAGAGAGAGAGAGAGAGAGAGAGAAAGGGCTTTGGAGATTTTCGTGGACAGAGATTCTTGTGAAGAGAGAATCCAGCAAATGAGTTGCTCAAAATTTTCTGAAACCAATTCTGGTGCATATTAAATTATAAACCGCTAAGATACGGCACATAGCAGGACATGTTATCAGACAGTGGAAAGCATAATAAGAGCAGCTTAAAAAGTCTTTCTTGTAAGAAAATAGACTAGCCCATCAAAGAATGGCATGTGCATGACCTTTGAAGAAGAAACATCACAGAAGAGAGAGCCGTCAGGGTAGACATCCCATTTTGCTGGTTGATTGATTCTTCACGGAAACCTTTCAAGCTGGGTACATTTGATGCAATATACTGCCCAAGGTTCAGATGTTTCGGTGTCTGGTCTGTGCAAATACAAGAAAAATAAGTGATACAAAGGAAGTAGATAATACCAGCATCTGCCACCCGAATGACTGCATCGAAGAATTGTAATACTTATAAATTAGGAGGAAAAAGGACAAGGCAACCTGCAACTTACATCCAGATAATTTTTCTATTACTTTGCTCACAACATACATCGTCTTCTGCTTTGGTACTTTACACAGCTGAAAAAGATCATCAGCTATGACAAAGCATCTTGTCCTCTTAGGTTCAACTGATGCTAACTGAAGTAAAACATGTCCAACTCGATGCAGCACAGATGGATCACGGGCCAACCATCCTAATAAAGGCATTGCCATCATCAAAAATTGAAACTGATATAATGCCTAGCACTAATACCTGAGAATTCTGCATATTTTTCCAATAGTGACCAATGTAAACTTTTTTTTTTAAATAACAGTGACCATCTTAATTTTCAGTTAATCAAACTTCAGAAGCTGAAATTTCAGCTTTACCATCAACACATTAGCCAAGGCATCTATAAAATGATCCAGATACGCCTCAGTCATGAGTATTTACTACGCAATTCCCCCCATTGCTTTTACCGAACTTCTTGTATCAACCAGTCATCGAACATATCTTTGTTCTCAGTGTCTTTTGTTAGTTTGGTGTTTACTTTTGTGATACATAATAAATTGTCCATTGTTGATTCTTTTAAAGAATAGATCATCGCAATTAGATGAAGGAATAAAATATGAAAGGATACTATGATTCAAGGAAATTTAATGAATGGATATATGATCAACCAACATTTATCGGCTCAATTGTTCACTCGCCTATACAAGGTTGACTGACCTGTAGACCTAATATAATCTCTTTTTCCCTGCAATAGTCCCTTAACCCACTTCCATTCATGCATTTTATTTTAAATGTATTTGCAGCTAAAATGTCTAGAACAGTAGATGGCAAAACGGCGCACAGTTGCAAATTTCCCACCAGGCACCCCCAAGTACGATTACACAAACCTAGTCAATATGGAACACCTTCTGCAGGTTTTATGGTAACAAAAAAGGAGTAGCAGAGGACTGAGGGCGATTGACTCGGGAGCCACAAGTTTGTAATTGGATAGCCATTGAGCAACATCAAGACGATGGCAGTGGTCCCAGCGCTTATCAAAGGTTAACATAATCATAATTAATATGGTTTCAACGGAAGTACTACTCACTCTTAGATATGAGCATGCAATCTTATCCACCAAACTTGGTAAGGACCTGCCTCTGGAAGGAGGAGAACAACAGTAAAGTCCGCTATAGTCCACATGTTGAGGATCAGAAGAAGGAAGAAGCGAAGGAACAAAAGGAGGAATGAAAATCCAATATTTAAAAATTGTATCCATAGGAATGTGTTTGATTAGCTACTAGTAGTAGATGAAAGAATTGCTCACCAACTCAATAATCAATAGTTGATCTGAGCAGATGATCAGCCACAGAGGGAGAGGGACACGACTTACACTCCTAAGGGATGCGACAGTAGAAAGTTTCCTGCAATGAGCGAGAGCCTGATAGACCAATGCCACGTAGAGATGAAGTGCCCAAGGTTCGCGGACCTTTTTCCTAGAAAAGGCAATGACGTTATTTGGAGAATAAGCATCGACAGTAATACGGGGGATGCAAGCGTTACAAGAAATGATTGAGAGTTTAGCTCCCATTTGGCCATAGAATTTGGGAGCTTGTTTTCAAATATCCGTTTGTTTATAGATTTTAACCATTTTTGGCAGATTTGAAAACAAAATCTTCAAATCCCATAAGCATCTCTAGAGTAGTTTTTGAAGTTTTCTACTCACAGAACTTCAAATTCTTTTCAAGTATAATGCATATCCAAACACAATTTCAACTTTCAAAAATCATTCTTTATCTCATCTTTAAAAACTTATTTTTTTCAAATTTTAACCAAATCTATGTCCAAACGCTAGCTAAGAATCTGTAGATGGCTTTATGTCCACCTTCAAATCCTAAAGATCAATCCTTGAGAAGCAGTGAAAGTACCAAGCTGGAATACAATATGGGCAGCGGATATTTCCAGGGGAATGGTGAAATGCATGGATTGGAAAGAACACCTATGGTAAAAGTACTTTATTGGGCCAATACCGACAATAGGAGACGAACGCTGGGGGCCATTAGGAAGGAAAGCGTTGTAAGAAACGATAGTGATGGTAGTGCAAAGAACTAAGTTAGAGAGAACTGAATATTTCAGAATACGTGAGAATGGTGCCTGTCTTTATTGATTTTATTTACAGATACAAAGTTACTTTATTTACTATGATTTCCTATCCTTCTAATTATGGGATAGCTTCATTAACCATACACCAAAGTTGCTAACACTAATACAGTGGTCACCTAATTACCTCATAACATTAAGTAGCTGCCTCATAAATCTGAAATAGTTTAACACTCTACTTCAAACTTGTGTATGAATTTGTCCCAATTATACTTGATAATGGCCTGAATCTAACATTTTGCAAATAGAATCAAAACATGATAAAAAAAAAACATTAATAGCATTTTCGAATTTGTAAAAAATGTGGGCAGTTGAGTGGACATGTCTACTATACGAAATGTTGACTTCACAGGTCAATTGACGTGAGGTGATTGGAGATGTCATTTGACCTAGACAGCTAACTAGATCAGTCAGCTGAAGTAGATTGTTGACTTGACTGGTTATTCACATGGCTGTGAATGTGGCAGCTAATGTGGACTGTTGACATGGTTGTTAATGACAGTACTAGACCTAGCATGTGAGGCATGGGGCGCTGAGGAGGATTCTGGAGTATGTTTTTACCGTTGTATTCACCTTAAGAAAACATACCTTCTGGCGTGGCCAGTCGACAAATTTGACAAGACAAATAGATGGGGCACGTTATTTTTACAAATAAGTGACAAGTTGGACAATGCCAAAGAAGAAATCTCAATAAGATGGACTGGAGAATGCAGAAATAGGTTGCTAGCGATGTAGCTAAAGATAAAGTTGAAAAATATGGAGTATCCTCTAAGATCCTGCGCGCATTAAGAATTTAGAAACAACACTTAACTTTAAAATATCCAGGAATGCTCTTGCAATAGAAATGTTTCCAAGTCCTTGTGTATCAGTACTAAATATTGTAGTTTTTTATTATTTCCTTTAATTCACTAACTTATTTATTCCTGAGGAAGCCACCTAATTTACATTAGACCAATTAAATAGCTGCCTAATAAATCAACACATGTTCTAATAGGTTCTTGTGACAACTAGTTTTATGGTTGTGAAAAGTATCAGAAATTGGGGCTGGATTGGCCTTCAACAGTAAAGAAGAGAACAGGTAAAAGTTCCTTTTTATCCCATTTAGCATAAAAACTTTTCAACTTTTTTTCTCCTTTTTTTGGTGCTGTTCTAATAAGAAAAAGGGAAGAACTTTTTATTATCCTGGTTTCCACCAATGCATTTTGCAATAAAAAGTTAAGGGACTTTTGCTGGGAGACTATTTCTACCTCTTCATTAACTGCTTACATACAACTGCAGATAAAGATTTTGGCCTCCTGGACATTGTTTTGATAAGTCACAAAGCAAATACTGTGGTAATTGGAGATAACGAAATTATACATACCAATACTGTCCAAACTTTGCGATACAGGCAGGATGCCAATAGTTGATATGGCCCCATGTGACGGTCTAAACCCAAAGACACCACAAAATGCTGCTGGTACTCTAATGCACCCAGTCGTATCAGTACCTGAAATAATTCAGCCTCTGTAACCATCTAATTTTCTGAATCTGAAGTCAAATCCTTTTACAAATTGTTACCACTCCAATCTAGTTAAACAGAAACCAATCAACCTCGTAAAAATAAAATCCATAGGTCTTTTTTTATTAGTCCAGTACAGTCAGAAATGTGGTGAAACTACTTCACACATATCTAAGATGAGGAAAAAAGAGTCTGACATTAAATTATCCAAAAGAAAAAGGAAGGCACCAAAGAGGAGGCCTTGACCACAGCAAGAATATATCTTCAGCAGGTCCAACATATTTATGCATCATATGCATACTTTAAACCATTATGGCTTAATCAAAATGAAACAGGGAACACAAGAAGAGGAAATCTTTGAATCAGTGACTCTTAATAACTGTAACTTCAATTGAAAACCCATACCTAGAGCAAAATCAACTAGTTCAGCTGCAACAGCAACAGCCGAGCCACTGGATGAGCCACCTGGAATATGAGATGGCACTTTTGGATTTGTTGGAGTACCGCAGTGCAGATTCTCTCCAGTAACCCTGAAACATTCGGGGGAGGGGGGGGGTGTTAGTGGCTTAGTGCAGCGTCCAATAATAGCCATTGATATAGCTGAAAATCATACTCTCTCCATCCCAACTTTTCAAACACTCTTTCCATTTTGAGACATTCTAGAATGTTTGTTACCATTCCATTCCTATACATCTTTCACAACTTGTAAGAATTCAAATTCATCAAATGATTCAGTTCAATTTTGATGAGATGTTTTCTCTATCAAACTACTGTTCATGGTTAATTTAATGTTTATCTAATAGATTTTTTTTATAAGGTAAATTGTATTAATCAAAAGGGAAAAAAAACTCCCGTATACAAGAAGTATACCAAAAAGTAGAGAATTTACATCAAAACATAATTCTCTACAAAAGACGCCAATCTTCTAGACAAGTAGGGGCTATATGAGTGCACCAAAAAGCGATCAAAGATAAAAGACTATTCTTATTTATCTAATAGATATACAGGGTGTGTTTGGTACGAGGGAAAATGACTTTCTGGAAAATGTATTTCATGAGGAGATCATTTCATGGTGTTTGGTAAGACGGAGTCATTTCTCATGAAAAACATTTTCCATTAAAAGGAGGAAAATGATCTCTCTCACTTGTGGGCTGAAGTCATTTGCCTTACAACTATCTCATTTCTAACTTCATATTATTCGTTTCAATTAAAACTTAGACATTACCATTAATCTCTAGTACCCAAAATTTCTTCAAAACACTCTCCCATTTGTTGATATTATTGTTAATCTTTAATATATATTTCTTCTGGGGAAAAATTTCACTCACCAACCAAATACTAGAAAACATTTTCTAGGAAATATTTCCAGGAAACATTTTCTAGGAAATATTTCCATGGAAAATGACTTCCTTCATACCAAACATACCTATGATTCAAATTAACTTTTGAAACTCCGTATCCAAATAAATATCGTCAAATAAAATGAGAAGGGATTAATGTCAAACAATAAATAGTATTAAAAGCATAGCTACCCGAGTCCAAATTCATCCATGATGGTCTTTCCAACACAAGTAGCACCATTCTTCAAAAGAGCAGTCACGACCATGGCTGTCTTCGTAGCCACCTCATGTGTCCGCTTCCACTCCGGACTACCGAAACCCGTCACAGATTCCTTCACATCAATACTATAAGTACATGAAAAAAAAAATAATTAAAACCAATTCCACGTCCAAAATTGCATTATCAAAACAAAATGTTAGTCCAAAAAGAACAATTTTTTTAAAAAAACTGTTCTTTATCAAATGGCCAAATTTATTTAACAGAGGAGTGTGACAGAACTTGTCTTTGATAGCAAAAGTGAGGGCAGAAAGGGAAAGTGGAGCAGCGGGAGGAGGAGGTTGAGGAAACGGAAGCAGCTCAATGCGTTCAATGAACGCGCCAAAATCTTCTTTGATTGAGTTTCTGGCTTTAAATCGTCGCCGTTGAACTTCAGCCAGGATCAATATTCCGGCAACACCGACGCCGATCACAACCCAGACTTTGGGGTTCGATACATTTAGCTTCGATAATTTTGTCATCACCGAAGTTTGGTCGGCGAATTTAAGGGTTTAAGGAACAGAGGAAATGGTAGTACTGATTTTTTGGGTTTTAGAGAGGAGAGGACAGGGAAATGGGGTTTAAGAGGAGCTTTGTCTGCGCAGCTGTAGAACCTTCCACGTGCTTGCGCGCGTTTCCTTCACGCGCGAATCTTCCTTTTTCGCAAGATACAAGAAAACAATTCCTTTTATCACGTATTCTATCACTAATCTTGCAATTTAGACGGTCTTCCGAAAAGAATGATATATTTCTACTATTAGAAATAATTTAAGTTTAAACTCTTCATTTTATGGGAAAAGTGTACAATAATAATAACGATTCAGCAAAATTTTACTAGTGGGGTCTAGGGAGGATAGTATGTACGCAGATCTTACCCTGACCCCAAGAGAGTAGAGAGGTTGTTTCCGAAAGACCCTCGGTTCAACAAGACGAAAAGAGACAATATTAATTCCACAATAGAAACTATAGGTAAATAACAGCATGAAAATGAGAAAGTAGATGCAAAGCAAAAGCGATAGACAGAATAGATTCGGCACTATGAAAAGCGAATGAGTAGTAAGACACAACATTGCTACTAGCTCAATCGACAAAAATCGGACTAGCCTCATAAAGGTACGAAGTAAGGAAAGACTCAACTACCTCCTAACCTACAACCCTAATACTCGACCTCCACAGCTTCCTATCAAAGGTCATGTCCTCGGAAATCTGAAGTCTCGCTATGTCCTGCTTCATCACCTCTCCCCCAATACTTCTTAGGTCGTCATCTACCTCTTATCCTACCCTCCAAAGCCAGCCGCTCACACCTCCTTACCGGAACATCTGGGCTTCTCTTTTGTATGTGCCCGAACCATCTGAGCCTCGCTTCCCGCATCTTGTCATCAATGGGAGCCACGCCAACCTTCTCCCGAATATCATCATTCATAATCGTATGAGGGAAGTGCACAGTTAACCACTAATTAGAGATGTATTTACTCTTAAGCCATTATTTTAAACGTATTTATTCTTTAGCCAATGCTTTAATAAATTTTTACCCGTCCGAACAAAAATACTCATGTGCTAGACATGGTATCCTTAACTTTATGAGTGTTGTGTAAATATTAAGGACAAAGTATCATGAATTAGCACATTTTGTTTTAAACTTTAGGACATCCTGTCTTAACTTCATATGTGCAGTGTAAATGTTAAGGACATGTGTCCTTAACTTCACAAGTGTTGTATAAATATTAAGGATATGGTATCCTTAACTTCATGAGTGATGTGTAAATATTAGGGACAAAGTGTCATGTATTTGCACCTTATGTTGTTAAATTCTAGGACATCAAGTCCTTAACTTCATATATGCGGTGTAAATGTTAAGAACATGGTGTCCGTAACTTCATGTGTGCAATGTAATTGTTAAGGACATAGTGTTCTTAACGTCGTGAGTGTTGTGTAAATATTTAGGACATGGTGTCCTTAACTTCATGAGTGTAGTGTAAATATTAAGGACAAAGTGACTTGTATTTGCACCTTTTGTTGTTAAATTTTAGGACATCATATCCTTAATTTCATGAGTGCTGTGTAAATATTCAAGACAAAATATTCACAATATTTACACAACACTCATGAAGTTAAGGATACCATATCCTTAATATTTACACAACACTCATGAAGAAAGGGTAAAATCATCTTTTCGTATTAATTTTAATAGAGTAGTGTCTATTTTTGCTCAGCATTAGAAATACTGGATAAAAACTAAATACCACATTAAAAAGTGGCTGCCCCACGCTTTCTACTCATTTTATCGTTGATGAGAAGTTTTTATAATCACACAAATGTCGTGGTCCAATAAAGTTTTATAATCACACAAATGAGAAGTTTCAAAAGTCTTTTTTTCTTAAACTTCATGTTGAGTCAAACTATCTCATCTAAATTAAAACAGATGGAGTACTATACTAGGAGCTTGTTTGACCAAGCTTCTGGGAGGCAAAAGTAATTTTTGAATAAAAAACACCTTTTTTTTTTAAATTTAAGTTATAGAAGTAAGTAGTTTTTCTTTAAGAAAGAAACAATAAATTCTAGCTTCTTCCAACAAGCAAAAGCATAAGCAAAAAATTAATTTTTTCAAGACAAAAATATTCTTGTGGTAGATTTATATTTATTCAAATTATTCCTCATTAATTTAACCTTCTTCTTTTTTTTCTTTCTACCATCCCTTCTTTTTTATTTTAGTGTATGTTTATTCTCCTTCTTATCCCCTTTGGAATAATCTCTCTAGTATAAATAACTATTTTTTTAATATATCGTTTCTTCTTGTCTTCATCCCATATCCCTCTTTAAAATAATTTACAAGGCTAATCACCACATTTAGATACTCTATTTACAAGATATGAATTCTTTTTTTTCCTTTTGTAGTATCAATATCATATGCTTTCTAGTTTGTAGTTGTATTTCACTTTTTATTAGCGTATATATATATATATATATATATATATATATATATATATATTTGTGTGAAGTCGCTCCTAAATCAACTTTATCTTCTCCAAGGCATCCTTCACTAAATCAGTGCCATATAACCTGGTCTCGCTAGGCTCAAACCATCCGATGGGCGAATGACATCGCCGACCATACAAAGCCTCAAATGGAGCCATCTCAATGTTGTACTGATAACTGTTGTTATAAGCAAACTCGGCCAAAGAAAAGAATCGATCCCACTGCTATCCAAAGTCAATCACACATGCTCTGAGCATATCCTCCAAGATCTGAATCGTCCGCTCTGACTACCCATCGGTCTGTGGATGAAAGGCCGTGTTGAGCTCTACCCAGGTACCCAACTCGCTCTGTACTGCTCTCCAGAAATGCGAAATGAATTGAGGGCCTCTATCTGAAATTATGAAAATAGGCACACCATGCAACTAAACAATATCCTGAATGTAAATCTGGGCCAATCTCTCTGAAGAGTACGTAGTCACAACCGGAATAAAGTGTGTCGGCTTGGTCAACCTATTGACAATGACCCAAACGGTATCAAACTTCCTCAACGTCCGCGGTAACCCAACAACGAAGTCCATAGTGATGCGCTCCCATTTCTACTAAGGTATAACCATCTGCTGAAGTAGGCCACCTGGCCTCCGGTGCTTATACTTATCCTACTGGCAATTTAGGCAACTCGCTACATGCTCAACTATGTCTTTCTTCATCCACCGCCACCAATAATGTTGTCTCAGGTCATGATACATCTTCGTAGCACCTGGATGGATAGAATAGTGAGAACTCTGTGCCTCTTCTAGAATCTTCTCCCTCAATCCATCAACATTAGGAACACATAGACGACCCTGGAGTCGTAGGACACCATCCTCATCAATAGTAACCTCCTTGGCACTACCCTGTAGTATTGTCTCCCTAAGAACCAGCAAGTGCGAATTGTCATACTGACGAACCCTGATTTGCTCGAATAATGAAGACTGAGCAAGGACGTATGCAAGAACTCGACTAGGCTTTGAAATATCCAACCTCACAAGTATGTTATCCAAGGACCAAATGTACATAGCCAATGGTCTCTCCTCTGGTGAAATGAAGGCCAAACTACCCATACTCTCGGCCTTTCTACTCAAGGCATCCGCAACCACATTCGCCTTGCTCGGATGGTAATGGATGGTAATATCATAGTCCTTTAGTAACTCAAGCCACCTACACTGACTCAAATTGATATCCCTCTGCTTGAACAAATGCGGCAAGCTGCGATGATTGGTGTAAACCTTACAGGACACCCCATAAAGATAATGCCTCCAGATCTTGAGAGCATGAACTATCGCGACCAACTCTATGTTATGTATGGGGTAATTCTTCTCGTGGGGCTTCAGCTGACGTGAAGCATATACAATAACACACCTTTCCTACATTAATACACAACCCGGGCCAATGCGTGAAACATCGCAATACACAGTATACATCCCTGAACCGGAAGGTAACTCTAATATGTGGTCTTGAGTTTCTGAAAGCTCGCCTTGCAGTCATCGGACCATCGGAATGGAGCATCCTTCTGGGTCAATCTAGTCAAAGGTGTTGCAATAGATGAGAAGCCCTCCATAAACCGGCAATAATAACCTGCTAACCCCAAAAAACTCTTTATCTCGGTCGCTGTGGTAGGACGAGGCCAACTCTGGACTGCCTCGATCTTCCTGGGATCTACCTTAATACCCTTGCATGATACAACATGCCCCAAGAATGCCATAGAACCTAACCAAAACTTGCACTTGGAGAACTTAGCATAAAGCTTTTGTTCTCGCAAAGTCTGAAGCACAACTCTAAAATGATGCTCGTGCTCCCCCATACTACGCAAGTAGATCAATATGTCATCAATGAAGACAATGATAAACAAGTCAATATATGGCCTGAACACCCGGTTTATCAAAACTATAAATGTCGTCGGGGTGTTAGTCAAGCCGAAGGACATCACTAGAAACTCATAGTGGTCATATCTATTCCGGAAAGCCATCTTCGGAACATCCGAAGCACAAATCTTCAACTGATGGTACCCCGATCTCAAGTCGATCTTAGAGAACACCTTGATACCCTACAATTGGTCAAAAAATCATCAGTACGCATCAACAGATACTTTTTCTTAATGGTAACTTTGTTCAACTGGCGGTAATCAATGCGCACCCGCATAGTCCCATCCTTCATCTTCACGAACAACACTGGTGCACCCTAAGGCGACACACTAAGTCTGACGAACCCCTTTGCTAGCAACTCCTCAAGCTGTTCTTTCAACTCCTTCAACTCTTTTGGAGCCATGTGGTACGGTATAATAGAGATAGGTTGGGTACTTGGAGCTAAATCAATACTGAAATTGATGTCACGATCTGGTGGCATGCCTGGTAAAAACATACTTAGACTTCAAGGTTTTCCAACTTACTCAGAATGCAACGAATGTACTTAGACTAATCGAAATGACACCAAATTTTGCGTACAAGTCATAAATCACCATACTAAACTCTTCCTAGGCTCGGAATCCCAAACGGACCTTGATAACATCAAAGCCTACTCCAAACCAAACTTAAAGAACTTGAAAACCTTCAATGTGCCATGTTGAAACGCTCCCGGATCATCTGATACCCGATCTAAACACACACCCAAGTCCAAATACGAACCTATTGAAATCGTCAAATACCGGTTCCAAGGTTGTTTACTCAAATGTTGACTCAAGTCAAACTTGGCCATTATGGGCTATTATTAAGGAACTAAGTGTTCCGATTTCAACCCGAACCTTTCCAAATCCGAACCAACCATCCCCACAAGTCATAAAATAACAAAAGATTACACGGGGAGTCTTAATTAGGGGAATGGGGACTAGGAGTGTCAATAGTTCGGTTCGGCCAGTTATTTTATAAAATTTGTACCATACCAATTTTTTGATTATTCTATTATATATAACCAAAATTAAACTTTTAGAAACCGTACCAATCATGTCGGTTTCTCTTCAGTGTCGGTACGGTTCGGTTAATTTTCGATATTTTTTAAATGTCATTTAAAAGTCACTAGTAAAAGCAGAATGCAATAACATACGTACTTTTATAGGACTTAGCAACATTCTCTAGACATTTTTACTATTTTAAAGAGTGATAAATAAAGAAAATATAAAAGACGACCAGAGTATAGATTCATCAACTATTTTACAGCAACACAAAAGAAACTAAGCAAAGACAAAGGAAATATAAATCACACGAGTGGAAAGATATTAATCAAGTCGGGACTCAAGAATAAAGTCTATAGAAGATTAAATATTTGAAAATATAAGTATAAATCATATGAAAGGAAACATATTTAATACATTATAGTTTGCTACTCATAATCGCTAGAATACGTTGTGCTTGTGAGCACATGATTTTATCCCTATAGGAATTACTCCCATAAACTCTAAGAAAATAATTTTTTCCCATTATTTACAATTTTTGTAGATTTTTCGTAGGATTTTTGTTAATTGTTTGCATTTGCCTGTGCATGTTTATTTTATTTAAATTATGAAAAAATACAAAAAACATCCCTGCATTGAATTTGGGATTTATTTTTACATTTCAGATTAATTAGTAAATTAGTTGTTTTATTAAAAATAAAAATCACAAAAATTGGCTTACTTTTGCATTTCTAGTCTTTTAATTTTAGATTTGTAATCTCCCTTTTAGTTTAGAAGTAATTAATTTTTATAAATGTTTTAGTAATGGATCAGCTTATTTTTTTTTAAATTAATTATTTTTAGGAGTTTTAATTTAAGTTTTAATTAATAAAAAAGGAAAAGAAAAAAACAAATTAAAAAAAGAGAGGAAAAGAGAATTAGGAAATAAAGGGTTGTTGATTTTGGGCCAAATTGTCACGGCCCAAACGAATTCCACTCGACCCGTCCAAACCACGCCCCAACCCGGTCTAGCCCAACCTCAAGCCAAACGATGTCGTTCCATCCCCCTCCCATCTCAACTGTTGGATCACATTGATCTAACGGACCAGAACTAGACGCCCATTAAATACATATATGTCTGAAACAAGCCTTACCCCCCCTCAATCGACCCCCTCACTTCATCTCCTCACTCAGTTTCTCTCTAAGAACCCTAGACTCGCCGCCCTAAAATTTCTAAGCCTCCACCGACTGGCGGCGTGGCCCAATCGACCCCAAATCCCCATCACACAATCACCACCCACCCTTGATTCCTAATCCACCGCTACATCTCCCCAAATCCTCACCAAATTCGACTAGTGTTAGGTTTAAAAAAAAGAAAAAAAAAAGAAAAATCTTCCAGTTCTTCAAGTTTCCAAGAGCGATTTAGCCTGAAACTTATATTGATCGTTTGTTCTCGACAAGAACATGTGATTAATACGAATTTCGGTTCAAATCGAAAGGTGCCGGAGGTCCGTTCAAGCCAACCGTCCGTCTACCATTTTAGGTATCTCCGTTCGTTTTTTTCCTTTCTTCGTTTTCTTCCCATCTTCGTCTCCTTCTGGTTCTTTCTTTTTCTTTCTTTTTTTCCTATTTCAAATCATTTGCTGCTTGCATGTTAGGATTAAATCATTTTAGTTTATAGGATTTAGCTTAATAATACAGTTAATGTTTTGTTAGTACATTTGATTTCGTGTTTAAGTTTGCTCAATTCTCCTTTGTTTTATTTCTTTGGAATTCTGATATCAGGAGTTTGCAACTTCGTTGGCCTGTTTTCTTGTGGGATGTTGGTTTTTGAATTAGAATTTGGGTTTCGTAGGTCAGAAGCCCAAAAAGGGGAAGGGTTCAATTCTGGCTGTCAAGCCCATGGGTTGCATTTGGGTTTTGGGTTAATTTGACCCATAAGCTGAGTTTTTCTGAATGTAAATAACATACATTTGAGGGGTAGTTTAGGAAAAATGGACAGAAGGAATCTTGCCTAACTGACTAATAAGTTTCCAGGAAGGTGGGATTGGGGTGGTTTAACAAACAAGCTGCAATTTTAGGGTCTGAAATGAAAAAAAGAAAATTAGGGAAGGGGTAATGTTAAAATCAGTACTGCTGCCCTAAAGTCCTTCTATATAAGGCTTGCTTCCTTCATTGTCAAGGCAGATATTAGAACACTAAAAAATAGCAAATGGCTGGAACCTCTTCTCTGAAAATATTGATACTTGTTTTCAACCTTTCACTCTTTCCTTTTTGTTTCACAAAAGTTTAAGAAAAACTCTTCTTTCGATTTCTGGTGGTTTGGAGTCAAGAAAATGGTTTAATTTGAAGTTGGTGTTGATTATTGTTGCTGCATTTTGTTGTTGCTTCTCTATTTCCTGTTTAGCTCTTGTCACGTTCAAAGATTTACTCCCTTGTTTTGTGTGTTTATAACCAGGTATGCAAGCTGAATCCCTGGCCTATGAAGCTCTCAAGTTTGTTGGTTGTTGCTATTCAATCGATGCCTATTTGTTTTGCTGGAGATCGATCCCACGGTGTTGGAGTTTATTGTACTCTGTTCCCCTCCCCATTCTGTTTTGTAGTATATTAGAAGTGAGCTAAGATTGGTCCATGATAGATATGTGTTTTGAGTTTAAACTACATTGTAAGGGGTGGGAGATGTTTGTGTTTCTTAAGTTGCTTTTGGAATTTTTTTTGAAGTTTCAATCTGTTTCCTTATCCGGATTTTTGTGTTTTGCGGACTGTAAAACAGAGTCAATCCTTCCTCGATTCGGGATTTGAACTGGTGACTTGGGACACTATAAATTATCTCAAGTGGCGACTCTAAATTTTAAATAATTAATCCCATTTTGATTGTCACTTAAATTGGAAAAAACTCCCTTATACCCTTCTGGGTGTAGGTAAAAAGGAGGTGTGACAGCTCTGGCGACTCTGCTAGGGAAAAGAATCCAGAACCTTTGGTTCAAGGTTCAGAATTCGAGCTTAGAATAATTGTTATAGTTGGCTTTTGTTTATTATCTGATTTTTACGTGTTTCAGCCTAAGGTGCTAAATGTCGCTTTTTACCACTTTGATATTGTTTGAACTGTATATAAATTGTTACGAAACCCTCCTCTCTCTGAGTCTTCTAAATCATCTGGGAAGTGTGCACTTCATGTGACTTCTTTTCTGTTAGAGTCATATTCCAATTTTAGAATGAGGTTCGGACAAGTTGCAAAGTTGGTGAAGCTTCTGTATTCCTGATACGTTGCCCCCCTCGGCTCGAGCTGTCCGCTCAGGTAAGCTAGATCTAGAACAAATAAACCCAGGTTTTCAAACCTAGTATAACATAGCCTCATGGGGATACATAGGCAACCCTCATCAGGTCCAACTCCTTTTTTGCAAAAGATAACCCAAAAAAATATGAAATGTCGCTATTTTGTCATAAATAAATTAGGTGACGTCGTTCTTGTCCAAAATAGCCAAAATGCCCCGAAAGGGCGCCGGAAGGCCATTTTTGCAAGAATAGCCACCTAGGGTCTTTTTTTAGAAATTTTGGTTGATTAACAAACACAACCCTAAAATCTTCTTTCTTGAGGTGTTGTATTCGCAAAAGTGTTTTGTTTCAAATTGAAATTTTCGAAAATTGGTATTTTTCTCTTGAGTCAAAATAAATCACAGTCTTTTAATTAGTCACTTTAAATAAATGTACAGGATGAGCACGATTGAAAATGAACCTTTCACAGGCTTCGAGGAAATCCCGTTAAAACTACATATGTGGTGGAATGATTTGGGGGAAGTCAGCCGAGATACTGTGATAAAAGCTTTGGGTGGTCTTTTTGGGCTTCTGAAGATTAAGCCGAGGAAGGATATAATTGAGGCTTTGATATCCTTCTGGGACCCAACACATAATTTGTTCCATTTTGCTGATCTTGAGCTAACCCCTACGCTTGAGGAAATAGCGGGTTACACTGGTTTTAGTGGGAATCTCAGAAATCAATACCTGGTGGCACCCAGAACAGTGACTTCTCATAAGTTTCTGGATCTTCTAAGCATCAGTCGAGAAGTTCAAGACGGAAATTTTGGCTAAGGGATTCTGCAAATTCCACTTCTTGTACCGTCATTACGGGAATCCCCACGGTTTTGAGATGCCAGATACCGGTCTTACTCATTCGGGGAACAAAGACAAGTGGGAAGCTAGGCGGGGACTGGCTTTTATAGTGGCATTTCTGGGTGTTTTGATTTGCCCAAGAAAGGATGGAAATATAGAATTTGAGCTTGTGGGAATAGCCGAATTCATGACTAAAAAGGCAAATGACACCATTGTACCGATGATCTTGGCGGAGATTTACCGAGCTCGAACTGTTTGCCAAGAAGGAGGAAAGTTTTTTGAAGGATGCAATATGCTTCTACAACTCTGGATGAAGGAACATCTTTGCCACCGTCCAGGGTACATGAACTGTGGCATGACTGGTCTTAAGTGCATTGAAAAACATGAGTAACAAGTGGAGGGCCATGAGTTTCCGGATAGTACGGAAGCCTGGTTTGCACATTTGAGCTCTCTGACCGCAACCAAAATTGAGTGGACATTCGGGTGGTTCCTGGTCAATGAAGTCATTTACATGTCGGCCGAAGTATGTTTTCTTCTATTAATGGGTCTCCGGAGCATTCAGCCTTATGCCGCGCACAGAGTTCTACGCCAGTTAGGCAGGTAGCAAACCATCCCACATGATGAGGATTTGAGTCGGCAGGTCATCTAACTGGAACCAAAAGGTGCTTTCTCGGAAGAAAGGGTGCGTCGGATTTGGCATCAATGTAGGTTCTTAGAGCCAAAGACTCAGGTACGAGATCTGTCCAGAGACGAGTTGGAGCCTAGTTACACAACTTGGTATGGTAAAAGGTCTCAAGTCCATCAGGAGCTCGAACGGCCCGCAAAAAGTCCTCATGTCCAACAATTCACTAATTGAGCGCAGGAGAAATGGGATTGGTTGGCAAAAGAGGCAAGCTACAGAGCCACCATAAGCAAATTGGAGTGATAAATCCGAGATCTCAAATTTGACAAAAGAGTACAGGCCGCTGCTGATGAAGGGGAGAAGAAGAAATTGGCTCAAGAAAACAAGGCCATTCGAGCATAGATCCAAAAGATGAAAATAGCTGCCGAGAATCAGGAAAAGAGCTGAAAGGATGAAAGACTCATAAGTGGCCTTAGGAGGAAAATAGCTGAGTGTGAGGATAATTTGAAAAAATTCGAGGGTAATCTGGCGAGGGCCCAGACACAGTTAGCGAAGAACGTAGAGGGATGAATAGAGTTTGTCCGGCAACTGAAAAAGAGATATGAGGGAGAAGCCATCAATTTGAAGAAAAGGCTAACTACCCTCGAAAATGAAATGGCCAAACAAGTTAAGAACTTTAAGGCAGAAAGGGAACATTGCTATGCATTAATGTCCCAGCTAGAGGAAGATATGCAATAATTGAAGGGTCAAAACCATCATGATGCCAGGTGTTAGAAGCTAGGTCTCAGCAAATAGGGCGTTTGCTCCAAGAAAAGGGTATCATGAGGGAGAGGGTTAGAGCAATTGCTGACTACATCGTCATAAAGTGCCATGAATGTGAAGACATGACTGGAACCACCTTCTTTGCTGTGGGTAATGACCTTTGTTCATCAAATAATGAGTAACCTAGAGCGTCTTCAAGGTATCTTGTGCATAGGCCCGTGGCAAGACCGACTGATGTCCCACGGGCCCCTGGAGCAGTTGAGGCACTTATATATTCATGATTTTCTTTCGAGTCTGTATTTTCATCTTTCTTCCAAAATCTGTTAGTCCATTTTCGAGTCTATATTTTCATTTTCTGTTGGAATATGTTAGTCCCCCTTTTCGAGTCTGTTAGTTTTATGATTAAAATCCGTAGGAGAAGTCGTTGTAATCAAGATGCTTTTTATTTTATGAAAATTTTAAAACCCCAAAGATGTTTGTTTTATTTATTTATTTTATTTTACACTTATCCCCCAGAATAATGCTTGGTCTGATTCATGCGCGTCATGATATGTAGGCAATCCCCATAGGATTTGATCATAACCGTGAAATAAAAAGAAAAAAAAGGAGAGAAAACAAGAAAAACTGTAGAAAGAAATAATGGCAAAACAAGAGAGAAAAATGAGAGAATAGAGAACAACGAGAATCAAGCAAAGAAAGGTAGGAATGAAAAAAATAGAGAAATTGCAAAATGAAAATTAGTGAAAACCAGGATGACGCAAGCAGCCGTTCAAATGCATAATAGAAGTGGTTAACTGCTTAGGTGCATTGCATCCCCAATGTGCGATTGCCTATCTGTTAAGCTAATCGCTAACGAGTTTGCTTGTTGTCATCAAGTCCATGCAGGTGGTTATTTTGTTTGGCATTCTAGCAACTCACCCGTACAACACCAGGTCCAAAGACAAGTTGATCATGGCTAATCAAGAACTGGATGCAAGTGTTATTGATCCGTCAAGAGAGGGGGAAGAGTCTGATGTTAATCTGAAAGAGGAGTTATATAAGTTGAAACACCATATGGTAGAGATGTACCAGGCATGGGTGAAAGGGCATCCACCACCATCATACGACGCCAACCCTGCTTTCATCCCGCCGCTGGCTCAATCCCAAGAATCTTCCACTGTTGATTCATCTCCAGGTTTCCCAATTTACCATCATTACCAAGGCACCACTTCCCAAACCCCACAACCACCACCACCCAAACCCATCCCATATCCCCCTCCACCAGCCACCCCTATTTTCGTGGAACCCCCGCCCACTACACTCCATCGATCCTCCAGTGAGCCTTTATTCCAGACCCAAGATAACCAATACTATCCCCCAGAGCCTACTCTCAAGGCCCCAGAATATTACTCCTACACTCCTCATTTTGACCTCCCAGTTGAGACTGAAAAACTACCTAAAAACCCAGAATAGGAGGAGATGTTCAGGAAGGTTAGAAGCCTGGAACAGTCATTCAGAAACATGCAAGGATTAGGAGGCCAGGTGAGCGTAGCCTACAAAGAATTGTGTCTAGTTCCCGATATTCAGTTGCCTGTGGGGTTTAAGATGCCGAAGATTGATTTGTATGACGGGCACAGAGACCCGATGGACCACTTGAGGGGATTCTGTAGTAAAATGAGAGGAGCCGACAGGAAAGATGAGTTATTGATGGCATACTTTAGCCAGAGTCTGAGTGGCTTGGTATTGGAGTGGTACACTCATTAGGATCACAACAGATGGTATATCTGGGATGATTTGGCACAAGAATTTACTCCTCATTTCCAGTACAACATCGAGATTGTCCCAGATCGTTTGAATTTGACTAAAATCGAGAAGAATCCTAGTGAAAGTTTTAGGGAATATGGTTTTTGCTGGAGAGAACAAGCAGCAAGAGTTAACCCCCAATGGAGGAGAGTGAAATAGTGGAGTACTTTCTACAAGCTCTGGAGCTCACTTACTTTGGCCATCTGATATCGGCCATAGGCAAGTCTTTCAACGAGGTAGTGAAGATGAGTGGAATGGTGGAAGAAAGGCTTAAATAAATCAAAATTATGAGCTACTCGGCATTAAGGCGACTATCCAAGCCATTCAGAACGGTACTAGGGGAGTGATTGGAAAGAAGAAGAAAGAAGATGCGGCAACGGTTGATTCGGGATCATGGTTTGGACCTAGGGGCCCATCACACCAATATTCCCAGCCTCGACCCCATCACCGAACCTACACCCAAACCCCATATAATCAACACTACTTCCCATCACTAGACCCTCATATTTCTATCCACCACGCCCAAACATATACTCAACCTCCTGCCTACGCATAATGCCATGCCCCAGCACCACAAAACACCTACCCATCTCCACAAAATGCTTACCTACCCCTACGAGCCTGCCGAAACCCTGCCAACCTAGGTTTCTGGCCCAATCCAGCATTTAAAATGAAAAGTTGTAGCGGAAGAAAATTTTCACCCTGTTGTGGGAGTCTTATACCAATTTATTCCATAGATTGAGGTAGTTGGATATGCTGATGTCAATTGAGTCGAAATTTCCAAACCCTCATCCAAAGAATCTTGATTACTCCGTAAGCTGTGAATATTGTTCTGGTACTCCGGGGCATGATACGGAGAAGTGCTGGCACTTGAAAAATGCCATCCAGGAGCTTATTGGCATGAACTGGATTGAAGTCCAAACCCTAGAGGCACCCAGCATCAACCAGAACCCATTGCCAACCCATCAGGAAACGAACATGATCTAGATAGTACACAAAGGGGGGAGGGGGAGCCCAAGAAGCTTTCACAGTTCGTCATGATGATTCGGTCCAGTGAGTTCAAGTCAGCCGAAAAAACAATGGTTGAAGGATCAGTGAACAAGTTGAGCATGACAAATGGTGAGCCATCTGTGGTAGTTAAGAAAAGATCTCCAAGTGATGTTGTATCAAATCAAGAAAAGTCAAAAGTGGTCGTGCCAAGGTTGGCAAACAAACATGTCATATTGTCGTGCCAAGGTTGGCAAACAAGCTTGTCATAATTGTAAAGGGTTCCCCGTACGAATCCTGTCATTATCAAGCCTGTAACCTAGTTGCCGGTAATCAACAGCAAGGCTATCCCATAGAACTATAAATGGGTGATAGTGACCTATAAGGAAAAGGAAGTGAAAGAAGAAGTCAATGAGGCCCATGGATTAATTTGTTCGGGGAAATGCTTTGCCCTGGAAGAATTAAGGAAAGCTAAAACATTCAGAGATAATCCAGTCCTAGTAAAGAAAGCAGTGACTGAAGAAGAGGCAGAGGAGTTTCTGAGAAAAATGAAGGTACAAGATTATTCCATCGTGGAGTAGTTGAGAAAGATGCCTGCTCAAATTTCCTTGCTGTCATTGTTGACCCACTCAGATGAGCATCGTCGGGCCCTGATGAAAATTTTGAACGAAACTCATGTCCCTGAAAAACTTTCAGTGAACCACCTGGAAAAGATCACTAACAAGATATTTGAGGTGAACATTGTCACCTTCTCTGATGACGAGTTGCCTGTGAAAGGTACTGAACACAACAAAGCTCTCTATCTTGCGGTAAAATGTGAAGATTCTATGGTTACCAGTGTATTAGTTGACAACGGTTCCAGTGCAAACAACTGCCTTCTCTCTACTCTGAACAAGTTAAAAGTGGATGATGAGAGGATTCACGAGAACAACATCTGCGTTCGAGGTTTTGATGGTGGAAGGAAAGATTTAGTTGGTGATATAGTCCTTAAGTTGACAATAGAACCCGTGGTATTCACCATGGAGTTCCAGGTGCTGGACGTAGCCGTCTCTTACAATTTACTGTTGGGTCGAACTTGGATTCATGCCGCCAAAGCAGTCCCATCCACTTTGCACCAGATGGTCAAGTTCGAATGGGATAGACAGGAGATCGTCGTGCACAGTGAGGATAATTTGTGTGCTCACGGTGATACCTTCGTCCCGCTCATTGAGGCTAAAGATGACAAAGGTTCTTGGGTTTATCAAGTTTTTGAAACAGTGTCGGTCGAGAAGGTTCCAGCAAGGAAATGTATTCCAACTCCAAAAATAACCTCCACATTAGTCATGGTGATCTTTGAAATGCTAAAAAATGGCTTTGTGCTCGGTAAAGGTCTGGGTGCATCTCTGCAGGGTATCATACAGCCAGTGACCCTTCCTGAAAATTTGGGTACTTTCGGTCTTGGATTCAAACCTACAGCGGCAGATGTGAAAAGGGTTAAAAGGTTGAAACAGAAGGTGTGGGCACTTCCAAAGCCCGTTCCGCGTCTCTCCGGGTCTTTTGTCAAGTCGGGTGCTAGGAAATGCCTAGTGACAACAGTTCCAAATTTTGTGGTTGACATCGACGAGGAATTAATTGAAAGGTTCCAGAGGTTGTTTGATGATGTGAACATGGTAGAAGTTGGAGAAGGTTCTAGCAAAGCGGACGTGCAGTTCGTCGGGCCGAATGTAAAGCTTAACAATTGGAAGGCTACTCCTCTCCCTAGTAGGAAAGAGTCTCAGTAGTTTGTTTTGTTTTCCTTTCTATCTGGGTCATTCCAGGGTTGTGACCCAGATTTTTATTTTTCGCTTGTTGATGTACAAACCCCGTTATCCTTTATTTTCAATGAAATGCAATTTCCCTTTTCCCATCATTCCTGATAGTTTTATTTTTGTTTTTCTTTTATTCTCTATACAGTTCTTTTTATGCTGGTTTCAATGACATGACATGCATGAGGAATCTTCGGCCCAGTCTTAAAAGTCAATCTAATTCTGAAATAATAATCCAAGAGATAGAGTGTGATGATGAATTAGAATATGATGAGGATGAGGCCTTTGAAGAGATTAGTAAGGAACTAAGTCATTTTGAAGAAAAACCCAAGCCTAATCTGAATGAAATGGAAGCAATCAATCTAGGGGATCCAGATAATGTCAGAGAAACTAAGATAAGTGTCCATCTAGAACTGCAAATCAGGGAAGAAATAATTAAAGCATTGTTTGAGTATAAGGATATTTTTGCGTGGTCGTATGATGACATGCCAAGATTGAGCACCGATTTGGTGGTTCACAAATTGCCAATTGATCCAGCATTCCCTCCCGTCAAGGAAAAGTTGAGAAAGTTCAAAACCGACATGAGTGTGAAGATTAAAGAAGAAGTTACAAAGCAGCTTGATGCAAAGGTCATTCGAGTCACGCGGTATCCCACGTGGTTAGCCAACGTTGTGCCTGTGCCAAAGAAGGATGGTAAGACCCGAGTGTGTGTTGATTACCGTGATCTCAACAAGGCAAGTCCAAAGGACAACTTCCCGTTGCCAAATATCCACATTTTGATTGATAGTTGTGCCAAGCATGAGATTGGGTCTTTTGTGGATTGCTATGCGGGCTATCATCTAGGGGTGGACGTCGGTCAGTTCAGTCAGTTATTATGAAAGTATGGTTCAGTTTATCAGTTTTCTATTTTGTAATATTAATAACCAAATCAATTCAAAGTATTTACGGTTCGGTGCGGTTTTTTCAAAGTTCAGTTCAGTTATTTCTAATTTAGTTTTTCAGTTATTAATGGTTCAAGATTTTTATATCTTGGATTTACTTCCCATACATCAGAAACTTCCAGTCCAGTGGTTTTTGCATCTTGAGCCGCTGGGCATAAGGTTTTGGTTGTTTCGCCGAGAAGGGATGTAACTTCTGGCATTCTCCCAGAGAAGGGACTTGATCCTTTCAAGTCCAAATAGAATATTTCACAATATAACAATTAACAACGTCAAACATCTAAGTAGCAAAACATCGCACAATACATCCAATAAATACAACATCACTCTCTACAGTCTCGGCTACTTTACTACTTACCCTCTACTAGCTTATAATAAGTTCAAGCATAGCTCCTACATATTTTGCTACGGCCAAACATCAACAGTTACGTGTAATACCCAAAATTTTGGCTTTTCGGTTTACCCGAAAACCAAAACACCAAAACCGTAAACCGCATAGAAAAACCAAAATTTAATAATTAAAAAACCGTGCACCGACCGAATAGCCGATTAAACCGAAATCGAAAAACAGAAATTCATGGTTCGACCATTTTTTTCGGTTCGACCGGTATTATGCCCACCCTACTATCATCAGATTTTAATGGATGAGGAAGATGCAGAAAAGACATTATTCATCATGCTATGGGGAACATATTGCTACAGGGTCATGCCGTTTGGTCTGAAAAACACTGGGGCAACTTATATGAGGGCAATGACGACCATATTCCATGACATGATGCACAAGAAGATCGAGGTTTATGTGGATGATGTGATCATAAAGTCTAGGAAGTAGTCTGACCACGTCAAAGATTTGAGAAAGTTCTTCTAGAGGCTCCGCACGTACAATCTTAAGCTCAACCCTACAAAGTGTGCATTTGGTGTTCCAACCGAAAAACTGTTGGGGTTCATAGTCAGTCGTCGAGGCATTGAGTTGGACTCGTCAAAGATCAAATCTATCCAAGAATTGCCACATCCAAGGAACAAGACTGAGGTGATGAGCTTACTCGGGAGATTAAACTACATCAACAGGTTTATTGCTCAACTCACGACAACTTGTGAGCCTATCTTTAAGTTGTTGAAGAAGGATGTTACGGTCAAGTGGACTGATGAATGTCAGCAAGCATTTGATAAGATAAAGGGTTACTTGTCAAACCCACCTGTATTGGTCCCGCCGGAACCTGGAAGACCTTTGATTCTTTATTTGACAGTCTTGGATAACTCATTTTGTTGTGTGTTGGGTCAGTATGACATCATTGGCAGGAAAGAGCAAGCCATCTACTATCTCAGAAAGAAGTTCACATCTTATGAGGTTAAGTATACTCCCCTTGAAAGGACATGCTGCGCCCTGACTTGGGTAGCACAGAAGTTGAAGCATTATTTGTAATCGTACACTACTTACCTCATCTCTCGTCTGGATCCTTTGAAGTATATCTTTCAGAAGCCCATGCCCACAGGAAGGCTCGCAAAGTGGCAGATCTTACTCATAGAATTTGACATCGTATATGTGACTCGGACAATGATGAAAGCCCAAGCATTGGCCGATCATTTGGCTGAGAACCCGGTCGATGAAGAATATGAACCATTGAGAACTTATTTTCCTGATGAATAGGTGATGCATATTGATGAGGTGGAGCAGGTTGAGAAACCAGGTTGGAAACTTTTCTTTGATGGAGCTGCTAACATGAAAGGTGTCGGGATAGGGACAGTGCTTATTTCTGAAACAGGGCATCACTACCCTGTTACGGCCCAGCTGCATTTCTACTGTACCAACAACATGGATGAGTACGAGGCATGCATTTTGGGACTAAGGCTAGCTGTAGATATGGGAATCCAGGAAGTCTTGGTCTTGGGGGACTCGGACCTTCTGGAGCACCAGATTCAAGGAGAATGGGAGACACGAGATTTAAAGCTTATACCGTATCGACAATGTCTGCATGATCTTTGTCAACAGTTCAGATAAGTGGAATTCAGGCATATTCCAAGGATCCACAATGAGGTTGTTGATGCTTTGGCTACTCTGGCGTCGATGTTACATCATCCAGATAAGGCTTATATTGACCCTCTACATATTCAGGTCCGCGATCAACATGCTTACTGTAACATGGTGGAAGAAGAACTCGACGGTGAGCCTTAGTTCCATGATATTAGGGAGTACATAAGGTTGGGGGTATATCCGGTACAGGCCATAGGGGATCAAAAGAGAATAATTCATCGTTTGGCAAGTGGATTTTTCTTCAGTGGGGGAGTTTTGTACAAAAGAACTCCAGATATTGGATTGTTAAGATGCATAGATGCTAGACAAGCCACGACTATCATGACCGAAGTGCATTTCGGAGTCTGCGGATCGCACATGAGTGGGTATGTTCTAGCAAAGAAAATTCTCCGAGCAGGTTATTATTGGCTCACCATGGAGCGAGATTGTATTAGTTTTGTGCGCAAGTGTCATCAATGTCAAGTACATGGAGATTTAATTCATTCTCCGCCATCTGAATTACACACAATGTCCGTACCATGTACCTTTGTTGCTTGGGGTATGGGTGTCATCAGATCAATTGAGCCAGCAACATCCAATAGGCACAGGTTCATTCTGGTAGCCATTGATTACTTTACCAAGTGGGTTGAAGCTAAAACTTTCAAATCTGTGACCAAGAAGGCAGTGGTCGATTTTGTTCATTCAAATATCATTTGTCGATTCGGGATCTCAAAAGTGATCATCACAGATAATGGTGCTAATCTTAACAGTCATCTAATGAAATATTACGCATCGCAATTCCACCCATACCGCCCAAGGCGAATGGAGCAGTCGAGGCAGCCAACAAGAACATAAAAAAGATACTTCGAAAAATGGTGCAGGGTTCCAGGCAATGGCATGAAAAGTTGCCCTTTGCGTTATTGGGTTATTGCACTGCTGTTCGCACTTCAGTAGGTACAACTCCTTATTTATTGGTATATGGCACTGAAGCAGTGATACCCGCGAAAGTTGAAATTCTATCCCTTCGGATTGTTGCTGAGGCCGAAATTGATGATGATGAGTGGGTCAAAACCCGTCTAGAGCAATTGAGTTTGATTGATGAGAAAAGATTGACAGCAGTGTGTCATGGCCAGTTGTATCAAAAGAGAATGGCGAGAGCATATAACAAGAAGCTGCGTCCGCAGAAGTTTGAAGTGGGTCATCAAGTATTGAAGCGCATCCTTCCACACCAGGCTGAGGCGAAAGGCAAGTTCGCCCCAAATTGGCAGGGGCCGTTCATTGTAACGAGAGTATTGTCCAATGGTGCTTTGTATTTAACAGATATAGAAGGCAAATGTGTAGACATGGCTATCAATTCTGATGTAGTCAAAAGATATTATGTATGATTTCTTTAGTTTAAATTGTGTTTGTTTGTACTTGGCATGTTTTGAAGATTTGAATGATGAATGCATTTTGTTCTGCTACTAAAGCACTTTATCCTTTGTTACCCCTTTGAGCCTTATTTATTTCATTTTATACCACTCTTTTGGAATCAGTAGCGAAATTCAGAAACACGAACGCAAAAGGTAAGGAAAGAAGAAAAGAGAAAGGAGAAAAGAGAAGAGAAAAGAGAAAAAGAGAAAAAAAAGAAAAGAAAAAAGAGAGAAAAAGAAAAAAAAAATAGAAAGAGAGAAAGGAAAAGAAAAGCGAAAGTAACAACAACAAAGCAATTCCTATGTCATGAGCTATGTTCGGCCTGATTCCTTTTAAGGATATGTAGGCAGCCTCACGGTTCGGTCCCAATAAAAGAAAAATTCAAAATTCCCAAGCAAAGAAACTGGGGTAGAAAGCTGTGATTGTTGTAAGAAATTTGATTCCAAAAGTTGTAATTTAAAACCCATTCAAGTCGTTCTGAGCCTTTGCGATATCCTTTCTTTCAAACTATATCCAAAAGCCCACATTACGATCCAAAGAAAGACCTTCCGATCAGTCTTTGAGAGGTGCAAAGTCGAGCAAGTAGAGGTGTGATTCATATCAGGGGCAACACTCTGGTCTAAGCAGAAAAAATAAAAAATGAGAGAGTCTTATTGGTGAAAACCCTCATGGGCACCGTAAGGCGACGAAAAGCTAAGAGAAAATAAAAATGAGAGAGTCTTATTGGTGAAAACCTTTACAGGCACCGAAAGACGACAATGAGTTGAGAGATGAAAAAATGAGAGAGGTTTGTTGGTGAAAACCTTTCAGGGCATCGCATGCCGAACAAAGTCAGTGATTTGATAAAGAAATTGGGTTACGGAGAGCCTGGGACATAAAGTATGATAACTGAAAGTTGATTGGTTGGACATGCTGGGCTGATTAATTCGAAATGCATGTCATGTTCATTGGCACCAGCTTCTCCACTCAGATAAGTCTTTTTCCCTTTTCTTCCTCAAACAGTCATACAATTTTGGATTTTCTTTTTTATTCCTAGCTCTCGAAGCCATTGCATTTTATTTCTTTTGGGTTTATTCCTCTAAGGTTTTTCCAAATGTCAGCTTTATTTAAGCAAGAAAGAAAGAATCGCAAATCTTACTACCAACTTCCAAAATTGCATAAAGCAAAGTGTGGCCAAAACATACCAGGAATATCATAATGCAAAAGTTAAAAAATAGGGTGTTAATGAAAGTTCAAACGGTTGAATGGTTTGTGAGTTTTGTGGAAGATACAAAGGTTCAAATTAAAAGGACAGAAATGTAAAATGACGGGTTGAGCGTAGAACATTCGGGTCATTCAGGGTCCTGTGGTTGAAATCCAGTCAGAAAGGCAGACAATTCTTGGCCAGTTCAGGGCGGACAGTCAAAGCAAAGCACGACATCGAAAGGGCTACCTTCAGCAAGAATGCCGCAAACTAACCACTACATTTTTAAACTGACAAGATCTTTCTTTGATTGAAACAGAGGCAGAAAAGTTAGTTTGTTTCGGAGAAACCCTCCGTAAGGAAAGCAAGTACCGGACAGGTTCGACCGTAAATTCTCAGGACCCTCTTGGACAATGGGACTTAGTTAAAATTCAAAACATTCACGAGTAACAAGATCTAGCATAAAGCTTTACCTTGAGGAAATATAAGTTGGCTTTGAAGTTTTCATTCTTAAGATGATATGTGACTTTAATCTTCAGGACCCTCCTGAATAATGAGACTTAGTTTTAAGACCTCCATTAGATGATGAGATTTAGTATAAATCCTACATTTAAGAAATATAATTTAGCTTTAAAGTTGTCATTCTTAAGATGATGTTTGATTTTAATTTTTAGGACCCTCCTGGATAATGGGACCTAGCTTTTGAATTCTTAGAGATATTGGGTAACATGATTCAATTAACACTGACAGATGTGCTCAACTACCAAACTGGGGCAGGAAATTTTCTTTGTTTTATCTATTCTATTATAATCAGGCGCCCACCTGAAGAGCAAGGGAGAACAACACGATTTTCAAGAATAGAAAGCAATTCAGGTTCAAGCAATCAAACACCCACCTTGAGAAACAAGGGAAGACAGTTCAAAGGAAAAGAAGTCACAAGAGGAAATAGTTCAAGTTTAGCAATCAGGAGCCCACCTGAAGAACAAAAGTGTCGAGGGAAAAATAGTTAAAGTATTGGAAATCAGGCGCCCACATGGATAGCAAGGGAATACAGTTAAGTTTCGACAATCAGGCAACTACCTGGAGAGCAAAGGAATACAGTTAAAGTTTTGGCAATCAGGCGCCCACCTGGAGAACAAAGGGAAGACAGTTTAAGTGTTGGAAATCAGGCACCCACCTGGAGAACAAAGGGAAAATATCAGTTTCAGAGGAGTCAGTTCGAGTTCGGCAATCAGGAGCCCACCTGGAGAACAAAGGTAAGCAGTTCAAGTTTCGAGGAAAAACAGTGCAAATGTTGGTAATCAGGCACCCTCCTGGAGAACAAAGGGAAAACAATTCAAGTGTTGATAATCAGGAGCCCACTTGGAGAACAAAGGGAAGCATTTCAAGTTTCTAGGAAAAACAATGCAAATATTGGTAATCAGGTACCCTCCTGGAGAACAAAGGGAAAGTAATTCAAGTGTTGGTGATCAGGAGCCCACTTGGAGAACAAAGGTAAGCAATTCAAGTTTCAAGGAAAAACAATGTAAATGGTGGTAATCAGGAGCCCACCTGGAGAATAAATGGAAGGCAGCAATGTTCAAAGGAAGACGGTGCAAGTTCGGCAATCAGGCGCCCACCTGGAAAACAAAGGGAAAACAAGTCCAGTTTCGGAGGAAAGGAAGATAATTCAAATTTTGGTAATCAGGCGCCCACCTGGAGAACAAAGGGAAAGCAACAATGTTCAAAGGAAGACGGTTCAAGTTTAGCAATCAGGTGCCCGCCTGGAGAATAAAGAGAAAGCACCTCAGAATACAATTCAAGTCAACAACAAAGGAAGCTCACCTGGAAAGCACGAGTCAACAGAGCAGCAGAAACTGCAAAATCAAGTTTGAAGAAGTGTAGATAGGATTCTTGTAATTCATAGATCATATCTTAGTCCAGTTTTCGTTTATTTTGTCTCGGTGTAATAAGGAGTTCAGCAAGCAGTAGCAGCAGCAGCAACACTGAAATCACAGCTTCCTGTTAGTCCCAGCTACCGAAACTTCCTGAACTATACTAATCTGATTCCTTTATAGCCAAGGATATGTATGCAACCTTGGAGGCAGGGTGCGGTCAGATCTTTCAAAAATGCTTCCCACGGACTATTCAAACAGGCAAAAATCGCTCGTATCCGCTCACTTTATCTTTGCACGAAAACTCTTCGTGTTTCCGAGTAAAGAGGGGAAACTGTGAGCACGTGATTTTTTCCCTATAGGAATTACTCCCATAAACTCTAAGAAAATAATTTGTTTCCATATTTTGCAATTTTTGTAGATTTTTGTTAATTGTTTGCATTTGCCTGTACATGTTTATTTTATTTAAATCATGAAAACATACAAAAAATACCCTGCGTTGCATTTGGGATTTATTTTTACATTTTAGGTTAATTAGTAAATTAGTTGCTTTATTAAAAATAAAAATCACTAAAATTGGCTTACTTTTGCATTTCTAGCCTTTTAGTTTTAGATTCGATAAGAGCAGAGATCTCCTCTCTCCTTTGGACCCTCTACCTCTACTTCCCTTCCGCTCATAAACAGCCTTCCAGCAAGGAGAAAGAGATAAAGAAGAAAATTCTCAAATTCCCACAAATGGTTTGAATAAGCATTCCTTAGAGAGGGAATGTCGGATGAGACACTATTTGGCCTTCTTTCAGGAGTTGTAGATAGTATCACCTTTAGCTGGTAGCTAGCAAAGAAGTTATCCCCTATCAACGTATATAGTTGAGGGCAAACCGAGGTTTTACCCGCAGCTTCTGTCCATGAATCTTCTTTCGCTTGGTTACGGGACTAGAGCGAATCGTCTCTTGTGCTACGGTCTAATATATGTGTCAAAGAGCGGATTCTCTTGCAGCGGATACGGGGCATGCCCCTGAGCCTATTGATTCAATTCCTAGCAAGTCCTGTCTCTCTCCTTCACTTAAAACACAGCCTATGATGATTCTCAATTCCTTTTTTTGAAACTTCAGTAGGCTCCCCCTTCTTTGGCGATAAGGCTCATCAGTAGATTGACTACGAGGCCGAAGAGTCTTACTACAGGGGTTACCACTCCTGCAAGACTGATTTGGGTTCCAGAGTTGTTATAAGGGCGGGACGGCGAGAGGAGGAAGCTACTACTACCGGGCGAGATGTTAGTAAAGGGCCGGAGAAACTTTCTACTTATGAGTCGGGTATAGAACCAATGGGCGATGCTTGGTTACAATTTCGAATCCGTTATTATATGTTTGCTCTAGTTTTTGTTGTTTTTGATGTTGAAACGGTTTTTCTTTATCCATGGGCAATGAGTTTCGACGTATTGGGTGTATCTGTATTTATAGAAGCTTTCATTTTCGTGCTTATCTTAATTATTCCATTCACGATAAATAAAAAGAGAAAAAGAAAAGCCATTCCATTTCGACAAAAGACCCACACCCAAGTTCCATAGCTTTTGGTTCGCTATCCCGATCATGATTTTCCTACCCCCAGAGGGAAAGGTACTTCCCTTTTGGGCCGGTTGTGGGCGAGGAGGGATTCGAACCCCCGACACCGTGGTTCGTAGCCACGTGCTCTAATCCTCTGAGCTACATGCCCCACCCCGTCTCCACTGGATCTGTTCCCGGGAGTACCCTCAAAAAAAGGAACCTTTCCTCTCCCCAGCCATTTCGGTTTTAGTTTAGGAGTAATTAATTTTCATAAATGTTTTAGTAATGGATCAACTTAGTTTTGTTTTCAAATTAATTATTTTTAAGAGTTTTAATTAATAAAAAAGGAAAAGAAAAAAACAAATGAAAAAGAGAGAAAAAGAGAATTAGGAAATAAAGGGCTGTTGATTTTGGGCCAAATTGTCATGGCCCAAACGAATTCCACTCGACCCATCCAAACCACGCCCCAACCCGGTCTAGCCTAACCTCAAGCCAAACGACGCCGTTCCATCCCCCCTCCCATCTCAACCGTTGGATCACATTGATCCAACAGACCAAAACTGGACGCCCATTAAATACATATATGTCTAAAACAAGCCCTAACCCCTCCAATCGACCCCCTCACTTCATCTCCTCACTCAGTTTCTCTCTATGAACCCTAGACCCGCCACCCTAAAATTCCTAAGCCTCTACCAGCCGACGGCGTGGCTCAATCGACCCCAAATCCCCACCACACAATCACCACCCACCCTTTATTCCTAATCCACTGCTACATTTCCCCAAATCCTCACCAAATTTGACCAGTGTCAGATCTAAAAAAAAAAGAAGAAAAAAAAAATCTTCTAGTTCTTCAAGTTTCCAAGAGCGTTTTGGCCTGAAACTTGTATTGATCGTTTGTTCTCGACCAGAACATGCAATTAATACCAATTTCGGTTCAAATCGGAAGGTGTAGGAGGGCCGTTCAAGCCAACTGTCCGTCTACTATTTTAGGTATCTCCGTTCATTTTTTTTTCCTTTTTTTCGTTTTCTTCCCATCTTCGTCTCCTTCTGATTCTTTCTTTTTCTTCCTTTTTTTTCCTGTTTCAAATCATTTGCTGCTTGCATGTTAGGATTAAATAATATTAGTTTATATGATTTAACTTAATAATACATTAAACGTTTTGTTAGTACGTTTGATTTCGTGTTTAATTTTGCTCAATTCTCCTTTTGTTTTGTTTCTTTGGAATTCTGATATTAGGAGTTTGCAACTCCGTTGGCCTATTTTCTTGTGAGCTGTTGGTTTTTGAATTAGAATTTGGGCTTTGTAGGTCAGAATCCCAAAAAGAGGAAAGCTTCAATTCTGGTTGTCGAGCTCATGGGTTGGGTTTGCGTTTTGGGTTAATTTGACCCATAAGTTGAGTTTTTTTGAATTTAAATAAAGACATTTGAGGGGTATTTTAGGGAAAATGGACAGAGGGAATCTTGCCTAACTGATTGAGAAGTTTCCAGGAAGGTGGGATTGGGGTGGTTTAACAAACAAGCTGCAATTTCAGGGTCTGAAATGAAAAAAGAAAATTGGGGAAGGGGTAATGTTAAAAGCAATGTTGCTACCCTAAAGTCCTTCTATATAAGGCTTCTTCCTTCATTGTCAAGGCAGAGATTAGAACACTAAAAAATAGCAAACGGCCAGAACCTCTTCTCTGAAAATATTGATACTTGTTTTCTACCTTTCACTCTTTTCTTTTTTCATAAAAGTTTAAGAAAAACTCTTCTTTCGATTTCTGGTGGTTTGGAGTCAAGAAAATGGTTTAATCTGAAGTTGGTGTTGATTATTGCTGCTGCATTATGTTGTTGCTTCTCTGTTGCCTATTTAGCTCTTGTCACATTCAAAGATTTACTCCCTTGTTTTATGTGTTTATAACCAGGTATGTAAGCTAAATCCCTACGGCCTATGAAGCTCTAGAGTTTGTTGGTTGTTGCTATTCAATCGATGCCTATTTGTTTTGCTGGAGATCGATCCCATGGTGTTGGAGTTTATTGTACTCTATTCCCCTCCCCATTCTGTTCTGTAGTCTATTAGAAGTGAGCTAAGATTGGTCCATGATAGATATGTGTTTTGAGTTTAAACTACATTGTAAGGGGTGTGAGGTGTTTCTGTTTCTTAAGTTGCTTTTTGAAATTAGTTTGAAGTTTCAATCTGTTAATAGTATGGTTTATCATAAGATGTGTTTGAGGGTGATATGTTTGATGGGAAATATTCTTTAGAAAGGGGCTGAAAGGTTACTGCTGTGGATTATATGAAATCTGGATTCAATATGTTTATAACACAATGTTTAGCATGTATATGGTTCATGGGCTTTAATTTGATAGAACAGATTGTGTGTGTTAGTATGGTTTGATAACTAGCTTAATGGTCGAGTTTCATGTTGTAGCATTAGTAGCAGTAACAATTTGAGGTTTAATTTATCACTGTTGAATTGTATATAAAGCTATTTCGTGTGAGTGGTGATTGTTTATGGCCTCAGTAGGGCCTTAATTCTCATACATACTTGCCAAGGTTTTGGCAAAGTTTATTCAGGCCCAAATAGGGGCCATTTGGAATGTTTGAGGAATTTTCTTTTGGGCTCTACCTTGAGCCCAACCCCCGAAAGCACAGTGTGTTCTTCAAATAATTACTGAGTGTATTATAGCGTGGGGCCCAATTTTAGGTGGCCCAGTCTCAAGCTGAAGCATTTTCGGATTAATATCGATTTTTTTTTCTCTCATAATTCATTTAGCTTAATTCGATTTTTTGTTGTTGGTGGTGAAGTTGTTTTGAATAACCAGTGATTCTCCTATTTGGGCCTTGTGTTTGGCCCAGCTAAGCCCTTGAGGCTTCCGACATTTCATCCTCAATTCTGGGTTGTTCCTTGAGCCCAATTCCTTTTAAAAGGGATATTTGTTGCTTCCGGAGCCAATGCAAGTTTGGGTACCCAAGAAATTCATTTTAGATATAATGCCTCATGTAGTTTTGGTTTAGAGTAATGTAGATAGAATATAATTCGGATAAAATTCAAACTCCTTTAGCCCCCTTTTTATTTTAGCATGACTCTTTAATTAGATTGAGGTATGCCATATCAAACAAGACCTATAATTTATGGCCTTCAAAGACTAGTTCAAGAATCACTTTTAAAAGAGATTTGAGGTGTGCTATAAGCAAATTAAATCATCTATGGCCCTCACGAATGTTATAATTTAGATACTAAAATAAATCTCGTAGTTCACTTTAGGCGCGCTAATTATTTAATTATCATGGCTACTATTAAAATCCAGGGGCGCATTTCATGTGACTCGGTTCTAATTTCCAACAAGGTTAAATAGAATGCGTCGTGACTCACGGATGCATTTCATGTAGCGTGGCTTACAGTGTGTTTTCAATAACCTTGAAATAATTCCTTAAATAAATAAAAGCGGTCATAAAGTTAAAAGGTGCACGTAGGTTTAAAAGTGTTTTAAAATCAGATAATTAGGCCAATAATAATAGTTGAGTGACCGTGCTAGAACCACGGAACCCGGGAATGCCTAACACCTTCTCCTGGGTTAACAGAATTTCTTACCCGGATTTCTATGCTTCGCGGACTGTAAAACAGAGTCAATCCTTCCTCGATTCGGGATTTGAACCGGTGACTTGGGACACCATAAATTATCCCAAGTGGCGACTCTGAATTTTAAATAATTAATCCCGTTTCGACTGTCACTTAAATTGGAAAAAACTCCCTTATACCCTTCCGGGTGTAGGTAAAAAGGAGGTGTGACAGTGCCTTGCTAGTGAATATGCTCGAAATATTAGTTTCAATAAAAGTAGTATAATAGGTTTAGGAATTATGATTTTGAGTTTAATTACTTGTTGGTTTGTAATCGTTTTCATAATTCAAAGCCCCAAGGAAAAATTTAATGCATTATTATTTTTAAAATTTAATATATATTTTTTATATAAATTTATTCGCTTCGGTATTTTTTCGGTTTATTTTCATAAAATAAAAAACCTGCTCTAGTTATCGGTACGGTTATAGATTTATATAAAAACCTACGGTTTTATTAAAAGAAACCTAAAAATCGGTTTGGTGCGGTATGGTTCGATTGGTTTAGTCGGTTTTTAAATATCCATTGACACCCCTAATAGGGACCTAGAAAGAACAATGATCGATCGGGTCGTTATAGTCTATATCCAGAAAATCATCCAATTTCATCCATGAATTGACCCTCAAATAAAAAATTTACCATTTCTCAATTTTGGGGCTCAAAATCCCAATTTCTACAATCCAAATACGGATAAAAATGCTAATCAATGGAAAAAAATCATGGAAAATATCCAAACAAACGTTAGATATTTTCTCCCTTTTGAAAATAAGAAGAACACCATGAAAATCATCTCAAACCGAGCTTTAGAACTCAAAATATGCTCAAAATACTAAAATACTCGGTTTGCCAATTTAAAACACTGCCAAGGTGATTTTTGTCCATCACCTTCGAGGGACACCTTCGCCTTCGTGAAGAGCAATTTTTGTGTTGATCGGTCAACCTAGAATTCATTCTTCACGTTTGCGGGACCTCCCTTATGTTCGCGAAGAGCAAAAGTTTGCACCAAAACCCAACAATCTTCCTCGACACAAAATATGCATAACTCTCTCTTACGATCTCAAAATTCGACGATTCTTATTGATATGGATCCGAAATTACGATACGGATATAATGTTTCATTAAAACATAATTTAGATTTTTTTTTTCAATATGATACCCTTTATGCCCAAAGAAACAACGTTGAAACATCAAATAAGAGCCCGACACAATCCAAACCCATTCGAAACTCATCGGAATCTAACCAAAATTTACGGACAAGTCCAAAATCATCATACAAACTTATTGAAACTTTTATTTTATGAATTCGAGCTTGTTAAGTGCACTATTTGATAGTGGTTAACTCATTTTCTTAATCTTAACTAGTATGTAACTCAAGTGTCCGAATCACTCTTAAACACCTCGGAATGGAACCAAATTTTACACACAAGTCCAATATGACAACATGAACCTGCCTCAAGGATCGATATACAAACATGATCCGATATCACCAAATTCCACTCCATGTCAAACATAGCAAGTTCAAAAACCTTCAAAAGGCAAACTTCCGATAATAAGCACTGATGTAACGACCCGACCGGTCGTTTTAAAAATTAACACCCTGATCCCCTATTAACTTTATTCCCCGTATTTGTTTCTGCTATTGTAAGTTGTCGGGAAAGTTCATTTTGAATTTCAGAGCGTTTTGGGACACTTAGTCCCTAAATGAGAGTTTAAGCTTTAGAATTTGGACTGTAGTCGTAGCAGTGTGAAGACGGACTCAGAATGGTTTTCCGTTGGTTCTATTAGCTCCTTTGGGTGATTTCGGGCTTAGGGCGTGTTCGGATGGTATTTTGGAGGTTCGTAGCTTAATTAGGCTTGAAATGCCGAAAATCAAATTTTTGAAGTTTCCGGTTCAACAGTGGAATTTTGATATCGGGGTCGGAATGGAATTCCGGAAGTTGGAGTAGGTCCGTTGTGCCATTTGGGATGTGTGTGCAAAATTTCAGGTCATTCGGATGAGGTTTGATAGACTTTTTGATCCAAAGCGAAAATTGGAAGTTTTGGAATCCTTAGGCTTGAATCCGAGGTTGTTTTAATGATTCGATGTTGTTTTGAGTGTTCCGAAGGTTGGTACAAGTTGGAATAGTGGTATATGACTTGTTTGTACTTTTGATTGAGGTCTCGGGTGCCTCGGGATGATTTTGGATGGTTAACGGGGAGTTGGAAGTTAGAATTTTGCAGCTGAAGCTGCCAAGTTACTGTTTTAACCGCACCTGCGGATTGGAGACCACATGTGCGTGATCGCAGAAGCATGGGAGAAGTCGCAGATGCGGCCATGCGCTAGAGGACTAGAAGCCGTAGGTGCGAGAAGTTGAGTGCACCTGCGAGACCGCAGGTGCGGTAAGGGAGTCGCAAGTGCGGAAGTTGGCCATTAAATGAAAATCCGCAGGTGCGGTGTATTCACTGCAGAAGTGGGATTGTAGGTGCAGATTAGTGGACCGCAGATGCGGAAGTAACTGGGCAAAAATAGGAAATTTCGAGGGTTTGAAATCAAAACTTGGAAAAACGATTTGGAGCTTAGTTGAGGGCGATTTTGGGAGGATTTTGAAGAGGAAATCAGTGGGTAACGATTCCTAATCCCTTTCTAGTTGTATTCCTATAATCTAATCTTAGTTTTGTCATTTAATTTTAGATTTGGGATGAAAAATTGGGGAAAAATTGAGAAAAGTTCTTAGGCCTAATTTTGGGGTTTTGATCGAGGTTTTGGTATCAGATTTGAGGGATCATGGGTATGGTTAGACTCGTGAGTGAATGAGTGTTCATAATTTGTGATTTTTACCCGATTCCGAGATGTGGGCTCGGAGAGGATTTTTGGGCGTTTTCCTATTTTCTTGTCTTAGCTTCGTTTCCTTTAGCTAAATTAGTTATTTGTAGTTGTATTTATGTATTGGTATTAATTTGATTAGATTTGGTCCACCCGGAGTTGGATAATCATGGCAAGAACGTGATATCGAGTTGATTGAGCTGGTTCGAGGTAAGTGGCTTGCCTAATCTTGTGTGGGGGAAAATCCCCATAGGATTTGTATTGTTGTTATATGAAATGCCTTGTACGTGAGGTGATGAGTGCGTACATGTGCTAATTGTTGGAAATCCAATTTTTCATTAAGTAACTATAACTGTGTATTTCTTCCCTATTTACACTACTTGAAAGTTAAACCTACTGTTAGCTAGGAAAGCATGTCTACATGACTCGATTGTTTTACTTACTCAAGTCGCTTTATCTAAATTCTGTGCAGCCTGCTAGGGTAGAATTACCTGTTTACTTTAGTATAAAATTAGATTGAATTGGATATTATTCGTGTGGCCGCTGTGTGTTTACTTTGGGACTACGGGCGATTTCCCGGTAGATCCCCCTTGCCTATTTATTTGGGACTACAGATTGATATTCCGGTAGATCCCCCTGTACAGTTTTATGGAATTATGGGACTGCACCCGGTAGATTCTCCCAGTACTGAGTATTTACATTTGGGAGTACAGATCAGGATTCTGGTAGATCCCTGCGCACTATGAGTTGGACTATGGGACGACACCCGGGAGATCCATTGGATATTTATATTTGGGGACTATAGGACGATATCCTGGTAGATCCATAGTTGCTATCTCTGTATGGAGTTACGTTCTTTCTGTGATTTTCTCTCTGTTGTATTTGTTATTATTCTTAGTATCCTGTGTTACTTCATGATGTTTCATTTCTTTATATATATGTATATAACCGGTAGGGCCCTGACCTTCCTCATCATTACTCGACCAAGGTTAGGCTTGGCACTTACTAGATACCGCCGTGGTGTACTCATGCCCTTTCCTGCATATATTTTTCGTGTGCAGAACCAGGTTCTTCGACTCAGCCCTACTATCCTTGAGGCGAGGCGATTCTTCAGAGACTTCGAGGTATATCTGCCGTGTCCGCAGACCGATGAGTCCCTCTCCATTCTCTCTTATAGTTATAGCCCTTCTATATTTTCTTTTGATTTAGACATTCTGGAGTTAGAACACTATGTAGTATCTATAACTTATGATTTCATGAGATTCCGAGTTTTAGGAGTTGTTTCAGTTTGAGAGTTTATATTTGTATATGCCGAGCAGCATTTTAAACGTTTTATTATGTTTTATCCGCAGTTTTTGACTAGTTTTATCATTCATTTTCTTTTCTGCAATTTGTTAGGCTTACCTAGTCGTAGAGACTAGGTTCCATCATGATAGTTCACGGAGAGTGAACTGGGGTCGTGACAAGTTGGTATCAGAGCTCTAGGTTCATAGGAGTCATGAATCATAAGCCAGTTTATTAGAGTCTCGCGGATCGGTATGGGGATGTATGTACTTATCAATGAGAGGCTATGTAACTATTAGGAAAATTCCACTTCATTTGATTTCCTTGTTGTGCGAGATATTTGATATCACAATTCTAAACTTTTGTCTTCTATTCTCTCACAGATGGTGAGGACACGTGCTACCATAGATGATCAGACACCCGCACCCCCTAATGGATACCTTAGAGGTCTGGGCCAGGGTAGAGGCCGAGGATACACACGCGGTGCAGCCAGAGCACCCACATGAGCTGCCACCGAGGAGCCACCGTCAGTTCCCGCTGGAGCCCAGACACCTGATACGCCTACTGCTACAACTACTCTAGCTCTTCAGGAGACTCTTGCACAGTTCATGAGAATGTACACCACTCTGGCTCAGGGAGGGTTGTTTCCCCTTGCTGCAGCCACATCTCAAGCCGGGGGAGGAGCACAGACTCCTGCCGCCCGCACTCCTGAGCAGGGAGTGCATGTTGATTAGGTTCTAGAGATTATTCCTATGCATCCTGTAGCTCCAAATCAGCCCGAGGACAGGGCAACGACTTCCGAGGATGAGTAGTGGAGGCTTGAGAGGTTCAAGAAGTACAAGCCTCCTATATTTAGTGGTTTAGCATCAAATAATGCCCTGGGATTTCTAGAGGAGTGCTACCGTATCCTCCTCACTATGGGTATATCAGGATCGAGTGGGGTTTCTTTCACTACCTTCCAGCTTCGAGGAGCAGCTTATCAGTGGTGGCGTACTTTTGAGTTGGACAGTCCAGCTGAGGTAGCTTCCCTTACTTGGACTTAGTTTTTAGATATGTTCTTGAGAGAGTTTGTCCCTCAGAGCCTCAGGGACGCATGGCGCGCAGATTTTGAGCATTTGTGCCAGGGTACTATGACTATTTCAGAGTATGCTATCTGTTTCACTGATTTGGCTAGGCATGCACCAGCCTTGGTTTCTACACTTCATGGGAGAGTTCGCCGGTTTATTGAGGGGCTCATTCCGAACATCAGGTCTAGCATGGCTCATGAGGTGGAAATGGATATTTCTTATTAGCAGGTAATGAGCATTGCTAGGAGAGTGGAGGGTATGCATGCTCGGGATAGAGAGGAAAGGGAGGCCAAGAGGTCTCGAGAGCCGGGCCATTATTCTGGTGCCCGTGCTCCAGCTGCAGTTCATCATGGTAGGGGTTATATGAGTCTCCCCATTTATTCATCTCTTCCAGCAGCCAGTGGTATTCCAGCTTCTCCTAGGCCTTAGGAGCCTTATTATGCACCTCTAGTATCTAGTGTGCCTCCTGCGCGGGGTGCTTTCAGTGGTCAGTCCAGTAGACCTGGCCCGATCCAGTCATAATCGTCATGTCCTCCTAGAGCTTGTTTTGAGTGTGGTGACACACGACATATGGTGAGGGATTGCCCTAAACTTAGGAGGGGTGCACCTCCACAGACTTCTCAGTCACAGCGCGCTCCATAGAGTTCTCAGGCTATGATCATAGCACCAGTTGCTACCTCTCCTGCTCACCCAGCTATAGGTAGAGGTCAGGGAGGTAGAGGTTTCCCTAGAGAGGGTGGTCAGGCCAGATATCATGCCCTTCCTGCCCGTACCAAGGCCGTCACCTCTGATTCTGTCATCACAGGTATTGTCCTGGTTTGTCATAGAGATGCATCGGTTCTATTTGATCCAGACTCCACCTATTCTTATGTGTTTTCTTATTTTGCCCCGCATTTGGGTGTATCTCGAGATTCTTTGAGTTCTTCTATTTATGTTTCTATTCATGTGAGAGATTCTCTTATTGTGGACTGCGTTTATCGGTCGTGTTTGGTTGCTCTTAGTGGTTTTGAGACTAGAGTCGATTTATTATTGCTTAGCATGGTAGATTTTGATGTTATCTTGGGCATGGACTGGTTGTCACCCCATTATGCTATTCTTGATTGTCACACCAAAACTATGACGCTGGCTATGCTAGGTGTACCGCGAGTTGAGTGGAGGGCTACTTTATATCACACTCCCAGTAGAGTTATTTCTTTCCTTAAGGCTCAGCGAATGTTTGAGAAGGGGTGTGACGCGTATCTAGCTTATGTAAGAGATGTCAATATTGATACCCCTACAGTTGATTCAGTCCCAATAGTACGAGATTTCTCTGATGTGTTCCCAGCTGATCTTCCAAGCATGCCACCCGATAGAGATATTGATTTAGGCATTGATATGTTGCTAGGCACCCAGCCCATTTCTATTCCTCTGTATCGTATGGCCCCTCCTGAGTTGAAGGAGTTGAAGGATTAGTTACAGGAATTGCTAGATAAGCATTTCATTCGGCCCAGTGTATCACCTTGGGGTGATCCTATTTTGTTTGTGAAGAAAAAAGATGGTTCTATGAGTATGTGCATTGATTATTGCCAGTTGAACAAAGTTACAGTGAAGAACCGGTATCCTTTGCCTCGTATTGATGATTTGTTTGACCAACTACAGGGTGAACGAGTGTTTTCTAAGATTGACTTGCATTCAGGTTACTATCAGTTGAAGATTTGGGAGCCAGATATCCCGAAGACTGCTTTCAGGACTCAATATGGTCATTACGAGTTCCTTGTTATGTTATTTGGGCTGACCAATGCCCTAGTAGCCTTCATGCATTTGATGCACATTGTGTTCCAGCCATATCTTGACTCGTTCGTCATTGTCTTTATTGATGATATTCTATTATACTCCCAAAGTCGGGAAGATCATGAGCAGCACCTGAGGACAGTGCTTCAGACCTTGAGAGAAAAGAAGTTATATGCAAAGTTCTCGAAATGTGAGTTTTGTTTTGATTCCGTGGCATTCTTGGGTCACGTAGTATCGATGAAGGGATAAAGGTGGATTCGAGGAAAGTGGAAGCTATGCAGAGTTGGCCTAGACCATCCTCAGCTATAGAGATCCGCAGTTTTCTTGGCTTGGCAGGTTATTATCGTCGATTTGTTGAGGGGTTTTCATCTACTGCAACACCTATAACCAGGCTGACCTAGAAGGATGCTCCGTTCCAGTGGACAGAAGAGTGTGAGGTGAGTTTCCAGAAGTTCAAGGCAGCTTTGACTATAGCCCCAATTTTGATATTACCTACAAGTTCGGGTCTTATACTGTCTATTGTGATGCCTCGAGTATTGGCCTTGGAGCGGTCTTGATGGAGGAAGGTAGAGTGATTGCCTACATGTCGAGACAGTTGAAGGTACATGAGAAGAATTATCCTGTCCATGATCTCGAGTTAGCTGCTATTGTTCACGCCTTGAAGATCTGGAGTCATTATTTGTATGGTGTTCCTAGTGAGATTTATACTGATCACCGGAGTTTGCAGCATCTGTTCAAGCAGAAGGATCTTAATTTGCGCCAGAGGAGGTGGTTAGAGCTACTGAAAGACTATGATATCACTATTTTGTATCACCCGGGCAAGGCCAATGTGTGGCCGATGCCTTGAGTCGCCAGGCAAAGAGTTTGGGAAGTTTGGCTTATTTACCAGCAACGCAGAGGCCCATGACGATGGATGTTAAGACCTTAGCCAACTAGTTTATGAGATTGGATCTTTTGGAGCCCAGTCGGGTCCTTGCTTGTGTGATTTCTTGGTCCTTTTTATTTGATCGCATCAGGGAGCGTCAGTATGATGACCCTCATTTGCTCGTCCTCAAGGACAAGGTCTTGCACGATGATTCCAAAGATGTGACTATTGGTGATGATATGGTATTGATGATGCAGGGTCGGGTTTGTGTACCCAATGTAGATGGGCTTCGAGAGTTGATTCTAGAGGAGGCACATAGTTCACGGTATTCCATCCATCCGGGTGCCGCGAAGATATACCAAGATTTGAGGCAGCACTATTGGTGGAGGCAGATGAAGAAAGATATAGTTGGGTTTGTAGATCGATGCCTCAATTGTCAGCAAGTGAAGTATGAGCACCAAAGACCTAGTGGGTTGCTTCAACAGATAGAGATTCCGGAATGGAAGTGGGAGATGATCACCATGGACTTCGTAGTTGGACTCCCACGGACTTTGAGGAAGTTCGATGCTATTTGGGTGATTATGGATCGACTGACCAAGTCCGCACACTTTATTCCTGTGTGTACTGCCTATTCTTCAGAGTGGTTGGCGGAGATTTATATCTGGGAGATTGTTTGTCAGCATGGTATTCCAGTTTCCATCATTTCAAATAGAGGTACTCAGTTAACATCACGGTTCTGGAGGGTCGAACAGCATGAGTTGGGTACTCGGGTGGAATTGAGTAAAGCATTTCACCCCCAGATGGATGGACAGTCCGAGCGCACTGTTCAGATTCTTGAGGATATGCTCCGTGCGTGTGTGATGGAGTTTGGAGGTTCTTGGGATCAGTTCTTGCCATTGACAGAGTTTGCCTACAACAACAGTTATCAGTCCAGCATTCAAATGGCACCGTATGAGGCTTTGTATGGTAGGCAGTATAGATCCCCAGTTGGTTGGTTTGAACCGGGTGAGACTAGATTATTGGGCACAGACTTGGTTCAGTATGCCTTGGAAAAGGTTAAGGTGATTCAGGATAGACTTCGCACAGCCCAATCCAGATAGAAGAGTTATGCGGACCGGAAGATTCGTGATGTTTTCTACATAGTTGGAGAGCGGGTCTTGCTTCGGGTTTCACCTATGAAGGGTGTTATGAGATTTGGGAAGAAAGGGAAATTGAGTCTGAGGTTTATTTGTCCCTTTGGTATATTGAGGCGTGTTGGAGAGGTTGCTTATGAGCTTGCCTTACCTCCCAGCTTGGCAGGAGTTCATCCGGTATTTCATGTTTTGATGCTCCGGAGGTATCACGGTGATCTGTCGCACGTGTTGGATTTTAATTCTTTCCAGTTGGACCGGGATCTATCTTATGTTGAGGAGCCGGTGGCGATATTGGATAGGCAGGTTCAAAAGTTGAGGTAAAAGAACATTGCATCAGTGAAGGTTCAATGGCGGGGTCAGTCGGTCGAGGAGGTGACCTGGGAGACCGAGCAGGATATGCACAGCCGTTACCCTCATCTTTTAACTACTTCAGGTATGTCTCTATGCTCGTTCTAGGATGAATGGATGTTTTTAGTGGGGGAGGATGTAATGACCCGGCCGATCGTTTTAAGAATTAACGCCCTGATCCCCTATTAACTGCATTCCCCGTGTTTGTTTCTGCTATTGTAAGTTGTCGGGAAGGTTCGTTTTGAATTTCAGAGCGTTTTAGGACACTTAGTCCCTAAATGAGATTTTAAGCTTTAGAATTTAGACCGTAGTCAGAGCAGTGGGAAGATGGTCTTGGAATGGAATTCCGTTGGTTTCGTTAGCTCCGTTGGGTGATTTCGGGCTTAGGGGCTTGTTCGGATTGTGTTTTGGAGGTCCCTAACTTAATTAGGCTTGAAATGACGAAGTTCGAATTTTTGAAGTTTCTGGTTCGATAGTGAGATTTTGATATCGGGGTCAGAATGGAATTCTGGAAGTTGGAGTAGGTCCGTTGTGTCATTTGGGATGTGTGTGCAAAATTTCAGGTCATTCGGACGAGGTTTGATAGACTTTTTTATCTAAAGCGGAAATTGGAAGTTTTGGAATCCTTAGGCTTGAATCCGAGGCTGTTTTAATGATTCGATGTTGTTTTGAGTGTTACAAAGGTTGGTACAAGTTGGAATAGTGGTATATGACTTGTTTGTACTTTTGATTGAGGTCCCGGGTGCCTCGGGATGATTTTGGATGGTTAATGGGGAGTTGGAAGTTAGAATTTTGCAGCTGAAGCTGCTAAGTTACTGTCATAACCGCACCTGCGGATTGGGGACCACAGGTGCGTGATTGCAGAAGCGTGGGAGAAGCCGCAAATGCGGCCATGCGCTAGAGGACCAGAAGCCGCAGGTGCGAGAGGTTGAGTGCACCTGCGAGACCGCAGGTGCGGTAAGGGAGTTGCAGGTGCGGAAGTTGGCCATTAAATGAAAATCCGCAGGTGCGGTGTATTCACCGCAGAAGCGGGACCACAAGTGCGAATTAGTGGAATGCAGATGGGAAGTAGATGGGCATAAATAGAAAATTTCGAGGGTTTGAAATCAAAACTTGGAAAAATGATTTGGAGCTCGGTTGAGGACAATTTTTGGAGGATTTTGAAGAGGAAATCAGTGGGTAACGATTCCTAATCCCTTTCTAGTTGTATTCCTATAATCTAATCTTAGTTTTGTCATTTAATTTCGGATTTGGGGAAAAACTAAGAAAAGTTCTTAGGCCTAATTTTGGGGTTTTGGTCGAGGTTTTGGTATCGAATTTGAGGGATCTTGGTATGGTTAGACTCGTGAGTGAATGGGTGTTCATAATTTGAGATTTTTAGCCGATTTCAAGACGTTGGCCCCGAGAGGAGTTTTTGGCGTTTTCCTATTTTCTTGTCTTAGCTTCGTTTACTTTAGCTAAATTAGTTGTTTGTAGTTGTATTTACATATTGGTATTAATTTGATTAGATTTGGGCCACCCAGAGTTGGATACTCGTGCCAAGAACGTGATATCGAGTTGATTGAGCTGGTTCAAGGTAAGAGGCTTGCCTAACTTTGTGTGGGAGAAAATCCCCTTAGGATTTGTATTATTGTTATATGAAATGCCTTTTACGTGAGGTGACGAGTGCGTACATGTGCTAATTATTGGAAATCCAGTTTTTCATTAAGTATCTATAACTGTGTATTTGTTCCCTGTTTACACTACTTGAAAGTTAAACCTACTGTTAGCTAGGAAAGCATGTCTACATGACTCGATTGTTTTACTTGCTCAAACTGCTTTATTTGAATTCGGTGCAGCCTGCTAGGTTAGAAATACCTATTTACTTTGGTATGAAATTAGATTGAATTGGATAATGTTCGTGTGGTCGCTGTATGTATACTTTGGGACTACGGGCGATTTCCCGGTAGATTCCCCTTGCTTGTTTATTTGGGACTACAGATTGATATTCCGATAGATCCCCCTGTTATATGGAACTATGAGACTACACCCGGTAGATTCCCCTAGTACTGGGTATTTACATTTGGGACTACGGATCGGAATTCAGGTAGATCCCCGCGCACTACGGGATGACACCCGGGATATCCACTAGATATTTATACCTGGGGGACTATAGGACGGTACCCTGGTAGATCCCCGGTTGCTATCTCTGTGAGGAGTTACGTTTTTCCTATGATTTTCTCTCCGTTGTATTTGCTATTATTCTTAGTATCCTGTGTTACTTCATGCTGTTTCATTTCTTTATATATATATATATGTATATGACCGGTAGGTCCCTGACCTTCCTCGTCACTACTCGATCGAGGTTAGGCTTGGCACTTACTAGGTACCACTGTGGTGTACTCATGCCCTTTCCTACACATGTTTTTCGTGTGCAGATCCAGGTTTTGAGGCGAGGCGATTCTTCAGAGACTTCGAGGTATATCTGCCGCGTCCGCGTAGTCCCTCTCCATTCTCTCTTATAGTTATAGCCTTATGTATTTTCTTTTGATTTAGACATTCTAGAGTTAGAATGCTATGTAGTATCTATAGTTTGTGATTTAATGAGATTCCGGGTTTTGGGAGTTGTTTCAGTTTGAGAGTTTATATTTGTATATGCTGAGCGGCATATTAAATGTTTTATTATGTTTTATCCGCAGTTTTTCACTAGTTTTATCATTCGTTTTCTTTTCCGCAATTTGCTAGGCTTACCTAGTCATAGAGACTAGGTACCGTCATGATAGTTCACGGAGGGCAAACTGAGGTCGTGACAATCGAGTCGCTCCCAGACAACTTGATACTTAACCCGAACATACGTACAAGTCCAAAATCACCTTATGAACTTATAGGAATCTTCAAATCCCGACTCTGAGGTCGTTTAATCAAAAGTAAAATCTTGATAAACTCTTCCAACTTAAAGCTTCCGAATTAAGAATTACTCTCCCAAATGAACTATGAACCTCACAAAATTCAAAATCAGCCTTACTATCACGATCCAAAATTTCCACCATCGGGACCGTGATGGTGCCTAACATTTCACTTGCTAGGCAAGCCAACGTCAGAACAATTTATTTCTTTTAACAGTTTAAATGATAATATTAAGAAATAACTGAAATAATCTAAAGTGTAAATGCGGAAGCTAAACCACCCAAACATCTGTTACAAATCCCTGAACTTGGTGTCACGAGTACACGAGCTACTAGAATAGTACATACAAAGGTCTGAAATAAATATAGAGTTGTCTGAATGAAAATACATAGCTAAATAGAAAGAGGAAGGGGACTCCAGGAGCTGCAGGCGCTGAACAACAGTACCTCAAGTCTCCGGAACTGTCCAATCCGAGCACACTAAAAACTCTCGCTAGGACCAACTCCAAAATCTGCATAGTATACAGAGTGTAGTTATCAGTACAACCGACCCCATGTACTGGTAAGTGCCGAGCCCAACCTCGACGAAATAGTGACGTGGCTAAGGCGGGTCACTTACACCTATAACCTGTATGCAGTATATATTATAATTACAGAAAAATAGAAATACCGAACAAGGTTTAAACAGACATATGAAAATAATGACCATGGCCTCAAGAGTAAACCAGTACCGTCCAGAATTACCAATCTTTAACAATTCAAACCAAATACCGAAAACAAACACAACTCAAGTAATGGAAACATATAGATTGTTGCAGCCCGCAACCCGATCCCACCAGACAATATAAGATCCTCCCTTATTTTCCCGTATCATTATCAACAATAGTAAATAATATATGTATATTGCGATGCACAGTCCGATCTCATCATATATCAGTATCGGTATCATAATTCACCCTTATTTGACCATATCAATCCACCCTTATTCCACCTGTTATGGTGTGCAATCCAATCCCACCGTACAGTACTAATTCACCCTTATTCCAACGTATCAATCCACCCTTATTACACATGCTGCGGCGTGCAGCCCAATCCCACCATATCAGTACCAGGCAATCACAACACAATCAAATCAATAGTCCAACCACAAAGCCTTCACGATTAATAAATACGAAACTGAACCAAAAGGGAACTTGTACAACAAAGAAATCTACACGAGCAATACTACACAGCGAGACCAATCCAGCAATTGACAATTAGAATGTGCAAGTAAGTCAACTTAAGCAAATAACAGGAAATTATGAAATTATGGAAGAGCTAACATTATTAACAGGAGAAGACATTGATTAGCAAGTAGCACTTAAGCATGAAAGCATTCAGAGCATATAACAGCTAAGACATGAAAGGAAACAATTAAGGAAGAACGGTAAGTCAGGGAAAACAAATAATTCGGTGGCGTATGGGCACTCGTCACCTCGCATATATGCCGCTCACATGAGAATCACATAGCACATAGTCTGAGGGTTCCTAATTCCCTCAAGTCAAATTTAGACACGACACTTGCCTCACTCCGCAGTCAATTTAAAGCTAGGGCCTTTCCCCTAGAATCCGCCTCCAAACCACTCGTATCTAGCCACAATTAACTCAGTAACATCAAATATTGCCAAAGGAATCAACTACAACGCATAAATTTAGATTTCCCAAACTTTCCCCCCAAAAGTCAAAAATCAACCCCGGTCTTGCTTGGTCAAAACCCGAGGTTCGGATCAAAATCCATTTATCCATTCATCCTCGAGCTCGATTATGTAATTTGTCTCGAAATTCGACCTCAATTCGAGGTCTAAATTCCAATTATACAAAATTCCTAATTTTATCCAAACCCCCTATTTCCACCATGAAAATCCTAAATTTTAGGTTGAAAACTCATAAAATATAATGGGTAATGGAAAGAAAGTAGCTTTTAGGATCACTTACCAACAAATTGGGAAAGACAATCTCTTGGAAAATTGCCTCTAGGTCTTCTAGTTTTGAAAATTTGAAAGAATGGCAAAAAACCCGTAATGGGACTGTTTTTAATAACTGGGCGTCAGTGTTTATCGCGTTCGCGTGAACACTGACGCGTTCGCGAAGAGCTGATCCGGTTAGGCTTACAAGATCGCGAATTCGTCATCGCGTTCGCGAAGGCTATGCCCTCTGGCCTTCGCGTTCTCGAGCCCGTGCTCGCATTCGCGGTGAAGAGATGACTGACCCCTCCCCCAGGTCCCTAAAGCTACACGTTCGCGATGAGCTGGTCACGTTCGCGAAGGGTAAGGCCCCCATTGCTCCGTGTTCGCGACCCAGCCTTCGCATTCGCATAGAAGAAAAACCCACCAAGCCCAATTTCTACTTCGCGTTCGCGAGAGTGCCTTCGTGAACGTGAAGAAGGAAACCAGAAGGCACCTGAGACTGCATAAAAACCAGATTTTTTAAAAGTTCAAATCACCCCATAGTCTATCCGAAACTCACCCGAGCTCTCGGGGATCCAAACCAAACATGCATACAAGTCCTAAAACATCAGACGAACTTGATCGCGCGATGAAATCACCAAAATAACACTTCGAACTACGAATTAAACTCCTAATCAAATGAAATTTTCAAGAAAACTTTAAAACTTCTATTTTCACAATCGGACGTCCGAATCACGGCAAACCAACTCCGTTCCTCACCAAATTTCACAAACAAGTCGTAAATATTATAATGGACCTGTACCGGGCTCCAGAACCAAAATACGGACCACGTATCAACAAGATCAAACATCATTCAATTCTTAAAAGCCATTAAACTTTCATACTTTAAATTTTCAACAAAAATTCATATCTCGAGCTAGGGACCTCAGAATTCGATTCCAAGCATACCTCTAGGTCCCAAATTACGATACGGACCCACCAAGACCGTCGAAATATGGATTCGGGTTCGTTTTCTCAAAACATTGACCAAAGTCAACTCAATTTAAATTTTAAGGCAAAAATTCTTATTTTTATTAGTTTTTAACATATAAGCCTTCTGGTAAAAAACCTGGACCGTGCACGCAAATCAAGGAAGAATAAAATAAGATATTTAAGGCTTTGGAACATAGAATTTAGTTCTAAAACATGAGATGACCTATCGGGTCATCACATATACCCATAAGTCATAATGCATGATATGAAGCTACTCGAGGTTTCAAACTACCAAACAATATGCTGAAGCTCAAAACTACCAGTCAGATCATTAGAAACCAAATATCATTGAGGATGCTCCATAAAATAATAAGTGTCACACCTCCTTTTCCCGCACCCGCGAGGGTACAAGGGAGTTTTTTCCAATTAAAGGACAATCGAAACGGGATTGGTTTATTTATTTCAGAGTCTCCACTCGGGAGGTTTAGGGTGTCCCAAGTCACCAATTTTGATCCCGAATCGAGGAAAAGAATGACTCCATATTACAGTCTGCGCACCAGAAATCCAGATAAGGAATTCTGTTAACCCGGGAGAAGGTGTTAGGCATTCCCGAGTTCCGTGGTTCTAGCACGGTTGCTCAACTGTTATATTCGGCTTGATTATCTGATTTTATACAAGTGTAAACTTATGTGCAAAATTTAACTTTAACCGCTTTTACCATTATTATTATTATTTTACAATGAATTGCAACGTTGTGAAAATGTATCTCGAACCGCATTACAATCAATGTACCCGTGGTCGTAGACACATTTTGACTCCGTTGAGATTTGGATTTGGGTCACATCAATGTGCACCCGAGTTTAAGGAAATTAAATTATTAAAGGCGCGCCTAAAGCGACTAGCGTATTATTTACTTTGGGTAAGGCCGTGGAATTTTACTAAACGGTCCATCCCGAAATCTAAGCAATTTTTAAAGCAAATATTTATTGAGGGCCCCGTAATTTTGTATTTTTATTTGACGAGGCTCATCTCATTCTATTTTAAAAGGAATTTGCGACGTCATGGACATGCATCTCGAACCATGTCACAATCAATGTACCCGTGATTAGAAACACATTTCGGATCCGTCGAGATTTGGATTTGGGTCACATAAATGCACACCCGAATTTAAGAAGGTAAAATTATTAAGGACGCGCTTAAAGAGGCTATCGTGTTATTATTCTGGGAAGGTCGTGAGATTTGCTAAACGACCCACCTTAGGGACTGAATGCTTCAATATATATATATTTAACAAGGGCCCCGCAATTTGTGCGTTTTTTTTTCTTTATTTTTGTCGAGGCTCATCTCGCCCTTATTTTAAAAGGATGTCCTATAGCAACTACGTTTCTTGTCGCGTTTGTCTCTACTAATAGAAAACAGAAATAGTCCTGGTTAATTACATGCTTGTAGGCTTATTTATAGCAGGATTCAAAATGCTTTTACAGAATAAGTAAACGTCATTGCGCACACGGACCGCTGATTGAACATTACGAGCCCAAATCCAGCTCATGCGGGATGGGCCAGACCTGGGCCACTGTTTGTTCGATGCGGGCCTGCTTGGTCTGTTTTGACCTGGGCTCGACCTTCATGAGGTTGAGATTGCAAACTTTGTGTTCTTTGTCTTAACATGTGGTTTACTAGTTATATGAGACCATTAATAAGAAGAGAAAGAGCTTAGCTAATGATGTACAGTTTTCATGCTTGGCATACATTACAGAACATATTACAAAGTAAAACTAAGTCTGAGATGCAACCTATTTCATTGGGAATATTTTCACCTATCAGCATACATATGTAAACTATCATTTAGCTAATCTATATTGATATACACTGGGCATACAGGCTGCTTCTATTGTCAACACAGGAATGAAAATTATCATACAGTACATGATATCTAATATAACAATCTATGTATGAAAGTCAACTTCAGGTCTTTTCTTTTTGTATTCATGCTCAATGTTCCAATTACATTTGATAGTGCATTGGTTGTGTACCTGGTATAGAGGACAAAGAAGAAAGGAATGATCAGCTGGGCAGTATGCAATAAACACAGCAACAGCAGATACACAGCAACAACACAGCAACAAACCAACAACCACAAGTGTTTTCCACAGTCCACAGACAACCAGCAACAGTTTCCAGAACAAAGAAAACCAACAGATGGTCGAGCACCAAACAAGTAATCCCAGAAAAGAGTAATGAAACAAACAGAAGTAATAGAGTGTTCGATGCAGCAACACCAGCAGTCCAACAATCACAAGTAGCTCAATCAGTGCAAACAACAGAACTTGGCCAAGACAGCTTGACCAATACGAACTCTTATGTAGCTTTCAGACAGTGTTTGGTTACAGTGTTTACTAGAAATTTCCTTATGTTTTCAGTTTTTCTTTAAACTCACAAGACCTCTCTTAAGACTAAAAATTTCCAGCCCCATTTTTAAGTTCTGAAATGGCCTATTTATAAGCCAAACGACCCAGTGCAGCTAAGCTGCCTGGATCCTCCCACTTGCAGACTGCCCATACCCTTTAAGCCCATGCCTAAGCATTTTTTGATGCCAGCCATTTGTTCCCCACGCCTGGCTTATTCTTTAATCAAGAGTTATGGGCTCATTTTAGTATTCATTTTAAACCCCATACTCTTGTGTCTTGTTCCCCATTGGCATTAGTTTAATCTTAATTTAGTACCCTACTTGTCAGCTCATTTAAACTAATTTTTTCTATTCTTTTCAAACCCCAGACCACCCCTGTTAGCCCTTGATTATTACTGTCCTGCATCACTGCAGCCTAAGGGAATTTTGAACTTCTGAAAGTTCAATTTCAGAACTGCCCTAGCCTGGCTCTTTTAATTGTTTACAATGCAGTTACAAACTAGCATTCATAGATAATGTCCAATATTCAAATCATAATACAGGTCCATTCAGTCAAGTGAGGTTGTATGTATTAGAATATTTGAACATTCAGTCGTAGGAAGTTAATCGACGATATTTATCAAGTCGACTATACTAATTATAACAGGTAACAATCAGTCGTTCATATAAACCAATACATACAGGGACCTGAAGGGCTTCAGACAACTTTGGTCAATCAACTGGGAACCTATATAAGTTATTTATGCGACGACTATCCTAATCGGACATGTTTATCATATGATACGTTCAAATCACACATATAAACAATCGACCAAATAAAAGGTCTTTGACAGAGATGGAAGAAATTAAGAAAATTATCAGACAATAAACACAGTCACAACAAAGCATGCTAACAACTTAATTAGCAGTTGAATAACAAAAAAGGAAAAGAAAAACTTACCGAAAAATGTTTAAACCAAACTGACCCAAATCTGACTCAACTTTGACCATTTGAGGCTGAACAAATTTTAACCAGGGTGTTCTCACATGAGAACACCTTGGTTAAGGTCCATTAGACCTCAAACCCCTGTCAAGACCGGCCGGATTCCCCAGGTGCATGTGTTCTAAGGTCTGGATTTTCAGATCTGGTTTTTTAGAAGTTGTGGGTAGATTCGGACCAAACCAAGATTGGTTTGGTCACGAGGAGGGTCAGGGGAGTGTCTGGTATGAAGATGGTGAGGTTTGGTATAGGTCCGGGTTCGACTCGAATCTTCAAATGAAGATTCGAGATGAAGGAAGGTGATTCGAGGCTAGGGGGTGACAAATCCATGTTTAGGAGAGTGAGGGGGTCTTAGGGTGTTCAGGAGGTGGTCACCGGCGTTCATGCCGCCGGGTTCTGGTGAAAGGGAAACTAGGGCGGCTGCTAGGGTTTGGGGGGTTTCAGTGTTTGGTGAAGACGATGAGTGGAGGGGGTTCGAATAGGGGGCGTGGGGTACGATAGAAAGCTTATATACGATCTAGGGGTTTAGATCCTGGCCGTTGGATCAAATGAGATCTATGGCCAGGATCTATTCACTTAGGGAAGACGGTGTCGTTTTGGGTTTGATAGTGGGTGAGACCGGGTGAGGCTGGATCGGGTCAAGGTTTGACGGGTTTAAGGGGAATGGCCTAGGTCCGTTGGATCAAGGGGTTGGACGGCTTAGATTAATCTGCCTGAAACGACGTCGTCGAAGTGAAGTGATCAACCTGATCAGGATCGTTTGTTTGGGTAAGATCAACGGTTCTGATAAGGATGCTGATACGGCGTCGTTTGAATCAGCGTTTGGGCAGGCCTGACTTGGGCTGGTTTCTTGTGCCGGTTTTGGGCCTATTTTTATCTCATTTTTTGGGCCCAAATCACTCTTTTCTTTGTTTTCTTATTTTAAAACAAAAATGAAATAACAAAATAAATAATAAAACAAATGAAATTAAAACAAACAACCATGTGACACTTCAACACAATTATCACACCAAATTAAAATATTTAAGTAAATTAAAACACAACCTAGAACGAACGATACATATATATATTTTTTTGAATTTTCGTTCTTTTTAATGACCGAATTATGGTTTTAATTACCCTGACATACATGCTTTGTATTTTGATCGGTAAGATTAAATGCAAAATGGACAGACCCACAAATGACTAACAACACATGTCACGGAAAACTCGAAACATTGTACAGCGAAGTCATTTGTCACTATTTTTATTTTCTTTTGGAGCGATTGTCCGTGAAGCAAAAATCCCGTGCTTACAGCTGCCCCTCTTTGCACGAAGACACGAAGGGTTTTCGTGCAAAGATAAAGCGAGCGATTTTTGCTCGTCCGAGTACTCCGTGTGAAGCATTTTTTGAAAAAAGATTTGACCGAACCTTTGCTTCAGAGGTTTCCTACATATCCTGGGCTGAACAGGAATCAGGTCAATGTAGTTCGGGAAACTTTGGTAGCTGGGACTACCGTGTGACTGTAGTGCTTGCTGTTGTTGTGCGCTGTTGCATGCTGCTGTAGGATGCTACTGCTCACTGATCTCCTTGTTACATTGTTCTTGAAAGGAAAAACAAGAAGCTAAGTTAGAGTATGAGATCTCATCTATCTTCAACTTGTTCTTGTTGCCTTGCTTTCTTGTCGGCTAACGCTTTCCTCTGATGCCCTTATTTTGTGAACTTGGGAGATGATGCTGGTCCTTCGCCTTTTCTGAATGCCAGTTTTCATCACTTTGCTTGATTTGCTGGGAACATGGCTTTCTTCTTTAAATCTTTCAATGGTTTCTTCAGTGGTATGGCTTTCTTCATCAAAATGTTATATTGGGCATGCTACAACGTTCCCAAACTGCTTCTTCTGAGACGCGTTCCTTCTTCCTTTTGAATCGCGCGCTTGCTTTTGCAGCCTTCTGCTTCTTGGCGCTGGGGATTTTATTGTTTCCTGCTTGGGGGATCTCTGTTGTAACCTTCCGTCTTCAGGTGGGGTTACTGATTCCAAAATCTAGAGCTAAAAAGTATTCCCGCATTTTACTGGTGGGCGACCTAGAACTTAAATGTATTCCCGCATTATACTGGTGGGCGACCTAGAACTTAAATGTATTCCCGCATTATACTGGTGGGCAACCTAGAACTTAAATGTATTCCCGCATTATACTGGTGGGCGACCTAGAACTTAAATGTATTCCCGCATTATACTGGTAGGCGACCTAGAACTTAAATGTATTCCCGCATTATACTGGTGGGCGACCTAGAACTTAAATGTATTCCCGCATTATACTGGTGGGCGACCTAGAACTTAAATGTATTCCCGCATTATACTGGTGGGCGACCTAGAACTTAAATGTATTCCCGCATTATGCTGGTGGGCGACCTAGAACTTAAATGTATTCCCGCATTATACTGGTGGGCGACCTAGAACTTAAATGTATTCCCGTATTATACTGGTGGGCGACCTAGAACTTAAATGTATTCCCGCATTATACTGGTGGGCGACCTAGAACTTAAATGTATTCCCGCATTATACTGGTGGGCGACCTAGAACTTAAAAGTATTTGAAATTGTTTCCCCGTTCTTCCGAGAAAATTTCGACAATCGGCAGAAAATTTTCTGCCCCGGTTTTTGGTGGTTTCCCTGGCGTTGCGTCCTGCCGCCATCATCAATCCTTTGTTTTCGTGCAACAGACAAAAAGATTTAGTTAGTTTTAATTGTGGTGGTAGGAGGTGCCTTTCCGGCGGATGATTTTTCCTCTCTTTCCCTTTTCTTGCTCTATGTCCCCATAATTCGTTGGTGGACAAAATTGCTTGCTGGGGGTTTCTAGCCTGCTGGGGCTGGTTTTCAATTTATCCAATTTCCTGCTTTCTCTTTAAGCACATGCTGTGGGAGTCTGTTTTTACTCCCGAAACCACTCCCTTTAGGAGCTTACTTCCTACACAACTGCCAGGCACGATCATCGCATTGCCTGGGACCGGCTTTTAAGACCGTTTGTGTTATCCTGCATTGGACGAATTCCCCTTCGGTCTTTGGTAGTAAGCTTTGAAAAATCCTTTTCAAGACAACTTTTAGGAAGAGAAATAAAAGATAGAAAAAGGAGAAAATCTTTCTGAACCAATATTTGGTGGGAGAAGAAACTCAGAAGGACTTATCTGGAGGACATGACTGATCCCCGTGATCATGACGTGCACCATAGATTCCCGACCCAGTCTATTTGTATCAATCGATTTGCCCGACGGTCTGACTTGCTGGGGATGATAAATGACTGTCCATTTCGTTGCGAATGTGGTCGCTTTTTGTTGATCTGTCTTGTCACCTCATAGTGCCCTTCGAGGGGTTTTCACCAATGAGACTCTCTCTTTTCTCTCATCTCCCGGCGCCTTATGGTGCCTGTGAAGGTTTTTACCAATAAGATTCTCTCATTTCATATCTCTCATCTTACGTCGCCTTTCGGTGCCTGTGAAGGTTTTCACCGATAAGACTCTCTCATTTTATTTCTTCATTGAAGAATCAGGGTGTTATCGATACGACCCTCTCTTCTGGAGATCCCTTTGACCATCAATTCAATCCCAGTCTTATGATCTCTTCTTTGCTGGGGATCGGTGTATTATTCTCGACTTTATTTGCCTGACTTGGCATCTCTTGGATATTGATCGGGGGGTCTTTTGGACGTCGATGTTGGTTTTGGTGTGAGGCTAAAGAAAGGCTATCAAAAAATGAAAATAATTTTGATGGGTGATCTGCTACAACTTTTGGAATCAAACCTTGGTTGGAACTTAAAACATAGCCTCTGCCCCAGTTTTCTTGCTTGGGGAATTTATTTTTTACACTTATGTTGTGCTATGTGCGTTACGCACACTGTGCCTATTATGCACACTATGTACATTATGCATCCTATATTCACTATGATGCATACTATGACCGAGCCGTGAGGCGCCTACGTATCCTCTTTGAGGAATCAGGTCAAACGTAGTTCCCACGGTTTTGCATTTCTTATGATTTTTATCTTCTTTTTCTTTTTCCTTCTTTTCATTTTTTCTTTTTTTTTTCATGTCTTTTCCATTAGTGATTCCAAAAGAGGGGTATGAAAGAATAACTTAAGGCTCAAAGGGGGAAGCAAGGGTTAAAAGTGTTTGGATAGAAGAAAGAATTGCCTCCGTCATCTCATTATCCAATAAATGCCAAATACAAACAAACGAACCAATAATTGCCATAATTAAAGAAATTACGCATAATATCTCTTGACTGCATCAGAATTGATAGCCATGTCGACACATCTCCCCTCGATATCTGTCAAACACAAAGCACCGTTGGACAATACTCTGGTCACGATATAAGGCCCTTGCCAATTTGGGGCGAATTTGCCTTTTGCCTCGACCTGATGTGGGAGGATCTTCTTCAATACCTGCTGCCCTACTTCAAACTTCCTGGGGCGCACCTTCTTATTATATGTTCTTGCCATTCTCTTCTGGTACAGCTGACCATGGCACACTGCTGCCAATCTTTTCTCATCTATCAGGCTCAACTGTTCCAATCGAGCTTTGACCCATTCATCATCATTAATCCCGGCTTCAGCGACAATTCGGAGGGACGGAATTTCGACTTCCGCTGGTATTACGGCCTCAGTTCCGTACACCAACAAATAAGGAGTTGTGCCTATGGAAGTTCGGACGGTAGTGCGGTAACCCAACAAAGCAAAGGGTAATCTCTCGTGCCATTGTCTGGACCCTTCCACCATCTTTCGCAGTATCTTCTTGATATTCTTATTGGCTGCTTCGACTGCTCCATTCGCCTTGGGACGATATGGGGTGGAATTGCGGTGTGTAATCTTGAATTGTTGGCATACCTCTCTCATCAGGCTGCTATTAAGATTCGCACCGTTATCCGTGATGATCACTTTTGGGATCCCAAATCTGCAGATGATATGGGAATGGACAAAGTCCACCACTGCCTTTTTGGTTACTGATTTGAAGGTTTTAGCCTCAACCCATTTGGTGAAGTAATCAATGGTCACTAGAATGAACCTATGACCGTTGGACGCTGCCGGCTCGATGGGCCCAATGACATCCATGCCCCATGCCACAAACGGCCAGGGTGCTGACATCGTATGTAACTCTGTTGGCGGAGAATGAATCAAATCTCCATGTATCTGGCACTGATGGCATTTCCTCACGAAAGTGATACAGTCGTGTTCCATGGTGAGCCAATAACACCCTGTTCGAAGGATCTTTCTTGCCAATACATATCCGCTCATGTGTGGCCCACAAACTCCAGCATGTACCTCTGCCATAACCGTCGTTGCTTGACTGGCATCTATGCATCTCAACAATCCCAAATCCGGGGTTCTTTTGTACAATACTCCTCCGCTGAGGAAGAAACCATTCGACAAACGCCGAAGGGCTCTTTTTTGGTCTCTAGAGGCATGTTCTGGATATATCCCCATTCTGAGGTATTCCTTGATATCATGAAACCAGGGTTCGCCATCTGCTTCTTCTTCTATGGCATTGCAGTAGGCGTGCTGATCACGGACCTGGATGTGTAGAGGATCAACATACATTTTGTCAGGGTGGTGCAGCATTGATGCTAAGGTGGCCAAGGCATCCGCAACCTCTTTGTGATCTCTCGGGATGTGTTTGAATTTCACCGATCAAAATTGCTTGCTCAAATCATGCAAGCATTGTCGGTATGGTATGAGTTTTAGATCTCGCGTTTCCCATTCACCCTGAATCTGGTGTACCAAGAGGTCCGAGTCTCCCAAGACCAAGACGTCTTGGACATCCATGTCAGCAGCCAAGCGCAGACCCAGAATGCAAGCCTCATACTCGGCCATATTGTTGGTGCAATAGAAGCGTAGTTGAGCCGTAACAGGATAATGGCGTCCTGTTTCAGAAATGAGTACTGCTCCTATTCCAACCCCTTTTGCGTTTGCAGCTCCATCGAAGAAAAGCTTCCAACCCGGTTCCTCAGGTAATTCCAACTCATTTGTATGCATTACCTCTTCGTCAGGAAAATACGTTCTTAAGGGCTCGTATTTTTCATCAACGGGATTCTCCGCCAAATGGTCTGCCAGCGCCTGGGCTTTCATGGCCGTCCTCGTCACATAGACGATATCAAACTCTGTGAGCAGAATTTGCCACTTTGCCAACCTTCCCGTGGGCATAGGTTTCTGAAAGATATACTTCAATGGGTCCAAACGGGATATGAGATAAGTAGTATACGAAGACAGGTAGTGCTTCAACTTCTGAGCTACCCAAGTTAGGGCACAACATGTTTTCTCGAGTTGAGTGTACTTGACCTCATGTACTGTGAATTTCTTGCTAAGATAGTAGATGGCCTGCTCCTTCCTTCCTGTGTCATCATGTTGCCCCAATACACAACCAAATGAATTTTCCAAGACCGTTAGGTAAAGAATTAAGGGCTTCCCAGGCTTCGGCGGGACCAATACGGGTGGATTAGACAGATACCCTTTGATTTGGTCGAAGGCCTCCTGACACTCTGCCGTCCAACCTACCGCAGCATCCTTTCTCAGCAACCGAAATATGGGCTCACAAGTTGCTGTGAGTTGGGCGATGAACCTGCTGATGTAATTGAGTCTACCCAGCAAACTCATTACCTCTGTTTTGTTCCTTGGCGGTGGAAAATCTCGGATGGATTCAATTTTGGATGGGTCTAACTCAATCCCCCGTCGACTGACGATGAATCCTAGCAGCTTTCCTGATGGAACCCCGAATGCGCATTTGGCCGGGTTGAGCTTGATATCATACCTTCGGAGTCTTTGGAAAAATCTCCTTAGGTCTGCTACATGGTCTTCCTGACGCCAAGATTTGATGATCACATCATCGACGTACACCTCGATTTCTTTGTGTATCATGTCATGAAACACAGCAGTCATTGCTCGCATGTATGTTGCCCCGGCGTTCTTCAATCCGAACGGCATTACCCGATAGCAGTAAGTTCCCCATGGCGTAATAAATGCTGTCTTTTCCGCATCTTCCTCGTCCATTAGGATCTGATGATAACCCGCATAGCAATCTACAAAAGATCCGATCTCGCGCCCCGGGCAATTATCGATCAAGATATGGATATTGGGTAACGGAAAATTGTCCTTGGGACTTGCTTTGTTGAGGTTGCGGTAGTCGACGCACACCCTGATTTTTCCATCCTTCTTCGGGACTGGTACCACATTGGCCAACCACTCGGGATATCGAGTGACCCGAATGACCTTCGCTTGCAACTGCTTAATCACTTCTTCTTTGATCTTTACACTCATCTCTGTTTTAAATTTCCTTAGTTTTTGCTTGACGGGAGGGTATGCCGGGTCAGTGGGCAATTTGTGAACCACTAAATTGGTGCTTAATCCAGGCATATCGTCATATGACCATGCAAAAACATCTTTGAATTCCATGAGGGTTTTGATCAATTCTTCTCTGACATTCGGCTCAATGTGGATGCTAATTTTGGTCTCTTGGACGTTATCAGCGTCTCCTAGATTCACAGCCTCAGTGTCATTTAGGTTAGGCTTGGGTTTCTCTTCAAATTGGCACAGTTCTCGGTTTATCTCTTCGAAGGCTTCACCTTCGTCACATTCAGATTCATCGTCACAAACGACCTCTTGCATCATTGAGTCGGATTCAGATTGATTTATTAGACTAGGTCGAAGATCCGCTGTGCATGCCATGTCATTAGAACCAGTAAAAAGAGAACTGTTCAGAAAGAAAAAGAACAAAACAAAATTAAAATGGGACAAAAGAAAAGAACTTTATTAAACTTGCGGGATAAAAGGGTTCACACTTTTACAAAAACGAAAGTAAAATTTGGATTACACCCTTGAATAATCCGGACAAAACAAAACACACAAAACATAAATCAAAGCCTACTACCAAGACTCCCCTCGGACAGGAAGAGGAGTAACTGTCCAATTGTTGGTCTTGGCCTCAGGCCCCACAAACTGTATCTCTGCTCTGCTGGAACCTTCTCCAGCTTCCACCATACTGACATCCGCGAACAGCCTTTCAAAACTCTGATTCAGGTCCTCATTGCTACCGATCAACGGTCCTAGAATCTTTGGGATCGGTGACCCCTTGGCACTTGCTTTAACAAAAGACCTTGAGAGACGGGGCACCGGCTTAGGCAGAAACCAGACCCTCTTCTTCATTTTTCGCGCTTGCTTCCTATCTGCTGCGGTTGGTTTGAACCCCAATCCGAAAGTTTCCAGATTTTTAGGAAGGGAGACAGGTTGGACAATCCCTTGAAGCTCGACTCCCAGGCCTTTTCCTGGCACAAATCCATTACCCAGCATTTCTGAGACCATCATGACTGTTGCGGCAGCTACCCTAGGGTGCGGGATGATTTCTCCTTCAGAAATTTTGTTGGCCGACCCTGTATCGAAAATCTGGTAGACCCAAGGACCTTTGTCATCAGCGGTCTCTATGAAAGGTACAATGGTTCCGCCCATGGTGCACGTTGTATCCTCGCCGTGTAACACGACCTCTTGTCTTTCCCACTCGAACTTCACCATCTGATGTAGGGTGGAGGGCACCGCCTTGGCTGCATGAATCCATGGTCGTCCTAACAACAGGTTGTAAGATACTGTGGCGTCTAATACCTGGAATTCCATGGTAAACAGGACTGGACCGATGGTCAGTTCAAGTACAACATCCCCCACAGTGGCTGTTCCGTTTCCGTCAAACCCTCGGACACAGATACTGTTCTTGTGGATCCTTCCGTGGTCGATCTTTAACTGGTTCAAGGTAGATAGTGGGCAAATATTGGCGCTTGAGCCGTTATCCACCAATACTCGAGTTACCACCGAGTCTTCACATTTGACAGCTAGGTATAGAGCTTTATTATGCTCCGTACCTTCCACCGGCAGGTCATCATCTGAGAATGTTACCCTGTTCACCTCGAAAATCTTGCTGGCAATGGTTTCCAGGTGGTTTACAGAAATCTCACTGGGTACATGAGCTTCGTTCAATATCTTCAACAGGGCCCGACGATGCTCCTCAGAATGGATCAGTAATGACAACAGTGAGATCTGGGCCGGTGTTTTTCTCAGCTGTTCGACCACAGAATAGTCTTGTACTTTCATCTTCCTCAGGAACTCTTCAGCCTCTTCTTCGGACACAGGTTTCTTGGTTGCAACTGGGTTGGTTCTTCTTAGCTCCACCGGAGCAAAACATCGACCTGATCGAGTCAACCCTTGCGCTTCACAACTGACTTCTTCCACCTGTTTTCCTTTGTACATCACCACCGCCTTTTCATATTTCCAAGGCACAGCCCTGCTGTCAATCATCGGCAGCTGGACCACAGGCTTTATGGTCACCAGTTCTCTACATACCCCTTTTAACACGACTGCCGGTGTGGGCGGGATTCCTGATATTACCAACTTGCTTGGCTCGGGTTTGCTTGTTATGGCGGACGGGCTCTTTCCCAATATCACTACCGGCTTGACGCCTTCTCCCTGCGACTGTACACTCGTCCCTCCACTGGTCGAGACTTCTTTCGGGGCGGCTTGGATCATCATTACTGTTTGTGAGGGTTTTCTCAACTCTCCTCCCTCACACACCAACTCAATCATGTGAGTTTCGTGGTGCGCTGGCAGTGGGTTTTGGTTGATGTTAGGAGCTTCTGGTGTCTGGACCTCGATCTTATTGGTGTCGATAAGATCCTGTATGGCATGCCTTAACTTCCAACACTTCTCGGTGTCATGCCCGAGCATCCCTGAGCAGTATTCACAACTTATTGATCGATCCAAATTCTGAGGTGGGGGATTTGGTTCTCGAGTCTGGATAGGACTAACCAAACCCAATTGCCTCAGCTTGTGGAACAAAGCGGTGTAGGTTTCTCCCAACTCTGTGAAAGTTCTCTGCTTCCGCAACCTGTCATTCCTAGCATCTGGATTTCCCCGGAAGCCTGCCCCTGAAGGGTTTCTATACGCCCTCGATGGAGGATAGGTGTTTTGTGGTGGTGCATATATGTTCTGGGGAGCCGGCGCGCGCCATTGTGGGCAAACCGGGGGCTGAGTGTATGCTTGGGCTTGGTGTACGAAACAATGTGGTTCTCGAGGTGGATAGAAATTTTGTGGTGGGTTGTATGGGTAGTTTGACCTGTGAGGTCTGGGTTGGTTGTAGTGCGGCCTGCCAGCCCTGGACCAACTGCCTGCCTCGATCGTGGCAACCTCTTCTTTCTTTCTTCTCAGCGCACCTCCCGTGCCGCTTTGAATAGCCTGGGTTGTGGCTTTGAGTGCCGAATAGTTCAAGATTTTGTCAGACCTCAGACCCTCTTCTATCATGACCCCTATCTTGACCACCTCGTTGAAAGATTTTCCAACTGTTGTCACCAAGTGACCAAAGTAGGTTGGATCCAATGTTCTGCAAGAAATAGTCCACCATCTCTCCCTCTCTCATGGGAGGATCGACTCTAGCTGCTTGTTCTCTCCAGCGGAACCCGAACTCGCGAAAACTTTCCCCGGGTTTCTTCCCAGTTCTCAATAATGTGAGACGGTCAGGGACTATCTCGAGATTGTACTGGAAATGACCTGCAAAAGCCTGCGCCAGATCATCCCACGTGTACCACCTGCTGGAATCCTGCCTGGTATACCATTCTAGTGCAGATCCGCTCAGACTTTGGCCGAAATAAGCTATCAACAGCTCATCCTTGCCGCCTGCCCCTCTCATTTTGCTACAGAATCCCCGCAAATGTGCCATGGGATCACTGTGCCCTTCATATAAATCAAACTTAGGCATCTTGAACCCAGCCGGGAGTTGGACGTCTGGGAAAGGGCACAGATCTTTGTATGCTACGCTGACATGATTGCCCAGCCCGTGCAAGTTCCTGAAGGACTGCTCCAGGCTTTTGAACTTTCTCAATACTTCATCCTGTCCAGGGGCCTTAGCCGGCTTTTCAATCTCTGCCGGCACTTCCAAATGTGGATTGTAAGCCTGTGGTTCAGGGGCATGAAACGTAGGCTCAGGGGGATAGTATTGTGTATCGTGAGCCTGAAACAATGGCTCACTGGTCGTTCTTTGCAAAGGGACTGATGTTGGTCCCACAAAAATGGGAATATTGGGTGTTGGGAGAGGTTGATGGGGTGGTGGAGCTTGGGAATTATGAGGGCTTCTTTCTTGATGATAAAGGGGATTTGGGCGGCTTGTGGAAGGGCCGGAGTGAGGGTACTCCGGCATGTGCCCCAGTGGTTCAGGGCTCTTTTGGGCTTTGGCTAGGGCTAGCTGCATTGCATTCATCTCTAGTCCCATCCTTTCGATCTTTTCCATTGCTTCTTTTAACAACTGGCTCATTGGCCTTTCTTCCTCATTACTATTCTCTGAAGTAGTCATGCTTGTTGCTACCGGTCCTTTGGATCTGGTTTGGTATGAGTGTGTTGCCAGAGTTCTTTAACAACTAACTTGTCTGGATCAGACAACAACAAACTTTGTTAGCGTTAGAGTTTAACAGATTTGATCATAACACATAGAGGATGCAATGCACCTAGGCAGTTAACCGTTTCTACATGCTTTGCTTCAAACAACATGCGTCATCCCGATTTGCTCATTCGTCCCTTTTTTAAGTATTTTGGGAAACCCTGTGTTTTATTTTATTTTGTATTTTCTTTTCTTTCTTTATTAAAAGCGGTCGAATCTTATGGGGATTGCCTACGTATCACGTCCCCGCGTGAATCAGACCAAGCGTAGTTCTGCCATAAAGTAAAGATACATAGAAATTCTTTCGGAGTCACTTAATTTCATTATCAAAATTTGCTATTACACATTACTTCAGACAAAATAGCAACAAGACAGACTCCACAATTTTTTTAACTTGGTTTGACTAAACGAAAAAACAACATATGGGAAAGCAACAAAGCCAAATAAGCAGGGCTCGACCCAAGCCTAATTTTCCAACTTAGGGGCCCACGAGGCATCTTTCGGCCCTTTCGCGGCCCTAGGTGTAAGGTCTCTTTGCAGGCTCTTCAACTCGTGCATAATCCGGTGGACGCAGCCCATGATGGAAACAAGGAGGGTCTTCCGAGGTGTTCGCTCACATGCCAGGCATTTCATGTAGATGTAATGCCCGATTTCGTCAATCCTTGCTCGAATGTTATCCCTTTCACTGAACAACTGCCTGATTTGTCGGTTCTTCAATCCCAGTGCCTGAGCATTGTCGGCAAGTCGATCCTGGAGCAACTCCATTTGTCTTTCCATGCGGGCCATTGCATCGTAGCACTGTCTTCTGTCGGCCTGCGCATCTCGTGCTTGTTTGATGATCCGATCATGTAGAGTGGAGTTCGTCTCTCTAAATATCCCGATGCTCATTTCATAATCCCTTATGACCTGTTGCAGACGCTTTCTTCGGGCTGTTGTGCCTTTTGCCCATTTGACCTTCATCCTTGCGATGCAAGCTTCTGATTGTTCTAATTCTTCTTGGCTCTGGATGACCTGATTTCTTAAACTTGCTATCAATCTTTCGTCGGAGCGACGTTTCTGTCGGTCAATGTTATTCTTACTGGCTTGGCGAAGGCGGGCCTTCAAGGTCTGGTTCTCTTGGGCTAGCTTGTTTTTTTCCGCCTGTTCCGAGGCGACTTGCACATTATTTTCAAATACAAGTCTTTCAACTTGACGCTTTAGCTTCCCGATTTCAGCTTCGGTAACCTTCCTCTTTTGCGAGCCAGCCCCATTGTTCTTGTGATGACTCAACAAAATCTTGGAGGTGAGGCCGTTTGGTGGGCCGCTCCGCAATGTTCTTCTTATTATGCCAAGCAAGATAAGCTGGTGAGACTTCACCTCTGGATACATCACCTACCCGAGTATTTACAGTCAGGTACTGGCATTCTCCCCATATGCAACGAACTGTCTTTTCAGGAAATTGGCCATCACTGCTGACCTCGACTGCATAAGTGCTGAGATCTTCGTCCGGGTGTACTACTTGACACCTTCCTAACTGCTTCATCACCTTGTAAGGGGCATAAGGTTGAATACCTCTGAGTCCCATCAAGAGGAAGTGAGGACTAGTGGCAGGCATGTATACGATTTCTTCCACAGAAAGCCAACCCAAAGTCCAGTTTATTTGATCTGCAGTTATGGCCCGGAGATAGGATGTCCATTCTTCGAACCCTTCTGGTAATCGGAAACCTGAAACCCTCCGGTTATAACCTTCGATGCAGTCCTCGTTTGTAGACATGTAGCGCATACACTGAGGATGGCGGCACAAGTGTTCGATCATCCACATCTGCAATAACAAGTTGCATCCTTCGAAGAAATCTGCCCCGGCCTTACAAGCCGTGAGGGCTCGGTATATTTCTGACACTACCATATGAGCAAGGATGCTTTTATCATTAGTAATCAGGACTTTAACGACCCCAGCCACCTTCAGATCGATATTTCTATCTTTTCGGGGAAACACCGCAAGGCCCAAGAATGCCACCATGAAAGCGAACCGCCTATGCTCATTCCACTTTACCAGATTTCCCCTACTGCAGACACCACTTTCTGGATCATTGAATCCTCCTATGTTCCCGTACCTCTGGTATATGAATTGCAGGGTAGAAAAACCTCTATCCAGTTCAGCGTATGGGACTCCCTTGCTTATCTTCAACAGATCCATGAATTTGTGTGAATTCACAGCCCTTGGAGCGATCAGGTATTTGTGTCTCAAACCTTCAGTGACGTCCATGTAACCCGCCATTTCTTCTAAGGTTGGGGTGAGTTCAAAATTCGAGAAACGGAATACGTTGTGGGCCGGGTCCCAAAATGTAACCAAAGCTTTTATGATGTCGCATCGGCCGGACATTCAATAAATTAACCAAACCTCCCAGGTGCAGCTTGATCTTGTCTTGCTCTGACCTTTCCAGATCCTCCCACCATAATCGCACCTCCAGAGGGATCTTGCTCCTAACCGTTATTGGCAAACTTGGACTTATGCACATTCTGCATGTTTATTGGGGTGATTAAGCAAGGATCCAGACTACTTGGACTCAAATACCATTTTTTTTTAAAAAAAAACGAAATTTGGTTGTTTCTGAAAAGCATGATGTCACCTTGACTATTTAAAACTTTTGTTCTTTTGGATTGTACCTATATTTTAAAAAATAAGTTGAGCCCGATGAGGGTTGCCTACGTATCTCGCATCCCGCGAGAATCAAACTGACGTAGTTCGGGCATAAGCTGAATTTTGGAGACATGCTATTTTTTTTTTTTTAAAATTCTGGCCGAGTTTTAACTATTTTCTGGGTATTAGTTTTTTTTTTTCAAAAAATAAATAATTAACTCCCTAACCATTTTTTCCACAACATTCCCAATATTCAGAAACCGGTCAGCATGCAAGCCTTGAAACAAGTAAATGCATAAAGCAAACAGGATGTAGCAGGATGGTCTTTATTCTCAGGTTGCTTGTCCTAGACGGACCCAGCCCCTGTGCTGAGTCCCCTAAGTCAAATGCACATGATGCAAATAAGCGTTCCTACTAGGGATCCGGCATGAAGTTATGTTATACTAAGCTGTAAAACCTAGGTGTTTGTTCTAGACCTGGCTTACCCGAGCGGACAACTCGAGCCAAGGATGGGAGCTGTGTACCGGTAACCAAAAGGCCATCCGATTTTGCAACTCCTCCGAATCCTCGTTCTATTTTGGCATATGACACTAACAGAAAGAAGCCACGACCAGCGTGCACTCCTCAAGAGAGAGAAGAGAGGGGTTTCGGCACAGTTTATATGTACAGTTCAAATAATATCAAAGCAGTAAAAGCAACATTTAGCACATTAAGCTCAAACACGTAAAAATCAGATAATAAATAAAGCCAAATAATAACAATTATTCTAAGCTCGAATTCTTAACCCTGAACCAGTGGTTCTGGGTCAAATGATATCCCCAGCAGAGTCGCCAGAGCTGTCACACCTCCTTTTCCCGCACCCGCGAGGGTACAAGGGAGTTTTTTCCAATTAAAGGACAATCGAAACGGGATTGGTTTATTTATTTTAGAGTCGCCACTCGGGAGGTTTAGGGTGTCCCAAGTCACCAATTTTGATCCCGAATCGAGGAAAAGAATGACTCCATATTACAGTCTGCGCACCAGAAATCCAGATAAGGAATTCTGTTAACCCGGGAGAAGGTGTTAGGCATTCCCGAGTTCCGTGGTTCTAGCACGGTCGCTCAACTGTTATATTCGGCTTGATTATCTGATTTTATACAAGTGTAAACTTATGTGCAAAATTTAACTTTAACCTCTTTTATCATTATTATTATTATTTTTACAATGAATTGCAACGTTGTGAAAATGTATCTCGAACCGCGTTACAATCAATGTACCCGTGGTCGGAGACACATTTTGACTCCATTGAGATTTGGATTTGGGTCACATCAATGTGCACCCGAGTTTAAGGAAATTAAATTATTAAAGGCGCGCCTAAAGCGACTAGCATATTATTTACTTTGGGTAAGGCCGTGGAATTTTACTAAACGGTCCATCCCGAAATCTAAGCAATTTTTAAAGCAAATATTTATTGAGGGCCCCGTAATTTTGTATTTTTATTTGACGAGGCTCATCTCATTCTATTTTAAAAGGAATTTGCGACGTCATGGACATGCATCTCGAACCACGTCACAATCAATGTACCCGTGATTAGAAACACATTTCGGATCCGTCGAGATTTGGATTTGGGTCACATAAATGCACACCCGAATTTAAGAAGGTAAAATTATTAAGGACGCGCTTAAAGAGGCTATCGCATTATTATTCCGGGAAGGTCGTGAGATTTGCTAAACGACCCACCTTAGGGACTGAATGCTTCAACATATATATATATATATATATATATTTAACAAGGTCCCCGCAATTTGTGCGTTTTTTTTTCTTTATTTTTGTCGAGGCTCATCTCGCCTTTATTTTAAAAGGATGTCCTATAGCAACTACGTTTCTTGTCGCGTTTGTCTCTACTAATAGAAAACAGAAATAGTCCTGGTTAATTACATGCTTGTAGGCTTATTTATAGCATGATTCAAAATGCTTTTACAGAATAAGTAAACGTCATTGCGCACACGGACCGCTGATTGAACATTACGAGCCCAAATCCAGCTCATGTGGGATGGGCCAGACCTGGGCCACTGTTTGTTCGATGCGGGCCTGCTTGATCTGTTTTGACCTGGGCTCGACCTTCATGAGGTTGAGATTGCAAGCTTTGTGTTCTTTGTCTTAACATGTGGTTTACTAGTTATATGAGACCATTAATCAGAAGAGAAAGAGCTTAGCTAATGATGTACAGTTTTCATGCTTGGCATACATTACAGAACATATTACAAAGTAAAACTAAGTCTGAGATGCAACCTATTTCATTGGGAATATTTTCACCTATCAGCATACATATGTAAACTATCATTTAGCTAATCTATATTGATATACACTGGGCATACAGGCTGCTTCTATTGTCAACACAGTAATGAAAATTATCATACAGTACATGATATCTAATATAACAATCTATGTATGAAAGTCAACTTCAGGTCTTTTCTTTTTGTATTCATGCTCAATGTTCCAATTACATTTGATAGTGCATTGGTTGTGTACCTGGTATAGAGGACAAAGAAGAAAGGAATGATCAGCTGGGCAGTATGCAATAAACACAGCAACAACAGATACACATCAACAACACATCAACAAACCAACAACCACAAGTGTTTTCCACAGTCCACAGACAACCAGCAACAGTTTCCAGAACAAAGAAAACCAGCAGATGGTCGAGCACCAAACAAGTAATCCCAGAAAAGAGTAATGAAACAAACAGAAGTAACAGAGTGTTCGATGTAGCAACACCAGCAGTCCAACAATCACAAGCAGCTCAATCAGTGCAAACAACAGAACTTGGCCAAGACAGCTTGACCAATACGAACTCTTATGTAGCTTTCAGACAGTGTTTGGTTACAGTGTTTACTAGAAATTTCCTTATGTTTTCAGTTTTTCTTTAAACTCACAAGACCTCTCTTAAGACTAAAAATTTCCAGCCCATTTTAAGTTCTGAAATGGCCTATTTATAAGCCAAACGACCCAGTCCAGCTAAGCTGCCTGGATTCTCCCACTTGCAGACAGCCCATACCCTTTAAGCCCATGCCTAAGCATCTTTTGATGCCATCCATTTGTTCCCCACGTCTGGCTTATTCTTTAATCAAGAGTTATGGGCTCATTTTAGTATTCATTTTAAACCCCATACTCTTGTGTCTTGTTCCCCATTGGCATTAGTTTAATCTTAATTTAGTACCTTACTTGTCAGCTCATTTAAACTAATTTTTTCTATTCTTTTCAAACCCCAGACCACCCCTGTTAGCCCTTGATTATTACTGTCCTGCATCACTGCAGCCTCAGGGCATTTTGAACTTCTGAAAGTTCAATTTCAGAACTGCCCTAGCCTGGCTCTTTTAATTGTTTACAATGTAGTTACAAACTAGCATTCATAGATAATGTCCAACATTCAAATCACAATACAGGTCCATTCAGTCAAGTGAGGTTGTATGTATTAGAATATTTGAACATTCAGTCGTAGGAAGTTAATCGACGATATTTATCAAGTCGACTATACTAATTATAACAGGTAACAATCAGTCGTTCATATAAACCAATACATACAGGGACCTGAAGGGCTTCAGACAACTTTGGTCAATCAACTGGGAACCTATATAAGTTATTTATGCGACGACTATCCTAATCGGACATGTTTATCATATGATACGTTCAAATCACACATAGAAACAATCGACCAAATAAAAGGTCTTTGACAGAGATGGAAGAAATTAAGAAAATTATCAGACAATAAACACAGTCACAACAAAGCATGCTAACAACTTAATTAGCAGTTGAATAACAAAAAAGGAAAAGAAAAACTTACCGAAAAATGTTTAAACCAAACTGACCCAAATCTGACTCAACTTTGACCATTTGAGGCCGAACAAATTTTAACCAGGGTGTTCTCACATGAGAACACCTTGGTTAAGGTCCATTAGACCTCAAACCCCTGTCAAGACCGGCCGGATTCCCCAGGTGCATGTGTTCTAAGGTTTGGATTTTCAGATCTGGTTTTTAGAAGTTGTGGGTAGATTCGGACCAAACCAAGCTTGGTTTGGTCACGAGGAGGGTCAGGGGAGTGTCTGGTATGAAGATGGTGAGGTTTGGTATAGGTCCGGGTTCGACTCGAATCTTCAAATGAAGATTCGAGACGAAGGAAGGTGATTCGAGGCTAGGGGGTAACAGATCCATGTTCAGGAGAGTGAGGGGGTCTTAGGGTGTTCAGGAGGTGGTCACCGGCGTTCATGCCGCCGGGTTCTGGTGAAAGGGAAACTAGGGCGGCTGCTAGGGTTTGGGGGGGTTTCAGTGTTTGGTGAAAACGATGAGTGGAGGGGGTTCAAATAGGGGGCGTGGGGTACGATAGAAAGCTTATATACGATCTAGGGGTTTAGATCCTGGCCGTTGGATCAAATGAGATCTATGGCCAGGATCTATTCACTTAGGGAAGACGGTGTCATTTTGGGTTTGATAGTGGGTGAGACCGGGTGAGGCTGGATCGGGTCAAAGTTTGACGGGTTTAAGGGGAATGGCCTAGGTCCGTTGGATCAAGGGGTTGGACGGCTTAGATTAATTTGCCTGAAACGACGTCGTCGAAGTGAAGTGATCAACCTGATCAGGACCGTTTGTTTGAGTCAGATCAACGGTTCTGATAAGGATGCTGATACGGTGTCGTTTGAATCAGCGTTTAGGCAGGCCTGACTTGGGCTGGGTCCTTGTGCCGGTTTTGGGCCTATTTTTATCTCATTTCTTGGGCCCAAATCACTCTTTTCTTTGTTCTCTTATTTTAAAACAAAAATGAAATAACAAAATAAATAATAAAACAAATGAAATTAAAACAAACAACCATGTGACACTTCAACACAATTATCACACCAAATTAAAATATTTAAGTAAATTAAAACACAACCTAGAACGAACGATACATATATATATTTTTTTGAATTTTCGTTCTTTTTAATGACCGAATTATGGTTTTAATTACCCTGACATACATGCTTTGTATTTTGATCGGTAAGATTAAATGCAAAATGGACAGACCCACAAATGACTAACAACACATGTCACGGAAAACTCGAAACATTGTACAGCGAAGTCATTTGTCACTATTTTTATTTTCTTTTGGAGCGATTGTCCGTGAAGCAAAAATCTCGTGCTTACAATAAGTAAAGAAAGAAGCCTTCTGGACCAAAGAGTAACCCAAGCAAGAAGAGGTTCAAAGAAAATTTCTACAACTATGCGAAAACTGAACTTAAGTCTGCATACTGTTGTTCCCCAAAGAAAGACAAAAAAAGGAACAAGCAAACATGGTTGAAAAGCATGATGATATAGATAACCTATGTGCAATGTTGTTAGAGTAAAACTTGATTGAAAATCCTAAGGAGTGGTGGATTAATTTTGAAGCCACCCTCCATGTATGTGTTGTTAGAGAAGCATTTATTTTATATGCTCCTGATGGATCCAAAGAGACGCTCTCTATGAAAGTTCTGCAATGGACAAAATTTAAGTGTGGGAAGATATTTCTGAAGATGACTTCTGGTAAGGTGGTGACTCTGAAAAATGTCCTTCATGTTCCTGAAATAAGAAAGAACTTAGTGTCCAGTGTACTTCTCATCAAGAACGAGTTTAAGTGCGTCTTTGTATCTGATAAAATTATAATAAGTAATAACGAGATGTTTGTAGGAAAATGTTACCTTACTGAGGGACTTTTTAAACCGGATGTAATGGCCGTTGACAATAATAAAATTTCAGCTCCTTCTTACTTACTTGAGCCAAATGATTTATGGCATATATGTTTGAATATGTCAAATTACAACACTTTTCGCAAAATAATTAATTTGAAAGTATTGCCTTAGTTTGAATTTGAAAAACCAATATGTCAAATATGTATGAAATCTATGTATGTTAAATATCCTTATAAGTCAGTTAAAAGGAATTCAAATCCTTTAGACTTAATTCACACAGATATTGCAACATGAAGTCCATACCATTTCGCGATGAAAAGAAGTCATAACTTTAATTGACGATAATACTCAATATTACTATTTTTATTTACTTAATACTCCCTCCGTTTCAATTTATGCGAATCTATTTCCTTTTTAGTCTGTGTTATAAAGAATGACTCTTTTCATATTTAGAAGAAATTTATCTTTATGCAATGATTTATAGCCACACAAAATATATGTGCCTCATTTTACACCACAAGTTCTAAAGTCTATTCTTTTTTCTTAAACTCCGTGCCCAGTCAAATAGATTCACATAAATTAAAATGGAAGGAGTAGTAAAGATGAATCAATAGATGCATACAAGCAATACAAAAATGAAGTTGAAACGTAACTTAACAAGAAAATCAAAATGACAAGAAGTGATAAGGGTGGTGAATACAAATTTCCTTTTGAAGAAATATATTTAAAACATGATATTATTCATCAAACAACGGCCCCTTACACGTCTCAATCCAATGGGATTGCGGAAATAAAGAATCAATTATTAAAGGAGATAATGAATGCTTAATTCATAAGTTCTGGTTTACCAAAGAACTTTGGGGGGAGGGGGAGGCTATCTTGTAGCTAACCGAATATTCAACAGAGTTTCCCATAGCAAAACACAATCTATTCCTTATGAAAAATGGAAAGAAAGGAACCTCAACTTGAATTATTTCAAAGTATGGGGGTGTGGAAAAAGTACAAATTCTTTAACCCAAAAGGATAAAGATAGGACCGAAAATTATTGATTGTGTTTTCATAAGATAGGCAACCAATAATAAAGTATATTGATTTTTGGTTCATAAATTAGAAAGTTTCAATATTCATAATAATGCGATGATAAAATTAGATAATACTGAATTACTTGAAAGTATTTAACAATATAAAAGGAATGTGAGTCGATTGGTGAAAGATCCAAATGACCTCGAGAAGGAACAAAAGAAAGTACATCTAATGAGGAGGATTCAAGATGCAGTAAATGACAACGAACATCTACTTTATTATGACAAGATTTTGTAACTTTCTTATTGAAAAATGTGCCTAGAACGTTTAAAGAAGTTGTACCATCTTCGGAGTTACCATTTTGGAAGGAGGTAGTCAATAGTGAAAAAGAATCCATATTGAACAACCATACATAGGAGTTGGTTGATCTTCCTCTCGAGAATAAACTGTTAGGTTCTAAATGAATTCTTTAAAAGAAAAATGAAAGATGATGACACTATTGACAAGTATTGTCAAAAGTTATAGACAATGAGAAGGCTTTGACTATTCTGATACATACTCACTTGTTACAAGAATTATGTCCATGCAGACGTTAGTAGCATTAGCTGCAATGTATGGTCTTGAAATCCATCAAATGGATGTTAAGACGGCCTTCTGAAATGAAGATTTGGAGGAAGAAATGTACATGGAACAACCCGAAGGGTTTGTGGTTCCAAGCGTAGAGAAGAAGGTATGTATACTTGTTAAATTACTTTACAAACTAATATAAGCATCCAAATAATGGAATGCGAAATTTGACCATAAAACGTTGTAAATTGGTTTTAAGATTAATTAATGTGATAATTTGTGTATATTAAGAATGTTCTAAATCACATAGTCATTGTTTGCTTATATGTGAATTATATGATGATAATGAGTAATGACATTGCCAATATAAATGCGACTAAGCAAATACTAACTAGTAACTTTGATATGAAAGACTTGGGAGTTTGGGTATTAAGATCCATAAAAATCCCAATGTTTGGTATTTCCGCATTCTCATTACATTAAAATAGTATTTAATAGGTTCAAGCGCTTAGATTTTAAAGTTGCAAAAACTCCAATTGATACTTGCAAAGAACAAAGATCAAAGCATATCGTAAATAAATTATGCTCGTGTGTTGGGATGTTTAATTTATATCATGAATCATGTATGATCGGATATAGCTTGTGCTATAAGTAAATTGAGCTTATACATGAGGAATCCAGGTCAATATTATCGGATGGCAATGAAATGAGTTTTGGGATACTTAAAACAATATCTAAGACTTTGCTTTGCATTATAGTAAGTATTTTGTGGTGATTGAGGGATATTGTGATGCAAATCAGATCACCAGCTCAAATGATTCTAAATTCACAAGTGGATATATATTCACCATTGGTGGAGGAGCGGTATCTTGAAAATCGTCCAATAAACTTATATTGTCTGCTCTACAATTGTGACGACCCGGCCAGTCGTATCATGAGTTACCGCTCCATTTTCCCCATTTTTGCTTCTTATTGCTTTATCTATCGGTTCTATATATGATCGGGTTGTTTGGCTCGGGTTCGGAAAGGATTTGGTAAAGTTTGAGACACTAAGTCTCTTTTGAGGAAGCTTAAGTAGGAAAAGTCAACTAGATATTGACTTATGTATTAGAGGGCTCGGATGTGAGTTCTGAGGGTTCAGATAGCTTCGGGAGGTGATTTGGGACTTAGGAGCATGATCAAAATGAGTTTTGGAGGTCCGGAGTAGATTTAGGCCTGAATTGGCGAAATTAGATTTTTGGCGATTTCAGGTTGATAGGTGAGATTTTGATATAGGGGTTGGAATGGAATTCCGAGAGTTGAAATAGTTCTGTTATGTCATTTGGGATGTTTGTGCAAAATTTCAGGTAATTCGGATGTGGTTTGGTTGGGTTTTTGTTCAAAAGCGTAATTTAGAAGATTTTTGAATTCTTAGGCTTGAATCCGATGTGAATTTGATGTTTTGATGTTTTTTTGAGCATTCCGAAAGTTGGAAAAAGTTTGAATGAGATTATGGGATATGTTGGTATGTTTGGTTGAGGTACCGGGGGCCTCGGGTGAGTTTTGAGTGGTCAATCAGACTATTTCATGCTTTGGAAAAGTTGCAGATTTTTGAGCTTCAGCTATTGCAGACTGTTCTTCTTCGCGACCGCGTAGGATGTCTCGCGATCACATAGAGCTTTTGTGGGGGAAGCCCAGTTTGTTCTTCGCGTTCGCGAAGTTGGAGATGCGATCGCATAAGGTGGCGAGATTGTTGATCGCGGACGCGTGGAGAAGGTCGTGTTCACGTAAAGTTAAGTGGACCAGGGGTTGACTTGAAGTTTGTACTTTGCGAATGCAATGCCTTGTCCGCGATCGCGTAGTGTAGGATGCCTGAGCATCGTGTTCGCGTGGGAGTTCACGCGTTCGCGTAGTGTTAAATTTGGGTTCTGAGAATTTGTGCTTCGCGATCGCGAAGGAGGCCCCGCGATCGCGATGAAGGATTTCAGGCCTGGGCAGAAGGTTTAAATAGTTGTATTGTCCGCGATTTTGGGGTTTATTTCTTCCATTGTTGATCGTTTTTGGAGCTTTTTGAAGAGGATTGAAGAGGGATTCAAGGGAAATCACTTGGAGGTAAGATTCATGGACTTAAAACTCGATTCTAATTTGAAATCTACCTAATAAATCATGGAAACTAAGCCTAAAATTGAAGAACTAGGGCTTGGAATTAGAGACCTAGAATTTGGGATTTGAGGGGTCATTTGTGGTTGCATTTTGATGCTTTTGGTATGAATGAACTCGGGGAGTGATAAGAAATCCATTAATGTTAATTTTATTGGAATCCGACACATGGGCCCGGGGGTCGGGTTCGGGATTTATGTTGTAAATTGATTTTTTCGCTTGGGCTTCGTTCCCTTAGCATATTTTGACACTGTGATTCTGATTTTGGATAGATTCGACGCGAGTGGAGGCCAATTCGAGGTGCAAAGACGTTGCGGGCTAGAGATTTGACCGGTTTGAGGTGAGTAATGATTGTAAATGATGTTCTGAGGGTATGAAACCCCGGATTTGCACATCATTGTGCTATATTGAGGTGACGCACACGCTTGATGATGAGCGTGGGGTCGTGCACTATTGAGGATTGTGACTTATTCCGTCTCGAATGTCTTTTTTACCACGTATTTGACTAAAATCTATTTGCTATCATTATGTTTTGGGCGGAATGCCATATTTGGGCCTCCTGCCAACTATTTGAACCCTTAGGGGATTTTTATTGATATTTCCTCACTGTTTTGACTTTATACTTGAGCTCAGTCGGGCTATATTCCACTATTTTCATAACTCAGCCATGTTTACTCTGTTTTTAACACTTAAATGATCTTTTAAATGATATTTTGGACTGAGAATCATGTTTTACTATTGCCCGAGTGGCTTGTGAGGATTTTGACTGAGTAAGGTCGAGGGCCTATGTTGTGAGGAAACATTTGATATTGATTACGAGGCTGAGGGCCTGAGATATGTACGCCACAAGGCGGCTTGTTGATATGAGGCCGATAGCCTAGTGATTATGCCACGAGATGGCTTGATATTGCGCTTGGGCCGTAAGGGGCCCCTCCAGGAGTCTGCACACCTACAGTGAGCGCGGGTACCCATTGTGATGTGAGAGATAGCCCGAGGGGCTGGTATTGTTGACGTTGTGTCCTAGGGGCAAAAACCTTCATGTGCTTATCTGTCTTATGTGTTTGCCATTTATCTGTTAAATTGTTGAAAAGTATTTCCTGAAGTTTAAATTGGACTTATATAATTGTTCGTACCTTTACTGATTCACCGTTTTAATGGTTTTACTGCTTCATTATAGCATGCAATGTGCCTTACGTGATTTCCTGCTTTCAGTCTTTATTTATAATTATTACTCAATGAGTTGGAGTACTCACTTTATTCCCTGCACCCCATGTGCAAATTCAGGCGTTGCGGATCCTGCCAGTGCGAGTTGAGAGCTCCTGGCAGATTTCGGAATCCACGAGGTAGCTGCTTGGCATCCGTAGTCTCGTGTTTCTCCACCTTATCATTTCTATCTATTTATCAGACAGTTTTAATAGTTTATAGACTTCTCAGACTTGTATTAGAACTTGTAGATGCTCATGACTAGTGACATCCTGGTATCGGGCTGTGTTGGGTTGTTCTTCCGCATAATTGTACTGTTGACTGCTTAAACCTTGGGTTATTTTATCATGCTTTAGACTTGAATCTTATTATTTAATTGCTTAAAATTGAAATGGGAAGTGTCGGCTGGCCTTGTCTTCACGAGAGGCACCATCACGACCGAATCCGGGTTTAGGGTCGTGACAAGTTGGTATCAGAGCCTAGGTTACATAGGTCTCACGAGTTATGAGCAGGTTTAGTAGAGTCTCGTGGATCGGTACCGAGACGTCTGTATTTATCCTTGAGAGGCTGCATAACCTTTAGGAAAAACTCCATATTCTTGAAATTCTTGTCGTGCGAATTTGTTGATCTGAGTACTAAACTTTTGTTATTCTATTCTCTCACAGATGGCGAGGACACGCGCTACCGATAAGGATGGACGACCATTAGTACCACCAGCTGTGGCTACTAGAGGCTGAAGACGCGGTCGTAGTCGCGGTAGGGGCATAGGTGTGGCCCACACAATAGCTGGGGCTGCACCTACAGATCTATCAGCCGCCCCAGTTCAGGATCAGGTCCCAGTTGTGGATGGTCCAGCAGCACTAGCTCAGGCACCAGCTGTGCCCATTGTGATTCCGGGTCTTCAGGAGGCCTTGGTCTCAGATTTTATCAGTTTGCATTGGCCTAGCTCAAGCGGTCTCAGCTACTATAGCCGCAACTATTTCTCAGGTCGGGGGAGGCAATCAGACTCCCACCGCTCTCATACCTGAGCAGGTCGTGCAGGGATTTCAGACGTCGGGGGCACATCCAGCCCAACCGCTTGCAGCTCCTCAGGACTATGTAGTTCCTGCCATGCCAGAGGACGAGCAGCGTAGGTTGGAGAGGTTTGGTAGACTTCAGCCTCCGACCTTCAGTGGTGCAGAGGGCGAGGATGCCCAGGGTTTCTTGGATAAGTGTTAGAGGATGCTTCGTACAACGGGTATTCTGGAGACCAGCGGGGTCGCTTTCGCTACTTATCAGTTTTCAGGAGCTGCCTTTACTTGGTGGGAGACTTTTGAGAGGCGTAGACCTGTTAGTGCAACACCCCTTACCTAGCAACAGTTCTCTGTTCTCTTTCTAGAGAAGTATGTGCCGTAGTCTCACAGAGAGGAGCTACGTAGGGAGTTTGAGTGGTTGCGTCAGGGAGAGATGACTGTGTCGCAATATGAGATGAGGTTTTCTGAGTTGGCTCATCATGCTATTTGGTTGGTTCCAACAGATAGGGAGAGGATTAGGAGGTTTGTTGATGGCCTCACTTATCATCTTCGTATTCTCATGACCAGGGAGAGGGTGACTGGTGCTACTTTCGAGGAGCTTATGGATATTGCCTGTGAGATTGAGTCTGTTCGTCGCTAGGAGCGAGAGGATAGGGAGGCCAAGAGGACTCGAGGATCTAGTAGCTATAGTGGTGCTCATTCGAGAGGTCAGTTTCAATATGGCAGAGGCCGTCCATTCATGCATGCTCAGCCAGCTCGCCCAGGTTATCGTGAGGCGTCATCAGGTCATGGTTCTCATAGTTCTCATCAGGGCCAGTCATCACTTAGTGCCCTTCCATCTTAGAGTTCGTCTCGTGCTCCATCAATTCAGGTCTCTTCTATGCCGAGTGCATCTGCTAGTCATTCCGGTGCTAGGGGTTCCCTTTAGTCCCCTTCTACAGCACCTCAGAGTTGTTATGAGTGTGGTGAGATGGGTTATATGTGGAGGCAGTGCCCTCGTCGTCTTGTGAGTTCATCTTAGCATAGGGGTAATTCATCGGCTTCAGCACCAATTACTTCATCACCACCCACTCAGTCAGCTAGGGGTGGAGGTCAGTCAGCTAGGGGACGCCCCTGAGGGAGAGGTCGATTAGGTGGCGGTCATGCCCGTTTCTATGCACTTCCAGGCAGACCCGATGCTATTGCTTCAGATGCTATTATCACACGTATTGTTTCAGTTTGCCACAGAGATGCCTGTGTGTTATTTGATCCCGGTTCCACCTTTTTTTATGTGTCATCATACTTTGCTCGTTATTTGGGTATGCCCTATGAGTTTCTTGCTTCACTTGTTCATGTATCTACCCCAGTGGGCAATACCGTTGTTGTAGACCACGTGTTTCGGTCGTGTGTGGTGACTATTGTTGGTTTGGAGACCTACCTGGATCTTTCATTATTGTGTATGGTGGATTTCGATGTCATTTTGGGCATGGATTGGCTATCTCCGTGTTGTACTATTCTAGACTATCATGCCAAGACAGTCACATTGGCTATACCGGGTGTGCCACAGATTGAGTGGTGAGGTGTGACTGATTATGTTCCCAGTAGATTGACCTCATTCTTGAAAGCCCAACGTATGGTTGGGAAAGGTTGTCTTTCGTATCTAGCCTTTGTGAGGGATGTTAGTGCTGAGATTCCTAGTATTGATTCTATTCCAGTTGTAAGGGATTTTCCCGATGTGTTTCATGTAGGCCTGCTGGCATGCCACCAGACAGAGATATTGATTTTGGTATTGACCTGGTGCTGGGCACTCAGCCCATTTCTATTCCGCCATATCGTATGGCACCAGCGGAGTTGAAAGAGTTAAAGGAGCAGCTTCAAGAACTCCTCGATAAGGGGTTCATTCGGCCTAGTGTGTCACCTTGGGGTGCGCCGGTTCTATTTGTGAAGAAGAAGGATGGAACTATGAGAATGTGCATTGACTATAGGCAATTGAGCAAGGTAACAGTTAAGAACAAGTATCCTTTGCCTCGCAGTGATGATTTATTCGACTAGCTTCAGGGAGCGAGAGTGTTCTCCAAAATTGATCTCCATTCGGGTTATCACCAGTTGAAGATCAGAGACTCGGATATTCTTAAGACAGCTTTTAGGACCCGATATGGTCATTATGAGTTCTTGGTGATGTCTTTTGGGCTGACCAATGCCCCAACAGTGTTCATGCATTTGATGAATAGCTTGTTCCGACCTTATCTCGACTCGTTTGTCATAGTCTTTATTGATGATATTCTAGTGTATTCCCGTAGTCAAGAGGAGCACGTAGAGCATTTGAGAGTTGTGTTGCAGAGATTGAGGGAGGAGAAGCTTTATGCAAAATTCTCCAAGTGTGAGTTTTGGCTCAGTTCATGGCTTTATTAGAGCACGTGGTGTCCCGTGAGATTCAGGTTGATCAGAAGAAGATAGATGCGGTTCAGAGTTGGCCCAGACCGTCCTTAGCCATAGAGATTCGCATCTTTCTTGGTTTGGTGTTTTACTATCGCCAGTTTGTTCAGGGATTCTCATCTATCGCATCGCCCTTGACCAAGTTGACTCAGAAGGGTGCTCCATTTGTGTGGTCGGACGAGTGTGAAGAGATCTTTCAGAAGCTCAAGACAGCCATGACCACAACTCCAGTGTTAGTTTTGCCATCAGCTTCAGGTTCATATACCGTGTATTGTGATGCTTTGAGAGTTGGAATTGGTTGTGTATTGATGCATGAGGGTATAGTTATTGCTTATGCTTCTCGTCAATTGAAGCCCCATGAGAAGAACTACCCCGTTCATGATTTGGAGTTGGCTGCCATAGTTCACGCATTGAAGATTTGGAGGCATTACTTGTATGGTGTGTCTTGTGAGGTGTTTACTGATCATCTTAGCCTCCAGCACTTGTTCAAACATAAGGATCTCAATTTGAGGCAGCAGAGGTGGTTGGAGTTGCTTAAGGATTATGATATCACTATATTGTACCATCCGGGAAATTACAATGTGGTAGCCGATGCCTTGAGCCAAAAGGCAGTGAGTATGGGGAGTTTGGCATATATTCCAGTTGGGGAGAGACCTCTTGTAGTTGATGTTTAGGCCTTAGCAAATCGGTTTGTGAGGTTAGATATTTCGGAGCCTAGTCGGGTATTGGCTTGTGTGGTTTCTCGGTCTTCTTTATATAATCACATCAGAGAGCACTAGTATGATGATCCGTATTTGCTTGTCCTTAAGGAAAAAGTTCAGCATGATGATGCCAGAGATGTGACCATTAGTGATGATGGGGTGTTGAGGATGCAGGGCTGGATTTGTGTGCTCAATGTAGATGGGCTTTGGGAGTTAATTCTGGAGGAGGCCCATAGCTCGCGGTATTCCATTCATCCGGGTGCCGCAAAGATGTATCAGGATTTGAGGCAGCACTATTGGTGGAGGAGAATAAAGAAAGATATTATGGGATTTGTAGCTCGGTGTCTCAATTGTCAGCAGGTGAAATATGAGCATCAGAGACTGGATGGCTTGCTTCAGCGGATGGATATTCAAGAGTGAAAGTGGGAGAGGATCACTATGGACTTTGTAGTTGGACTTCCACAGACTTTAAAGAAGTTCGATGCTATTTGGGTGATTGTGGATGGGATGACCAAGTCCGCGCACTTCATTCCTGTATGTACTACCTATTCTTCAGAGCGGTTGGTAGAAATCTATATTCGGGAGATTGTTCGTTTGCATGGTGTCCCAGTTTCCATCATTTCAGATAGGGGCACTCAATTTACTTTTCAGTTTTGGAGGTCTGTGCAACGATAGCTGGGTACTCAGGTTGAGTTGAACACAACTTTTCACCCTCAGACGGACAGGCAGTCCGAGCGCACTATTCAAATATTAGAGGACATGTTGCATGCTTGTGTCATTGATTTTGGAGGGTCATGGGATCAGTTTCTACCACTTGCAGAGTTTGCTTATAACAACAGCTACCAGTCGAGTATTCAGATGGCTCCATATGAGGCTTTGTACGGGAGGCAGTGTAGATCTCTAGTTGGTTGGTTCGAGCTGTCTGAGGCTCGGCTATTGGGGACAGACTTGGTGTAGGATGCTTTAGAGAAAGTGAAAGTAGTTCAGGAGAGGCTTCGTACAGCACAGTCGAGGCAAAAGAATTATGCTTACAGGAAGGTTCGAGATGTGTCATACATGGTTGGCGAGAAGGTTCTGTTGAAGGATTCGCCCATGAAGGGTGTTATGAGATTTGGGAAGAAAGGTAAATTGAGTCCGCGGTTCACTGGGCCTTTTGAGGTGCTTCGGAGGATTGGGGAGGTAGCTTATGAGCTTTCTTTGCCACCCATCTTGTCGAATGTGCATCCGGTATTTCATGTTTTATGCTCCGGAAGTATATTGGGGATCCGTATCATGTTCTGGATTTTAGCACGGTTCATTTAGATGATGATTTGACCTATGAAGTCTAGCCAATAACTATTTTGGGTCATCCGGCTTGAAATTTGAGATCAAAGGATATAACTTCAGTGAAGGTGCAATAGAGAGGTCGACCCGTGGAGGAGGCTACATGAGAGACCGAGCAGGAGATGCGGAGCAGATATCCTCACCTGTTTGAGGCTTCAGGTATGTTTCTTGACTCGTTCGAGGACGAATGTTTGTTTAAGTTGGGGAGGATGTGACGACCTGGCCAGTCGTCTCATGAGTTACCGCTCCATTTTCCCCCATTTCTTCTTATTATTGCTTTGTCTATCGGTTCTATATGTGATCGGGTTGTTTGGCTCGGGTTCGAAAAGGATTTGGTAAGGTTTGAGACACTTAGTCTCTTTTGAGGAAGCTTAAGTTGAATAAGTCAACCGGATGTTGACTTATGTGTTAGAGGGGTCGGATGTGAGTTCTGAGGGTTCAGATAGCTTCGGGAGGTTATTTGGGACTTAGGAGCGTGATTGGAATGAGGTTTGGAGGTCTAGAGTAGATTTAGGCTTGAATTGGCGAAATTAGATTTTTGTCGATTTCCGGTTGATAGGAGAGATTTTGATATAGGGGTCGGAATGGAATTTCGAGAGTTGCAGTAGTTCCGTTATATCATTTTGGATGTGTGTGCAAAATTTTAGGTCATTCGGATGTGGTTTGGTTGGGGTTTTGATCAAAAGCGTAATTTAGAAGATTTTAGAATTCTTAGGCTTGAATCCGAGAATTTGGTGTTTTGATGTTATTGTGAGAGTTCCGAAGGTTGGAACAAGTTTGAATGAGGTTATGAGATATGTTGGTATGATTGGTTGAGGTCCTGGGGGCCTCGGGTGAGTTTCGGGTGGTCAATCGGACCATTTCATGCTTTGGAAAAGTTGCAGATTTTTGAGCTTCAGCTTTTGCAGAGTGTTCTTCTTCACGACCGCGTAGGATGTCTCGCGATCGCGTAGAGCTTTTGTGGGGGAAGCCCAGTTTTTTCTTCACGTTCGCAAAGTTGGAGATGCAATTGCATAAGGTGGCGATATTGTTGATCGCGAACGCGTGGAGAAGGTCGCGTTCGCGTAGAGTTAAGTGGACTAGGGGTTGACTTGGAGTTTGTTCTTTGCGAACGCAGTGCCCTGTTCGCGATCACGTAGTGTAGGATGCCTGAGTGTCGCGTTCGCTTGGGGCGTAGGGTTAAATTTGGGTTCTAAGAATTTGTGCTTCGCGATCGCGAAGGAGGCCCCGCGATCGCGATGAAGGATTTCAGTCCTGGGCAGAAGGCTTAAATAGTCGTCTTGTCCGTGATTTTGGTGTTTATTTCTTCCATTGTTGATCATTTTTGAAGCTTTTTGAAGAGGATTGAAGAGGGTTTCAAAGGGAATCCCTTGGAGGTAAGATTCATGGACTTAAAACTTGATTCTAATGTGAAATCTACCTAATAAATCATGGAAACTAAACCTAAAATTGAAGAACTAGGGCTTGATATTGGAGACCTAGAATTTGGGATTTGAGGGGTTATTTGTGAATGGATTTTGATGCTTTTGGTATGAATGAACTTGGGGAGTGATAAGAAATCCATTGATGTGAATTTTATCGAAATCTGAGACGTGGACCCGGGGGTCAGGTTTTGGTAATTTTGGGATTTATGTTGTAAATTGATTATTTTTGCTTGGGCTTCATTCTCTTAGCATATTTTGACGTCGTGATTTTGATTTTGGATAGATTCGACGTGAGTGGAGGCCAATTCGAGGGGTAAAGGCATCACGAGCTAAAGATTTGACCGGTTTGAGGTGAGTAATGATTGTAAATGATGTTCTGACAGGTATGAAACCTCGAATTTGCACATCGTTGTGCTATATTTAGGTGAGGCACACGCTTGTTGACAACCGTGGGGTCGTGCACTGTTGGGGATTGTGACTTAGTCCGTCCAGAATGTCTATTTTACCTCGTATTTGACTAAAATCTATTTGCTATCATCATGTTTTGGGCGGAATGCTATATTTGGGCCTCCTGCCAACTATTTGAACCCTTAGGGGATTTTTATTGATATTTCCTCACTGTTTTGACTTTATACTTAAGCTCAGTCAGGCTATATTCCACTGTTTTCATAACTCAGCCATGTTTACTCAATTTTTAACAATTAAATGATCTTTTAAATGATATTTTGGGTTGAGAATCATGTTTTACTATTGCCCGAGTGGCTTGTGAGGATTTTGATTGAGTAAGGCCGATGGCCTATGTTGTGAGGAAATATTTGATATTGATTACGAGGCCGAGGGCCTGAGATATGTACGCCACAATGTGGCTTGTTGATATGAGGCTGAGATCCTAGTGATTATGCCACAAGATGGCTTGATATTGCGCTTGGGCCGTAAGGGGCCCCTCCAGGAGTCTGCACACCGCTAGTGAGTGTGGGTGTCACGACCCCAGTTCGCCTTCCGTGAACTATCGTGACGGCACCTAGTCTCTACGACTAGGTAAGCCTAACAAATGTGGAACATAAACAAAACTTGCAGAAGAAATAATAAAAAAAACCCAAAATAACTGAATGGAAGCAATAGTTATAATGCCGCTCGGCATATAGAACACAACATTCTCAAACCAAGTACACTATCCCAAAACCCGAAAACTAACGTAAACACAAGCCTTTAGAATATCTAATAGTCTAACTCCATAATATCTAACAAGAAAGAAAAATACAGAAGGGCAACGTTTAACAACTAGAATAGAAAGGGACTTCTCAGTCTGCGGACGCGGCAAATGTACCTCGAAGTCTCCAGAGCAGTCGCCTCCCTCAAGGATGGTAAGCCTGAGTAGCGGTTCCTGGATCTGCACATGAAAAACATGCGCAAAAGGGGCATGAGTATAGCACAACGGTACTCAGTAAGTGCCAAGCCTAACCTCGGTCGGGTAGTTACGGGGAAGGTCAGGGCCCTACTGAGGTTAAATAAATAATAAGATGACATGATAAGACAAACAATACAATTGAGAATCTACAGTAAGAATCTATACATGATAATAAATAGTACAATAACGGAAACAGAAATAAAGGCAAACACTAGGAAGTACCACTCATAACAAGGATGATAATCGGGGATCTCTTGGTATCCTCAATATATGCTAGGGATCTCTTGGTATCCCGAGGATCTCTTGATATCCTCAATATATGCTAGGGATCTCTTGGTATCCTCAATATATGCTAGGGATCTCTTGGTATCCTCAATACACATGCCAGGGATCTCTTGGTATCCTGCACCTCAGTTCAGATCATAAATACGTACAGGGGATCTCCTGGAATGTTGTCCCGTAGTCCCTAAGTAAAAACACACAACAACAACAACACAGGAATACCCAATTATGCTAAATTTCGTACCAAGTAAACAATTAATTCTAGCCTAACATGCTTCACGTAATGCAATTAAGGCAGTATAAGCAAATAGGCAATTAAGCCAACTAAACATGCTTTTCTAAACTAGCAACAGGCTAAATTCGCAAGTAGAATAAAACAGGAAAAAGAACTCAATTGAAATACTTAAGGAAAAACCGGATTTTCAACAATTAGCTCAAGTACGCACTCGTTACCTCACATACACGACATTTCAATTATCAAATATATCATATCCTAAGAGGAAAGTCCCCCCCACAATGTTATGCAAGCCACTTACCTCGAACCGGCTCAATAATCAATCTGAAACCACGCTCTTGCCACGAGTACTCGACTCCAAATGACCCAAATCTATTCAATTCAATTTCATAACGTAAACACTTCAAGTAACTAATTCTACAAAGAAATTCTAAGCTAATACGCGAAATTAGGTAAAATGACCAAAACGCCCCTTTGGCCCACGTCTCGAAATCGGGTAAAATTTATATTTTCAGAATCCCCATACTCTCACGAGTTCATGCATACCAAAATTATCCAAATCTAAGGTCAAATTCCCAATCAAAAGTTGAATTTTAGTTCTAAGAACTTTCTTCCAATTTTTCCCCAATTTTCATCTCCAATCCGAAAGTAAATGATAAACTAACTATAGATTGATGGAATATAACTAGAAAGGGTTAAAGAATTGTTACCCAATGATCTCCTCTTCAATTTTCTCTCTAAATCGCCCTCTCCCGATCTTTAAAGCGAATTTCTAACTTTTGAAACTAAACCCTCGAAATTTCATATTTCTGCCCAACTGTTTCCGCATCTGCGGTCCCGCTTTTTCTGACCAAAGGTCGCACCTGCGACTTTTCACTTAATGGCCAGCTTCCCCATCTGCGACTCCCAATCTGCAGATGCGGTACAGCTTCTGCGGAATTACCACCGCTTCTGCGGTTCCTGAAGAAATTCCCAAATTTCGCTTCTGCAGCCACTGAGCCGCTTTTGCGGCGCCGCACCTGCGGAACCCAAACCGCAGGTTCGGTTATGACAGATTTAGCAGCTAAAGCTGCAACTCTAACTTTAAAATCTTTCTGTCAACCATCTGAATTCATCTCGAGGCCTCCGGGACCTCAACCAAAGGCACCAACAAGTCACAAACCACTATCCAAACTTGTACCAAATCCTTAGAACACCTAAAACAACATCGAAACCTCGAATTAACCATGGATTCAAGCCTAAGAACTCCAAAATTCTCAAAATACGCTTTCGATCAAAAAGTCTATCAAACCTCGTCCGAATGACCTGAAATTTTACACACACATCACATTCAACACTACGAAGCTACTCCACTTCCAGAATTCCATTCCGACCCTCAGATCAAAATCTCCCTATCGGACCGGAAACTTCAAAAATTCAACTTTCAGCATTTCAAGCCTAAATTAGCTACGGGCCTCCAAAACATAATCCGAACATGACCCTAAGCCCGAAATCACCCAACGGAGCTAACGAAACCATCAGATATCCATTCCGAGGTTGTCTTCACACTGTTCCGACTACGGTCAACTTTCCAATACTTAAGCTCTCATTTAGGGACTAAGTGTCCCAAAACTCTCCTAAACTCAAAATCGAACATCCCGACAAATCAAAATAGGAGAAATAAACTTGGAGAAAGCAGTTAATAGGGGATCGAGGTGTAAGACAACCGGCTGGGTCGTCACATCCCCCTACACTTAAACATTCATTCATCCTCGAATGAGCATAAAGACATACCTGAAGTAGTGAAAAAATGAGGGTAACAGCTGTGCATATCCTGCTCGGTCTCCCAGGTTGCCTCCTCGACCGGCTAACCCCACCACTAAACCTTCACTGATGCAATGTTCTTTGACCTCAGCTTTCTAACATGCCTGTCCAATATTGCCACTGGCTCCTCAACATAGGATAGATCCTTGTCCAACTGGACTGAATGGAAATCCAACACATGCGATGGATCACCGTGATACCTCCGGAGCATCGAAACATAGAATACCGGATGAACTCTGGCCAAGCCGGGAGGTAAGGCAAGCTCATAAGCAACCTCCCCAACATGCCTCAATATCTCAAAAGGGCCAATAAATCTCGGACTCAACTTTCCTTTCTTCCCGAATCTCATGACGCCCTTCATAGGCGAAACTCGAAGCAGAACCCGCTCTCCAACCATATAGGAAACATCACAAACCTTCCAGTCCGCATAACTCTTATGTCTGGACTGGGCTGTACAGAGTCTATCCTGAATCACCTTAACCTTCTCCAAAGCATCCTAAACTAAGTCTGTGCCCAATAACCTAGCCTCACCCAGCTCAACCAGCCCACTGGGGATCTATACCGTCTCCCATATAAAGCCTCATACAGTGCCATCTGAATGCTGGACTGATAACTGTTGTTATAAGCAAACTCCACTAATGACAAGAACTGATCTCAAGACCCTCCAAACTCAATCACACACGTACGAAGCATATCCTCAAGAATCTGAATAGTGCGCTCGGACTGTCCGCCTGTTTGAGGGTGAAATGCTATACTCAACTCTACCCGAGTACCCAACTCATGCTGAACGACCCTCTAGAACCGTGATGTGAACTGAGTACCTCAATCTGAAATGATGGACACTGGAATACCATGCAGACGAATAATCTCTCGGATATAGATCTCTGCCAACCGCTCTGAGGAATAAGTAGTACACACAGGAATAAAGTGAGCGGACTTGGTCAGCCGATCCAGAATCATCCAAATAGCATCGAACTTTCTCAAAGTCCGTGGGAGCCCAACTACAAAGTCCATGGTGATCCGCTCCCACTTCCACTCCGAAAATCTCTATCTGTTGAAGCAATCCACTCGGCCGCTGATGCTCGTACTTCACTTGCTGACAATTGAGGCATCGAGCTACAAACCCAACTATATCTTTCTTCATCCGCCTCCACCAATAGTGCTGCCTCAAGTCCTGGTACATCTTTGCGGCACCCGGATGGATGGATTACCGCGAACTATGGGCCTCCTCTAGAATCAACTATGGCAGCCCATCAACATTGGGTACACAAATCCGACCCTGCATCCTCAATACCCCATCATCACCAATAGTCACATCTCTGGTATCACCATGCTGAACTGTGTCCTTGAGGACAAGCAAATGAGGGTCATCATACTGCCGCTCTCTGATGCGATCAAATAGGGAAGGCCAAGAAACCACGCAAGCTAGAACCCGACTGGGCTCTGAATGATCCAATCTCACAAACTGGCTGTCTAAGGCCTAAATATCCATCGCCGTAGGCCTATCTGATGCTGGTAAATAAGCCAAACTCCCCAAACTCTCCGCCCAACAACTCAAAGCATCGACCACCACATTGGCCTTGCCCGGGTGATACAGAATAGTGATATCATAATCCTTCAGCAACTCTAACCACCTCCTCTGGCGCTAGTTTAGATCCTTTTGCTTGAACAAGTGCTGCAAGCTCCGATGGTCAGTATAAATCTCACAAGGCACACCGTATAAGTAATGGCGCCAAATCTTCAAGGCGTGAACAATGGCAGCTAACTAAAAGTCGTGAACAGGGTAGTTCTTCTTGTGTATCTTCAACTATTTGGACGCGTAGGCAATCACCCTACCATCCTACATCAACACCGCTCCGAGGCTAACCCTAGAGGCATCACAATAGACCGTATAAGACCCCAAACTTGTAGGCAATATCAAAACTGGGGCTATAGTCAAAGCTGTCTTGAGCTTCTGAAAGCTCACCTCACACTCCTCAGTCCACTGGAACGGAGCACCCTTCTGGGTCAACCTAGTCATAGGGGCCGCAATCGATGAAAACCCCTCCAAAAAATGAGGTTGTAGCCCACAAAACCAAGGAAACTGTGGATCTCGGTAGCTGAGGATGGTCTGGGCCAACTCTACATAGCCTCTATCTTCTTCGGATCCACCTGAATACCCTCACTCAATACCACGTGGCCTAAGAATGCCACTGAATCCAACCAAAACTCACATTTTGAGAACTTAGCATATAACTTCTTCTCTCTCAGAGTCTGAAGCACAGTCCTTAGGTGTTGCTCATGATCTTCCCGACTCTGGGAATACACTAAAATATCATCAATAAAGACAATGACAAACGAGTCAAGATATGGCCAAAACATAATGTGCATCAAATGCATAAAGGCTGTTGGGGCATTGGTCAGCCTAAATGACATGACAAGGAACTCATAATGACCATACCGAGTCCTGAAAGAAGTCTTCGGGATATCTGGCTCTTGAATCTTCAACTGATGGTAACCTGATGCAAATCAATCTTAGAAAACACTCGTGCACCCTGAAGCTGGTCAAATAAATCCCTAATACGAGGCAAAGGATAACAGTTCTTCACTATAACATTGTTCAATGGACGATAATCAATACACATGCACATAGAACCATCCTTTTTTCTTCACAAACAAGACAGGAACACCCGAAGGTGATACACTGGGACGAATAAAAGCCTTATCAAGCAATTTTTGTAACTGATCCTTCAACTCCTTTAACTCAGGAGGAGTCATACGATACGTAGGAAAAGAAATGGGCTGAGTGCCTGACAATAGATCAATGCCAAAATCAATATCTCTATTAGGCGGCATGCCCAAAATGTCAGCTGGAAACACATCAAGAAAATCCTGTACTACTAGGACTGAATCAACTAAAGGGGTATCAATACTGACATCTCTCACATAAGCTAAATATGCGTCACACCCCTTCTCAACCATACACTGAGCTTTAAGAAAAGAAATAACTCTACTGAGAGTGTGATCTAAAGTACCCCTCCACTCAACACGTGGTACACCTGGCATAGCCAACGTCACGATTTTGGCATGACAATCAAGAATAGCATAATGGGGCAACAACCAGTCCATGCCCAAGATCATATCAAAGTCAACCATGATGAATAAAAATAAATCGGCTCTGGTCTCAAAACCACTAAGAGCAATCAACACGACCGATAAACGCGGTCCACAATAAGGGAATCTCCCACAGGAGTAGAAACATAATTAGGGGAACTCAACGAATCCCGAGATACACCCAAATGTAGAGCAAAATAAGAAGACACATAAGAGTAAGTGGATCCTGGGTCGAATAGAACAGATGCATCTCTGTGACAAACTAGTATAATACCTGTGATGACAGAATCGGAGGCAACGACCTCGGTATAGGCAGGAAGAGCATAATATCTGGCCTGGCCTCCCCCTCTAGGGAGACCTCTACCTCCCCGACCTCCACCTCTACTTGGCTGAGCAGGTGGGTAGCAACTGGAGCTGTAACCATAACTTGAGAACTTTGTGGGGCACGCTGTGGCTGAGAAGTCTGTGGAGGTGCACCCCTCCCAAGTCTGGGGAAATCCCTCACCATTTGACGTGTGTCACCACACTCAAAATAATCTTTGGGAGGATGTGGTGGTCGTGACTGGCTCGGGCCAGATATGCTGGATTGACCTCTGAAAGCACCCTGCGCAGGAGGTGCGCTAGAAACCGGAGGTGCATAATAAGGCTCCTGAGGTCTAGGAGGAGCTGGAATACCACTGGTTGCCGAAAGAGCTGAATGAACAAGGCGACTCATATAACCACTACCATGACAACCTGTTGTTGGGGCACGGGCACTAGAGAAATGGCCCGACCCTCGAGACCTCTTGGCCTCCCTTTCCTCTCTCTCCCTAGCATGCATACCCTCAATCCTCCTAGAAATGCTCACTACCTGCTGATAAGAAATATCCATCTCCAACTCACGATCCATGCTAGACCTGATACTGGGTATAAGGCCCTCAATAAACTGGTGAACCCTCTCGCAAACAGTAGAAACCAAGGCTGGTGCATGCCTAGGCAAACTGGTGTAACGAACAGAATACTCTGAGACAATCATAGTACTCTGGCGCAAATGCTCAAACTCTGCGCGCCATGCGTCCCTGAGTCTCTAAGGAACATACTCCTCTAGGAACAGATCTGAAAACTGAGTCCAAGTCAGTGAAGCAGCCTCATCTGGACTGTCTAACTCATAGGTGCGCCACCACTCATAGGCGGCTCCTCAAATCTGGAAGGTAGTGAAGGAAACCCCGCTCGATCCTGATATATCCATGGTACAGAAAATGTGATAACTCTCATCTAGAAATCCCAGAGCATCCTTCGATGCTAGACCGCTGAATACAAGAGGCTTGTACCTTTTGAACCTCTCAAGCCTCAGCTACTCCTCCTCGGAAGCTGGTGCTCTGTCCTCGGGCTGAACTGGCACTGTAGGCAGTACATGAATAATCTCAGGGACCTGCTCAACATGCACTCGCTGCTCAAGAATGCGAGCAGCGGGAGTTTGTACTCCTTGTCACACCTCCTTTTTCCGCCCCCGCGTGGGGCGTAGGGAGTTTTTCCAATTAAAGGACAATCGAAACGGGATTTGTTTATTTATTTCAGAGTCACCACTTGGGAGATTTAGGGTGTCCCAAGTCACCAATTTTAATCCCGAATTGAGGAAAAGAATGACTCTGTATTACAGTCCGCGAACCAGAAATCCGGATAAGGAATTCTGTTAACCCGGGAGAAGGTGTTAGGCATTCCCGAATTCCATGGTTCTAGCACGGTCGCTCAACTGTTATATTTGGCTTGATTATCTGATATAATACGTATTATAAACTTATGTGCAAATTTCATCCTTTGGCCGCTTTTATTATTATATTTTTAAAGAATGTGAACATCGTTTAAAAACATGTCTTTGGATTGCGTCAAATAAAATGCATCCACGATCCGGAACGTATTTTTATTCGATGTTTTGGGATTTGGATTTGGGTCGCATAAATGCATACCCGTGTTTAAGAATGTATTATTATTATATCGCGCCTAAAGCGATTAGCGCTTTATTACTTTGGGGAAGGCCGTGAAATTTGCTAAAAGGCTCATCCCGAAGTTTAAGTACTCAATTAAATTTTTATCGAGGGCCCCGCAATTTGTGTGTTTTATTTGGCAAGGCTCGTCTTATTTATTTTAAAAGGATAATCCTAAAGTGCCTACATTTTTTCCTATTAAATTTGTCTCTACAAAATAAAAGAGAAAATGTCTTAATTTATTTACATGTTATTACCTAGTTACATTATACTAGGCATGTTCTCAGTTTGTCAAATTAAAAAAAAACATGGCAATCTAATTTTAATTCTAGACCATTTACATGCTGAAATTAACCAATAATATTTACTCTAAACAATATTTCTACCAAGTTCCTACTAGATGGCCTATTCGTTTGATTTTTGACTCGACGAAGTTACTACACCATTTATTTATTTAGGCAATATATGCAGATAGTTCAACTGTTAAGCTATCGTCGAATGTTCCACTATGTGTATTAAATAGCTACATGATTCTGATTTTTTGCAAGCTAAATAATTTGTACATACAAATAAAAATCAGAATATAATTAAAGCTAATTCAGAATTTCAACTCTTCATTTTTCGTATTCATGCTTCATATTCGGATTACAATAACCAGCTTTTCAGTTGTGTACCTGATATTGGAAGCAAAAGAAAATGAAGATGAGAATCAGCAGCAGTAACAACAGTACAACACAACAACAACAGCCCAGCAACAGTAACAACCCAGTAACAGACCGGTGGAGTAGTAATCCCAAAACAAATGCTTCCAACTTTTATGAAACAACAACAATTAATGCTGATTTCAAACAATGAAAGAAAGCAGAAGATTTTTTAGTTTTTTTTTATTTGAAAGTTTGAATATTTTTCGGAATTCTTCTCTCTCTTAAATATTCAGCTCTATTTTTTTTTCTCTGTTTGTGTTTTTCTGTTCTGTCTATCTGTTCCTTTTTACTTCAGATTCGTTCCTCTCTGTTATTTTCTTCTTCTCTCTTATCTGTCTCTGTGTGTATTTTCTCTTCCCCGTTCTATTTTGATTTCAAGACTTCTTATAACCCATCCCATAAATCTTTCCATTAATTAAAATCAATACTTTTTCTCTACCCAACCCATTATCTTCCCACTCATCCCCATTACATTAAATAAACATATCACACCACCCCATTATATTTTGTCCCCCATGCCTAACATAAAATAATGCAAGATTCCCCCCACTAAATTTTGTCTTGTCCCCCCTTTATATTAAATAACCATATCACAACCCACCCCATTTCATTTTGTCCCCCATGCTTCACATAAAAAATTACAAAATGTACAATTCCTAAACTACCCCTCCGACCTTATTACAAATTACTATTTTACCCCCGAACGTACTACAAATTACCAAACTACCCCATCAGCTATAACACATCAATTAATCAAACTTAACCAAAATATAGACAATATGATTAATTTCTAACAATGTTCAAACAACAAATTTCATGAACATGATTTCTTCAACATTTCAACAACAAATCACATGAACATGATTTCAACAACATTTCAACAACAAATCACATGAACACAAATTGAACAACAAAGAACAACTAAAATTTGATTGAACAATATTTTAGCAACAAACAATCCTATTTTCGGATTCAACAACAACAACAAACAAGTATATTTAGATTTCTAAATTCAATAATATTGAACTTAAAATCAACTACTCTAACAACATTACAACAAACAATTCCTATATTAAACTTAAACAAGATTATGAGACAAATTCAAGAAATAATCATAAATGATAAACAAGAAATCAAACTATACAAAATTCGGATTCAAGATCATCCAAACAAAGTATGAACATGAATGAATCTATTTTAACACAACAAACATGACGGATTAAAACGATTAAATCAATATATTTCCTTTAACACAACTAAATTCTTTTTAGACAAATAACAAGATCGACGAATAAACAATTATGAACTTAAGCTTGAACTTAACAATATTAACAATTTCTAACAATACATAAACACATGAAACAAATTGAAGAAATAGTTAATTAAATTTCAATTTGAATCTAACAAACATCAAACTAACAAATATTCACTTAAACAATAATACAAACATGAAATGAATATTAATTAACTTTCCATTTGAAATCTGAAAATTCATTCAATCAAAACACATGAACAAACTAAAAATTAATAAAAAAGACATGAACAAAGCAAGGATCGAACATTTATCGACTTTTACTTCGAAAAAAAAATATAAAAACGAAATAGACTCAAAACCAACTAACCGGAAATGAAACGACGAACAACGATTGTAAACAAATCGTCCGGGCCTCGACTCAACGAAAGACCTTCGAACTTTGACGAAACGAAGAAGATGAAGCAACGTGAAACAGACGCAGCTCGAAGAGAAGAGACGCAATGGCAGCCATGGCAGCCTGCGTTGATGAGGAGCAGCTGGACGAGCTGGAGCGGCAGCAGCAGTGGCGACCATGGCAGCGTGAAGCAGAAGCTCGCAGCTAGCAACAATGGCGAGGAGCTAGAGCCGCAACCTTGCACAGTTGAAGCAAGTTCGAGCAGCAGCAACGACAACTACGGCGGAGGAAGCAGCTGGTCGTCTACTGCTGCTGCGTTCAGCAGCTTATGGAGAAAATGGAGCAGCAGTTCGGGAAGCCATGGACGACGCAGAGACAGCAAGAAGAAGCAACAAACATGGCGTTATGGCCATGGCGATGGGTCGACGACGAAGACGCAGCCATGGACGAGCCTTTTGAGCTTGACATGGAGAAGATGGGCTTCTTGGTGGTGTGTGCGCTTGTGTCGAAGGAGACGAAGCTGCTGGAGCTTAAGGGGGAAGCCATGGATGAGCTTTGGAGAAACTTGGAGAAGAAGAAGTAAAAGTGGGGGGGGGGATGACTTAGGTTTTTTTAGGGTTTTTTCTTCTTTTTTTTGTTTTTGTTTTGTGTTGTTTGTAAGACAATAGGGGTTTTGGGTCTTTTGGGTTATGGACTAGGTCGACCCAGTTCAAAATGGACTGGGTCGTAGGGAAGATTGGGCCATTTTTTGGGCCTGTGGCTTGAAATCGAAGAAGAGGCCAAATTCCGACTTTCCTTATATTTTTGCTCTCTTTTCTTCTTTTATTTCTCTAAAACTAAATTATAAAAATACTTAACTTATTATTAAGAACTAAATTAAGTTATAAAAGCGCAAATTAACTCCCAATAATAATTAACGCACAATTAAGTAATAATTAAGCATAAAATTGTATATTTGGATATTAAATGCTAAAAATGCAAACGATGCCTATTTTTGTAATTTTTAATTTTTGTAAAACAAATTTAATTACTAACAATTGTAGAATTAAATCCTACATGCAAAATGCGACATATTTTTGTATTTTTTATTAATTTATCAAATAAACACGCACAGACAAATACAAATAATTATTCAAAATATCACAAAATATCACAAAATTGCACACCAAAGAAAAATCATTTTATTTTTGGATTTTTTGGGAGTAATTCTCATATTGGGCAAAAATCACGTGCTTACAACTGCCCCTCTTTGCCCGAAGACACGAAGGGTTTTCGTGCAAAGATAAAGCGAGCGATTTTTTGCCCATCCGAGTACTCCGTGTGAAGCATTTTTTTGAAAAAGATTTGACCGAACCTTTGCTTCAAAGGTTTCCTACATATCCTGGGCTAAACAGGAATCAGGTCAATGTAGTTCGGGAAGTTTTGGTAGCTGGGACTACCGTGGGACTGCAATGTTACTGTTGTTGCATGCTATTACCACTGCTTACCGATCTCCTTGTTACACCATGCTTAAAAGAAAACAAGAAGCTAGGCTAGAGTACAATTTGTTTTTGTTGCCTTGCTTCCTTGTCTGCTTGCATTTCTTCCGGTGCTTTTCTTCTTTTGACACATGTACTTGAGTTTGTACTGTGACCTCTTGTTGCAACCTTCTGTTTCCCGGTGCCGGGGAATTTTATTGTTTCCTGCTGGGGATTCCTATTGTAACCCTCTGTTTTATTGTCCTCTGACTTGATCTTGAAATGTATGCCTCTGTTATCTGGGCGGGCTCCCAACTTCAATACTTGAAAATTAAAGACTTGAAATGTATGCCTCTGTTATCTGGGCGGGCTCCCAACTTCAATGCTTGAAATGTAAAGACTGAAATGTATGCCTCTGTTCTATGGGCGGGCTCCCAATTTCAACAACTGAAATGTAAAGACTGAAATGTATGCCTCTGTTCTATGGGCGGGCTCCCAACTTCAACAACTGAAATGTAAAGACTGATATGTATGCCTCTGTTATCTGGGCGGGCTCCCAACATCAATAACAACTTTAGAAATAAACGCCATTCCTCTCTTCAGGGGGGCTCCTGACTTCAACAACAACTTTGAAAATAATTGCCATTCCTCTCTTCAGGTGGGCTTCTAACTTCAACCAATACATCTCCATTCCTTTCTTTAGGTTGGCAAGATTTCAACAATTTTTAAAAACGCCTTTCCTCTCTTCAGGCGGGCTCCTGACTTCAATAACAACTTTGAAAATAATCGCCATTCCTCTCTTCAGGCGGGCTCCTGACTTCAACTAATACATCGCCATTCCTTTCTTTAGGTTGGCAAGATTTCAACAACTTTTAAAAAACGCCTTTCCTCTCTTCAGGCGGGCTCCTGACTTCAACAACAACTTTGAAAATAATCGCCATTCCTCTCTTCAGGCGGGCTCCTGACTTCAACCAATACATCGCCATTCCTTTCTTTAGGTTGGCAAGATTTCAACAACTTTTAAAAACGCCTTTCCTCTCTTCAGGCGGGCTCCTGACTTCAACAACAACTTTGAAAATAATCGCCATTCCTCTCTTCAGGCGGGCTCCTGACTTCAACCAATACATCGCCATTCCTTTCTTTAGGTTGGCAAGATTTCAACAACTTTTAAAAACGCCTTTCCTCTCTTCAGGCGGGCTCCTGACAACAACTTTGAAAATAATCGTCATTCCTCTCTTCAGGCGGGCTCCTGACTTCAAACCATACATCGCCATTCGTCATTCCTCTCTTCAGGCGGGCTCCTGACTTCAACCAATACATCGCCATTCATTTCTTTAGGTTGGCAAGATTTCAACAACTTTTAAAAAACGCCTTTCCTCTCTTCAGGCGGGCTCCTGACTTCAACAACAACTTTGAAAATAATCGTCATTCCTCTCTTCAGGCGGGCTCCTGACTTCAACCAATACATCGCCACTCCTTTCTTTAGGTTGGCAAGATTTCAACAACTTTTAAAAACGCCTTTCCTCTCTTCAGGCGGGCTCCTGACTTCAACAACAACTTTGAAAATAATCGCCATTCCATTCTTCAGGGGGGTTCCTGACTTCAACCGATAAATCGCCATTCTATTCTTCAGGGGGGCTCCTGACTTCAACCAATACATCGCCATTCTATTCTTCAGGTGGCTCCTGATTTCAACCAATAAATTGCCATTCTATTCTTCAGGGGGCTCCTGACTTCAACCATTTTTTTTTCAATTCAAACTTCTTTTTTTTTTTAGTATCTTAGGAGAAAGATTCATTAGACTAAGATTTGGATATTATTATTATCTTGGGAGAAAAATTTCATCGGACCAAGATTATGACTCTAGGAGATAAATCGTCAGACTAGGTCCATTCTGTTGTGATCTTAGGAGAAAGATTCATCCGACTAAGATTTTATTATATTATCTTGGGAGAAAAATTTCATCAGACCAAGATTTTGACTCTAGGAGATAAATCGTCAGACTAGGTCCATTTTGTTGTGATCTTAGGAGAAAGATTCATCTGACTAAGATTTTATTATATTATCTTGGGAGAAAAATTTCATCAGACTAAGATTTTGACTCTAGGAGATAAATCGTCAGACTAGGTCCATTTTATTGTGATCTTAGGAGAAAGATTCATCCGACTAAGATTTTATTATATTATCTTGGGAGAAAAATTTCATCAGACCAAGATTTTGACTCTAGGAGATAAATCGTCAGACTAGGTCCATTTTGTTGTGATCTTAGGAGAAAGATTCATCCGACTAAGATTTTATTATATTATCTTGGGAGAAAAATTTCATCAGACCAAGATTTTGACTCTAGGAGATAAATCGTCAGACTAGGTCCATTTTGTTGTGATCTTAGGAGAAAGATTCATCTGACTAAGATTTTATTATATTATCTTGGGAGAAAAATTTCATCAGACCAAGATTTTGACTCTAGGAGATAAATCGTCAGACTAGGTCCATTTTGTTGTGATCTTAGGAGAAAGATTCATCCGACTAAGATTTTATTATATTATCTTGGGAGAAAAATTTCATCAGACCAAGATTTTGACTCTAGGAGATAAATCGTCAGACTAGGTCCATTTTGTTGTGATCTTAGGAGAAAGATTCATCCGACTAAGATTTTATTATATTATCTTGGGAGAAAAATTTCATCAGACCAAGATTTTGACTCTAGGAGATAAATCGTCAGACTAGGTCCATTTTGTTGTGATCTTAGGAGAAAGATTCATCCGACTAAGATTTTATTATATTATCTTGGGAGAAAAATTTCATCAGACCAAGATTTTGACTCTAGGAGATAAATCGTCAGACTAGGTCCATTTTGTTGTGATCTTAGGAGAAAGATTCATCCGACTAAGATTTTATTATATTATCTTGGGAGAAAAATTTCATCAGACCAAGATTTTGACTCTAGGAGATAAATCGTCAGACTAGGTCCATTTTGTTGTGATCTTAGGAGAAAGATTCATCCGACTAAGATTTTATTATATTATCTTGGGAGAAAAATTTCATCAGACCAAGATTTTGACTCTAGGAGATAAATCGTCAGACTAGGTCCATTTTGTTGTGATCTTAGGAGAAAGATTCATCCGACTAAGATTTTATTATATTATCTTGGGAGAAAAATTTCATCAGACCAAGATTTTGACTCTAGGAGATAAATCGTCAGACTAGGTCCATTTTGTTGTGATCTTAGGAGAAAGATTCATCCGACTAAGATTTTATTATATTATCTTGGGAGAAAAATTTCATCAGACCAAGATTTTGACTCTAGGAGATAAATCGTCAGACTAGGTCCATTTTGTTGTGATCTTAGGAGAAAGATTCATCCGACTAAGATTTTATTATATTATCTTGGGAGAAAAATTTCATCAGACCAAGATTTCTATCTTAGGAGAAAATTCATCGGACTAAGATTTGATATCTTATCTTGGGAGAAAAATTTCATCGGACCAAGATTGTATCGGGAGGGAAGTTCATCAGATTAGGACTTTTTATCCTAAGAGGAAAATGTAAAGATCAATGATTTGAGAAACTTACCTTCGTAATTTCTTCTTTTCTTTTCTCCTTCCTTCGCTCTGCTTTGTTCTTGCTTGCTGGGGATAATACCACTGTGGGAGTCTCCTTTCTTCCCCTCCTTCAAATTCAAAAATTTTGTCTTTTTTTTTCCAACACTGCTGGGGATATAAGTGTTATCTTCTTGGGATAACGTTGTTGAGGATAACGCTGCTGGGGAGTTTTATCCCTTCAAATCGATGCTTCATTCTTCTGGAAGCTGCTGGGGATGATAATGGTTTTTGCTTTTCTGAGCACAAATGTCATCCCTTTGTTATGTCTGCTGGGGAACAACTTCCTCCATTGAAACTTATTATATTGGGGCAACACTGGTTCAAAGACCACTTCCCTTGAGACTGGTGTTATTTTTATTCTTCCTCGAATGGGTACCTGACTTCCAGAAAATTTTCCAAATGAAAGGAAAATTTTCTGCCCCAGTTTTACAGTCTCCCTTATGGCATGCATTTTCCGACATCAATGCCATTTTTTTTACCTGTTTCAAATTAAACAAAATTTGTTAGTTTTTTTAAAAAAAACGGTGGTTAGTTGTGATACTCCTTCTGGGATGGCCTTTTCCCTTTCTCCTTCCTTGCTCTGCGTTCCACAACTTGTTGGGGATGATATTATTTGCTGGGGATAATCCTTTTCTGCTGGGGATATCCCTCTTCTTTCGTGGCATGGCTCGGAAACTTGCATTTTCCCGACCTTTTAGTCTCGCATGAATTTCCCAAATCATGCTTATTGTTTTTCTTGTTTTGTCCACGGGCTCTGGTCTTGAGGTTTAATAACCTTTGATTTCGGCAAGGATATCCCTCTTGACACTCGTCAATCCTTTTGCTGGGGATATCTTTCTTGACACTGGCCTCGCGCTTGTTCCTTGCTGACTATACCACTTGGATGTATTAGTCAGATCTTATCTTGGAAAGCTGATGGCCTATTTTGAAGTCATTTCCCACTGATTCTGACCAAACAGACTCTACTGGGGAAATTTCTATGAAAGGAAAAGATAAAAGGGAACAGAATAAAAGACAACGAAAAAAATGACTCTTTAACAAAAGAAACTATAAATAAAAACCTATCAAACGCAAATACCGACTCTAATGGTCATGACATGCACATGTGGCCTATCCTCTGCTGTCAATCATCTTTCAAGATCTTCAATTGGCAATTCCCCATCTGATTCTTAATCTTATTCGACTTGTAGTGCCCGAAGGGTTTTCACTATCAAGCCTCTCTCATTTTGGTTTTTCTCTCAGCTTTCATCGCCTTATGGTGTCCGTGAAGATTTTCACCGATAAGACTCTCTCATTTGTATCACTTTCCAGCTGGGGATTTGGAGTGTTGCCGGTATGACTCTCTCTGTTGGAGATTAGAGTTCTTTCTGTTGTGGAACAGAATGTTATATTCGCTGGTAAGACTCTCATTTGTCTGACTTGGCATCTTTTGCAGACTGGTCAGAAGGTCTTTCTTTGGACCGTAATGTGGGTTTTGGATAGGCTAGAAAGAAAGGGTATTAAAGGCTCAAAAACAAAATAAATTTGGGGTTTTAAAATTACAACCTTCGGAACCAATTTTGCTTACCACGAGCGCAACCCTTGCCCCAGTTTCTTGTTTGGGGATTATTTATTTAATTTTTTTTTTTAATTTATTACACCATGCATACCATGCACATTATGCACACTATGCACCCTATGACCGAGCCGTGAAGCGCCTACGTATCCTTTTTGAGGAATCAGGTCAAACGTAGTTCCCAACTCCTCTTTGTCATTTGACTTTCTTTTGTTTTGTTTTTTTATCATCTTTCTTTTCTTTTCCTTTTTTCGTTTTTTTTTACCTTCCAGGCTCGTATTTCCTAGTCGTTGCTATTGATTCCGAACGAGGGGTATGAAAGAAAATAAATAAGGCTCAAAAGGGGTAGCGAAGGATAAAGTGTTTAGGTAGCAGAACAAAATGCCTTCGTCATTCCAGTCTTCAAAACATGCCAAGTGCAAACAACACATTGATCATAGATTTATAGTCTCTTCCGATGGTGCTGGACTTGACAATTGTGTTAATCACTTGCTTTTCATTTGTCATTTCTAAAGCACTGTTGGGTGACAATCTCACTCTCATTATCATGAAAGGTGAATCTTGCTTTTAACGGTTTTCTTTATGTTTTTCTTGCCCCAGTTCCACATGACTCGGGCTTCAAATAATCTCAAACCGTTCTTATTTCCTTTAAATGCTTTGATCACCTTCCCGAGGTTTTATGATTAACTTTTAATATTAAGCCCAAACTGTGTGCGCATTCATGTCATTAGAATCAACGCTGAAAAAAATGACAAAAGGACTAAACAAAAAGATGACTGGAAATAATAAAAGACCGGATTTTGCATTGGACTACCGGTGAAATGGTTAAAAAAAACAAAAACAAACCGGAATAAAATCCTAAACAACCTGGACAAAATTTAAACAAACCGCTATGACAAAACGGAAAGATAAGAAAGTTTGACACAAGACAATATCCGGACTACAACCCTAAGAATAATCCGGACAACAGAAATGACAACAAAATAAACCACCAACAGCTTCTTTCCTGCTAACCAAGGAACATAGCGTCCTCCCATTTTATCAAAATTGGCATCTTAGCCACTGAGCTTCGCATCAATATTGTCCAGCCCATTGCCAACTTCAATATCATCAACTTTAGTCAACAAGTCCCAATAGGATTCGAGTGCTTCTGTTATCAGGCCTGATCCCCGCAAAGTGTGCTTCTGGGTCTTGTATTTCCGGCTTACCACAAACCAACCACCTTAACTTTCTTCGTGATTCAAAGCGAAACAGGTAACATCTTTTCCTCTTTTTTTCATTTTTTTTTTCATTTTTTGTTGTGGTCGAATCTTATAGAGATTGCCTACGTATCATAACCCCGCATGAATCAGACCTTGCGTAGTTCGGACCAATAAAATATAAACAATACTAAACATTTTTTTTTCAATTTAAAACAAACTGGGTTTCAAAGGTTTGAAGATGACCTACAAACTCGAAAATCAAACAACCCACATATTCTAATTAAAGATTTATAACCTCGAAATAAAAAAGTCAGCTTCCTTTCCCCGTTTGACAAAGGAAACCAAACGACTATTTTTGCAAATGTGGCCCCTTCCAAATCTCACATGAATTTGGAGGCCGGGGAGGATTATTTTGACATTTTATGAACTTGTCCATTCTTTTACTAAAATAACCTTTCGACAATTGAAAGATACTCTAAGGCTATTTCGGCAAGAACGGTTTAAGACGCGGCCGAAGCTGGCTCGGCTTATTTTGACCAAAAATCTAAACGGTATTTACCTGACCGTTGACTCTTTGTTTTTTTTTTAAATTACAATAAAAACCGGGTGTTGCAAACATGGCCCTTCAGCGCCTCGAGGACGAAGATTTTTAAGGCCGTGTGGGTCGACTGGACCAAAATCCTACACATGACCCCAAAAATGGCTGTTTATGCGAAGTCAGCCTTCCGGTGTCCCTTTCGAGAACATTCGGCTATTTTTGACAAAAACAGCACCACCATGACTTATTTATGACTCTTTAAAATTTGACATATTTGTTTTGGTTTTTTTTAGCAAAAGGGGAGGTTGGACACCGCCTGACTTATTTATGACAAAAAATAAAATTTTGACACAATTTTTATTTATTTATTGGTTTTTGGCTATTTTAGCAAAAAAAAAAGGGGGTTGGACCCGATGAGGGTTGCCTACGTATCTCACATCCGGTGAGAATCAAACCCGCGTAGTTCGGGCAGGTCATGAATAAAGTAAGTAAACTAATTTTAAATTATTATTATTTTTGAATTTGTAAAAGAACTGCATTAAAAGAAGAAAGGAAGTATCTTTTTTTTTTGGATTTTTGATTGATTTTCTTTTTGAAAGAAAGACTTCTAAGAATTCCTTTTCTTTTGATTTGAACTTTGAGAATTTCAAAAGTAAAAGGAAGATATTTTTTTGTTTGAATTTTTATTTGTTTTCTCTTATTCTAAGAAGAAAGAAAATATTTTTTTTTGGAATTTTACCTTTAATAAAAGAAATGCTTTCTAAAAAAAATATTTTTTGAATTTTGAATTTTCTTTTCAATTTTTAAAGAAGAAGGAAAATATTTTCGAATTTGTTTTATTTTATTATATATATATATATATATATATATATATATATATATATATATATATATATATATTTTAATAATTAAAAAGACTTTCTAAAGAAGTCAATAATGGAAAATATTTTTGGATTTTTTGTTTTGAAAATTGGGAGTCTAAAAAAACTTTTCTAGACTTTTTGGCAGGACAAATATTTTTGCAACAAATAAAGATATATATACATTTTTTGGAAATAAAGAAAAACTTTTTGGATTTATATATATATATATATATTTGCAACAAATAATAAAACCACTTTCAACGCGACTCTTTTTATTTTATTATTTTTATTTTTATTTTGGTATCTAAACAAATAAATAAATAAAAATCCATTTTAAAAACAAGACTCTTTTTCATTTTCATTTTTTATGGCAAGACAAACTATTTTTTTTTCTAATTTGTTTTTTTAAAAACAAGACAAAACACCGACTCTTTTTTTTTTTCTATTTTTCCTTTGCTTTAATAAAACAAACTAATAATTTTTTTTTTCATTTTCTCAAAATTTCGGCAGAGTTTTGACAGTTATTTGGGCATTGGTTTTTTTTTTCAAAAATAAACAATCAATTCCCTAACCGCTATTTCTTTTTTTTTTCAATTTTAAAATATTATTCCTGATATTCAAAAGTCAGTCAGCACACAAGTACGAATCAAATAAATGCGCAAGTAGGAGCAAGTAAGATGCATCAGGATGATCATTTTCATTTTTTGGTACACCTGTCCTAGACAGACCCAACCCCTATGTTGAGTCTCCAAAGTCAAATGCACGTGATGCAAACAAACGCTCCTACTAGGGATCCGGCATGAAGCTGAGTTATTCTAAGTGAAAAAACCTAAGGCATATTGATCTAGCCCTGGCTTACCCAAACGGACAGTTTGAGCCGAAGCGGGGGCAACGTACCGGGAGCACGAAAGTCTACCCGGCCTAGTTACTTGTCCCAACTTCGTCTTATTTGGTATGACTTTAACAGAAAGGTGGGCCACGCGCACGTGTGCACCATAAATTTAGAAGACTCAGAAAGAAGGGGGTTTCGTAGCAGTTGTATATATTCATAATTCAAATAATATTAAAGCGGTAAAAGTGTCATTTAGCACATTGGGCATATATCATGTAAAAAAATCAGATAATAAATAAAGCCAACTATAACAATTATTTTAAGCTCGAATTCTTGAACCCTGAACCAGTGGTTCTGGGTTAAGTCCCCAGCAGAGTCGCCAGAGCTGTCACACCTCCTTTTTCCGCCCCCGCGGGGAGCGTAGGGAGTTTTTCCAATTAAAGGACAATCGAAACGGGATTTGTTTATTTATTTCAGAGTCGCCACTTGGGAGATTTAGGGTGTCCCAAGTCACCAATTTTAATCCCGAATCGAGGAAAAGAATGACTCTGTATTACAGTCTGCGAACCAGAAATTTGGATAAGGAATTCTGTTAACCTGGAAGAAAGTGTTAGGCATTCCCGAATTCCGTGGTTCTAGCACGGTCACTCAACTGTTATATTTGGCTTGATTATTTGATATAATACGTATTATAAACTTATGTGCAAATTTCATCCTTTGGACGCTTTTATTATTATATTTTTAAAGAATGTGAACATCGTTTAAAAACATGTCTTTGGATTGCGTCACATAAAATGCATCCACGATCCGGAACGTATTTTTATTCGATGTTTTGGGATTTGGATTTGGATCGCATAAATGCATACCCGTGTTTAAGAATGTATTATTATTATATCGCGCCTAAAGCGATTAGCACTTTATTACTTTGGGGAAGGCCGTGAAATTTGCTAAACGGCTCATCCCGAAGTTTAAGTACTCAATTAAAATTTTTATCGAGGGCCCCGCAATTTGTGTGTTTTATTTGGCAAGGCTCGTCTCATTTATTTTAAAAGGATAATCCTAAAGTGCCTACATTTTTTCCTATTAAATTTGTCTCTACAAAATAAAAGAGAAAATGTCTTAATTTATTTACATGTTATTACCTAGTTACATTATACTAGGCATGTTCTCAGTTTGTCAAATTAAAAAAAAACATGGCAATCTAATTTTAATTCTAGACCATTTACATGCTGAAATTAACCAATAATATTTACTCTAAACAATATTTCTACCAAGTTCCTACTAGATGGCCTATTCGTTTGATTTTTGACTCGACGAAGTTACTACACCATTTATTTATTTAGGCAATATATGCAGATAGTTCAACTGTTAAGCTATCGTCGAATGTTCCACTATGTGTATTAAATAGCTACATGATTCTGATTTTTTGCAAGCTAAATAATTTGTACATATAAATAAAAATCAGAATATAATTAAAGCTAATTCAGAATTTCAACTCTTCATTTTTCGTATTCATGCTTCATATTCGGATTACAATAACCAGCTTTTCAGTTGTGTACCTGATATTGGAAGCAAAAGAAAATGAAGATGAGAATCAGCAGCAGTAATAACAGTACAACACAGCAACAACAGCCCAGCAACAGTAACAACCCAGTAACAGACCGGTGGAGTAGTAATCCCAAAACAAATGCTTCCAACTTTTATGAAACAACAACAATTAATGCTGATTTCAAACAATGAAAGAAAGCAGAATATTTTTTTTTTGTTTTTTTAAGGTTTGAATATTTTTTTCGGAATTCTTCTCTCTCTTAAATATTCAGCTCTTTTTTTTCTCTGTTTATGTTTTTCTGTTCTGTCTATTTGTTCCTTTTTTCTTCAGATTCGTTCCTCTCTGTTATTCTCTTCTTCTCTCTTATCTGTCTCTGTGTGTATTTTCTCTTCCCCGTTCTATTCTGATTTCAAGACTTCTTATAACCCATCCCATAAATCTTTTCATTAATTAAAATCAATACTTTTTCTCTACCCAACCCATTATCTTCCCACTCATCCCCATTACATTAAATAAACATATCACACCACCCCATTATATTTTGTCCCCCATGCCTAACATAAAATAATGCAAGATTCCCCCCACTAAATTTTGTCTTGTCCCCCCTTTATATTAAATAACCATATCACAACCCACCCCATTTCATTTTGTCCCCCATGCTTCACATAAAAAATTACAAAATGTACAATTCCTAAACTACCCCTCCGACCTTATTACAAATTACTATTTTACCCCCGAACGTACTACAAATTACCAAACTACCCCATCAGCTATAACACATCAATTAATCAAACTTAACCAAAATATAGACAATATGATTAATTTCTAACAATGTTCAAACAACAAATTTCATGAACATGATTTCTTCAACATTTCAACAACAAATCACATGAACATGATTTCAACAACATTTCAACAACAAATCACATGAACACAAATTGAACAACAAAGAACAACTAAAATTTGATTGAACAATATTTTAGCAACAAACAATCCTATTTTCGGATTCAACAACAACAACAAACAAGTATATTTAGATTTCTAAATTCAATCATATTGAACTTAAAATCAACTCTAACAACATTACAACAAACAATTCTTATATTAAACTTTAAACAAGATTATGAGACCAATTCAAGAAATAATCATAAATGGTAAACAAGAAATCAAACTATACACATTTCGGATTCAAGATCAAACAAACATAATATGAACATGAATTAAATCTAAAAATAAACAACAAACATGACGGATTCAAACGATTAAATCAATATATTTCCTTTAACACAACTAAATTCTTTTTAGACAAATAACAAGATCGACGAAGAAACAATTATGAACTTAAGCTTGAACTTAACAATATTAACAATTTCTAACAATACATAAACACATGAAACAAATTGAAGAAACAGTTAATTAAATTTCAATTTGAATCTAACAAACATCAAACTAACAAAATCTTACCTAAACAATAAAACAAACATGAAATAAACATGAAAAAACACTAATTAACTTTCCATTTGAAATCTGAAAATTAATTCAATCAAAACACATGAACAAACTAAAAATTAATTCGAAAGACATGAACAAAGCAAGGATCGAACATTTATCAACTTTTACTTCGAAAAAAAAAATATAAAAACGAAATAGACTCAAAACCAACTAACCGGAAATGAAACGACGAACAACGATTGTAAACAAATCTGTCCGGGCCTCGACTCAACGAAAGACCTTCGAACTTTGACGAAACGAAGAAGATGAAGCAACGTGAAGCAGACGCAGCTCGAAGAGAAGAGACGCAATGGCAGCCATGGCAGCCTGTGTTGATGAGGAGCAGCTGGACGAGCTGGAACGGCAGCAGCAGTGGCGACCATGGCAGCGTGAAGCAGAAGCTCGCAGCTAGCAACAATGGCGAGGAGCTGGAGCCGCAGCCTTGCACAGTTGAAGCAAGTTCGAGCAGCAGCAACGACAACTACGGCGGAGGAAGCAGCTGGTCGTCTACTACTGCTGCGTTCAGCAGCTTATGGAGAAAATGGAGCAGCAGTTCGGGAAGCCATGGACGACGCAGAGGCAGCAAGAAGAAGCAACAAACATGGCGTTATGGCCATGGCGATGGGTCGACGACGAAGACGCAACCATGGACGAGCCTTTTGAGCTTGACATGGAGAAGATGGGCTTCTTGGTGGTGTGTGCGCTTGTGTCGAAGGAGATGAAGTTGCTGGAGCTTAAGGGGGAAGCCATGGATGAGCTTTGGAGAAACTTGGAGAAGAAGAAGCAAAAGTGGGGGGGGATTCTTAGTCTTTTTAGGGTTTTTTCTTCTTTTTTCTTTTGTTTTGTGTTGTAAAATGTAAGACAAAGGGGTTTGGGTCTTTTGGGTTATGGACTGGGTCGACCCAGTTCGAAATGGACTGGGTCGTAGGGAAGATTGGGCCATTTTTTGGGCCTGTGGCTTGAAATCGAAGAAGAGGCCCAATTCCGACTTTCCTTATATTTTTGCTCTCTTTTCTTCTTTTATTTCTCTAAAACTAAATTATAAAAATACTTAACTTATTATTAAGAACTAAATTAAGTTATAAAAGCGCAAATTAACTCCCAATAACAATTAACGCACAATTAAGTAATAATTAAGCATAAAATTGTATATTTGGATATTAAATGCTAAAAATGCAAACGATGCCTATTTTTGTAATTTTTAATTTTTGTAAAACAAATTTAATTACTAACAATTGTAGAATTAAATCCTACATGCAAAATGTGACATATTTTTGTATTTTTTATTAATTTATCAAATAAACACGCACAAACAAATACAAATAATTATTCAAAATATCACAAAATATCACAAAATTGCACACCAAAGAAAAATCATTTTATTTTTGGATTTTTTGGGAGTAATTCTCATATTGGGCAAAAATCACGTGCTTACACTCCTCCCCCGGCCTGAGATGTAGCCGCAACAAGGGGAAACAACCCTTCTTGAGCCAGAGTGGTGTACATGCTCATGAACTGTGGCAGAGTCTCCTGAAGAGCTGGAGTAGTAGTAGCAGTAGGCATGTCAGGTGCCTGGATTCCGACTGGAACTGCTGGTGGTACCTCGGCGGTAGCTCGCACAGGTGCTCTGGCTGCACCATATGCGCGTCCTCGGCCTCTACCCCGGCCCCGACTTCTGGAAACTCTCGCAGGGGCGCGGGTGCCTGATCATTTCAGGTAGCGCATGTCCTTACTATCAGTGAGAGAATAGAATATAGAAGTTCAGAATTCGTGATGTAAAAAATCTCGCACGACAAGAAAATCAAATAAAGTGGAATTTTCCTAACGGTTACATAGCCTCTCGTAGATAAGTACAAACGTTTTTGTACTCTAATAAACCAGCTTGAGACCATGACTTCAATGAACCTAGAGCTCTGATACCAATTTGTCACGACCCCAGTTCACCCTCCGTGAACTGTCGTGATGGCACCTAGTCTCTACGACTAGGTAAGCCTAACAAATGCGGAACATAAACGAAACTTGCGGAAGAAATAATCAAAAACCCAAAATAACTCAATGGAAGCAATAGTTATAATGTCGCTCGGCATATACAACACAACATTCTCAAAACCAAGTACACTATCCCAAAACCCAAAAACTCACGAAACACAAGCCTTTGGAATATCTAATAGTCTAATTCCAGAATATCTAACAACAAAGAAAAATATAGAAGGGCACTGTTTAACAACTAGAATAGAAAGGGACTTCTCGGTCTGCAGACGCGGCAAATGTACCTTGAAGTCTATAGAGCAGTCGCCTCCCTCAATGATGGTAAGCCTGAGTAGCGGTGCCTGGATTTGCACATGAAAAATATGCACAGAAGGGGCATGAGTACACCACAACGGTACTCAGTAAGTGCCAAGCCTAACCTCGGTCGGGTAGTGACGAGGAAGGTCAGGGCCCTACTGAGGTTAAATAAATAATAAGATGATAGGATAAGATAAATAATACAATTGAGAATCTACAGTAAGAATCTACACAAGATAATAAGGAGTACAATAACGGAAACAGAAATAAAGGCAAATACGAGGAAGCACCACTCATAACAAGGATGATAACCGGGGATCTCTTGGTATCCCCAGGATCTCTTGATATCCTCAATATATGCTAGGGATCTCTTGGTATCCCGAGGATCTCTTGGTATCCTCAATATATGCTAGGGATCTCTTGGCATCCCGAGGATCTATTGGTATCCTCAATATATGCTAGGGATCTCTTGTTATCCCGAGGATCTCTTGGTATCCTCAATACACGTGCCAGGGATCTCTTGGTATCCCGCACCTCAGTTCAGATTATAAATACATACAGGGGATCTCCTGGAATGACATCCCGTAGTACCAAAGTAAAAACACACAACATCAACATAGGAATACCCAATTAAGCTAAATTTCGTACCAAGTAAACAATTAATTCTAGCGTAACATGCTTCACATAATCCAATTAAGGCAGTTTAAGAAAATAGGCAATTAAGTCAACTAAACATGCTTTTCTAAACTAGCAACAGGCTAAATTCGCAAGAAGAATAAAACAGGAAAAAGAACTCAACTGAAATACTTAAGGAAAAACCGGATTTTCAAAAATTAGCTCAAGTACGCACTCGTCACCTCACATACAAGGCATTTCAATTATCAAATATATCATATCCTAAGAGGAAGGTCCCCCACACAAGGTTAGGCAAGCCACTTACCTCGAACCTGCTCAATAATCAATCCGAAATCATGCTCTTGCCACGAGTACTCGACTCTAAATGGCCCAAATCTATTCAATTCAATTTCATAACGTAAATAACACTTCAAGTAACTGATTCTACAAAGAAATTCTAAGCTAACACGCGAAATTAGGTAAAATGACCAAAATACCCCTCGGGCCCACATCTCGGAATCGGGTAAAATTTATATTTTCAGAATCCCCATACTCTCACGAGTTCATGCCTACCAAAATTATCTAAATCTAAGGTCAAATTCCCAATCAAAAGTCGAATTTTAGGTCTAAGAACTTTCTTCCACTTTTTCCCCAATTTTCATCTCCAATCCGAAATTAAATGATAAAACTAACTATAGATTGATGGAATATAATTAGAAAGGGTTAAAGAATCGTTACCCAATGATCTCCTCTTCAATTACCTCTCAAAATCGCCCTCTCCCGATCCCTAAAGCAAATTTCCAACTTTTGAAACTAAACTCTCAAAATTTCATATTTCTGCCCAGCTGTTTCCGCATCTGCGGTCCCGCTTTTGCGGACCAAAGGTCGCACCTGCAAATTTTCACTTAATGGCCAGGTTCCGCATCTGCGACTCCCAATTCGCAGATGTGGTACAGCTTCTGCGGAATTACCACTGCTTCTGCGGTTCCGGAAGAAATTCCCAAATTTTGCTTCTGCAGCCACTGAACCGCTTCTGCGGAACCCAAACCGCAGGTGCGGTAATGACAGAACCAACAGCTAAAGCTGCAACTCTAACTCCAAAATCTTTCCGTCAACCATCTGAATTCATCCCGAGGCCTCCGGGACCTCAACCAAAGGCACAAACAAGTCATAAACCACTATCTAAACTATTACCAAATCCTTAGAACACCTAAAGCAACATCGAAACCTCAAATTAATCATGGATTCAAGCCTAAAAACTCCAAAATTCTCAAAATACACTTTCGATCAAAAAGTCTATCAAACCTCGTCCGAATGACCTGAAATTTTGCACACACGTCACATTCAACACTACAGAGCTACTCCAACTTTCGAAATTCCATTCCGACTCTCGGATCAAAATCTCTCTATCGGACCAGAAACTTCAAAAATTCAACTTTCGGCATTTCAAGCCAAAATTGGCTACGAGCCTCTAAAACACAATCTGAACATACCCCTAAGCCCGAAATCACCCAATGGAGCTAACGAAACTATCAGATTTCCATTCCGAGGTCGTCTTCACACTGTTCTGACTACAGTCAATTTTCCAACACTTAAGCTCTCATTTAGGGACTAAGTGTCCCAAAACTCTCCGAAACTCAAAATCGAACATCCTAACAAATTAAAATAGGAGAAATAAACTTGGGGAAAGCAGTTAATAAGGGATCGGGGCATTAATTCTTAAGACGACCGACCGGGTCGTCACATCGGGTACCCATTGTGATGTGATAGATAGTCCGAGGGGCTGGTATTGTTGACATTGTGCCCGAGGGGCAAAAACCTTCATGTACTTATTTATCTTATGTGTTTGTCATTTATCTGTTAAATTGTTGAAAAGGTATTTCCTGAAGTTTAAATTATACTTATATGATTATTTGTACCTTTACTGATTCACTGTTTTAATGGTTTTACTGCTTCATTATAGCATGCAATGTGCCTTACGTGATTTACTGCTTTCAGTCTTTATTTATGATTATTACTCACTGAGTTGGAGTACTCACTTTACTCCCTATACCCTGTGTGCAGATTCAGGCATTGCGGATCCTGCCAATGCGAGTTGAGAGCTCCCAACAGATTTCGAAATCCACGAGGTAGATGCTTGGTGTCCGTAATCCCGTGTTTCTCCCCTTATCATTTTTATCTCTTTATCAGACAGTTTATAATAGTTTATAGACTTCTCAGACTTGTATTAGAACTTGTAGATACTCATGACTAGTGACACCCCAATATCGGGCTGTGTTGGGTTGTTCTTCCGCATAATTGTACTATTGACTACTTAAACCTTGGGTTATTTTATCATGCTTTAGACTTGAATCTTATTATTTAGCTGCTTAAAATTAAAATGGGAAGTGTCGACTGGCCTTGTCTTCACGAGATGCGCCATCACGACCGGGTCCGGGTTTAGGGTCGTGACAATAATGGAGGCCGAGTTCATAGTCTTAGATAAATCTGGTGAAGAAGTTGAACAGCTCTAAAATTTCTTGGAAGATATTTGATTTTGGCCCAAACTGTTGGCACCAATATGCATACATTCCGATAATCAAGCGGCAATTGGAAGGGTTGGGTGCGTTATGCGTAACGAAAAATCTCGTCATATACAACGAAGACAGAAAACAATTAAGAAACTACTCTCTAGGGGAATTATCATGATTGAATACGTGAGGTCAAGCAATAATACCTTGGATCCACTTACAAAGGGCCTAAATAGATAGGTAGTTGAAAGATCATCGAGGGGAATGGGACTATGGTCGATGTTGATATCCAATTTTGCCCTAATATTTTTATAAATATCATATATGCCTTTAAAATATCATTCATGCATAATCACCAATTTACAAGAGTCATACAAGTATTTTCTATAATTTTTAAAGTTTTAAAATTGATTTTCTTGCACTTAAATTATTTGAATATGTATTAATTTTCCCTTTTAAATTATTTTGTGATGACCTAATCATTCAAATTTATTATTTTCATTCACATATATTTCTCATAATATTTTACATAATTATATTTGTATTTTAAAGCTATTTTATATAATTTTGCAATAATAGCCTATATTCTATACATAATTATATTTATTATATTATTTATATTAAAATAGAATTTATTATATTTTTATAATGTTAGAATTTTATTTTTAAGCATTTTACTGCATGAATAATATTTTTATTTATTAGTCATTTTTATAATTTATTTTTTAATGAATTTTGTGTATTTAATTTGTAGCCCAATTTGGAGATAATTTCGGACTCAATACACCAGCCCCCACACCAAGCTAGCCCAAACCCTATCCCAATAACCCCAATCCCAAACCAAATGACCCTATCTAAAGAACCCGGTCGCGAGCCATTTAAACGACTCGCCCCGCTTCCCTTTGATCCTAGCCGTTGATCTCAAATGATCAACGACCCACAGTAAATCCCCACCTTTTCTTATATCCCTTCACCCCAAACCCTAGAGATCATTTTCCATCACCCAACCACCCCTACATCCTCTCATCACTCCCTCTCGTCTCTCAACCTAAACCCTAGCGACCAGAATCTTCTCACCCTTTTTCCCTCGAACGAGAGATCTTCTTACCTTTTCGGAACACTTACCACTCTGATGTGGTAATACTACTTCTTACCCTTTCTGAACACTTACCACTCTAATATGGTAATACTAAGTGTCATTCCATACATGGAAGATGTATTTCGTATAAATCGGGTCCAAATAGGCTCTATTTTGAAGATCTTATGCAATTCTGGCTAGATACATCAAAGGACACGAAATATCTCTCCGATTTGGGTACATTTCCATTGAGTCTGGCTTAATTGGGGTTTACCTTACTCGTTGTCCTAATTTTGATTTGAAATTAGTTTGCATGTGGTCTTTTCCATATTCTGTATGATTGATTTTCTTTTTATTATTCTATATGACTGATTTTCTTTCCTTATTATGCATGATTGGTCTTCTTTTCATTTTTGTTTACTTGTTATCACTACTATATAAATCCCCTCCCCTGATTCTCTTGGGATATACCTTAATCAATATATTATTACTCTTACTAAGTCCTATACTATTTTGAAATTCGAGCTCTTGGCCGACTGGAAGCCAAGGCCACAGGAATTTAATTATTCGACCTCTCTCAGTACGAGCACTGCTCGGGGTTTTTCTGAAGCCCTTGGGAACTCTGTCGCATTGAGAATTTTGAGGGGTTTCTGCTGTTCTTTTGTGTTACTAATAAGCGAGTTGTTGGTTCTTAATCTCTACCTTACTAGCTTGTTAATTCTGCAAACTGGTGAGTAATGAGACTCTTTTCTTTCTCTTGCATCCATGTCAATCAGTATTTTGTGAACCAATATGATACAGCTTGTCTTTGTTCATCTTTATGTTTGTCTTACCACTATCCTGCACCCTTGTATTTTCTTTTAGTGTCTGAACCTACTTGAATTCTAAGTTTCATGCATGTTATAAGTGCGCAATTGAATGATTTATGATTATTCTCAGCCTGTTATGCTATTCTGATTACTAGCTGCTCTTCAAAAGCATTTCCTCATGTCTTGCCTTGGATTCTTGTATCCTTAAGGATGTTATCTTCTGCCCAGAATTTGTTTGAGTGAATTTCTTTCTAATGAATACTTCATGTATGCTCTACTGCCCTCCTTCTTACATGAACTTTATGTGCCCGTTACTATCTCTATGTTTTAGCCTAACGTATTGCTAATTTAGTATTTTGTCAATCCTGCATTCTTCAGTATTGCTAGGTTTCTAGTTAAACCCCATACACTTGGTTTTATCATAATGACTAGCTTAAGTTCTGAAGTGTGTCTATCCTCTGACCTTAAGATTGATATATCTTCCTACCATGATATTTGGACTTAGAAATCTTTGTGATTCTCATCGACTGTTATAAACTATGCCTACTTGCTTGTTTACTTGCCATTCTTTAACTATGACTTTGTTAGACCTTCATGCCTTAAATTCCTAGTTTTAAGTCTCTTTTAGGGTAATTCATGCTTTGCTATAATCTTGTTGTTCTGAGGACTAAGCATGTATGCTTACCATGTTGATCTAAGTAATATGCTTCCTTAACTCTGCTAATGTTGTGTAGACATGTGATTTTTGACCCACCCCAAGATTTTTTATATTTTAGCATATAAATATTTAGTTTAGGTCTAATATAGTTATTTCAACTAATTTTGACTCTTTTATTTTATTTTGTCACAAAATGAAAATAACAAAAAATATTTTATTTTATGTATCTTTCATAAAATTTAAAAAAGTACAAAAATAGTACCTTATTTTTGTCTTTATATAATCTTGAAAATACAAAAAAAATATAATAGTTTTGTGTTTTAATATAGTTTAGTTTAATTAATTAAAATTAGTTTTTGCATTATGCAGTATATTTATCTTATATACAAGTATTTTCTATAATTTTTAAAGTTTTAAAATTGATTTTCTTGCACTTAAATTATTTGAATATGTATTAATTTCCCCTTTTAAATAATTATGTGATGACCTAATCATTCAAATTTATTATTTTCATTCACATATATTTCTCATAATATTTTACATAATTATATTTGTATTTTAAGCTATTTTATATAATTTTGCAATAATAGCCTATATTCTATACATAATTATATTTATTATATTATTTATATTAAAATAGAATTTATTATATTTTTATAATGTTAGAATTTTATTTTTAAGCATTTTACTGCATGAATAATATTTTTATTTATTAGTCATTTTTATAATTTATTTTTTAATGAATTTTGTGTATTTAATTTGTAGCCCAATTTGGAGATAATTTCGGACTCAATACACCAGCCCCCACACCAAGCTAGCCCAAACCCTAGCCCAATAACCCCAATCCCAAACCAAATGACCCTCTCTAAAGAACCCAGTCGCGAGCCGTTTAAACGACTCGCCCCGCTTCCCTTTGATCCTAGCCGTTGATCTCAAATGATCAACGACCCACAGTAAATCCCCACCTTTTCTTATATCCCTTCACCCCAAACCCTAGAGATCATTTTACCTAACCCAGCCACCCCTACATCCTCTCATCACTCCCTCTCGTCTCTCAGACCTAAACCCTAGCGACCAGAATCTTCTCACCCTTTTTCCCTCGAACGAGAGATCTTCTTACCTTTTCGGAACACTTACCACTATGTTGTGCTAATACTACTTCTTACCCTTTCTGAACACTTACCACTCTAATATGGTAATAATAAGTGTCATTCCATACATGGAAGATGTATTTCGTATAAATCGGGTCCAAATAGGCTCTATTTTGAAGATCTTATGCAATTCTGGCTAGATACATCAAAGGACACGAAATATCTCTCCGATTTGGGTACATTTCCATTGAGTCTGGCTTAATTGGGGTTTGCCTTACTCGTTGCCCTAATTTCGATTTGAAATCAGTTTGCATGTGGTCTTTTCCGTATTCTGTATGATTGATTTTCTTTTTCTTATTCTATATGACTGATTTTCTTTCCTTATTATGCATGATTGGTCTTCTTTTCATTTTTGTTTACTTGTTATCACTACTATATAAATCCCCTCCCCTGATTCCCTTGGGATATACCTTAATCAATATATTCTTATTCTTACTAAGTCCTATACTATTTTGAAATTCGAGCTCTTGGCCGACTGGAAGCCAATGCCACAGGAATTTAATTATTCGACCTCTCTCAGTACGAGCACTGCTCGGGGTTTTTCTGAAGCCCTTGGGAACTCTGTCGCATTGAGAATTTTGAGGGGTTTCTGCTGTTCTTTTGTGTTACTAATAAGCGAGTTGTTGGTTCTTAATCTCCACCTTACTAGCTTGTTAATTCTGCAAACTGGTGAGTAATGAGACTCTTTTCTTTTTCTTGCATCCATGTCAATCAGTATTTTGTGAACCAATATGATACAGCTTGTCTTTGTTCATCTTTATGTTTGTCTTACCACTATCCTGCACCCTTGTATTTTCTTTTAGTGTCTGAACCTACTTGAATTCTGAGTTTCATGCATGTTATAAGTGCGCAATTGAATGATTTATGATTATTCTCAGCCTGTTATGCTATTCTGATTACTAGCTGCTCTTCAAAAGCCTTTCCTCATGTCTTGCCTTGGATTCTTGTATCCTTAAGGATGTTATCTTCTGCCCAGAATTTGTTTGAGTGAATTTCTTTCTAATGAATCCTTCATGTATGCTCTACTGCCCTCCTTCTTACATGAACTTTATGTGCCCATTACTATCTCTATGTTTTAGCCTAACGTATTGCTAATTTAGTATTTTGTCAATCCTGCATTCTTCAGTATTGCTAGGTTTCTAGTTAAACCCCATACACTTGGTTTTATCATAATGACTAGCTTAAGTTCTGAAGTGTGTCTATCCTCTGACCTTAAGATTGATATATCTTCCTACCATGATATTTGGACTTAGAAATCTTTGTGATTCTCATCGACTATTATAAACTATGCCTACTTGCTTGTTTACTTGCCATTCTTTAACTATGACTTTGTTAGACCTTCATGCCTTAAATTCCTAGTTTTGAGTCTCTTTTAGGGTAATTCATGCTTTGCTATAATCTTGTTGTTCTGAGGACTAAGCATGTATGCTTACCATGTTGATCTAAGTAATATGCTTCCTTAACTCTGCTAATGTTGTGTAGACATGTGATTTTTGACCCACCCCAAGATTTTTTATATTTTAGCATATAAATATTTAGTTTAGGTCTAATATAGTTATTTCAACTAATTTTGACTCTTTTATTTTATTTTGTCACAAAATGAAAATAATAAAAAATATTTTATTTTATGTATCTTTCATAAAATTTAAAAACGTACAAAAATAGTACCTTATTTTTGTCTTTATATAATCTTGAAAATACAAAAAAAATATAATAGTTTCATGTTTTAATATAGTTTAGTTTAATTAATTAAAATTAGTTTTTGCATTATGCAGTATATTTATCTTATATCAAAGAAATTTAGCTATGGTTTTGAACAATAATTTTGGAGTCTTGGAGCCCAATTTTAAGACCCAACAAGACATGGACCTACCCCAATCTCCTAAATTAAGCCCAATGTCCAATACCCATTAAACCATCAGATTTCCATTCCGAGGTCGTCTTCACACTGTTCCGACTACAGTCAATATTCCAACACTTAAGCTCTCATTTAGGGACTAAGTGTCCCAAAACTCTCCGAAACTCAAAATCGAACATCCTAACAAATTAAAATAGGAGAAATAAACTTGGGGAAAGCAGTTAATAAGGGATCAGGGCATTAATTCTTAAGACGACCGACCAGGTCGTCACATCGGGTACCCATTGTGATGTGATAGATAGTCCGAGGGGCTGGTATTGTTGACATTGTGCCCGAGGGGCAAAAACCTTCATGTACTTATTTGTCTTATGTGATTGTCATTTATCTGTTAAATTGTTGAAAAGGTATTTCCTGAAGTTTAAATTAGACTTATATGATTATTTGTACCTTTACTGATTCACTGTTTTAATGGTTTTACTACTTCATTATAGCATGCAATGTGCCTTACGTGATTTACTGCTTTCACTCTTTATTTATGATTATTACTCACCGAGTTGGAGTACTCACTTTACTCCCTATACACCGTGTGCAGATTCAGGCATTGCGGATCCTGCCAATGCGAGTTGAGAGCTCCCAACAGATTTCGAAATCCACGAGGTAGCTGCTTGGTGTCCGTAGTCCCGTGTTTCTCCCCTTATCATTTTTATCTCTTTATCAGACAGTTTATAATAGTTTATAGACTTCTCAGACTTGTATTAGAACTTGTAGATACTCATGACTAGTGACACCCCAGTATCGGGCTGTGTTGGGTTGTTCTTCCGCATAATTGTACTATTGACTACTTAAACCTTGGGTTATTTTATCATGCTTTAGACTTGAATCTTATTATTTAGCTGCTTAAAATTAAAATGGGAAGTGTCGACTGGCCTTGTCTTCACGAGATGCGCCATCACGACCGGGTCCGGGTTTAGGGTCGTGACAATAATGGAGGCCGAGTTCATAGTCTTAGATAAATCTGGTGAAGAAGTTGAACAGCTCTAAAATTTCTTGGAAGATATTTGATTTTGGCCCAAACTGTTGGCACCAATATGCATACATTCCGATAATCAAGCGGCAATTGGAATGGTTGGGTGCGTTATGCGTAACGAAAAATCTCGTCATATACAACGAAGACAGAAAACAATTAAGAAACTACTCTCTAGGGGAATTATCATGATTGAATACGTGAGGTCAAGCAATAATACCTTGGATCCACTTACAAAGGGCCTAAATAGATAGGTAGTTGAAAGATCATCGAGGGGAATGGGACTATGGTCGATGTTGATATCCAATTTTGCCCTAATGTTTTTATAAATATCATATATGCCTTTAAAATATCATTCATGCATAATCACCAATTTACAAGAGTCATACAAGTATTTTCTATAATTTTTAAAGTTTTAAAATTGATTTTCTTGCACTTAAATTATTTGAATATGTATTAATTTTCCCTTTTAAATTATTTTGTGATGACCTAATCATTCAAATTTATTATTTTCATTCACATATATTTCTCATAATATTTTACATAATTATATTTGTATTTTAAAGCTATTTTATATAATTTTGCAATAATAGCCTATATTCTATACATAATTATATTTATTATATTATTTATATTAAAATAGAATTTATTATATTTTTATAATGTTAGAATTTTATTTTTAAGCATTTTACTGCATGAATAATATTTTTATTTATTAGTCACTTTTATAATTTATTTTTTAATGAATTTTGTGTATTTTTTTAATTAATTTGTAGCCCAATTTGGAGATAATTTCGGACTCAATACACCAGCCCCCCACACCAAGCTAGCCCAAACCCTATCCCAATAACCCCAATCCCAAACCAAATGACCCTCTCTAAAGAACCCGGTCGCGAGCCGTTTAAACGACTCGCCCCGCTTCCCTTTGATCCTAGCCGTTGATCTCAAATGATCAACGACCCACAGTAAATCCCCATCTTTTCTTATATCCCTTCACCCCAAACCCTAGAGATCATTTTCCCTCACCCAACCACCCCTACATCCTCTCATCACTCCCTCTCGTCTCTCAACCTAAACCCTAGCGACCAGAATCTTCTCACCCTTTTTCCCTCGAACGAGAGATCTTCTTACCTTTTCGGAACACTTACCACTCTGATGTGGTAATACTACTTCTTACCCTTTCTGAACACTTACCACTCTAATATGGTAATACTAAGTGTCATTCCATACATGGAAGATGCATTTTGTATAAATCGGGTCCAAATAGGCTCTATTTTGAAGATCTTATGCAATTCTGGCTAGATACATCAAAGGACACGAAATATCTCTCCGATTTGGGTACATTTCCATTGAGTTTGGCTTAATTGGGGTTTGCCTTACTCGTTTCCCTAATTTCGATTTGAAATTAGTTTGCATGTGGTCTTTTCCGTATTCTGTATGATTGATTTTCTTTTTCTTATTCTATATGACTGATTTTCTTTCCTTATTATGCATGATTGGTCTTCTTTTCATTTTTGTTTACTTGTTATCACTACTATATAAATCCCCTCCCCTGATTCTCTTGCGATATACCTTAATAAATATATTCTTACTCTTACTAAGTCCTATACTATTTTGAAATTCGAGCTCTTGGCCGACTGGAAGCCAAGGCCACAAGAATTTAATTATTCGACCTCTCTCAGTACGAGCACTGCTCGGGGTTTTTCTGAAGCCCTTGGGAACTCTGTCGCATTGAGAATTTTGAGGGGTTTCTGCTGTTTTTTGTGTTACTAATAAGCGAGTTGTTGGTTCTTAATCTCTACCTTACTAGCTTGTTAATTCTGCAAAGTAGTGAGTAATGAGACTCTTTTCTTTCTCTTGCATCCATGTCAATCAGTATTTTGTGAACCAATATGATACAGCTTGTCTTTGTTCATCTTTATGTTTGTCTTACCACTATCCTGCACCCTTGTATTTTTTTTTAGTGTCTGAACCTACTTGAATTCTGAGTTTCATGCATGTTATAAGTGCACAATTGAATGATTTATGATTATTCTCAGCCTGTTATGCTATTCTGATTACTAGCTGCTCTTCAAAAGCCTTTCCTCATGTCTTGCCTTGGATTCTTGTATCCTTAAGGATGTTATCTTCTGCCCAGAATTTGTTTGAGTGAATTTCTTTCTAATGAATCCTTCATGTATGCTCTACTGCCCTCCTTCTTACATGAACTTTATGTGCCCGTTACTATCTCTATGTTTTAGCCTAACGTATTGCTAATTTAGTATTTTGTCAATCCTGCATTCTTCAGTATTGCTAGGTTTCTAGTTAAACCCCATACACTTGGTTTTATCATAATGACTAGCTTAAGTTCTGAAGTGTGTCTATCCTCTGACCTTAAGATTGATATATCTTCCTACCATGATATTTGGACTTAGAAATCTTTGTGATTCTCATCGACTGTTATAAACTATGCCTACTTGCTTGTTTACTTGCCATTCTTTAACTATGACTTTGTTAGACCTTCATGCCTTAAATTCCTAGTTTTGAGTCTCTTTTAGGGTAATTCATGCATTGCTATAATCTTGTTGTTCTGAGGACTAAGCCTGTATGCTTACCATGTTGATCTAAGTAATATGCTTCCTTAACTTTGCTAATGTTGTGTAGACATGTGATTTTTGACCCACCCCAAGATTTTTTATATTTTAGCATATAAATATTTAGTTTAGGTCTAATATAGTTATTTCAACTAATTTTGACTCTTTTATTTTATTTTGTCACAAAATGAAAATAACAAAAAATATTTTATTTTATGTATCTTTCATAAAATTTTAAAAAGTACAAAAGTAGTACCTTATTTTTGTCTTTATATAATCTTGAAAATACAAAAAAAATATAATAGTTTTGTGTTTTAGTATAGTTTAGTTTAATTAATTAAAATTAGTTTTTGCATTATGCAGTATATTTATCTTATATTCAAGTATTTTCTATAATTTTTAAAGTTTTAAAATTGATTATCTTGCACTTAAATTATTTGAATATGTATTAATTTCCCCTTTTAAATTATTTTGTGATGACCTAATCATTCAAATTTATTATTTTCATTCACATATATTTCTCATAATATTTTACATAATTATATTTGTATTTTAAAGCTATTTTATATAATTTTGCAATAATAGCCTATATTCTATACATAATTATATTTATTATATTATTTATATTAAAATAGAATTTATTATATTTTTATAATGTTAGAATTTTATTTTTAAGTATTTTACTGCATGAATAATATTTTTATTTATTAGTCATTTTTATAATTTATTTTTTAATGAATTTTGTGTATTTAATTTGTAGCCCAATTTGGAGATAATTTCGGACTCAATACACCAGCCCCCACACCAAGCTAGCCCAAACCCTAGCCCAATAACCCCAATCCCAAACCAAATAACCCTCTCTAAAGAACCCAGTCGCGAGCCGTTTAAACGACTCGCCCCGCTTCCCTTTGATCCTAGCCGTTGATCTCAAATGATCAACGACCCACAGTAAATCCCCACCTTTTCTTATATCCCTTCACCCCAAACCCTAGAGATCATTTTACCTAACCCAGCCACCCCTACATCCTCTCATCACTCCCTCTCGTCTCTCAGACCTAAACCCTAGCGACCAGAATCTTCTCACCCTTTTTCCCTCGAACGAGAGATCTTCTTACCTTTTCGGAACACTTACCACTCTGTTGTGCTAATAATACTTCTTACCCTTTCTGAACACTTACCACTCTAATATGGTAATACTAAGTGTCATTCCATACATGGAAGATGTATTTCGTATAAATCGGGTCCAAATAGGCTCTATTTTGAAGATCTTATGCAATTCTGGCTAGATACATCAAAGGACACGAAATATCTCTCCGATTTGGGTACATTTCCATTGAGTCTGGCTTAATTGGGGTTTGCCTTACTCGTTGCCCTAATTTCGATTTGAAATCAGTTTGCATATGGTCTTTTCCGTATTCTGTATGATTGATTTTCTTTTTCTTATTCTATATGACTGATTTTCTTTCCTTATTATGCATGATTGGTCTTCTTTTCATTTTTGTTTACTTGTTATCACTACTATATAAATCCTCTCCCCTGATTCCCTTGGGATATACCTTAATCAATATATTCTTACTCTTACTAAGTCCTATACTATTTTGAAATTCGAGCTCTTGGCCGACTGGAAGCCAATGCCACAGGAATTTAATTATTCGACCTCTCTCAGTACGAGCACTGCTCGGGGTTTTTCTGAAGCCCTTGGGAACTCTGTCGCATTGAGAATTTTGAGGGGTTTCTGCTGTTCTTTTGTGTTACTAATAAGCGAGTTGTTGGTTCTTAATCTCCACCTTACTAGCTTGTTAATTCTGCAAACTGGTGAGTAATGAGACTCTTTTCTTTTTCTTGCATCCATGTCAATCAGTATTTTGTGAACCAATATGATACAGCTTGTCTTTGTTCATCTTTATGTTTGTCTTACCACTATCTTGTACCCTTGTATTTTCTTTTAGTGTCTGAACCTACTTGAATTCTGAGTTTTATGCATGTTATAAGTGCGCAATTGAATGATTTATGATTATTCTCAGCCTGTTATGCTATTCTGATTACTAGCTGCTCTTCAAAAGCTTTTCCTCATGTCTTGCCTTGGATTCTTGCATCCTTAAGGATGTTATCTCCTGCCCAGAATTTGTTTGAGTGAATTTCTTTCTACTGAATCCTTCATGTATGCTCTACTGCCCTCCTTCTTACATGAACTTTATGTGCCCATTACTATCTCTATGTTTTAGCCTAACGTATTGCTAATTTAGTATTTTGTCAATCCTGCATTCTTCAGTATTGCTAGGTTTCTAGTTAAACCCCATACACTTGGTTTTATCATAATGACTAGCTTAAGTTCTGAAGTGTGTCTATCCTCTAACCTTAAGATTGATATATCTTCCTACCATGATATTTGGACTTAGAAATCTTTGTGATTCTCATCGACTGTTATAAACTATGCCTACTTGCTTGTTTACTTGCCATTCTTTAACTATGACTTTGTTAGACCTCCATGCCTTAAATTCCTAGTTTTGAGTCTCTTTTAGGGTAATTCATGCTTTGCTATAATCTTGTTGTTCTGAGGACTAAGCATGTATGCTTACCATGTTGATCTAAGTAATATGCTTCCTCAACTCTGCTAATGTTGTGTAGACATGTGATTTTTGACCCACCCCAAGATTTTTTATATTTTAGCATATAAATATTTAGTTTAGGTCTAATATAGTTATTTCAACTAATTTTGACTCTTTTATTTTATTTTGTCACAAAATGAAAATAATAAAAAATATTTTATTTTATGTATCTTTCATAAAATTTAAAAACGTACAAAAATAGTACCTTATTTTTGTCTTTATATAATCTTGAAAATACAAAAAAAAATATAATAGTTTCATATTTTAATATAGTTTAGTTTAATTAATTAAAATTAGTTTTTGCATTATGCAGTATATTTATCTTATATCAAAGAAATTTAGCTATGGTTTTGAACAATAATTTTGGAGTCTTGGAGCCCAATTTTAAGACCCAACAAGACATGAACCTACCCCAATCTCCTAAATTAAGCCCAATACCCAATACCCATTAAACCTAATATCCTAAAAAACCCTTCTTCCTTTAATAAAAACTAACCTAGAAGACCTAGAGACTAGACCAACAGATCAGCCGCAATACACAAGGAGACCCCCCGCCCCCCGGATTTTCATCTTCTTCGAACCCCCCATCCCTGAAACCAACGACACCCTTCTTCTTGATTTGAAAAAACACAAAAGACATAGGGGACCTAGACACTAAGGCTTCAGCCATTTTGAAGAATGAACCCTAGACCCCTAGCTTTATCTTCTTCAACGAAATAAAATCACGTATCCTGTCTTAACACACACACAACCTTCACCCTCACAAAACCAACGAAGCTTCTCCTTTTTCCAAGGAACCTAGATACTCACCGAGCACCCTCCTCACAAAAGCAGCTGCAACTGCCGACTTCGACCCCTCTGTTCCTTCACTCGAGCTGCTGACTTGCTGGAATTGGTCACTGGCGAGTGACGATGCTGCTATCAGCAGCAACGGACAGAGCTAACCCTCATTTTTCTGAAGAGCAGCTACAAATCCAGTCCTCAAAGCTTTAGCTCTCTAAAACAAGTTTTTGAATTCCATTTCTGGTCGTGGAGATCTCCGTTTGAGATCGTTTGCTCTTCATTTCCGTTTGAGGTCCTTTTGTCGTTCTGATTTGGCTCGTTGTTCCTACTTGGTTGTACTGTTGCTTCTTAGACAAACTGTTGGCATCGTGGTTTTATTCCAGTCAGTTGGTTTCTTTCTCTGCGATTTGGCTTTTATTTTTTCATCGATTCAGAAGCTGGGTTTAGCTTCATTTTGTTGTTTGTTGTTGTTTCATCAAGCTATAAATGTTTCTCTGTTGAAAATTTCGATCATATATCCTCATCACTTTTTGACTCATTGAAAATTACTTGGAATACAACGGTCACTCTTATCTTTTAATGGTTGTTAAGTTGTGTACATATTTGTCCCTCTGAAGTTTCACGTCACTCCAACAAATTTGATTCGATTCAATAACCTGGTTTCATATTCCATTATGATAAGGTAGACAATTTAGGACCATTTGTGACTAATGAGAGTTCGTATTGTTCAAAGAATAAAATTTTTAAGTGGTCTGTTAATTTGATTTCATGAATATAGATTATTACTGACAGTCAAGTTCAATCATGGCTATAGGTACAGTTCCCGTGACGTAGTTGTGATTTGTAATTTCCAAATTCGGGGGCACATTTCATGTGACCCGACTTCAATTTCCAATATTGTTAAATAAAATAAAATGTGTCGTGAATCACGGCTGCATTTCATGTAGAGTGGTTTACCATGTGTTTTCAACAATCATGAATTTTCCTTAAAACATTAAAAGCGGTTAGAAAGTTAAAAATGCACAATAGGTTTAAAACATGTAGTAAGTCAGATAATAGGCCAAGTAATAATAGTTTAAGCGACCATGCTAGAACCACGGAACCTGAGAATACCTAACACCTTCTCCCGGGTTAACAAAATTTCTTACCCGGATTTCTGTGTTCGCAGACCATAAATAAGAGTCAAGCATTCCTCGATTCGGGATTGTAGCCGGTGACTTGGGACACCATAAATCATCCCAAGTGGCGACACTGATTTAATATAAATAATTCCATTTTGATTGTCACTTTAATTGGAAAAAACTCCCTTACCCCCTTTCGGGGGTATGAAAAAGGAGGTGTGACAGCTCTGGCGACTCTTCCAGGGAAAAAAACCCAAAAACTCTGGTTTACAGTTCAGAATTCGAGCTTAAAGTAACTATTATAGTTGGCTTTTATTTATTATCTGATTTTATATGTTTGAGCCTAATGTGCTAATTGCCGCTTTTTACCGCTTTTTATATGTTTGGACTGTATATAAATTGCTACGAAACCCTCCTCTTTCTGAGTCTTCTAAATCATCTGGGAAGTGTGCACTTCGTGTGACTTCTTTTCTGTTAGAGTCATACTCCAATTTTAGAACGAGGTTCGGACAAGTTGCAAAGCCGGTGATACTTTTGTATTCCCGGTATGCTGCCCCCCCTCCCCCGGTTCGAGCTGTCTGCTCGGGTAAGCCAGGTCTAAAAAAAATACACCCAGGTTTTACACTTAGAATAACTTAGCCTCATGCCGGATCCCTAGTAGGAACGTTGGTTTGCATCATATACATTTGACTTTGGGGACTCAACACAAGGGTTGGGTCCGTCTAGGACAAGTATACCCAAAAAAATAAAAGACCATCCTGATGCATTCTATGTGCTACATGTTGCAATCTTCAAGGGTAAAAGAGGTCATTTGGCAGACCAATGAGGGTTGAGGACAAATGAAAAGAAAAGGGTGAAGTTTAAAAAAATAAAGCAAACAGGGCCCAGTTACATTTTTTCTTTCACATTTTTTTTAAGAAAAAGACAAAAAAGGAAAAAAAAAATCCAAAAAGAGTTTACATGTTTCATCATTTTTTTTTAAAAAAAAAGACAAATAAAAAATATTTTTTCTCTAAATTAGTTGTTTTTTTAATTCTCGCATGTATCCAATCTTCTCGAACTACACATACTTGATTCTTGTCTTTCAGGGCGTGATACGTAGGAAACTCACATATGGTTCAGTCTTCTTAGTGAGTCTTAGGTCCTTGGCTTCGCGAGGTCTTAGCCAAAATTTACATGTCTACCGCTTTTGGCCACATAGGTTGTTTTGCAAAATAGGGCTATTTTCGCAAAAGTGGTTCAATTAACCCATGTCTTAGAGTCCTAGGTCCACAACAAGGTGTCCTCTATGTTTAAGGCCCATTCTGTTGAATTTGCATGCTTAGCCATTTTTTGTCCACATTGGCCATTTCTACAAAATCAGTCATTTCTACAAAAGTAATTTTTCCATGTCTTAGAGTCACCTTCGTTGAGTTTGTACTTCTAGCTGCCTTTTGGCCATGTAGGCTATTTTGCACAATCATGTCTTGCATGTGTCCAACATAGAGTGTTATTGTCTCACATAGTGTTCTAAATCCTTAACTCTATTTGGCATTAGTTTTCTTATACAGGTGTGGATCTACTTACCGGAGTTTGAGCATGACAAACACCCCAGGACCGTTGCATCCAGGAGTTGCTTAAGGAGAATTTTTTTATATTTTGAGTCTGTTTCTTTTTTATGCTGTCTTGTACTTTATAGTCATGTCCAGTAGCAATGATTCTTTTAGTTGGCGTCAGAGTTTGTCGTAGTATAGTTGAGTTGAGTCTCTCATTTACATATTTCCTGTTTTTGTTTTGACAATAAAAAAAAAGTTGTAAATGAATAATCCAAAAAGACTTTTACTTTTTTTTTAGTTTAATTTATCCATTACTTTTCAAGAACTACACTTGGTCTGATTCATGAGGGACATGATACGTAGGCAACCTACATAGGGTTCGATCGATTTATTTTTTTATTTATTTAAAAGAAAAAAGGAAAAAAAAAGGATACGAAAAAAAAGAAAAAGAAAAAGAAAAAAAAGAGAGGTGAAATCATGGGATGTGAGAAATGAGAGGAAAGAAAAGAGTGATAATTAGAAGAAAAAAAGAGAAGGAAAATGAGCAAGCCAAGAAGTGCTAGAAAAGAAGAAAAGAGAAGATTGAAATGAACAAAATTGGGATGATGCCAAGTGACCTGTGACCCTCGAAGTCATTCTAGAACCGTTAATTGTTGCTAGGTGTATTGCACACAATGTGATATTTTTAGCTGTTAAATGCCCTAACGCTAACGTGATGACCACATTTTGTTCCTTTTGTTATAAAGCAAAAGGGTGGTTGGTTTGTGGTTCTTAAAGTTGTAACTTTTCTCTACAACATAAAGTTGAAAGGCAATGGAAGATGACAACAGAACTGAGTTGGTTGATACAGGTGCCCAAAAGCAATTGGTTGAACAGGACAATGGGTTGGTTGAAGAGGTAAGGATGTTAAGACAACAAATGACGGACATGTATCGGGCTTGGATGACTGGGAAGGCACCACCCCCGCCACCACCTACCTTCCTAGATGCTACCCTTACCCAAACTCTGGTCATAGTTCCAGATGATTCTCCATACTCTCCATATTCTCCCGCTTATCACAGCTTTCCCAACCACCCTAGTAGCTCCATCACTCGTCCTCCAACTACCTTTCCAAGAAATTGCCCTCTTGTCCTATCCACTACCTCCACGATCACAACTTCTCAACAACCTCTCCTCAGGTCCAACACCAATTCAACCCCCTTGATGCCCAATACTACCCCTCAGAGGTTGCCCACAAGGTCCCTGACTCATATAATCATAGCTTTCGGAATGAGCTCATGTTGAAAATGAAAAGTTCACAGGAAAAGAAGGGCGAGATGAGATATCAAAGAAGCTGAAAGGTATAGAATAGCCCTTAAGGAGCATGCAAGGATGGGAAATCAGACTAACATATCTTACAATGACTTGTGTATGTTCCCTGATGTTCATATTCCCGCGGGGTTTAAAATGCCAAAGTTTAACTGGTATGATGGGCGTGGAGATCCAGTAGCCCATCTGAGGGGTTACTGCAGTAAAATAAGAAGTGTTGGCGGAAAAGATGATTTGTTGATGGCGTATTTCAGTGAGAGCTTGACTGGGGCAGCCTTGGAATGGTATACTCGTCAAGATGACAATAAGTGGCATACATGGGATGACATGGCTCAAGATTTTGTTCGACACTTTTAGTACAATCTAGATATTATCCCAGACCGCTCCTCCCTGTCTAAGATGAAAAAGAAATCCGAGGAAAGTTTTAGGGAGTTTGGGCTCAGATGGAAGGAACAATCTACTCGGGTCAGCCCCCCGGTTGGTGAAGAAGAAATGGTTGAGCTTTTCCTACAAGCCCAGGGGCCCACCTACTTCAGTTACTTCATCCTGACCTTGGGTAAACCTTTCAATGATGTGGTAAAAATGGGGGAAATGGTAGAGAAATGAATCAAGTCAGGTAAAATCATGAGTTATTATCCATTGAAAGATACTACAGAAGACATTCAGAACATCTCAATAAGTGTGGGTGGAAGAAAGAGAAATAGAAAAGATGTTGCTGAACCCCGCCAACGACGGGATCCAGTGGGCATTCCTACTCAACACTTTCAGCCTCAATATCGACCCCATGGATATCCCTGTGCTCCAGATAATCCTCCCCAATGCTATTTCTCTCCACAAATCCCCAAAGTCATACCTCACTTTCCCAGTACTCCATCCATAATGTACCACTATATGCTCCACATCTACAGGACACGCGATGGCCTGCACCATTTTCGCAAATATCCTACCCGCCTCCTCAAGCATATCAACCACCTATACGCAAAAGATTCCAACCGAGGACAGAGTATAATAAGAAAAGGCAACAGGAAAAAGAAAAGACTTTCACTCCTATTGGAGAATCATATGCCAATTTGTTCCAAAAGTTGAGGCAATTGGACATGTTGAAGCCGATTCAGATAAAAATGTTGAACCCTCGTCCAAAGAATTTTGACTATTCTCAAAGGTGAGCATATTTCTCTAATGAACCATGTCACAACACAGAAAAGTGTTGGCATCTGAAAAGAGTAGTTCAGAAGCTTATTGATGCATGTGACATTGTCGTGCAAAATCCAGATGCAGTAGACGCTAGCCAAAGTCCATCGCCTGTTGATAATGAGACGCATATGGTGGGTATGATTTGTGTTGAAAATGAATATGATAATTCTTCTGAGATACTCGAAGGGCCACTTGCTGCAAAGCTTTCAGCGCTATCACCCTCGGTTCCATAAGCTGATCTTAAGAACGAGCCGGCAAAAAGGACCCAAAAGCAATTTGCTAAGGTCAATGTGATGGAGACTTGTGAAGGTCCTAGTACTGTTGATGCAAAACTCAGTGGCTAAGATTTTGAGCTTGGTGATTGGAAAGATGCTCCTTTCTTGGCTAGCCAGGGAGGAGTCTTGGTGGTTCATTTTGTTGTCATTTCTGTTGACCGGGTTATTTCAGAGTTTTAATCTGGATATTGTCTTGTGACTCAAACCCTTCTATCCTTTTATTTTGCCTAGTTTGTTTAGTCGTAGTAACTCGTTTAGTGTTTTCTAGGTTTGTTCCAGGGTTATAACCCCAATTTAGTCTGCTTGATTTGTTGTTCAAACCCTTTCACGCCTATCTAATGCAATTTTCTATTTTTTGTTATTTCTAGTCAGTGTTTGTTTAGTTCTCTTTTCCTTTCATAGTTCTTTTCATGCTGGCTCTAGTGACATGACATGCACACATAATTCTAGGCTGGTCTTAAAAGTTAGTTTAGTCGTGAAGAAATAAAGCAATTTTGAAGATGATAGGGACACTTGGGGAAATAAGTACAGATTAGGACATTTCGAGATCGTTTGAAGCCCGAACCATGTGAAACTGGGGCAGATAATTTGGTAAGTTAATAGGGTGACAAGAATTCGTTAAAGGAGAGTGCATCCCGGACAATTTGAAGCAAGCAACTTTGAGTTCAAGTGCATCTCAAGTTACAAGATAAAGTCAAGAAAGTTTTCTCCGAATTGATAGAGTATATCCATTGTGAAGAGGGAATCACCCAACGAGGGTTTGTACTTGACAAGGTGCTAAAGAAAAGTGGAAGGCATATCAATGATATCAATGCCTAGGCCGTAAAAGAAATATTGTGCATGATCTTCATTTTTCATCTTCAGGTTCATGTGTTATACTTGGTATTCTTAGAGATTGGGAAGCCCTCTTTCAGCTATCCAAACACTTTATACCCTTTGGCGCCCCTTTGATCCTGTGCTGATTTCTTTGACCTCCCCTCTTTTGGAATCAAGTTAGAATCGTAAAAAAAAGGTTCATGTCCCCATGGGTTTATTTTAGAAAGTTCATTCCAAAAGGAAAATTCAAAAAAAAAGGAAGAGAAAAATAGAGATAAAGAAAAAAGGAAAAAAAGAAAAAAAAAGGGAAAAAGAAAAAGGAAAATAGTAACAAAAAGTAGTCGTATGAACTATGTTTGACATGATTCTTGTCACCACAAGATACGTAAGCAGCCTTACTGTTCGGTCATACCAAATAAAATATTTCGTAATCCCATAAAGTTAAGAGTGGGACATTCTTTCGTAGAAATTCCATCTCAAAAAGAAAAAGAAAAGAAAAAAAAGAGAGAATCAAATTCTCTTGTTTTAGAAATTGGGGCAAAGTTTAAAATGGATTCCAAAAGTTGTAAATAAATTAACCCTGTTATCTTAGTTATTTCGAGCCTTTATGATATCCTTTATTTCTAACCCTGTCCAAAAGCCACATTACTGTCCAAAAAAGACCTCCCAGATAATTTTTGAGAGTGCCAAGTTAGCCATGCCAAGAGCATATGATATTTTTACCATGGTTAAGGCCTTGTCATTTGCAGAATCAGAGGAAATAAGAAGAAAAGAACAAAATGAGAGAGTCTTATTGGTGAAAACCTTTGCGGGCACCATAAGGCGATGGTGAGTTAAGAAAAAGAACAAAATGAGAGAGGCTTGATGGTGAAAACCCCTCTGGCACTACAAGTCGAATAAGGATCGTGAATTAGATTGGATAATCAGAGCATTGAAGTCCAGTTTCACGGTTTAGGGGTATGACAAGAGTTGGACATCAGACTTGCTTGATAGATTAGGCCACTTAATCCAAAGGTGCATGTCATGGTCATTAAAGTTGGTATCCACATTTGATAAGTTTCTATTTTGTAGTTTTCTTGTTAGGAATCATCTATTTCCATTGTCCTTTACTCTGTTCCTTTGTCTTGTTTACTTCCTCTTCCTGAGTCTGTTTGGTCAGAACAAGTGAGAAATGACTTCAAAATTTGTCACCAGCTTTCCAATTGCACAAAACATGATCTAGCTAACACATCAAAGTGGCATAAGTCAGGAAAGAATAGCATGCGCACTATGTTGGTATCAATCAACATGCTTTGGGATTCATGTGAAATACAAAGGTTCGGTATATGTCAATTCATGAACAATGCAACATATAGAGGGTGTTGGGTTTGAACGGATCAAAGGTATTTTCTGTGATAAGGTTGACAGAGAAAGTGGTTAACCAATAACAAGCAAGGTCTTCCAAGTGAAAATCAAAGTTATCATGGCAAGCGAAGGAGCAATAGACCTCAAGGCCAAGGCCAGTGGCATACATCAGGAAAGAACAGTACGCGCACTGAGTTGGTAACAATCAATGTGCTTTGGGATTCATGTGAAATACAAAGGTTCGGTAAATGTCAATTCATGAACAAAATGCAACAGATAGAGGATGTTGGGTTTGAATAGATCAGAGGTATTTTCTGTGAAAAGGGTGACAGAGAAAGTGGTTAGTCAATAAACAAGCAAGTTCTTTCGAGTTGAAACCAAAGTTATCATGGGAAGTGAAGGAGTAATCGCACTCAAAGTCAAGGCCACAAACCAACCACTATATTTATACACTCACAAGTTTTCATTGTTTGAAACAGGGACGAAAATTGCATCCAAATCAAAGCTTGGAAGTTTGAATTTTTTTGTAAGTGTTGTGCCCAAATTTTGTCAGCACAAAGGTGGTTTGAGAAGGGGAAAGAATTTTTTTTTTGATCTGCAGGAACCCTCCATGAGGAAAAGCATGGTTTAGGGGCAAGGAATTTTGTTCGTTCTGCAAAGATCCTCCAGGAAGGGAGCATGGCTCAGGTAAGTTCATTCTCGATTAATCAGGACCCTCCTGGATAATGGGATTTAATTTAAAAAATTTCGGGGCCCTCATAGATAATGGGATTTAGTCTAAAATTTTCATGACCCGCCTGGATAATGGGATTTAATTTAAAGTTCTCAGGACCCTCCTGGACAATGGGACTTAGTTAAATTTCAAGACCTTCATAAATAACAAGATCTAGCATAAGTTCTACCTTTAGGAAATATAAGTTAGCGTTGAAGTTTTCACTCTTAAGATGGGATTTAATTTCAATTGTCAGGGCCCTCCTGGATAATGAGATTTATCTTTTAAATTTTTAGGACTCTTTTGGGTAACATGATTCAGTTAACACTTACAGATGTACCCAGGTAACAAACTGGGGCAGAAAGGTTTCTTTGGTTTTGTCTGTTTTGTTGTAATCAGGCGCCCACCTGGAGAACAAGGGAATACAGTTCAACTTTTGACAATCAGGACCCCACCTGGAGAACAAAGGAATAAGTTCAGGTTTTGGCAATCAGGCGCCCACCTAGAGAACAAGGAAATACAGTTCAAGTTTTTGGCAATCAGGCGCCAAGCTGGAGAACAAGGGAATACAGTCCAAGTTTTGGCAATCAGGCGCCCACCTGGAGAACAAGGAAATATAGTTCAAGTTTTGGCAATCAGGCGCCTACTGGAGAACAAGGGAATACAGTTCAAGTTTGGCAATTAGGCACCCACCTGGAGAATAAGGGAATACAGTTCAAGTTTTGGAAATCAGGCACCACCCTGGAGAGAACAAGGGAATACAGTTCAAGTTTGGCAATCAGGCGCCCATCTGGAGAACAAGGGAATACAGTTCAAGTTTGGCAATCAGGCGCCCATATAGAGAAAAAGGGAATACAGTTCAAGTTTTGGCAATCAGGTGCCCACCTGGAGAACAAGGAAATACAGTTCAAGTTTTGGCAATCAGGCCCCCACCTGGAGAATAAGGGAATACAATTCAAGTTTTGGCAATTAGGCGCCCACCTAGAGAACAAGGGAATACAGTTCAAGTTTTTGGCAATCAAGCGCCCACCTAAAGAACAAGGGAATACAGTTGATGTTTTGGCAATCAGGAGCCCACATGGAGAACAAGGGAATACAGTTTAAGCTTTTGGCAATCAGGCGCCCACCTGGAGAACAAGGAAATACAATTTAAGCTTTTAGTAATCAGGCGCCCACCTGGAGAACAAGGGAATATAATTCAAGTTGTTGTAATGAGGCGCCCACCTGGAGAACAAGGAAATACAGTTCAAGTTTTGGCAATCAGGCGCCCACCTGAAGAACAAGGGAATAGAGTTCAAGTTTTGGCAATCAGGTGCCATTTGGAGAACAAGGGAATACATTTCAAGTTTTGAAAATCAGGCGCCCACCTGGAGAACAAGGGAAGTCATTTCAGAATTCAATTCAAGTTAGAAGTAGCAAAAGCTCACGGCAAGAATGTGAGTAAATAGTTCGAGATGATCAACAGTAGTTAGTCACAATCCAGAATAAAAAAAAGAAATAAAGAAAGAAAGAAGTGAATCCAAAATGGAGAAGTAGAGAAAGATGTGAACTGCTCAAGGCATGGCTGAAATCACGAGCATTGCATGTCCGGTCTTGATACGAAGAAGAATGAACTAGCACCTGCAGCTAGCAAGCGTCAAGGTTCAAATCTAAAGTCTGCATGAAGATCCCTTCAAGACTCAAGATCAAGCTTCAGAAGACTTATAGATAGGAATATTGTAATTCATAGTTGACAGACTTAGTTAGTCTTTTTCATTTTTTGATTTTGATGTAATAACAGGACTGTGGACCGGAACCTCAACAGAACGGCACCTCGATCGGCTCTCTACCTCTGTATAATCCATCACCTCATTCACTTCTGAACTACACGTGGCCTGATTCCTTTATAGCCAAGGATATGTAGGTAGGTCAGATACCAGGGCTCGGTCACACTCTCCCTTCTCTTAGTTTTGGTCTCTCTAAATAAGGGTCGGGTCAAAAACCTGTCTAGTCGTTCTTTTTCTGAAAACTCTTCGCGTTCCCAGTCAAAGAGGGGCAGCTGTAGACATGTGATTTTTGACCCTCCCCAAGATTTTTTATATTTTAGCATATAAATATTTAATTTAGGTCTAATATAGTTATTTCAACTAATTTTGACTCTTTTATTTTATTTCGTTACAAAATGAAAATAATAAAAAATATTTTATTTTTGAATCTTTCATAAAATTAAAAAAAATAGTATCTTATTTTTATCTTTATATAATCTTGAAAATATAAAAAAATAATAGTTTTATGTTTTAATATAGTTTAGTTTAATTAATTAAAATTAGTTTTTGCATTATGTAGTATAGTTATCTTATATCAAAGGAATTTAGTTATGGTTTTGAACAATAATTTTGGAGTCTTGGAGCCCAACTTTACGACACAACAAGACATGGACCTACCCCAATCTCCTAAATTAAGCCCAATACCCAATACCCATTAAACATAATACCCTAAAAAACCCTTATTCCTTTAATAAAAACTAACCTAGAAGACCTAGAGACTAGATCAACAGATCAGCCGCAATACACAAGGAGACCCCCACACCCCCCAGATTTTTCATCTTATTCGAACCCCCCACCCCTGAAACCGATGACACCCTTCTTCTTCATTTGGAAAAACACAAAATACATAGGGGACATAGACACAAAGGCTTCAGCCATTTTGAAGAATGAAACCCTAGACACCTAGCTTCATCTTCTTCAATGAAATAAAATCACAGATCCTGTCTTAACACACACACAACCTTCAGCCTCACAAAACCAACGAAGCTTCTCCTTCTTCCAAGGAACCTATACCCTCACCGAGCACCCTCCTCACAAAAGCAGTTGCAGTTGCCGACTTCGACCCCTCTGCTCATTCACTCGAGCTGCTGCCTCGCCGGAATTAGTCACCGGCAAGTGACGATGCTGCTATCAGCAGCAACGTACAAAGCTAACCCTCATTTTTTTGAAGAGCAACTACAAATCTAGTCCTCAAAGCTTCAACTCTCCAAAACAAGTTTTTGAATTCCATTTCTGGTCGTGGAGATCTCCGCTTGAGATCGTTTGCTCTTCGTTTCCATTTGAGGTCCTTTCGTCGTTTTGATTTAGCTCGTTGTTCCTACTCAGTTGTACTATTGCTTCTCAGACAAACTGTTGGCATCGTGGTTCTGTTCCGATTAGTTGGTTTCTTTCTCTGCGATTTGGCTTTCATTTTTTCATGGATTCAGAAGCTGGGTTTAGCTTCATTTTGTTGTTTGTTGTTGTTTCATCAAGCTATAAATGTTTCTCTGTTGAAAATTTTGATCATATATCCTCATCACTTTTTGACTCATTGAAAATTACTTGGAATACAACAGTCACTCTTATCTTTTAATGGTTGTTAAGTTGTGTACATATTTGTCCCTCTGAAGTTTCATGTCATTCCAACAAATCTGACTCGATTTAATAACCTGGTTTCATTCGAGATTATATTCCATTATGATAAGGTAGACAATTTAGGACCATTTATGACTAATGAGAGTTCGTATTGTTCCAAAGAATACAAATTTTAAGTGGTCCATTAATTTGATTTCATGAATATAGATTATTACTGACAGCTACAAGTTCAATCATGGCTATGAGTATGGTTCCCGTGACGTAGTTCTGATTTTTAATTTTTAAATCCGGGTGTAAATTTCATGTGATTCGACTTCAATTTCCAATATTGTTAAATATAATAAAATGTGTCGTGAACCGCGGGTGCATTTCATGTAGCGTGGTTTACGATGTATTTTCAACAATCATGAATTTTCCTAAAAAATATTAAAAGCGATTAGAAAGTTAAAAATGCACAATAGGTTTAAAACATGTAGTAAATCATATAATAGGACAATTAATAATAGTTTAAGTGACCATGATAGAACCACGGAACCCGGGAATGCCTAACACCTTCTCCCGGGTTAACAGAATTCCTTACCCGGATTTCTGTGTTCGCAGACCATAAATAAGAGTCAAACTTTCCTCGATTTGAGATTTTAACCGGTGACTTGGGACACCATAATTCATCTCAAGTGGAGACTCTGATTTAATATAAATAATCTCATTTCGATTGTCACTTTAATTGGAAAAAACTCCCTTACCCCCTTCCGGGGGTAGGAAAAAGGAGGTGTGACATGTTGCACATGCTATACTCTTTCACTTGTTAAGAACCTATATTGTCATCCTTTATGCTAAAACTACTCTATTAAGGTTGTTCTCTATTTGATCCTTCAGCTTTCATAGTTAGATCCCCTGCTTGAAATTTCCTTAAGCTATATTTAACCATGCTAATGTTTGAAACTTCTTTAGAAGTAGTCTATTATCCTATGATGATCCATCATGTCACCCTTAAACTTTGTTTCTGAGATTACAAGCATAAACTTGCCTTATATGTGCCTTGTGTGCCTTTCAATTTAGCCTGATCCTGTTTATGTGTCTGGGCCATAGCTGTTGTTAGCTACAACTCTAATAACTAAGTGTTTAAGTTGTTTAGTTAATTCTATGGGTACTTTGTCACCTGTATGTCTGATTCTGGGCATGTGTTTGGGTAAGTAAAGTTATTCGTTAGGCCTAGTGTTGGGCCATACATGTTGGGTTTAAGCATGGAACTCAGGTTGCTATGGTAAGCAGTATATGGGTTTGCTGTTGTGCAAAGATTAAGGCCATTGAAGGCCCAGGGACGTCCCTGGGTCGTCCAGTATTTGGCATGTATTTGTTCTATTAGGCTTATAGTTGTCTCATTCTGTAACTAGTCATATTTGAGTTTGTACTATTTCATTTGGGCCTGTAATAACTTGTAATAACAAATGATAGGGAAGTTAATAAAAGGGGGCTGGGGTATTCTAATATTTGCATAAAAGGGTAGAAAATATGTCTATATTGTCTACGTACTTTATGTGCTATTTTATTTAACTTGCTTTATTTCTGCATATCAATAGAAACGATTTCTATAGGAATCATGAACACCTAACTTGTACACAATTCAAACACGTTAGTCCAAGTATTTTCCATACTTGTTTCTATGTTACTACTGTGCATTTAGACAACATGCCTATAGGATGTATAACATATGCTTTGTTAACCTAGATACCATGCCTATAGAACTTCAAATAATCAATTGGTAAATCGCTTCTATTACTTTTAAATGTATTGCCCATCCAGATATCATAACTATAAGATTCTACTCTTTTAATCAACTACTTCCATTGTTTCATTACACTGCCCCGCCTAGATGATATGCCTATAGGAATAAAGTGTTATAAAAGTCAAGTTTAATTGTCAATTGTTAGAAGTCCTGCCTATAGGAGGTTGTCACTCGCATAAGAGCTGTTTATGAGATCAACATTGTTAATGCTGGACTCTCAAAGCTGTTTCATTGCCTAATTATGCAACTATTAGAAATTATGCCTATAGGATAATGTCACCTGCCTAAGAAGCATGCTTATAAAATCAAAATCAGTAATCTGGTAACTCGTATCGCTTTAGTGCCTCGTCAACAATTAGAAATCATGCCTATAAGACTTGCGTTGCTTTAACCCGCCTATATGCTACTTGTACAATGCTGGAAATCGGAATTGCCTAGAAATTATGCCTATAGGATTTAACAACTATAATGCGTCTTAATCCCCTTAAACTATGTACTGCCTAAACTGCCCGCGTGCATTTGTTGTTTATGTATGGAAGCTAACTTGAGCCTTTAATTGTCTTTATGTGAAGTCCTATCTTTTTAGAATTGTTGCGTAGTTTTTATCATTTTGAGCAACCTAAGCCGAGTCTAGAACCACCTAATAGTAGGTCTAAAGCCTCCTGGACCATAGGTATGAGATGGGTAATGCACGCATAGGATACGGTTTAGAAATGAACTAGAGTGCATCTAAGTAACAACTTCAACATAGTAATTGGGTAGCAAGAGATGATAGTATGTGCCCGCTGAATAATATGAGCAACCCCTACCTTAAGGGAGTTGCGAAGTGTTATTTATGTTGCACGAGGTGATCCCTTAGGCTAAAAAACATAGGACCCCCTTTTTTGCTGTATATACTTGTTATTCACACTTAGTCATTTAACATAGACCAATGCAGTTGTACCCTTGTAATCTTTTAGATTTGTACTAATAATTTATTCTTATTGTCATGACCCAATTCCCCGAACCCGGTCGTGATGGCGCCTCTCGTGAAGACAAGGCCATCCAGACCAAAACAAACCACCTCTTTTAAACAGTTAAATGCCATAAGTAGTTCTAAAACGTGATATACTAACCATAATTTATGGATTTAACGATAACAACAGTAAAAACCATCCCGACACAGCCCAAATCGGGGTGTCACAAGTCATGAGCAACTAATAGTTCCGGATACTAGTCTACTAGATACGAAATCCGATATAGAAGTTCAAGAACATGAAAATAGTAAGATAAGGGAGGAACGGGGGTTGCGGACGCCAACAGCTACCTCGTAGTCTCCGAAAACACTGTCTGGACTGAGAGGATCAACACTTAAGAGCGGGCTCTGCGACGCCTGAATCTGCACATACGGTGCAGGGAGTAATGTGAGTACTCCGACTCAGTGAGTAATAATCATAAATAATGGCTGAAAATAAGAAAAAACATAAAGGCACAAAGCAATTCTATATCAAACAGTAAAATCACCTAAGGCAGTAAATCTATGAAGAAATCAAATGAAGTTCCTTTAAACCAAGTAAAACAGGTAATTTAGCAGGTGAATAACAAGTAGAAATTCGCCCCTCGGGCACAGTAACAATCACTCAGAATAGTATTAGCCCCTCGGGCTCACTCTCGGTACAATATCAGCCCGTCGAGCTCACTCTCAAATCATAATGGGTACCCGCGCTCACTGTGGGGGTACAGACTCCGGAGGGCCCCCTTATGGCCCAAGCGCAATATCAAGCCATCTCATGACAATAAAAAGTATCTCAGGCCCTCGGCCTTATATCACTCAACATATCCTCACATATGGCCCTCGGCCTCACTCAGTCCGAAAATCATCACAAGCCCCTCGGGCATGAGTAAAACAGTAGTTCTCAGCCCAAAATATCATTTAGAAATATCATTTAAGTTCAAATACGAATAAAAGTGGCTGAGTTTGTAAAACAGTAAATATTAACAGGACTGAGTTCAAGTAATAAGTCAAACAGTGAGGAATTAGTGATAAAAATCCCCGGAGGGTTCAAATAATTGGCATGAGCCCAAATATGGCAATCAGCCCAAATCATGACGATAACAAATAAGTTTCAGTCAAATACGCGGTAAAACCATCAATCGGGACGGACCAAGTCATAATCCCCAGTAGTAAAAGACCCCACGCTCATCACCCAGCTCGTGTCTCACCTCAATACAGCACTACGATGTGCAATCCAGGGTTTCAAACCCTCAAGACATCATTTACAACCATTACTCACCTCGAACCGGATAATTCTCTAACTCGCGATGCCTTTGCCCCTCGAATTGGACTCCACGCGTGTCGAGACTATCCAAAATCAGAACGAATACGTCACAATATGCTAAGGGAACAAAGCCCAAGCGAAAACAATCGAATTACCACAAAATTCTAGAAATTGGTCAAACCCGACCCCCGGGCCCACATCTCGGAATTTAACAAAATTCACAAAACAAGAATCCTTATACTCTCGCGAGTCTATCCATACGAAAATTATCCAATTCCGATACTATTTGGTCCTTCAAATCATCATTTTATATTTTTGAAAGATTTCACAATTTTCTTCCCAAATTCCATCCCAAATCACGAATTAAATGATGAATTCAATGATAAATTCATGTACTCTAGCCAAATCTGAGTTAGAATTACTTACCCCAATGAATTTTTTGAAAAACCTTCGAAAAATCGCCAAAATCCGAGCTCTCTAGGTCAAAATATCAAATATAACCCAAAACCTTGTATTTATAGAGTACCCCATAGATTTCCACCTCCGCGAGCCTCACAAAATCGACCGCGGTCTGCACAAAACCAGTGCGGTCCGCACAAAAACGACCACGGCCGCACAAACGACCAGTGCGGTCCCCATAGATTTACAACGTTTGTTTTTGAATCATCTCCAAATTCCTTGTAGATCAAACGCTATGAGCTTCCGAAGTAGGACCAGCTGAATGTTCTTCACCGCGGCCGCACAACACCTACCGCGGCCGCACTTCATTTTGTGCGGTCCACACAGCACAGACCGCGGCCGCACTTCTTTTTGTGCAGACCGCGAAGGTGAGTTCCGAGGCCTGCAACCCTTCTCGACCTGTTACAGCTATGATTTTTGGCCTAAAACATCCCGGAACCTACCCGGAACTCCCGGAACTTCAAACCAATTGTACCAACACATCCCATGACATCGTTCAAACTTGTTCAAAACTTTGGAACGCTCACAACAACATCAATCACCAATTTAACATAGGATTCAAGCCTAAGAACTCCAAGAACTCTTAAATTATGCTTTCGATCAAAAAGTCTATCAAATCTCGCCTGAATGACCTAAATTTTGCACACACATCCCAAATGGCACAACGAAGCTACTGTCACTCTCGGAATTCCATTCCGACCCCTATATCAAAATTTCGCTTATCAACCAGAACCGCCAAAATATCAACTTCGCCAATTTAAACCTAAATCTTCTCTACAACTCCAAAACCCATTCCAATCGCGCTCCTAAGTCACAAATCACCTCCCAAAGCTAACCGAACCATCAGAACTCACTTACGAGCCTTCTAACATATAAGTCAACATCAGGTTGACTTTTCCAACTTAAACCTTCTTAAAAGAGACTAAGTGTCTCATTTCTTACCAAATCCTCTCCGAACTCGAACTAATCAACCCGATCACATAAAATACGGATAACGAAGCGTAAAGAAGCTAAAATAGGGGAAAACGGAGCGGTAACTCATGAAACGACTGGTCGGGTCGTCACATCCTCCCCAACTTAAACAAACGTTCGTCCTCGAACGAGTCAAGAAATATACCTAAAGCCTCAAACAGGTGAGGATATCTGCTCCGCATCTCCCACTCGGTCTCCAACTGAACCGTGCTGAAGTCCAAACATGAGACAGATCCCCAATATACTCCCGAAACATAGAAACATGAAATACCGGATGCACATTCGACAGGTTGGGTGGAAAAGCAAGCTCATAAACCACCTCCCCAATCCTCCGAAGCACCTTAAAAGGCCCAATGAACCGCGGACTCAACTTTCCTTTCTTCCCAAATCTCATAACACCCTTCATGGGCGAAACCTTCAGCAAGACCTTCTCACCAACCATGTAGGATACATTTTGAACCTTCCGGTCCGCATAACTCTTCTGTCGCGACTGCGCTGTACGGAACCTCTCCTGAATCACCTTCACCTTCTCTAAGGCATCCTGAACCAAATCTTTCCCCAATAGCCTAGCCTCGCCGGGCTCGAACCAACCAACTAGAGATCTACACCGCCTCCCATACAAAGCCTCATATGGAGCCATCTGAATACTCGACTGGTAGCTATTGTTGTAAGCAAACTCTGCAAGCGGTAGAAACTTATCCCATGAACCTCCAAAATCAATAACACAAGCACGCAACATGTCCTCCAATATCTAAATAGTACGCTCGGACTGCCCGTCCGTCTGAGGGTGAAAAGTTGTGCTCAACTCCACCTGAGTACCCAACTCTCGCTGAACAGACTTCCAAAACTAGGAAGTTAACTAAGTACCCCAATCTGAAATGATAGAAACTGGAACACCATGAAGCCGAACAATCTCTCGAATATATAACTCTGCTAACCTCTCTAAAGAATAGGTAGTACAGATAGGAATGAAGTGCGCGGACTTGGTCAGCCGATCCATAATCACCCAAATAGTATCAAACTTCTTCAAAGTCCGTAGAAGTCCAACAACAAAGTCCATAGTGATCCCCTCCCACTTCCATTCAGGAATAACCATCTGCTGAACTAAGCCACCCGGTCTCTGATGCTCATATTTCACCTGCTGACAATTGAGACACCGAGCTACAAATCCCACAATATCTTTCTTCATTCTTCTCCACCAATAGTGCTGCCTCAAATCCTGGTACATGTTCGCGGCACCTAGATGAATAGAATACTGCGAGCTATGGGCCTCCTCCAGAATCAACTCTCTCAGCCCATCCACATTGGGCACACAAATCCGGCCCTGCATCCTCAACACCCCATCATCACTGATGGTCACATCTCTGGCATCATCATGCTGAACTCTGTCCTTAAGGAGAAGCAAATGCGGGTCATCTACTGGCGCTCTTTGATGCGATCAAATAAGGAAGACTGAGAAACCACGCAAGCCAACACCCGACTGGGCTCCGAAATATCCAACCTTACGAACCAATTGGATAAGGCCTGAATATCAATTGCAAGGGGTCTCTCCCCAACTAGAATATATGCCAAACTCCCCATACTCACTACCTTTCGGCTCAAAGCATCGGTCACCACATTGGCCTTTCCCGGATGGTACAATATAGTGATATCATAATCCTTAAGCAACTCCAACCATCTTCGCTGCCTCAAATTAAGATCCTTTTGTTTGAACAAATGCTGAAGACTGCGATGATCAGTGAACACCTCACAAGATACGCCATACAAGTAATGCCTCCAAATTTTCAATGCATGAACTATGGCAGCCAACTCCAAATCATGAACGGTCTAGTTCTTCTAATAAGGCTTCAACTGACGAGAAGCATACGCAATAACTCTACCCTCCTGCATCAATACACAACCAATCCCAACTCTCGAAGCATCACAATACACGGTATATGAACCTAAAGCTGATGGCAAGACCAATACTGGAGCTGTGGTTAAAGGCGTCTTGAGCTTCTGAAAGCTCTCCTCACACTCGTCCGACCACATGAATGAAACACCCTTCTAAGTCAATTTGGTCAAGGGTGATGCGATAGATGAGAATCCCTGAACAAACCGGCGATAATAGCCTACCAACCCAAGAAAGCTATGAATCTTTGTGGCTGAGGATGGTCTAGGCCAACTCTGAACCGCCTCAATCTTCTTTGGATCAACCTGAATACCCTTGCTAGACACCACGTGCCCCAAGAAAGCCACTGAACTGAGCCAAAACTCACACTTGGAAAATTTTGCATAAAGCTTCTCCTCCCTCAATCTCTGCAATGCAACTCGCAAATACTCCCCGTGCTCCTCCTGATTACGCGAGTACACCAGGATATCAACAATGAATACTATAACGAACGAATCAAGATAAGGCTGGAACACACTGTTCATCAAATGCATGAACGCTACTGGGGCATTGGTTAGCCCTAAAGACATCACAAGGAACTCATAATGACCATATCTAATCCTGAAAGCAGTCTTAAGAATATCTGACTCCCTGATCTTGAATTTGTGATAGCCCGAACGGAGATCAATCTTGGAGAATACTCTCGCTCCCTGAAGCTGGTCAAATAAATCATCAATGCGAGGCAAGGGATACTTGTTCTTAATTGTTACCTTGTTCAATTGCCTATAATCGATGCACATTCTCATTGTGCCATCCTTCTTCTTCACAAACAAAACCGACTCACCCCAAGGTGACTAGGCCGAATGAACCCCTTATCTAGGAGTTCCTGAAGTTGTTCCTTCAATTCTTTCAACTCCACTGGTGCCATACAATACGGAGGAATAGAAATAGGCTGAGTGCCCGGCACCAGGTCAATACCAAAATCAATATCCCTGTCCGGTGGCATGCCTGGAAGGTCTGCAGGAAAAACATCGGGAAAATCCCTCACAACTGGGACAAAATCAATACTAGGAGTCTCAGCTCCAACATCCCTCACAAATGCTAGATATGAAAGGCAACCTTTCCCAACCGTACGCTGGGCCTTCAAGAAAGAGATCACTCTACTAGGAACATAATCAGTCATACCACACCACTCGATCCGCGGTACACCCGGCATAGCCAAAGTGACGGTCTTAGCATGACAGTCTAGAATAGCACAACATGGAGATAACCAATCCATGCCCAAAATGACATTGAAATCTACCACGCTCAATAGTAATAGATCCACTCAGGTCTACAGACCCCCAATAGTCACCACACATGACCAGTATACACGGTCTACAACAACAGAATTGCCCACCGGGGTAGATATATGAACAGGTAAAGCAAGAAACTCACGGGGCGTACCAAAATATCGAGCAAAATATGATGACACATAAGAAAAGGAGGAACCGGGATCAAATAGTACAGAGGTATCTCTACGGTAGACTGAAACAATACCTGTAATGACAGCGTCTGAAGCAATGGCATCTGGCCTCCCTGGAAGTGCATAGAAACGGGCCTGACCGCCCCCTGATTGACCTCCCCCTCTGGGACGACCCCTGGCTTCCTGACCTCCACACCTAGCTGGCTGGGCGGGTGGTGAAGTAACTGGAGCAAAAGACGAGGGCTGACCCCTCTGCTGGGACGAACTAGCAACACGACGAGGACACTGCCTCCACACATGCCCAAACTCTCCACACTCAAAACAACTCCCAGGTACTGGAGAATCGGACTGAAGGGAACCCCTCGCACTAGAGTGACTAGTTGATGCACTCGGCATAGAAGAACCCTAAGCTGACGGGGCACGAGATGAACTCTGAGATAGGAGGGTATTAAGTGATGACTGGCCCTGATGAGTACCGTGATAACCATGACCTGAAGATACCCCACTATAACCTAAAAGAACAACCTCTACCATACTGGAACTGGCCCCTCGAATGAGCACCACTATAACTGCTAGATCCTCGAGGCCTCTTGGCCTCTCTCTCCTCCCAATCCTGACGGTGAACCATCTCAATCTTGCGAGCGATATCAACCACCTCCTCGAACGTAGCACCCAACACACTCTCTCTCTAGTCATCAGAATACGGAGATGGTAGTTAAGGCCATCAACAAATCTCCTGATCATCTCACGATCTATCGGAACCATCCAGATGGCATGACGAGCCAACTCAGAAAACCTCGACTCATACTATGACACAGTCATATCCCCCTGTCTCAACCACTCAAACTGTCTATGCAGCTCCTCTCTGCGAGACTACGGCACATACTTCTCCAGGAAGAGAACGGAGAACTCATGCCAAGTAAGGGGCGCTGCTCCAATCGGCCTACGCCTCTCATAGGCCTTCCACCAAGTGAAGGCAGCCCTAGAAAACTGAAAGGTAGTAAATGCCACACCACTAGACTCAAGAATCCCTGTTGTATGGAGCATCCACTGGCACTTATCCAAGAAACCCTGGGCATCCTCGCCCTCTGCTTCGCTAAATGTCGGAGGCTAGAGTCTACCAAACCTCTCAAGGCGACGCTGCTCATCATCCGGCATAACTGGCACAACAAACTCCTAAACTGGTGCAACCGGCTAGGCTAGAGATCCACCCGACGTCTGAAGTCCCTGTACTACCTGCTCAGGTGTGCAAGCAGTGGCGGTCTGGTTGCCTCCCCCAGCCTGTGAAGTAGCTGCTGTTGTAGTGGCCGAAACTGCCTGAGCCAGGCCAGTGCAAACTGATAAGATTTGTTCCGCCTCTTGAAGACCCAGAATCACGATGGGCACAGCTGGTGCCTGGACTGGTGCTACTGGAGCCTGATCCAGAGCTAGGGCAGCTCGTGGATCTACAGGTGATGCCCTCGCTGCTCTGCCTCTACCGCAACCACGACCGCGTCCACGGCCTTTGGTGGTCTCAGCTGGTGGTCGTCCACATCGTCCGGTAGCTCACGTCCTCACCATCAATGGAATAATAGAAGTTTAGTACTTGGACCAACAAGTTCGCACGACAAGAATTTCAAGAATATGAAGTTTTTCCTAAAGGTTCTGCAACCTCTCGAGGATAAATACAGACGTCTCCATACCGATCCGCGAGACTCTACTAAACCTGCTTATGACTCGTGTGACCTAAGTAACCTAAGCTCTGATACCAACTTGTCACGACCCAATTCCCTGAACCCGGTCGTGATGGTGCCTCTCGTGAAGACAAGGCCATCCAGACCAAAACAGACCACCTCTTCTAAATAGTTAAACACCATAAATAGTTCTAAAACATGATAACATAACCATAATTTGCGAAATTAACGATAACAACAGTAAAAACCATCCCGACACAGCCCAAACTGGGGTGTCACAAGTCATAAGCAACTAATAGTTTCGGGTACCAGTCTACTAGATACGAAATCCAATATAGAAGTTCAAGAACATGAAAATAGTAAGATAAGGGAGGCACGGGGGCTGCGAACGCCAACAGCTACCTCGTAGTCTCCGAAAACACTGCCTGGACTGGGAGGATCAACACTTAGGAGCGGGCTATGCGACGCCTGAATCTGCGCACATTGTGCAGGAAGTAATGTGAGTACTTCGACTCAGTGAGTAATAATCATAAATAATGGCTGAAAGCAAGAAAACACGTAAATGCACAAAGCAATTCTATATCAAACAGTAAAATCACCTAAGGTAGTAAATCCATGAAGAAATCAAATGAAGTTCCTTTAAACCAAGTAAAACAAGTAATTTAGCAGGTGAATAACAAGTAGAAATCCGCCCTTCGGGTACAGAAATAATCACTCAGAATAGTATCAGCCCCTTGGGCTCACTCTCGATACAGTATCAGCCCCTCGGGCTCACTCTCAAATCATAATGGGTACCCGCGCTCACTGTGTAGGTGCAGACTCCGGAGGGGCCCCTTACGGCCTAAGCGCAATATCAAGCCATCTCGTGGCAATAAAAAGTATCTCAGGCCCTCGGCCTCATATCACTCAGCATATCCTCACATATGGCCCTCGGCCTCACTCAGTCCGAAAATCATCACAAGCCCCTCGGGCATTAGTAAAACAGTAGTTCTCAGCCCAAAACATCATTTAGAAATATCATTTAAGTTCAAATACGAATAAAAGTGGCTGAGTTTGTAAAACAGTAAATATCAATAGGACTGAGTTCAAGTGATAAGTCAAACAGTGAGGAATTAGTGATAAAAATCCCCGGAGGGTTTAAATAGTTGGCACGAAGCCCAAATATGGCAATCAGTCCAAATCATGACGAAAACAAATAAGTTTCAGTCGAATACGCGGTAAAACCATCAATTGGGACGAACCAAGTCACAATCCCCAGTAGTAAAAGACCCCACACTCATCACCCAGTTCGTGTCTCACCTCAATACAGCACTACGATGTGCAATCCGAGGTTTCAAACCCTCAAGACATCATTTACAACTATTACTCACCTAAAACCAGCTAATTCTCTAGCTCGCGACGCCTTTGCCCCTCGAATTGGTCTCCACGTGCGTCGAATCTATCCAAAATCAGAACGAATACGTCACAATATACTAAGGGAACAAAGACCAAGCGAAAACAATCGAATTACTACAAAATTCCAGAAATTGGTCAAACCCGACCCCTGGACCCACATCTCGGAATTTGACAAAATTCAAAAAACTAGAATCCTTATACTCTCACGAGTCTATCCATATAAAAATTATCCAATTCTGATACCATTTGGTCCTTCAAATCATCATTTTATATTTTTGAAAAATTTCACAATTTTCTTCCCAAATTCCATCCCAAATCACGAATTAAATGATGAATTCAATGATAGATTCATGTACTCTAGCCAAATCTGAGTTAGAATCACTTACCCCGATGAATTTCTTGAAAAACCTTCGAAAAATCGCCAAAATTCGAGCTCTCTAGGTCAAAATATCAAATAAAACCCAAAATCTCATATTTATAGAGTACCCCACTGATTTTCACCTCCGCGGGTCGTACAAAATCAACCTCCATCCGCACAAAACCAGTGCTGTCCGCACAAAAATGACCGCGGCCGCACAAACTTTCCTCTGCAGTGATAGGCTTTAGTATTTTGATCTTAACTTTCGCTACAGATGTCCAAATTGTGATATCATTACCTTTCTGGAAACTAGACACGAAGGGCTACAAATTTTGTTTTTGAATCATCTCCAAATTCCTTGTAGATCAAAGGATATGAGCTTCCGAAGTAGGACCAGTGGAATGTTCTTCACCGCGGCCGCACGCCATTTTGTGCGGTCCGCACAACACCTACCGCGACCGCACTTCATTTTGTGCGGTCCGCACAGCACATACCGCGGCCTCACTTCTTTTTGTGCGGACCATGCGGTTGAGTTCCGAGGCCTGCAATCCTTCTGGACCTGCTACAACTATGATTTTTGGCCTAAAACATCCCGGAACTCCCGGAACTTTAAACCAATTGTACCAACACATCCCATGACATTGTTCAAACTTGTTCAAAATTTTGGAATGCTCACAACAACATCAATCACCAATTTAACATAGGATTCAAGCCTAAGAACTCCAAGAACCCTTAAATTATGCTTTCGATCAAAAAGTCTATCAAATCTCGCCCGAATGACCTAAAATTTTGTGCACACATCCCAAATGACACAACGAAGCTACTGTCACTCTCGGAATTCCATTCCGACCCCTATATCAAAATATCGCCTATCAACCGGAACCGCCAAAATATCAACTTCGCCAATTTAAGCCTAAATCTTCTCTACAACTCCAAAATCCATTCCGATCGCGCTCCTAAGTTACAAATCACCTCCCGAAGCTAACCGAACCATCGGAACTCACTTCCGAGCCTTCTAACACATAAATCAACATCCGCTTGACTTTTCCAACTTAAGCCTTCTTAAAAGAGACTAAGTGTCTCATTTCTTCCAAATCCTCTCCGAACTCGAACTAATCAACCCGGTCACATAAAACACGGATAACAAAGCGTAAAGAAGTTAAAATAGGGGAAAACGGAGCGGTAACTCATGAAACGACTGGCCGAGTCGTCACACTTATGTGTTATAATAGTGTCTTCAACTTCTATACCTTTCCTCTCTTAGTTGATCGCCTAGCTTAATTATCTAATCCACATAGTATAAAATTCAACCGGGATCCACAGTTGTGGACCTCGAAGGATGCCTAACACCTTATGTTCAAGGTAATTTTAGCCCTTACTCGATCTTTGGTGACACAGACTAGTTAAAACATAGTTATTTGCAAATAGGTTCCCTAACGCACCTTAAAATCGTTAGGTGGAGACTCTTCTCTTTTAATACCTCCTTTAAAAGAGTTGTCACACGTCGAAATCCGCTTTCGCTAGAAAATAAGGTGCGACAACATGGCGACTCTGGTAGGGATATACTTAGGCTCTTACTATAACGAATTTGACTTATGTGGATTATTTCCCTTTATTTGTCTAAATTGCTATGACATGCACATCCCGTCCCTTATTCACCTTTATTTATTTTAAATTGCTATGACATGCACATCCCTTTCCTTACTCTCCTTTATTTGCTATGACATGTATGACCTCTCTCCATTTCCTTCATCTTGTCTAAGATTGCTATGTTATGACTCTTCCATCCCTATTTCCCTACATGTTTCATTACGTTCTCTCAAAATTTCATGAGCTAAATTGACTTCTCTCTTTTGTATTCCTTTCATTTCTCTTCTTTTCATGTTCACCTTTACTGTGTTATGTACTGCTTTTATGCACTTTTATCATGCAAAATACTTGGCAACGTGTTACTATTTCTACATAAATCATGCTCCACATCATACTCCACTCATGCCTATTATCAACATAGCGGCGCTTGATGAGTGTCTGTGCTTTCCTGAAATCACCTTTTTGTCACGACCCAAAATCTAACCATGGTCGTGATGGAGCCTACCATGTTACAAGGCAAGCCTACTTCTCAAAATATTACTACTAAACCGAATATAAGAAATTAATAAAACATTCCAACATTTAAATTTTTCAAAACTAAATCAACTCTAAATATAATATAGAAAAATACGGAAAACGATCCCCAAACATTGGGGTGTCACTGATTCATGAGCGTCTAAAACTATAAACTAAGATATATTAACTGTCCAAAAGAAGAAATGATAAGAGGAGTAACAAGGTCCTGAGCAAATACCTTGCAATCTCCAAAGATAGCCGGTCTGAACTCAATGATCACCGCGCTCTAACTCACCTGAAGCTGCACATAAAGTGCATGGTGTAGTATGAGTGCAACTGACTCAGTAGTAATAGAAATAACAAAGGAACTGAGTAGTAGTGACGAGCTAAGCAAAATAGTCCAATTATTTATTTTCACAATTTACAATAAACATGAATAAACAGGTAAATTCCATAAAACCAAGAAATGCCACAAAGAAATTAACAGGTAAATAGAGCAACAACAAAGGCAAATGCAACCTCACAGCAATGTCACTCTATCACTCATCACTAGCACTCAGTACTCATCACTCAACACTCAACACACTCAACACTATGCGCTCATTGGTGGTGTGTATAGCTCCAGAGGGGCGCCCAAAACCCAAGCTCTAAGCACGGACAACTCACGTGCCATCATATCAATACCTAGATTCGCACGGTCAACTCACGTGCTACGCGGACAACTCACACACTATGGTATTAATATCCTCACAACCAGGCTCTCGGCCTTATTCAATTGTGTACCTCACTAGCCTCACAATCATCAACAAATAAGGGAACATAGCCCACATCAAGTATCACAATATATTAGCAAATAATATAGACTGAGGTAAACATGTACAAAATTTTCTATGACTGAGTACAAATAATGTGAGCATGAATAAAGCCTAAGAATGATATCTAACATGAAGGCAGACAAGTTTAACAACAAGTAAACACATAACCACAGATACCAACCATTAGACCTCACAGCCTCACGAGACAGACAAAGTCTCAATACCTCATGGTACACACCCACACGCCTGTCACCTAGCGTGGGTATCACCACCAAACAATCACATGATATCAATTTCTCAGGGTTTATACCCTCAAGGCTAGAGTTAAAACTGTTACTTACCTCAACAACGTAAAATCCTACTCCGGGATGTCCTCGTCCCTTGACTCGGTGTAAGCTCCGGAAATAGAGTGTAGCCAATGTGCTGAGAACTTGAGTTATAATTGTGCCTGGTAATGCCTATGACATGAGAAAATGTGAAATCAATTATGAAATGAGCCTTGACTCTACTTTCCATAAATGACTTCAAAAATAAAGTGGCCTAAAGGCTCTGTACTAAATTCATGCCCATAAGTGGCTATTCGAGATAATGTTTTGCCTTATAAGTACATCCGATGTGATCCGAGTTGTTACATACTCCGATGTTGAAAATGGTATATTGTCGTGATTGGAAAAGAGTAATTCAAGAATAATTGGTGTAATTGCTTGTTTATGACTTTGATGTGTGTTTCTATTGTGGTTTGGTGTGTCCCCTCCTTTTGGAAGAATCCTTTGTGTTTAAAGTTCCATTGCTAATGAACTTGAGGTGTATGATTTCTGAAATATTCTATATGACCATAATTCATGTTTCCTCTCATGTGTACTTGACATCTTGAACTGAATGGCTTGTTGTTGAAATTGATATTGATGTGAAATATGTGAAAAGAACTTGAATTATGAAATGCGGCCAACTGCCAAGTATGATGTAATGATTGTGCCCCCAAGTGCCGATGAATTGATATATGTGATATAAACTTGAAAGGAGATGATTGATGGTAAGATGGCGTAGCCGATCAGGCCGAGATCGGACGCCATACCGCACACATGGTGGTATTGTGCTAATATTGAAAGTTGAAAGTGATAATGAAATTGTGATTGAGGTATACGTCTCAAATAAGACGGCCTAGCCGATCGGGCCGAGATCAGACTCCATGCTAAGATTCGTGGTGGAATATGTATATATATATATATATATTGACACAGAAATTGTGATTGAAATTGGGAGTTGGTTATGATGTGCATATTGTGAATAATGGTATTATGAATTGTGGTGAATCGATATTAAATATCTTCTATCCAATAATAGTATTGTCTTCATATCCTGAGTTTCATTTTTACCATATGAACTTTATTGAAAAAAATTTTATGTTTAACTTGGCCTTTGGATATCATTGATTTCTACTTGTTGTTTACATGATTGTCTTTCCTTATATTGGCATTCTATTTTGAAAAAGGACTTTTAGCTATTCATACTAGTACTTTTCGACAGTACTAACGTCCCTTTTGCCGGGGGTGCAACATCTTTAAATGGATGTAAGTGGTTCCATAGCAGACAATGTTGGTCGCAGCTTGTGGCTCATCCTCTTTTCAGTCGACTTGGTGAGCTCCACTTTATTTTGGGGTCCTGTATCATTGTTTATCATGTACTTTGTATTTTGAGGTATAGACGGAGCCTTGTTGCCGGAATTTCCATATTACTGTTCAGTTATATTTAGAGGCTCCGTAGACAAGTTGCGGGTGGTGTTTGATAATAGGGAATTGAATTAGAAATATTGATATTTGGCAAAGATGTATAAAACTTGTAATATTCTTAAAATTATGAACGAAGTTGCTAATGGAAATGAAATGGAAGTCGTTAATGATATATTTTCAGAATTCAATTAATGGAGTACATTTCCTCTTTATTTAAAGACGAATTTGGGTTGTATGAAACCTAACAGGCTTGGTCAGTCGGGTTTACTCGATTGAGCGCCGGTCGCGCTCCTCGGTTTTTATGGGGCGTGACAAACTTGGTATCAGAGCCTAAGGTCTTAAAGTGTCATAGGATGTCTCGGAGCTATGTCTAGTAGAGTCCTTCTTATCGGTGTGTTGTCGACCACCTCTATAAGTTGGAGGCTATTCAGACATTTATGAATTTCACCCTTCTTTGATACTCCAGATCGTGCAGTAAAGCTCAAGATAGAGAGCTAATTTCCTCGCTATGTCTTATTCCCAAGATGAGTAATCTTGATACCATAATCCACGAGTTTGAAGCAGTAAAGAGGGAATGACCCTACCATTGAATCTGAGGGAGATTGCCCAAGAGTTTGTTAGGAGAATGTATCGATCCATAGAGGGATTGGTAGAACTTGTTGCTAAAAGGAGTACCCTTGTTCCTATTAATGTCTCTACACCACTATATCATATAGTATATCAGTATGTTACCGATGTATGTTACAGATGTGCAGTCAGGGTGTATCAGTTAAGGCACTTCCGCGCCAACCTAAAGTCACCAAGTAAGTCAAGTTAAAAATTTCTACTCGTTGTATATGTACATCCATATTGAAGAGTTCTCATAAACACGATCTTAACAAGATGTTGAATCACAAAACATTGCATGTATCGACTCTTTGAACGAGACGTATTATTCATGAAGCCTCCTGATCACAGTTCACTTACTTACAGCCTCCTATGGAATTGAGCTCTATAATTATGTTCTTGAATTGAGTTATAACACTATTAATACTTCCCACTTGCTTTCCTAAATTCTAAACAAGGGACTATACCTGGTAAATTTCTTATAGAATCTTTTTATTTAAATGGACAACATCTGTTCATTTGTGCCTATGCATGCACCGTCGTAAAGTTTACCTATTGGTGTCAAGTTCCATGTAAAGCATCCCAGTGTTGCGATCTTTCTCGAGTCACTCTTTTTCTCACTAGTGTATATGGCTTCTATGGGTTAAATAGTCACTCTTCTCTCTTGCGAATATCATCATGAAACCTTCTCACTGTGTAGTAATGTAAGAGAATACCTTAACACCTATCATATGAGTGCATGTCAATCGAAATGGTCACCGTGTGCATAAAGTCTCTCTGAAAATTGAGATCCTCACATCTCCTTCATAGGAAGATCTTGTGTCGCCATTATAGTATAACTTTTGTGTCCACTTGGGACATCCTGTAGCAAGTAGCTCACTTTGTTCCTAGTATTATGGTTGCTCGTGATGTGGTCTTGTATTGCCGTTTGGGAGTTAATATAGTAGAAGCATGTCCCGCTCATAACAAATGTTTATTTTCTCTTTATACCTCTACCACATGTGTTAATTGTGTTTCTTAGTTAGTGAATTCATTGTGCTAGTTTCCCAACACTTGTTCGATAACCATGATAGAACATGTCCTTCTATGTGTCACTATGACACTTCCTTTCTCATAAGGACCCTCAATAGGCTCTCCGTCAAGACCAAATGTACCTTTCAGGGTTATCATAGCACAACGCCTACTTCTCATGTTTCCCTGTTTTTCATTAGCATCTGGGTATTTCTCAAGTCAAAATCCATGGAGAACTCATCATGAACATCTGCAAACCTTCCATAATTTTATACTATCTTATTGGGTTTGGTTGTCTTTACACACTTGACTTCTAGAATCATTGACTATGTCATTGTCATGTGCGGGGAGTTTTGCTACCCTTGGTATTCCACCTCCCTGGGTGGATATGAGTGTTATTTGTCTTTCTCCCCAGAGCATCATGTTAACCATTAGAACCCCTCTAACTAATACATGATTTCTTCCCAATATTAAGATGTCTTATCCATGTGGTTTCACTCGTGAAAGGTTGAGATTAGATGCCTTCAGATTTTTGCACATATCATGAGCGTATTGATTTGGAAGACAAGTTGTTGTATCTTTAGTTCTCTCATATAGGATCAATTATCAGGAAGGGTTAAGCTGTTTGAAATATGATAATCTCATAAGTGTTCAACTTCTTTTCATCCTTATGGGCTTGTAGCATAGATTCCTAGTGTCAGTTAACGTTAGGAGTGTAATTCAACTTCATGTATTTTGAAACCCATATTGCATTCAAGGTGCCAGAGTATTCTCCTTCTTGATAAACTAATTTTTCCTACACTCCAGGAGACGAATGGGTCATGTACTTGAATATTCCTCCTTAATGATTCCTATTGCCAATGTACTAGTTACCCATATGCCTCATTTGTCTAATAATTGATGACGTCACAATGATTAACCATGTCAGTATTGTTAGTAGTAATCTTCGTGTCTCTTATTATATAACCTCATGAAATACTCTGCTCAGCGCAGTAATGGATTTCTGAATAACTCTAGCCTGATCTTGAACTCCGTTGCTCCTCATTGTATTAAATCTATTGGGTATTGAAGGTTCAAACATGTCAAAGAGGAAGCATCCCCGTGTGATCAAATATATTCAATAGGTAATTTTATGGTCAGTTTATGATAGCACATCTTAGAGTGATTGTTAAGGTCATCAAAGGTTTAGTGTCGGTGTTCGCGTAGAGATTTAGAATTGAGGAGGGTGAACGGGTTATTCTCAATATTTTTTCCTTGAAGATGTTACGTGAATTGATAATGAATGTGAAATAAGTGTAGTTCACATTAGGCCACGCTATGAGTATGATGCTTCCCCATCGTTGTTCTCCATGTATTCTGTGTTTTCATATGTCTATGTTCAAGAATGTAGTTGGAAATCCCTTGTGCATCATTTTAGTGGAAATCACTGAAGGTAGGGGGCAATGGATAGTTGGCCTATGAAGGGTATCTATTTGTCATCCTTGTTAGGTGATTTTGAGGAGTGGAGATTGTTTCCAAGAATGTGTTGTGGCGAAGTCTGTAAGTATAAGAGGCCACATTGAAGGCTGAGAGAGTGTTGTGGAAATAAAATATTTTCTCTTGATTGTATAGCAGTTGGTTTTAATTTAAAAGGTACCTTCTAGGTATTATGATTTAAAAATGTGCAGTCCATGTCCAGGTATCATTATGATAATGTAGTGCTTGTAATGCTAAGGTTCGTGTTATTGATATATATATTGTGGTACTTTGTCGAGTTGTGGATGTATTTTTAGGATGGTTTTGGTGGTTCTCTGGCAGGTGGATAGGCCTAGTTACAAAGGAGACTTTGCCAAAGTTTCTGAAAAATTTGGAAGTTGGTGAAAATTTAGGGACTTGAGGCATGTGAGAAAAAGGGATATATTATGTTAAGTGTTTGGAGCGGACTCTACTCCTCATTCGTGGACGAATGATCCTGGGGGGGGGGGAATGTAAGGCCCCAAAAAATTTCGTAAGTAATTTAGGATTTCGTGGTGACAGGTAGGCTAATTATAATATTTTACGTGCATATAGCATGATGGACATAAATTGGATATTATAATAAGTGTACGAGGCACATTATAAGTGATATGGGGTCTAAGGAGAGTCCTAAGTTGTAAGGCCCCGTGAATTTCCTACTCAGAACCCCGAATCATGTGGTGCCAAGTTAGGATCTTGCGTTAGAGATGCGTAATTCGGACCTTTTTGGACTGATCTATGATATAAAAAGTCAAGAAATAATGTTTTCTAGAAAATGCTATTTTGCGGTCGAGAATGCGGTCGCATATCAGGTATGCGATCGCATAACCAATATGCGGACCGCATAGTCGTCGCACATTTCCCTTGGGATTTTGTGAGGGGCAGTTCTGCGGTGCATTATGCGACCGCAGAACAGGTATGTAGACCGCATTTCTACCACATACCCAGGCAGTGTGTTCAGATTTTGGGAGCACTTTTGCGGTCCATTCTACGGGCCGCATTTCCACTTTGCTATCGCAAATGCGATCGCAGACCTGACTCGGGGCTCCAATTTTCTAAATTTTAAACCCGACCCCTTATCGATATATTCTGTATTATAGCTCATTTTGAGCATATTTCCTGATGCTTTTAGAGAGAGAGAGAGGGTATAGAGAGGGAAGTGCTTCCCATCAAATTACTCCATGAAACCTTGTCAAATCTTTGAAGATAATCAAGTGAGGGCACCTAAATCTTCATCCCAAGAGGTAAGACTTCATTACCTCAGCTCTTATTCCTATGCTTAGCAATAAGGGATCACTAGTGAAGTAATTCATGGGTATAAGAATGAATTTCTTGCATGCATATCACACCATAGAATATTGGGAGGTAGTGAACTAAAAAGGAAAGCAATTGGGGTATAAAATGATAGAAACTTCTCTCAAAAGGGCCTAAGATCACAATGCACCTTTAGTGTTTGATAGTATGCTCAAAACAAGCTAGAATCTCAATCTCGTCTCTAATTCTTGATTTAATTTGTAATTCTTACACAATAGATCTAAGTGCTAAAAGTTCCGGAATTTTGTAAGGAATAAGGAAAGCTTTGTTGAGGTATGTATGGCTAAAACCCCATCTTTTAGAAATTGAGCTTCATCGGTGATTGTGTGGGCATGGCAAGATTAAAGTTAAATTGTTGCATTGCTTGTTGTTTTACATGAGTTGGTGTTGTAACCTTATGTGTGTGAAAAATGTGGCCCAACATAATCAACGTGCTATCTTGACAGCTTGAAAGGGGCAAAGGTATGAATTATGCATTGGAAATGTTTAGACCTTAAAATGAGATTACAACTGAATATATTGTGCTATCTACGTGAACTCTTATCTATGTTTACAATTTAAATTGCTCTTGTGTGCACCTACTATCCTAACTAGCAAAGCTAATATTGAAAATTGGGAACGATGTAAAATGCGGCCTAGTGCCAAGAATGATTTGATAAGTCGTGGCCCCAAGTGCCTATGAAATGATATATGAGAAATGAATTGATTTATGAGAAAGGAATAATGCCTTGATGAGGCGACCTAGGCGATCGGGTCGAGATCGGACTCCGCTCAAGATAGTGGTGGTATTGGAAAGGTATTGTGAATGAATTCCGGGAAAGAAGGAAAATGATATTGTGATTGAAGCATATGTCTCAAATGAGGCAACCTAGCCGATCGGGTCGAGATCGGACTCCGCTCAAGATAGCGGTGGTATTGTGAACAAATAATGAATAGTGTGAAATGCCCCAAACTAAAAGCTATGGGAAAATGAAGTGAAAGTTGTATGATTCTTTTAATTGATAATGTGGTGATCATTTAAAGTTTTGAGTTATACTTGTGATTTCTTATTCTTGTATGAAAGTTCTTTCTAATTTGATGGTGTTTAGTTATACATACTAGTGCTATTCGATGGCACTAACGTCCCTTTTGTCGGGGGTGCTACATTTTTTTAAATGAATATAGGTGGCTCCATAGCAGATAGTGTCGATCGTGTGTAGCGGAGCATCCTCTTCTCAAACTCTTGGTGAGCCCCTTCCTCCTTCAAGGGGTTTTGTGACATGCCTTTTGTTATAGATGTGTCTTTTGAGGTATAGTCGGGTCTTTGTCGCTGGCATTGTTATCGCTGTCTTGGGTATCCTTAGAGGCTCCGTAGACATATGTGTGGGTTATGTACGGGCGTTGGATGGGTCCACGAACTATGATGTAATTCAAATTCTCGTTTTGCTAAAGTGTAATTGTATGTAATCTTGGGAACTTAATTACGGATTAATGTTGTGATTTAAAATGAACTAACTTTGTAGAATGCACTATCTTTCCTCGTCTAAGCAAAAGAATGAAAGCATGGTTTCCTTATTCGTATCGAGTTGGGTAGGAAGTGTTTGATAAGGCTTGCTCAGTTGGATTTACTCGATTGAGCGCCGGTTGAGCCTCCCGAGGTTGGGGCGTGACATAAGTCTAAATCAAGTTGGAAAAATTACATGATAGACTAATGTTACAAATGTATACGCACCAGGCCAAATTTTGGACAAGCATATATACATATACCTAAGGAGTTATGGGATGCACAACCTATCAAATGAAAGATCTTCAAGTCTATTTTCTAACGCTTCAAGCCGTTCATCGTTTGGACACTCTTACAAGAAGTTATGACTAGATTACTGAACGTTGGCTGAAAATTGCACTACCGCGGCGCGCCTGTGGGGAGGTATAGTGAGCATTCAAAAACGTTTTCTGAGCACATTTTTCACAATCGCGGTGCCCCACGCGGTGCATCTATGAAAAAATTGGGCTTTTATTATAAAATAACCTCATTTCGCCAAATAAATGCAATGGATCATTTCTTCAACTAAAACCGGATATTTTTAGAGTGAGAGAGTGCCTTAGAGTTGGAAAGTATCCCTTATCAATTTTTCTTCAATTCGTGCTCAAATCTTGAAAGATTAACAAGGAAAAATACACAAGATCTTCATCTAAGAGGTAAGAATCTATACACTAGACTTTAATTTCGAGTTTGGGGTATAAGATGGGTTATTGAGATATGATTCTTGGGTGTAATAGTATTATGTATGCATGCATGTACAAATTAGGTTTGTGGGAATATTGTTGAACACAAATAAGTAAAGATTGGGTTGGGGAATGAGGGAAATCTTGTAGAATAGCTTTGAAATCAAGATGCACAACTAGTATTAGATAAAATACTCAAATGAGCTGAAACCATGAATATCTCCCTAATTTGTGTTGGATTTTGTTATGTCTCAAAGTAGATTGGGATTGCTAGAATTCCGGAATGTTGTAGTAACTTAAGGAAAGCATAAATAAGGTATGTTGGCTAAACTTTCTCTCTTAGAATCGAATTCCATAAATGTTTTCATAAGTTCAAGTATGGTTGGCTCAAAGTTCATAAATCTTATATTCCGGGTTATTAACCATAACCATGACTATTCCAAAATGAGCCTTATGAATAAAGATATATATATATATATATATTCTATATATATATATATATTCGAGTTTTGTATTAAAACATTACGGCTTTGAGTCGTGTTTCAAATAAAGGCTAGTATGCCAAATTGAGTGAGAAAACTTGATATGGTTGATACTCCTAATTGCTCTTATCTGTACCAAATGTATTTGATTGATTGTGTCTAGTTGTTGGTAATCTATAAAGATGTTTGAAATGAATTAAATGAATTTGGGAAATAGAGTGTAGCCAACGTGCCGAGAACTTGAGTAATAATTGTGCATGGTGATGTCTATGACATGAGAAAATGTGAAATAGATTATGAAATGAGCCTTGACTCTACTTTCCATAAATGACTTCAAAAATAAAGTGGCCTAAAATCTTTATACATACTTTATGCCCATAAGTAATTGTCCGAGATAATGTTTTGCCTTATAGGTACATCCGATATGATTCGAGTTGTTACATACTCCGATGTTGAAAATGTTATATTGTCGTTATTAGAAAAGAATAATTCAAGAATAATTAGTGTAATTGCTTGTTTATGACTTTGATGTGTTTTTCTATTGTGGTTTGGTGTGTCCCCTCCTTTTGGAAGAATCCTTTGTGTTTAAAGTTCCATTGCTAATGAACTTGAGGTGTATGATTTCTGAAATATTCTATATGACCATGATTCGTGTTTCCTCTCATGTGTACTTGACATCTTGAACTGAATGGCTTGTTGTTGAAATTGATATTGATGTGAAATTTGTGAAAAGAACTCGAATTATGAAATGCGGCCAAGTGCCATGTATGATGTAATGATTGTGGCCCCAAGTGCCGATGAATTGATATGTGTGATATAAACTTGAAAAGAGATGATTGATTGAAAAATGGAAACGTCTTGGTAAGACGGCCTAGCTGATCGGGCCGAGATCGGACGCCATGTCGCACACATGGTGGTATTGTGCTAATATTGAAACTGGAAAGTGACAATGAAATTGTGATTGAGGTACACGTCTCAAATAAGACGGTTTATCCGATCGGGCCGAGATCGGACTCCGTGCTAAGATTCATGGTGGATTATGTATATGTATATATTGACACAGAAATTGTGATTGAAATTGGGAGTTGGTTATGATGTGCATATTGTAAACAATGTTATCGTGAACAGTGGTATTATGAATTGTGGTGAATCGGTATTAAATATCTTCTATCCAATAATAGTATTATCTTCATATCCCGAGTTTCATTTTTACCATATGAACTTTCGCATATTGAAAAATTGTTATGTTTAACTTGGCATTTGGATATCATTGATTGCTACTTGTTGTTTACATGATTGTCTTTCCTTATATTGGCATTCTATTTTGAAAGAGGACTTTTAGCTATTCATACTAGTTCTGTTCGACAGTACTAACGTCCCTTTTGCCGGGGGCGCTACATCTTTAAATGAATGTAGGTGGTTCCATAGTAGACAATGTTGGCCGCAGCTAGTGGCGCATCCTCTTTTCAGCCGACTTGGTGAGCCCCACTTCATTTCGGGGTCCTGTATCATTGTTTATCATGTACTTTGTATTTTGAGGTATAGCCGAAGCCTTGTTGCCAGCATTTTCATATTACTCTTCAGTTGTATTTAGAGGCTCCGTAGACAGGTTGCGGGTGGTGTTTGATAATGGGGAATTGAATTAGAAATATTGATATTTCGCAAAGATGTATAAAACTTGTAATATTTTGAAAATTATGAACGAAGTTGCTAATGGAAATGAAATGGAAGTCGTTAATGATATATTTTCAGAATTTGATTAATGGAATACATTTCCTCTTTATTCAAAGACGAATTTGGGCAGTATGAAATCTAATAGGCATGGTCAGTCGGGTTTACTCGGTTGAGCACCGGTCGCGCTCCTTAGTTTTTTTAGGGCGTGACACTCGGTATCCAAAAGCTCTGAATCTGCCCATAATCAAAATAATATTATCAACATGGCTAGAGAATCGCATTTCATAATAAAAACTACAAAAATAGGCCAAAATCCGAAACTGGTAAAAACCCTACCCCCGGGCCCATATCTCAAAACCAGTCAAAAATGGTAGAATAATAATCCTCGTCCTCTCCCGAGTCTAACTGTATAAAATTTGTCAAAATCGAACTCTGTTTGGTCCCTCAAATCCTCACTTAAAACTCTCCAAAATTCAAACCATAATTCCCTCATTTTCATTTTGAAATCATCAATCAAATCCCAAAACGAAGATGGATTCATGAATACAACCAAAACCAAGTACGTAACATTTATCCCAATCCATATGGTGAAAATTGCCTCCAAAATTGCCCAAATCCGAGCTCCCCAACTCAAAATATGACCGAATGAACAAACCCTTATTTTATATATTTTTTTGCCAGCTATTCTGCCTCGTTTCTCGTGCCAAATGATCCCTAAACTCTTTTTTATGCCTCCAATGGATTCCTTGTGAAATTTTAGTCAGGTTAGGCTTTTGAATCACTCAATTTGACCTTATAATGAATGAGATATGTTGGTTTCAATATTTGCAAATAGTGCAGATTTTTAAATACGCCGTTAGTAGCAATTTCGTAATTAATCTGGAAAAAATCTGGCAACCTAATTATTAGTAAAATAACCATAAAATCATCATACGATGTCCAAACTTGACGATTCTTTCTGTTACGTGTCCGTAATTACGATACGGATCTAATGCTTCAATCAAAAAAAATCGGAGCTCATTTTTTCAATATGATATCATTTATGCTTGGAGAAACGGCGTCGAAACATAAGAAAAGCGAGCGCAACACAATCCAAACCTCTCCGAAACTCACCCGAGGCCCTCGGGACCTAAACCAAAAATTCCAACAAGTCATATATCACTACACGAACTTAGTCGAACCTTCAGAACACCCAAAACAATAACAAAATACCAAATCAACCTCAGATTCAAGCCTAAGATCTTCTAAACTTCCAAAACTCGGCAATGACGCCGAAACCGATCAAACCACGTCTGAATGACCTCAAATTTTGCACACACATCACAATTGACACTACAAAACCTACTACAACTTACGAAATTCCATTCCGACGCTGATACCTAATTTTCTGATGCCGACCAAAATCGCCAAATTTCTAACTTTCGCCAATTCAAGCCTAATTCTACCACGGACCTCCAATTTACATTCCGGACACACTTCCAAGTCTAAAAGAACCCAACAAAGCTAACTGAATCATAAAAATCCAAATCTGAATTCGATTACTCATAAGTCAACTTCTGGTTGACATTTCTAACTTAGCTTTCTAACTAAAAGACTAATAGCCTGTTTGGCCAAGCTTCTCAAGAGAAAAAGTGCTTTTTCCCAGCACTTTTTTATCCTAATTTGAGGTGTTTGGCCAAGCTTATTTGGGGAAAAAGTGCTTTTGGGAAGAAGCAGAAGCAGTTTCAGAGAAACAGAAAAAAGTAACTTCTTTCCAAAAGCAGAAGCAGTTTTGGCTTTTCTTCTTACCTAAAATACCCTTAACAAAATATAGTATATACCAAAATAACCCTTAAACCTAATACTTAGGATATTAATTTATAAATATTTCTTCTTATTTTTAGGAAAACTTTCTAATATATAGTGACTTTAGGGGTGAATGCTTTTATATTTGTTGAAGGAATTTTAATATATTTAACTTATATTAAAAGAATTAAGTACTTTTTAATTTTATTTTCATATTTTACTTAAATAAAATGATTTTTTTTAATTATTGCATGTAATAACAAAATTTTGATATTATTTATTTACTTATAATATTAATTATTAAGTAAATCTATTCATGTCCTTATTCGTAATTTGACACTTAAAAGCACTTTCTAAAAAGCTTGGCCAAACACAAATTATTTCTCAAAAGTGCTTTCCAGACTGATTAGCCAAATACAAAATGCTTCTCTCCAAAAGTACTTTTTTCAAAAGCACTTTTGAAAAAAGCACTTCTCAAAATAAGCTGATTTCTCCAGCTTGGCCAAACAGGCTATAAGTGATCATTTCATTCCAAAACTACTCTGAACCCAAACCTACCAACTCCATACAACTCAACATAATTGAACAATGCATAAAGAAACAGAAATGGGGGAAACAGGGCTATAACTCTTAGAACGACTGACCCAGTCGTTACACCTTTAAATCGGAAAGGCTTATTTATGGTAGACTAGTCGATTAGTAGTGCAGTCGACGGTCCCGTGACTTTCCCTCTCATGTTGTCCACCTGAGAGTACCAGTCTAGTACTTTCTAGAAACCACACTCCGATATGAAATCAACATGCACCATGCTAAACCTAGTATGGATTGAGACGTCATTGACGTAACGACCCTCTCAAATAAAACCTTGTCCAAAGTCCAACGGGATTTCCACAATCCCAGTGGACATTATCATATTATGTGCATTTCTTGGAGAAAATATACCAACATGTTGATCATTATTGTGTAAGTAGTCAAATCTAGAGGGGGAAATGGCTAACCTTTATTGTTTGCAGAAAATGAAGCACGAAATCCACAGGTTTGGTATGGTCCAAAACATCCCGCCTTTGCTAATTGATTGGTAGAAAGACCTTGCACCTTGTAATAGAAATCATGTGAGGAGAGTACTTGGTGACCTGCCATCTTTGCTAAACATCCGACCAAACAGGGAATTAAGCAAGGCCGCTACTATGTTTTGAGATGAGAAAAGAGCTGTTTTTTGATTTGGCAATATAGAAATGATTCCTCTCCTAGAAGAAATAGGGAGTTTCTCCAAGTTACCATGGGATAGTCCGGGATTGCTAGTGTTAGAAAATCGCACTCAGTGTAGTTTTCTGAAGATGTTGGGCTTTAAGAAGAATGATGAACTTCTCTGTCCAAACAAATCATACATCCCTTTTGAGTTTCTTTACGAGCGTTATGGGCATAACAATTCATATCATTTTCATCATGATGAACTAGCCATTACTTCATTAGGATGGGTGCATCCCGGGTTTATGTTTTCATTGTCTGCTTCTAGGGGTTGTTGATTTTTCCAATGCAAGGAGGAAGGATTCATACTAGCTTAGCCATGGTCGCTAAGACCTTAATGGACGACATCGAAGGACAAGCTTATACTATCATCCCAATGATCTTAGTTGAGATGTACCGTGATCTAGATCGGTGCAAGCATGGGTTCAGACAATTTGAGGATTGTAACCTATTGCTACAAGTCTGGTTGCTGGAACACTTTCAGACTGGTGAGTATCGTCAACAACTTCTGCGAAGGCCACTGAATGACTGCATAGCCAATCATCACCCAAAGAAAATGACGTTTATTCCAGACAGGTTTGCAAAGCCTGGAAATGTTGTAGGTTAGGTGCATTTCTTCAGCAATCTGATAGATGAGTAGGTGCATTGGATGTTTGAGTGGTTTCCCAGTAGTGAGTTCATCATCAGATCAAAAGGGACTACTCACTTGGTAATGATCGGTCTGCAAGGCATCTACCCTTACGCTCCTATAAGGGTAATAAGGCAAACAGGCGAAAAACAAGTCATACCTCGGGTTTCTAACATGGTCCAGTACAAGGCAGATTTTAAGGGAGATGTCATCCCATTCAAGTTCAAAGCGAAACACATGTGGAACCAAATGATCATTGTGGAAGGAGAAACTATTGAGCCACACAGGTATCACGCCGGCCATATGTACTACTATCTATCATGGCTGGAAGACGAGGTAGCTAGGGATATCAAACCAAGAGTCAATCTAAAGGATAAGATCATAGATGAAGTGGCTGAGGCACATGTGAAATACAAGAGGCTACGCAAAAGGGTGTTCAAGTCCGAAGCTAAGCATCTGGAGCAGCACAAAATAAACATGGAGGCGATAAGATAATGGAAAGTGATTTCCACTAAGTCGATAGAGAGATTAGAATACTTGGATCAAGGACTGATGGAGGTGGAAGGGAATGTGAGAGAGAGACTTAGGTATTCTCAAGGCATGGATGACGATGAAGGAGGAAAGCTGGCAAAGGCTTACCTATTGCTGGACATGCACGATCTGGGAAATATGATTGATGGGGTTAAGAGAGACAAGCATGGAGAAGGTCATTCAGGGACCAAGTAGATTAGGAGGTGATGTTCTTTACTGCTTTCTAGTTTAGATTAGATTTCGATGTAATGAGGCTTACTTCCATTAGTGACTTTATCATTATTATTGTTGATTTAGTGAAAGATTGTTTTGGCTTATTTTCGCACTAATGAGAAGAAGAAAACGTTGGCACAATTTTCTCCAAGTCTATGTGTTTCTTAGGCCTACCTCACGCACAATGAGGTCCCCCAAATTAGGACGTGAATTATTGCATGACATTTGTGAAACATGTTTAAATACTGCAAAACACTTTTTTATTTCACCTTACTAACTTTACTACCTTTTGTTTTTATTTTTCTTTATTTATTCCCATTCCCAAAGGTTGGTTCGTGCATACTGGCATCATCAGCATACCACACTAGATCCATAGATCCTCCACCTCCTCCTCCACCTAGCGACCTAAAAAGCAAAGGCAATGGCAAAGGGAAGATGGATGATTTGAGTGGTATCCGGAAAGATAATGCTACTGTGGTGAAAAATGTTGAAACTTCAGATGGTAGAAGCACCCCAGGGTAGAATGAGTTGGCCTTACGTTTGGAGCATAAAATCTTGGATCCACAAGGCGATCTTGAGCAGGTCCGCAGGCTGGAAAACCTTTCCCTTACTCCCAATGTTCCTGACATCAACCAGCAAAACCCAACTACCCAAAACCAAACACCGCCACAAAACACACAAAACTAGAATCACCACTCATAGCTCTGAATCCTCCCGCACCACACTAGTATCATAATCCCGCACCTCCCCAGAACTTTAACCCACCACCAGGGCAAACTCCTCAACAACATCACCATCACCCAACTCAATACCCGCAAATAGGTCAGTGGTTCCGTTCGGTCAGTTATTTTGTAAATTTTGTACCATACCAATTTTTTGGTTATTATATTATGTATAACCAAAATTAGACTTTTTGAAACCATCCCAATAATATCGATTTCTCTTTAGTATCGGTACTGTTCGGTTAATTTTTGGTACTTTAAAAATATAATGTAAAAGTCATTAGTAGAAGTAGAATGTAATAACATACGTACTTCATATGACTTAGCAAAACTCTCTAGACATTTTTACATTTTAAAGGGTGATGAACTAAGAAAATATGAAAGAAGGCTAAAGTATAGATCCATCAACTACTCTACAAAAACGTAAAAGAAACTAAACAAATTAATATATAAAAAATATAAATCACACGAGTGGAAAGATATTAACAAAGCTAGGAGTGAGACTCGAGAATAAAGTCTATAAAAGATTAAATATTCAAAAAAAAATTGAAATCATACGAAAGGAAACATATTTAATACATTGTAGTTTAATACTCATAATCATTACAATACCTTGTGTCTTGCTGGTGAATATGTTGAAAATAATTTAGTTTCAATGGGTGTAGCATAATAGGTTTGAGAATTAGGATTTTGAGTTTAATTACTTGTTGGCTTGTAATTATTTTCATAATTCCAAGACCCGAGGAAAATGTAATGCTTTATTATTTTTAAACTTAATATATAAAATATTTTTCACATATAAATTTATTCGGTATGGTTCGTATTTTTCGGTTTATTTTCATAAAATAAAAAACATACCCTAATTATCGGTATGGTTATAGATTTATATAAAATCCTACGATTTTATAAAAGAAACCTAAATATCGGTTATGTACGGTATGATTCGGTCGGTTTGGTCGATTTTTAAATATTTATTGACGCCCCTACCCGCAAGCTACCACTTATCACACACCTCAAAATGCACGACAACCTACTCCCGATCCCCAAAACTCAACTAACGATCACCCATATACCCAAGTTCCAGGAATTCATAAAAGCAATCCGATATATGTGGAAACTTTACCCCATACCCCGCAACAAACCCTATACATACCTGAACCGACTGAGAAGGACCTGCTCATTCGAAACATGGTAGAGGAACTCAAGAAACTTACAGGGGGAGGCCAGAGTGTTAAAGGTGGGAAAGGCATTGAAGGTCTAAACTATGAAGATCCGTGTATTCAACAAGATTTGGAACTGCCGCAGGGTTACAAATCTCCCAAGTTCGAAATGTTCGATGGCACTGGTGATCCGAAGGTACATATGATAACCTACTGTGAAAAGCTTGTGGGAGTAGGTAAGAATGAACAAATCTGCATGAAACTTGCAAAGTCTTACTGGAGACGCCTTGTCTTGGTATATCAGCCAAAACCCGAAGAAGTGGACAAGTTGGGTAAGTATGGCATCAAATTTCATGGACAGATTCAGGTTCAACACAGAGAACGTGCTAAATGTTTTCTATATCCAAAACCTCAAGAAGAAGCCGACAGAAACCTTCCACGAGTTTGCTACTCGTTGGAGATCAAAGGCCGCAAAGGTAAGGTCAGCACTTGAAGAAGAACAAATGAACAAGTTCTTTGTTAGATCTCAAGACCCGCAGTATTATGAACGATTGACGGTCATCGAGAATCACAAGTTCTCACACATCATCAAGTTAGGGGAAAGAATAAAAGAAGGAATCAAGAGTGGGATGGTAACTAATTTCGAGGCGATACAAGCCATAAATAATGTCTTGAAATTAGGAGGTATTTCAAAGAAGAAAGAAGTGGGTACCGTTGTCGCTACCCCTTTTTCCCTCTGTGGAGAGATCCGGGTTTCGACATTCATGGGGGGGGGGGGGTAATAACTCATTTCCTTTTGGGATTTGGGTATATGAAGAGTCGTCACCTAATGGATTATGGTGCGTTAGGGCACCTAGAGCTATTAACTCTTGGATTGGTTTGCATTACCAGAGATTAGGGTAAGGGCTCAAAATAACCTTGAGGGGAAGGTGTTAGGCACCCCTCTTAGTCCACAACTGTGGGTCCCGACCAAACTTATACTTACGAATTAGTCCATTAACAAATAAATAGTTGAATCAAATATTTTTGCAAGTAAAGCACGTTGGATGTTGTATAACTCAAATAACAAGGCAGAGATTTTGAACAAGTTGTATAAAATAAAGTTTTAAACAAAAGGACTTTTGGGAAAGGAGGAGTCCTAGGCTGGTTAGCCTATATCTACCCATATCTACCCTTCCCACCCCCTTTAGTGGTTATTAATGCGAGTGTTGGTTAGCGATCTCTATTGCGTGTTGTTACCCGTCCCTTCTTAATGGTCCCGGAGGAGATTTAGTACCTCTACCTATAGGCAGTTCTAGACCGACCCCTAAGGTTTAAAGGAAAAATACTAAGGCGACAAGCAATAACACATAGGACTATTCACAAATAAGAATAGGAAGGAGCAAATAAGAGGCTCAGTTTACCTCCACAGATAAGGCATGTAAATAGCACGACTCAAACACAGATAAGGGTAATTGTATCCTAAGATATAATGTCTAGGTGAGTATCAGAACACAATAGATATGCAGGTTCATTTTTTAACTCAGAAGCAGGGGCCCTAATCAGTTTGCCTATTTATTTTAAGCCTGTTAATCAATAAGCAGTACACACAAAGGGGCAGTTTCCAATTTTATGAGAAATTGGATTACCTAAGGCTTGCCTAGGCGTAGGATAATGTACAATTGTTACCAGAACCATTAGAACAATAAAGGAGTTATTTTACCTAAAAGCATGTGGTTCTAAGTGTTATAAAGATACAGGGATTATTACCAGCTTATTTTAAATAGGATAATCAAATGTGAAGCTATTTTTACCTCTTCCATATTTAGTGGTTTACACTAGGTGTGACTGAGCAAGTACGCATGAGACCCTAAAGCATGGTATCTAAGATGCATGTATAAAGTTCATGATGGTTTATATGCAGAATTCCTAAAGCAGGATTTCTAAATGCACGGAAAGATTGCAGAATTTCCTAAAGTAGGATTTCTAAATGTAGAAAAAGGTTACAATATTATAGAGCATGTTGTCAAGTGTGCAAGAGTAGCAATCTTTGTTTTAATGCCCCTTTATCCTAAAACAGGATTTTTGAGTGATAAGAATGACAAAAATGAGATGTTGAAACAGTATACATGAGACCTAAGAGCAAAAATGAGATGTTGAAACAGTATACATGAGACCTAAGAGCATGGTTTCTATTGCACATACAGGAAACATAGACCTAAAGCATGGTTTCTGCCCTTTTGATATCTATAACATGCATAGCTACCCTCCAATTTTCACTATCCAAACCCCAATGTTTATTTACAAATTATTCCTGGCCAATATTGAATGAATTACATAAGTAGATAAGAAAAATAAGAACTTACTCTATAGGGAGCCTACCAATAGGCCTAGATTTCCAAAATTTCCAATGCCGGATTGCCTCATAGCCTTTCATATAATCTAGGTATGTCAGAGTTCCCTAAGGACCTCAAGGGATCCCGGGCAGTGCTCACACCCAGATTTCATAGTCATAGTTGAGTAAGTACAGTGTGGAAGGTCCAGCTCTAATGTATCAAAGTTCAGAGGGATCTCATAGGGATACCTAAGCAGTCACACATTAGAGGGGCAGAACTTAAAACCTAAGAGTAGATGTGAGAGTGTTTGAAAAGATTTAAGCAAGGAAATAGTTTGAAAAAGGGATTTGTTTGAAATAGTTTTGTAAAAGACATCAGAGACAGTTTTGAAAAGAGAGTGGAGTAGTAAACAACAGTCCAAACACAGCACCCTCGAAATAGGTTCATACACAGCCAGAGATTATAGAACCAAAGTAGGTTCAGCAGCCACAAACAGGGGGTCAAGGTATTTGGGGACACATAGGTCACATAGGTAAACACAGAGTTATAGGAGCACTTAAGTACAGAATCAGCAGCATGCTAAAGGGTTGAGGAACCTCAGGATTAATACAGAATCAGGTCACTTAAAGATAGCCAACTACTTTGCATAGAACATTAGTAAGGGAGAGTCATATTGGGGTACACTAAAAGGGGATAACACTTCATAAACATGCTGAGTCTAAGGGAGGGGACACATTTAGGAGCATGTTGATGAAGCAATGAAGTAAACATATTAGTTTCAAGTTGAACAACAGAACCATAAGTAAAAACAGACTAGAAACAGGAGGAATTGAAGTCAATAAAAAAATATATTGGTTTTGGAACTTGAATTGAAATCAGGACATACCAATAAAGTGATAGCAAACAAAAAGTGAATAATAGGAGAGCACAATAATTAGCTTTGGCTTGCAGCCGGATAACTTAGAACAGTAGTAAGTAATCACAAAAGAGGGCGGAGAGCTTTTAGTGTGAAGGAGAGAGTTTTGAGCCAAATGTGTTCGTGTCCGTGTGTGTTAATGAGAGAGCATATATATTGTTTGAAACTAGGTAGAATAATAAGGTAAGAATCAAAGTCAAGCAATAATTATGGAACTAGGTATCAATTAGTATAAAATTAGTAGAAGTACTCCCTTAATTAAGGGAGTTAACTTCAAACGGTAAAGACAAATAAGGAAGGAGATCATATGAGACTGGAATACAACACATAAGGAAATAAGCATAGTACATAGCATGTAATAGAGGCTAGGTTCAACAAATTCTAATTAAGGAAAATGTCTAAGAATCAACTTGACAACATAATCAACAACAAAATAAGGCAAGAAGATATTTAGAGGTTGAAAACCAGTATGGAAATCATCACAAGAGATTAGTAAAAGGTATCCATTATAGGAAATTAGGGATTCAAATAGGAGTGGTAATAATTAAGGGGATTAACACAAATTGCTGTGAAATACACGAAATAATCACACCATAGGCAAGAAGGAATAAAAATCAGAAACCCTAATAAACATAGTAAAGTAAGAATCACGTAGAGTAGGGAATTCAACTAGGAAAAAAAATAGTACTAATTAGAGGAATTGACACAAATTTATGTTAATAAACAGAACAAACATAGTATAGGCGGAAAAAGCAAACTCAGAAACCCTAATGAGCATAATAGGGTAAAAAATCATAGAAACATAGAACATTATTTATGAATAACAGACATGCAAATAAATTAAACGAACAAATAAACAAGGATGGTTTTCAGAATCCAAGATTAAGAGCAAGAATTAGTGTTTTCAACATAATAAATCAGATAAAAGGAAAAACTTAAATAAACCGTTTAAACATAGTAAAAATCATAGATTGATACCAACAATTAGAAGAAAAAAGCATTTTGAGAAGGGGTTACGAACTCTAGTTTGAAGACGAAGAGGCATTTTCGAAAAATCGGAGAGATTATCATGGAAAACAGCAAGAATAACTCAAAATATACTCAGATCTATGGTAGATCTGAAGAGTCAAGAGATGAGTTAGGGTTTCAGAGAGAGATAACCCGGAGATAAAGATATTCCGGCTTAGAAGCCATGGATCTAGCCGGAAAATATAAAGATCTTACTCGGACGGCCAAGGGTGGCCTGAAAACGGCATAAAAATCATGGGAGGTGAGTGAACCACCTTCTGGTTCCCTTGAGGGACTCAAGGTAGCAAGGATCCGGCATGTGAGGGAGCCATGTAGGCTAGATGTGGTGGTGGAACCACCGTTGTTACCGGCGAACCAACGGCCGGTAAGAGGAGCTAGGTTTAGCAGAGAGGATTTTGAGAGAGATGAGAGATTTAACGGCGGAGAGAATGAGAGCAAATGAGAGGATGGGAATGAGGGTTTGGGGGGTAGTCATTTTAGGTTAATTATGGTAAGGACGGATCTGGTCCGTTGATCAAAATTAATCAACGGTCCAGATTAAACGGAAATCAGGTCGGGTAGAATAGTGGATTGGGCTTTGGGTATTGGGCTGATTTAATTAGGCTTGGGGCTGGTTCAATTTAGTCTAGAATTGAAATGCAATAGGCTATTAGTTTAATACTCAATTAAATTAATTAAAATAATTTGTAAAATAGCTAATAATTATCAAAAATGAATTTCATGCATAGAAAAATAATTCTAAAAGATTATTTAGTATTTTAAAAATACAAATGACTAAGTTTTTGGTAAGAATAGTACAAAATTATATGCCTCGGCTATAATTGCAAAGTTATTGCAATTATAGCCAAAAGATGCCAATTTAGCTAATTATCTTATTAGGACCATAAACAATAAACTAAATCAAGAAATGCTTTCGAAATCATTTGTAATGCCATTTTGTAATTATTTATTAGAAATAAAATGCTGGGTAAATTAATAAAAATATAGGAAAATTGTGGAAAAATACCAATTGCTATTAATGCATGATTTAGAGGGTATATATGCAATTTTAAAATATTTTGGGAAAAAATTGGGTATCAACAGCTGTTATGGTAGCCCAGGGCCCTAAGTCTCCACCTGCATACCAACCCTCACCCCCAAAATACTAATATCCTGCCACCACCTACCATACCTACAACACTCAAGTTGCATATTACCATTTACCTCCACCCGCCCGCCAAAACTACCCAAAGCCACATCCGAATTTCGACAGCAGAACTCCTAGACAACACACACCAATTGCTGAAACCATAGCCCAACTATATAAGAGACTAAAGGCCGCTGGTTACGTCACCCATATTCCTGCTGTTGTTGTAGAGAATCCTTCCCAGTGGATCAATCCCAACAAAACATGTGCCTATGATTCAGGCATGAAGGGTCATATCATTGAGAAGTGTCGCACGTTGAAAGACAAGATTCAGACACTGATTGACACTAAGGTTATACAAAGAAAGGAAGATGTACCGAATGTCCGTAATAACCCTCTCCCAAATCATAGGAGTGAGGGGGAACGTGATAGAAACTGATGAGGAATGGGATCAGGAAGGGTACATTGGACTCATTCGAGAGGGAGACACTCCTAAAACATCTCCGGTCACCTTTACGCCAGTTATGGTACAAACCCAGGCACTATTTGAGGTTGAGGTAGCTACACCCTTCACTGTAATATTAGCTCCCACACCATCTTACAAGTCTGATACCATCCCATGGGGCTATGTTGCGGAAGCAAGAAGAAAAGGAAAAGCCAAGATAGAAGAAACAGGTGTCGCGCAAGGTATGAATAGAATCAACAGAGTTTACATACCTGAGAATCTGGGAGGAACAAGTAAAGAAGATGCACCTAAGTCGCCTGTTGTTGAGACAGACACTAACGACCTTTGGAGGAAGATACAAGCAAGGGAATACTCTATTGTTGACCACCTGAACAAGATCCCCCGCTCAGATATCCATCTTATCACTATTGCAAAACTCAGACGCACATAATAATTCCTTGATGAAAGAGTTAAGTGAAGCTTATGTACCCGCCAATATCACTAGTGGAGAGATGACTAACATAGTCGAGCAGGTACTGGAGAGTCACAAAATTACTTTCCATGAAGTTGAGGTACCGCTAGAAGGGTTGAGTCACAACAAGGCATTGCACATCATAGTGCAATTTGAGGACAAGTTCATTGCCAGGGTCCTGATAGATGGAGGTTCGAGCCTGAACATATGTCCGCTGACCACTCTGAAAATGTTAGGTAAAGGCTTGGACGAAATACGAATGGGAAGCATAAATGTGAAGGCATTTGATGGATCTCAGAGAGCCACTATCGGGGAAATCAACTTGGATCTACAGATGGATCAAACTTGGTTTGAGGTTGAATTCCAAGTGCTAGATATATCTTCGACTTACAACCTATTATTGAGACGGCAATGGATACATGTAGCTAGGGCAGTGGCTTCTACTTTGCACCAGGTCGTGAAGTTCGATTGGAATCATCAGGAAGTTGTCATTCATGGAGACAGAAGCAACCCTATCTACACCAACCAGACCGTTCCAGTCATCAAAAATAGGACGAAGTTGGAAGAGAAACACATCACCGCATTGAGCGGGTTAATGCGATTGGAAAGGATCGATGGTGGAGCAACAAGATATAAAGCATATTGTTATGGACGGGATATGAACCATGCAAGGGTCTTGGTAAAAAGCTTCAAGGGATCACTAAACCCATACAACCACAGTATCATGGAACAACCTTTGGACTCGGGTATGAATACATCGTACAAGAACATCAGGATTGGATACCACCATGGCACACCCATTATTATCCGCTGGAACAACCCATACCACCTCTACACCAAACATTCCATCAAGCTGACATGATACAGGGATCCGAGGAATATGAGATTTTGGCCGGTATGAGGAAGTTGTTTCTAGACGAGGAAGACATGGACTGTAGTATAATTGTAGAGGAGGAGGAAGACCTTACCATTCAGACAATGGAAGAATGAGATGTTCTCAAGAACTTGACCGATGCACCAACCCGGGCTTGCCGAGTTCCTGGCGTAATTATTACATATCCAAATGAACCTACAATCGTGACATGTAATGAGACAATGAAACATAAGGACAATGATTTGGAAGACCTGGAAGATGATATAATATATGCGGAAATTGTCAAAGAGGTGGAGAATTTTGAAAACAAACCAAAGTCTAACTTGGAGGAAACTGAGGCCGTTAACTTAGGGAATTTTGAGACAGTGAAGGAAACTCGTATAAGCATTCATCTACCACCGTTAGAGAAGGAAGAGTATATCAGGTTCCTAAAATAATATGAGGATATTTTTGTATGGTCGTACGATGATATGACTGGGTTAAGCACATCTATAGTAGCTCACAAGCTACCTACCAATCCCATGTATCCACCAGTAAAGTAGAAGTTCAGAAAGTTCAAGCCAGATATGAATCTGAAGATAAAAGAGGAGGTCACCAAGAAAATCAAAGCTAAGGTTCTTCGAGTGGTCGAATACCCAACTGGTTAGCCAATATTGTGCCGGTTTCGAAGAAAGATGGGAAAGTTAGAGTATGTGTCGATTACTGAGATCTGAACAGAGCTAGTCCTAAGAAAGATTTCCCGTTGCCTAACATACACATACTGATCGATAACTACGCCAAGCATGAACTCCAATCCTTTATGGATTGCTTCGCAAGATATCATCAAATTTGGATACGAAGAGGATGTCGAAAAGACCGCCTTTATCACACTATGGGGAATATATTGTTACAAAATGATATCGTTTGGTTTGAAGAATGTTGGGGCCACCTGCATGAGGTCCATGACGACTATCTTCCAAGATATAATACACAAGGAAATAGAGGTGTATGTGGACGATGTTATCATCAAATCCAAAAGGAGCTTAGATCACATAGCAGACCTGAAGAAGTTTTTCCACCAACTTCGAAAACACAATTTGAAGTTGAACCCCGCAAAATGTGGCTTCGGAGTCCCTGCTGGAAAGTTGCTAGGTTTCATTGTCAGCCGCCGGGGCATTGAGCTAGACCCATCAAAAATCAAAGCTATCCATGACTTGCCACCCCGAAGTATAAGAAGGATGTGATGAATTTTCTGGGGCACCTCAATTATATCAGCTGCTTTATAGCACAATCAATGATGATATGTGAGTCGATCTTCAAGATGCTGAGAAAAGATGCTACAACAAGTTGGAATGAAGAATGCCAGAAAGTCTTCGACAAAATCAAAGAGTATTTATCTAAACCGTCCGTGTTGGTCCCACCAGAACTAGGAAGACCTCTGCTGTTTTATCTGTCTGTATTAGATGGATCCTTTGGCTATGTTTTGGGACAACATGATGAAACTGGGAGGAAAATATCTAATCAAGAAGTTCACGCCTTACGAGGCTCGATATTCTTTGTTGGAACGCACCTGCTGTGCCTTGACATAGATATCCTAGAAGTTGAGACATTATTTTTGTGCATACACTACATATCTCATATCAAGGATGAATCCGCTGAAATATATCTTTCAGAAACCCATGCCTAGGGGTAAGTTAGCAAAGTGACAGATATTACTAAGTAAGTTCAACATCATCTATGTGACCCAGAAGGCAGTCAAGGGGCAAGTGTTGGCTGATCACTTGGTGGAGAATCAGGTAGATGGAAAATACGAGCTATTGAAGACATATTTTCCCGACGAGGAAATGTCATTTATAGGTGAAGATATTACCAAAGCATACGATGGTTGGAGGATGTTTTTCAACGGAGCAACAAACTTCAAGGGAGTGGGTATCAGAGCTGTCTTAGTATAAAAAAACCGATCAAAATTACCGGTATCTGCAAAACTCAGGTTCTCGTGCACCAATAATATGGCAGAATATGAGGCCTGCATCTTGGGACTCGGTTTGTCCATCAATATGAACGTTCAGGAATTGCTGGTAATCAGAGATTATGATCTATTAGTACACTAGGTACTAGGAGAATGGGCTACTAAGAACACCAAAATATTGCCATACTTGCATTGTGTACAAGAGTTGATCAAAAGGTTCACAAAGATAGAATTCATACACGTTTCAAGGATCCAGAATGAGTTTGTAGATACATTAGCCACCCTATATTCCATGATACAACACCCAGACAAGAATTTCATCGAACCTATCCCAATAGGAATTCATAAGCAGCCAACTTATTGTGCTTATGTTGAAGAAGAGTTCGACGAAAATCCATGGTTCCGCGATATCAAAGAATATTTGGAAAGGGGAGAATATCCAGAGAATGCTACACACACTTAGAAGTGCATGCTTTAAAGATTGGCCAATCATTTTATTCAAAGCGGGGGAATTCTATATAGAAGGACTCCTGATTTGGGATTATTGCAATGTGTCAATACCAATGAAGCATTTAGATTGCTCAAAGAAATAAATGTCGGAACTTGCAGACCTCACATGAACAATTTCATTTTGGCCAAGAAGATATTAGGAGCGGGGTATTCTAGATGACTATCGAAATAGACTGCATCAGATATGTTCAAAAGTGTCACCAACGCCAAATACATGCTTATATGATACGAGTGCTGCCCAACAAACTCAATGCAACGAGTTTACCCTAGCCTTTCTTAGCTTGGGGTATGGATGTCATCGGACCAATTGAACCCGCTACTTCAAACGGACACAGGTTCTTTTTGGTGACCATAGACTACTTCACTAAATGGGCAGAAGCCGCATCCTATAAGGTTGTGAATAAGAAGGTCATAGCAGATTTTGTCCAAGATCATAAAGCTTGTCTATTTGGAGTACCTGAGTCAATCATTACTGACAAGGCCGCCAATCTTAACAGTGACTTACTAAAATCTATGTGTGAAACATTCAAGATCAAGCATCGGAACTCTACATCATACATGATGCAAATGAATGGAGCCGTAGAAGCCGCCAACATGAACATCAAGAAGATATTGAGGAAAATGGTGGACAACTACAAGCAATGGCACGAACAACTAACCTTTTCTTTGTTGGGGTACTGCACCACAATTCATACGTCAACTGGGGAAACTACCTATCTACTGGTCTACGGTACTGAAGCAGTTATTCCCGCCGAGGTGGAATTTCCCTCCTTACAAATCATATAAGAATCCAAGCTCAGCGATGCGAAATATATACAGAATCGGTATGAACAACTGGCTCTCATTGACGGTAAAAAGTGAATGCAGTGTGTCACGGTCAACTCTACCAGAATAGAATGGCAAGGGCTTTCAACAAAAAGTTTAAATCGAGGCAATTCACAATGGGGCAATTGGAGCTGAAACGAATCTTCCCACATCAGGATGAAGAAAACAGGGAAATTCTCACCCAACTAGCAAGGCCCTTACATGGTTCATCAAGTACTGATAGCATGAGCACTTATACTTGCAGAGATGGATGGAGATATTTGGTGAAAACCTATCAATTCGGACGCAGTCAAGAGATATTATGTTTAAGACCATGTTTGCACTTTCTATTTGATGTAACCTGAACTACGATTGCCCTGATTCCCGTTTAAGAGGGGATACGTAGGCATCCCTGTGGGTTCGGTCACATCATAATAAAATCTTCATTCCCCCTATGGTCAGAAACTGTGGCAAGATCTTGAGTTTGCCCGGTCTCATCGTATTTAGAATCACCAAGGAATGTAGTGCCAGAAGTATGCATTTAAACTGGGGTAGTATCCTCAAAATTCCAAGTTAAGGAGGTTGCAATGTCTCAAAGCGTGTCATAGCCACTGATTCAACAAAACTATTTGCTTTTATGCATTATCACATATTTCGAACAACAACATTTTTATATAAATGATTTATCATAAATGCATGTTTTTAGAAAATTTCATTTTTCTGTAGTAGCCAGAAGTTAGTCAGGGTGACTCCAATAGGACCTCAAGACAGGAGCGAGGGCAAAGCAAGGAATCGAGAGCACGAACCAATCTCTCCCCTCCAAAACTCACAATTTTTCTTTGGATGCAGGCACAATGGACATAACAAGAACGTTCGCAAATATATACATACAACAAGTTCACTATCTTCACACCGGCAGAAGTCACCAAGCGCAAATGCGCCAAGCTAAGAATCACTTGTCCCTTCATATTTAATCATTATTCTTCCTGCATATGGCTACCCTTTACCTTGAATGAGGCTAAGCACTGCCTCCACTATCGCATAAGGCTAAGCACTGTCTTTCCTGCATGAGACTAAGCATTGTCTCCATTCCCTGCATAGGGATAAACACTGCTCTCATTATCGCATAAGGCTAAGCATTTCCTTTCCTTGCTTGGGACTATGCACTATCTCCATTCCCTGTATAAGGCTAAACACAGCCCTCATTCTTTCCATAAGGTTGAACAATGCCCTCATCTGCATGAGAATAAGCACCGTCTCTATTCTTGGCAAGAGGCTAAGCACTTCCTCCATTATTGCATAAGGCTAATCATTGTCTTTCCTTGCATGAGACCAAGCATCGTCTACATTCCTTGTATGAGGCTAAGCACTGCCCTCATTATTGCATAAGGCTAAGCGCTGCCTTTCCTTGCATGAGACTAAGCATTGTCTCCACTCTTTGTATCGGGCTAAACACTACCCTCTTTTCATACAAGACTAAGCCTTGTCTCTTCTAGTTCTCACATATAACTAAGCATTACCTGTTTCCTCTATCAAACGGTCGATATTATCGCATACTTGCATTTCATAGGCTAAAATATTTCCACGTTGTTCGAAGGCGTCATAATCCGAAGGCACCATCCTCATAGCCTGAAGATACCATGCCATGACCTGGGGATCTCTCGAAAGTGCATATCATTATTCAAAGGCATCAAAGTCCGGAGCACCATCCTTATGGCCCCAGGACACTATTCCATGGCCTATGAATCCCTTATCATACGCTTCATGGCCAGGACATCATCCTCATCGTCCAAAGACAACTCTCATGGTCCGAAGGAAATTTGCATCATGTTTAAATTTTCGCAATAATCCATATATATTCGCGTGCATCATGTTTTACATTTTGTAGGTAACTCGGGAGGTAACCATTCTACAAGCAGGAGCAATTCTCGCTCCGGTTTCCATTCACAATTTTCGCATCCTTCGATCACCTCAAAACATAACCGATGATCAGCAATTGTTTACCCTTTATTCAATAACCGTTCAAATACTTGCCTTATACATCCGCAATGATCAAATTTGCATTCATAGCTCCACCTGAAGTCATTATTTACTCACCACATTATCACATCCAAAAGATCCTTTTTGAAACACATGATCGCTCTTATAACAACTCCATTAGTTTCGTTCGTTGTTGGATCCAGAACTACACACGACCTAATTCCCGTAACATTAAGGATATGTAGTCACCTCAAGAACCAGGGTTAGGCCCCTATTTTTTCAAAACACATCATTCCCCACTCACGTTGGACAAAATTGGTCATCATTTTCTTTACCCGACAACTCTTTTATCATTCCTGAGTAAAGAGGGGCAACTGTTGATACCCAATTTTGCCATCATATTTTTATAAATGCCATATATGCTTTTAAATATCATTCTTGCATCATAACCAATTTACAAGAGTCATACAAGTATTTTTTATAATTTTCCATAATTTTTAAAACTTTAAAATTAATTTTCTTGCATTTAATTGTCACGACCTTAGTTCGCCCTCCGTGAACTGCCTTGACGGCACCTAGTCAGTACGACTAGGTAAGCCTAACACTTTGCGGAAAAAGGAAACAACAGATAAAAACTAGTAGAAACTACGGAATAACATAATGAAAACGTTTAAGATGTCACTCGGCATATACAAATACATACTCTCGACTAAAAAGATCTCCCAAAAACCTGAAATCTCATGAAATCACAAGCTATGGATACTACATGGTGCTCTAACTCCAGAATGTCTAAATCAATAAATACAGAATGGCTATAACTATAAGAGAGAATGGAGAGGCAGATATACCTCGAACTCTCTGAAGAATCACCTCGCCTCAAGGATAGTAGGGTTGAGTCGAAGAACCAGGATCTACACACGAAAAACAAGTGCAGGAAAGGGCATGAGTACACCACAGTGGTACCCAGTAATTGCCAAGCCTAATATATATATATATATATATATATATATATATATATATATATATATATATATATATATATATATATATATATATATATATATATATATATATATATATATATATATATATATATATATATATATATATATATATATATATATATATATATATATATATATATATATATATATATATATATATATATATATATATATATATATATATATATATATATATATATATATATATATATATATATATATATATATATATATATATATATATATATATATATATATATATATATATATATATATATATATATATATATATAGATCTCTCGGGTGTCGTCCCATAGTCCAACTTATAGTGCGCTAGGATCTATCAAAATCCGGATCCATAGTCCCAAATGTAAATACCCAGTACTGGGGGAATCTATCGGGTGCAGTTCCGTAATTCCAATATAAATGTGCAGGGGGATCTACCGGAATAAAAATCCGTAGTCCCAAAGTAAACATGCCGGGGGATCTCCCAGGATACCGTCCTGTAGTCCTAAAGTAAACACATAGCAGCAACACGAAGAATTCAATTCAATCCAAATTTCATACCAAGGTAAAACAGGTATTTCTAACCTAGCATGCTGCACAGAATTCAAATAAGCAGTTTGAGCAAGTAAAGTAATTAAGTCAATTAGACATACTTTCCTAAGATAACAGTAGGCTTAAATTGCAAGTAGTATAAAAAGGGAAGAAAACACAATTATAGTTACTTAATAAAAACAAGATTTTCAACAATTAGCACATGTACGCACTCGTCACCACACGTACAAGGCATTTCATATATCAACAATACCAAATCCTAAGGGGAGTTTTCCCCACACAAGGTTAGGCAAGCCACTTACCTCGAACCAGCTCAATCAACTCGATATCATGTTCTTGCCACGAGTATCCAACTCCGAGTGGCCCAAATCTAATCAAATTAATACCAATGCATAAATACAACTGCAAACAACTAATTTAGCTAAAGAAAACAAAGCTAAGACAAGAAAATAGGAACACACCGAAAAATCCTCTCCGGGCCCACGTTTCGGAATCGGGTAAAAATCATAAATTATGAACACTCATTCACTCACGAGTCTAACCATACCAAAATCCCTCAAATATGATACCGAAACCTCAATCAAAATCCTAAAATTAGGCCTAAGAACTTTTCTCGACATTTCCCCAATTTTCATGCCAAATCCGAAATTAAATGACAAACGACCTCTTTGTCATATGGGCCGCATCTGCGGTCAATCTCAAAATCGCCTCAGATCGCACCTGCGGTCCTCATACCGTTTCTGCGGTGTCGCACCTGCGGTCTCATACACGCAGGTGCAATTATGACAGGTTTAGCCAACTTCAAATTTTCCTAAGTCCAAGTCAACTTCCGTTAAGCACCCGAAACTCACCCGAGGTCCCCGAGAACTCAACCAAATATACCAACCAATCCTAAAACATCATACGAACTTATTCCCACCCTTGAATCACATCAAACAACGCTAAAACCACAAATCACTCTCCAATCCAAGCTTAAGGATTCACAAAACTTCCAAATTCTGCTTTCGATCAAAAAGTCTATCAAACCACGTCTGAATGACCTAAAATTTTGCACACACGTCACATTCAACACTACGGAGCTACTCTAACTCTCGAAATTCCATTCCGACCCCTAGATCAAACTCTCACTATCGAACCAGAAACTTCAAAAATTCAACTCTCGGCATTTCAAGCCTAAATAAGCTACGAACCTCCAAAACACAATTCGAACATGCCCTTAAGCCTGAAATCACCCAACTGAGCTAACGGAACTGTCGAAATTCCATTCCGAGACTGTCTTCACACTGCTCTAACTACGGTCCAAATTCTAAAGCTTAAACTCTCATTTAGGGACTAAGTGTCCCAAAACATTCGAAATCCAAAACGAACCTTCCCGACAACTTACAATAGTAGAAACAAACATGGGGAATGCAGTTATTAGGGGATCGAGGTGTGAATTCTTAAAATGACCAGTCGGGTTGTTACATCCTCCCCCTCTTAAAATATTCGTTCATCCTCGAACGTGCATATAGACATAACTGAAGTAGTGAAAAGATGAGGGTAACGGCTGTGCATATCCTGCTTGGTCTCCCAGGTCGCCTCCTCGACCAGCTGACCCCGCCACTGAACCTTTACGGATGCAATGTTCTTTGACCTTCCGAACTTGCCTGTCCAATATCGCCACCGGCTCCTTACCAAAAGATAGATCCTTTTCAAACTGGACTGAACTGAAATCCAACACGTGCGACGGATCACTGTGATACCTCTGGAGCATCGAAATATGAAATACCGGATGAACTCTTGTCCAGCTGGGAGGTAAGGCAGGCTCATAAGCAAGCTCCCCAACATGCCTAAATATCAAAGGACCAATAAACCTCGGAATCAATTTCCCTTTCTTCCCAAATCTCATAAAGCCCTTCATAGGCAAAACCCGAAGCAAGACCCGCTCTCCAACCAAGTAGGAAATATCACGAACCTTTCGGTCTGTGTAACTCTTCTGTCTAGACTGGGTTGTGCGAAGTCTATCCTGAACCACCTTAACTTTCTTCAAGGCATCCTGAACCAAGTCTGTGCCCAATAATCTAGTCTCACCCGGCTCAAACCAACCTACTGGGGAAAACACCGCCTACCATACAAAGCCTCATACGGTGCCATCTGAATGCTGGATTGATAACTGTTGTCGTAGGAAAACTATGCCAATGGTAAGAACTGATTCCAAGAACCTCTAAACTCCATTACACACGCACGGAGCATATCCTCAAGAATCTAAATAGTGTGCTTGAACTGTCCGCCCGTCTGGGGATGAAATGTTGTACTCAACTCCACTCGAGTACCCAACTAATGTTGCACGACCCTCCAGAACCGTAATGTGAACTGAGTACCTCTATCTGAAATTATGGAAACTAGAATACCATGCAGACGAACAATCTCTCGGATATAAATCTCTGCCAACCGCTCTGAAGAATAGGTAGTACACACAGGAATGAAGTGTGCGAACTTGGTCAGGCGATCCACAATCACCCAAATGGCATCGAACTTCCTCAAAGTCTGTGGGAGTCCAACTACGAAGTCCATGGTGATCCTCTCCCATTTCCACTCCGAACTCTCTATCTGCTGAAGCAACCCACCTGGTCTCTGGTGCTCATACTTCACCTGCTCACAATTGAGGCACAGAGCTACAAACCCAATTATATCTTTCTTCATCCACCTCCACCAATAGTGCTGCCTCAAATCCTGGTACACTTTGCGGCACCCGAATGAATGGAATACTGCGAACTATGGGCCTCCTCTAGAATCAACTCCCGAAGCCCGTCTACATTGGGTACACAAACCCGACCCTGCATCCTCAATACCCCGTCATCACCAATAGTCACATCTCTAGCATCACCGTGCAGAACTTTGTCCTTGAGGACAAGCAAATGAGGGTCATCAATCTGACGCTCCCGGATACGATCAAACAAGGAAGACCAAGAAACCACACAAGCAAAGACCTGACTGGGCTCCGAAAGATCCAACCTCACAAACTGGCTGGCTAAGGCATGAACATCCATCGCCATGGGCCTCTCCGCTGCTGATAGATAAGCCAAACTCCCCAGACTCTTTGCTTGGCAACTCAAAGCATCGGCCACCACATTGGCCTTGCCCGAGTGATACAAAATAGTGATATCATAGTCCTTCTGATAGTTTATATGAGTCCACCAACTATAGAGTACCTGGTCCTCTATGCGTTTCCACTGAAAATCCTAATGAACCAATCTGTATAGAGATCTAGTCTTATATCAGTTCCCACAGTTCTAACTACTGAACCAGTATGTAAATAAAACACAGGATTTTTATGTGGAAAAATCCCAACTCAAGGGGACAAAAACCATGACCTACTCTGGTAGGATTTCAACTTCACTAACTTGTAAACACCTATTACAAGCCACTTTGTAATGACTCTATTACAAAGGATTTAACTCAACTAACTTGTGATACTCTTACCACAAGCCACTTTGTCACTCTCGAGTTATAAAGACTTTAATCACTCTAACTTGTAACAACACTATTACAAGCCATTTTATAATAACTCTATTACAAAGACTTAATCACTCACTAACTTGTAACAATCCTATTACAAGCCACTTTGTAATAACTTTATTACAAAGACTTCACAACTCGACTAACTCTAGCCAAGACACAAACTCAGATGGTTTATGATTTTGAGTTTCCTAAAACAAAGCTTCTAATAAAGCAAGATAGGAGTTACAATGAAGAACAAATGACAAAGACTCAACAAACCTAAGGACTTAACATATCTTCAATCTTTGGATCTGGTCCTTGAGGTTGCAGCAACTTTGTTCTTGAGAGAGGTGCTTTAGCACTTGAAAGAGTATCACTGAAAATGATCAAAAAAATTATGTTCCTTGTACCAGGTTGTTATACTACAAAAGACATCGCCACGGTGATGTCAATTCACAATGGTGATGTCAATCTTGGTTAGTACATGCCTCTTCCCAATAGGAAGTGGTTGTTGCACTGTCACGTGTACCGTTGCAGGCAGTCACTTTCTGCAGTTTCTTTCCAGCTGTATAGTTGACTTATTCTTCTGGCAGGGGAACACCAAGGGATTAGGTCCCTAATTTGGTTCTTGTGAATCTAAAGGCGCACTGCCCAGATTATCTTGAGTTGATTAACTTGATAATGATTGTACCAGGCATACTTCAGGTCCTTTACCTGGTTCTATACAGAAAGTTTGTTAGACCATCAAAACATAGATTAAAAAACTTAAGCCCATTAATTTCCTCCTTTCTGATGATGACAAACTTTTAACATTGATGACTATTTGACTTAACTAGATAAGGTACCAGCAACCGCATATGTTCCCCCTGACTCTATGTTTCCCCCTTAATTACTTGCTACAATTTCAGTTTAATCGATTTTTCCCCCTTTTGGCATCAACAAAAAGACATAGTCAGACAAAACGGCATAAAGAAGTCTAACAAAGCTAACTCATGCCACATATGTGCACACAACATGATAGAAAAGAGAAGCAAAAAGTAAAACAGGCATTGTACAAGCAAAAGAAGAGTTGTTTCATTGATAAGAAATTAGACTATTTCAACAGGAGCAGCAACGGTGATATCCAACATGCCATCACAAAAAGACAAACAAAAGGAAAACAATAGCCACAAAACATCAGAGCAAAAGATAGCTAGCCACTGAGAGGATCATAGGGGGCACTAGAAGAGGGAGGCTTGGAAGAGGAGGCAGTAATGGTTTTGAGAACCAGGTCCATGCGGGCATTTGCAGACAACTGTTAGTCAAGCAGTTTCTCCCACATGTTCTCCACTTGTTGCCTAAGTTCAGAACTTGTCTCATACCTGCCATCTCCGAGATTGCCGGGTCAAACGTGCGACCTCACAAGACTTTTCTGAGTTCTCAAACTCTCCTACCCAAGGCCACTGTCACTTGGAATGGTCTTCATTGAACCAGGTCCTCCCACAGTTTCCCATTTTTGTTTTCTAGACATTTCAACAAACTTCCCATTCCTGCTTGCAACAGCCATACTATGTCACCTTCAAACAAATCTTTCTCAATCACAAACGTTTGGACTTTTGTAGATCTTTTCACTAAGGAACTAGGCTCTTCCACAGCATCTTTATCAACCTCAACACCTAGAATGTGTTTGTCATCCATAATTTCCCCCTATTTCATCAACCTCTGCTTCGTTTTCTTAATACTCTGCTTACTCTTCTGCAAGGCAGATTTAAAAGCCTTTTTCTTCTACAACCTCCTGGTTTGTTTCAGCTGAAAGAGAATCAAGTTCTTCAATAGGTTTTTTCTATGACGATGTCATGAGCCGGAGACTCGAAAAGCACTAGAGTCCTTTTATCCCCTTAGAATGGAGTTTCTTCCCCCTGAGATTTAGGCAAAGGGGAGGCTCCTTCATTCATAAGACTCTTGTCACACCTCCTTTTTGCGCGCCCGGCCCCGAAGGGTAAAAATGCGCGAGGGTGGAGTTTTTCCAATTTAAGTGACAATATTCGAAATGGGATTATTTATTTAATTCAGAGTCGCCACTTGGGAAAGGTTTGGCTTTTGGTGTCCCAAGTCACCGGTTTATCTTGAATCCCAAATCGAGGAAATTTTTGACTTTTCCAAATGAAGTCTGCGAACCAGAAATTCTAAGTAAGGAATTCTGTTGACCCGAGGGAAGGTGTTAGGCACCCTCGAATCCCGTGGTTCTAGCACGGTCACTTAAATTGTTATAATGGCTAAATATCTGATTTGAATGCATGTTATGAATTATGTGCTTTTATTAAGCTTAAGCCGCTTTTATCATTATCGCTTATTTTTATAGAATTGCAACGTCGTGAAAATGCATCTCGAATCACGTCACAATCAATGCGCCCGTGATCGTCAACACATTTCGACTTCGTTGAGATTTGGATTTGGGTCACATCAATGTGCACCCGAATTTAAGAATATGATTTAATTATGTCGCGCCTCAAGAGTCTAACGTGTTATTATTTTTGTGGAAGGCCATGAAATTCGCTAAACGGCCTATCCTGGACTCTAAATAATTATTATGGTTATTTATTGAGGGCCACGCAATTTTGCATTTTTGTTTGGAGAGGCTCGCCTCTATTTTAGAAAAGGATATCCTAAAGTGGCTACATTTCTAATACATTTGTCTCTAGGAAGATAAAGGAGAAAAATACTAAACTTACTTGTTTAAGCAACTAACATACTAAATCCCTACTATATATGATGAATCCAAATTTTTGCTTGATCGCCTAATTGGTTGTTTATGAGGTAAGAACTATCTCATGCCTCGCCTTTAAGGAGTGAATAAGTTTTGTTAATTTGCTAAGGGGATTGCAAGCAACTAATAACGTACACTAAATTTGCATTAAGAAACGACCTTCCAGTTCGGATTGCAGAACTAGCCCATTTGGTCTTGATAAATGAGATTAGTTGTTTATTAGGAAAACCACTGTTGATTGAACTCAGAAAAGTAGTCGCGTTATTTCGAAACGATGAATCTATATTGAAGCTCGTATCGAAACTATGTAGAAAACAAGTAGTCCAGTAGAAGGGTCAACATACATTATCACCTTGTTAATGTAACGCTGCAAGAGAATTAGCTTGGGGCACATCTTATCTTGGAGTCAAATAGAAACGAATGTAGCAGATTCGATGGTTCAGAAATCTAGGCAAAAATACATACATGTGCTTGCTATGATTCTATGTTTATGGTATCATAACTGAAACAAAGCTAACGATCGCATACTTTAAAACACATCTGATTTATCAAGCCAATGCTATCTACTTGTTCATCTCGACTTAGAATACATGTTAATTTATACAGAATGTTTGCAGTTTGCAGTTAAACAAATATAGGCCCAACTAACATTCAACCTATTTTTAACACCAATGTTATAACATAAACATATGTTCATTTCTTTATTTCTGCTTCAACTTCAAACTTTCAACAATACATGGTTTCAGAGGTTGTGTACCTGGAAATATTTGACAATTGAAGAAGAGGGCAATCAGCAGAGTAACAATGACAATAAGTGCAGCAGCAGTAACAGCAGGTAACAAAATCCCAATGCAAGATGCAGTTATAGCCAATGGGAAGAGGTAACAAAATGACAGCACAAGCAGGGGAGTGGGCTCAGAACTCAAACGGTCTAACTCCAAAAGAAAACAAACCAATAAGAACCAAACAGCAGAAACCTGACTGATACTTGAGAGGAAATCAACACTTATTTGAAACAGGTCAAACAAACTGGGGATCGAACAATTAGCAGGAAGAAAAGACAGTTTATGCTTTCTGTATAGCCACCCTCTATCTCCTTTCTTTCCAGGATCCAAAATCAATGTTCAGTTTTGAACTTATGCTTGAATTATCAAAAGAAACCTTTTCCAGTTCCCTCTATCTCCTTTTCTAACATCAGGTGGTATTCTTTTCCTCTCCTCCTATATTGTCTGTCTGTGTCTGTTTGTATGTATTTCAGCTCTCTCTTTCAAAAAAATTCCTCACAATGTGCTTCTGTCTATGTGTGTATCTCCCCCTCTTCTCCAGGTCTATCCTCCTTTTATAAGCTTTTACATTACCCCTTTTATCAGCCTATTTAGAATATCACAACACCCCTCCCATGTGCCTTCCATTTTCAGATTCCAATTGGCTAATTAAGTATGAACAAAACCCATGATATTCCCTGGCAGACTCACTTTAAGTAATGTTTATTATTTTTGAGGTTAAAGTAGAGTATGGGCAGCAGAATGTATCTGACAGCATATGCTGTCAAACCATTTTTAAATCCAAGGCCCTTTTATGCAGGAAACAGGCTGTGCATAATGCACAAGTGCACATGCCATCAACTCAGATTTCAATTAACAATCTACCCTTAGATTCAAATATAGCAACTATAAGTGAACAATCAAAGTTGCAGCAAGCAACATGTGCAATTGTTAACATTTGAACTACTGGAATTAATTGACGACATTTGTCGACTCGACTATACTAGTTATAACTCATACAGTCGTAACCAAAAATCAGACATTTTAACAGTATCGACACATGATTCGAATTATACTGACTGAGCAAAGTGGTACTCGAGGAACCAATTGATCAGTCAACATTTGAAGCTCAATCATTCGCACGGCATATACACACGCATTATCAGAATAAGAGAGGGATAAACACAGTGGTTCAGGAAAAGTGGACAAACAGAAGTTGGTAAAAATTCGAAGACACAAATTGAAACAAAACATGAACAGACCTTTAAATCACTCACATGGATCAACAGAAATAAAGAAAAGAAAGCAAGACTCACCTCAAATCTCGAAAAAAAAAGTCAAAAATCTTAACTCGGACTCGGTCAGGCCTTTCTTAAGGCTGAACGGACTTTAATCGAAGTATTTCTCATATGAGAAACACTTCGATTAAGGTCCATTAGACCTTAATCCTTCGGTTTGAACAAAACAACGGACCAGTGACGAGGAACCCTAAGGTTCGAAAACCAGATCCCGGGATTCATGCTTCCCTGGTCAGATTCGGACCAAACCAAGTATGGTTTGGTCACGAGGGGGGTCTGGGGAGTGTCTGGTATGAATTTAGGGCAGATCGGTGTAGATTAGGTTCCGACTCGAATCTTCAAATGAAGATTCGAGAAAGTGGGATAGGATTCGAGGTGTCTGGTTGGTAGATTTGGGTTCAGGACGGCAAGGGGGTTCTATGGTGTTAAGGGCGAGGTCACCGGCGTTCATGCCGCCGGTTTTCATGGTGGAGGATACAGGGGCGGCTCTAGGGTTTGATTGGGATGAGGTTGAAGATGGAAGCTGGGGTATCAGACGGGGGGCAGGGTAAGGTTAGAGACTTATATAGTTAGTGGGTGGGCGGATCCTGGCCGTTGGATGAGATGTGATGAAGGGCCAGGATCCTTCAGCTCGAAAGAAACGGTGTCGTTTCAAGGGTAAAGGGCTTGGGTTGATCCGGGTGGAAACGGGTCGGGTTCCTCAGTGGGTTATGGGAATGTGATCTTGGCCGTTGATCAATCTGAGATCAACGGCCCAGATCAACCTGTATTAATACGACGTCGTTTGGACTCTCTGGGTATCAGCTGGTGCGGACCGGGCAGGCCTGGTTTGAACGTTGTTTGTTTGGGCCAATTTTAATAAATTGGCCCAATCCGGAAGAAGAAAAGATTTTTCTTTTTTTTTTTTATTTTAAAAACAAAACTAAGCAAAAAATCAAATTAAAATTAAATACACACTCAAATATAATTATTTGCGCACATACTAAAGTATTTCAAAACCGGTAAAGTCAAACCAAACAAAATCACGGACGAAAAATGCCTATTCACGATTTTCTATTTAATGACCGAATTACGGTTTGAATTACGCAGGACACATATATATTTTTTGAACTTTATTTTAATAAAGTAAATAAATAAGAATGGGCCAAAATCACAAATAAATCCACAAGGTGCCGCACAGAAATCCGAAATTGTACAGCGGGGCCAATTATATATTTTTTATTTCTTTTTGGAGCGATTGTCGTGTGAAGCAAAAATCACGTGCTCACAGCTGCCCCTCTTTGTTCGGAAACACGAAGGGTTTTCGTGCAAAGATCAAGTGAGCGTGTATGAGCGATTTTTGCCTATAGACCACTCCGTATGAAGCATTTTTTGAAAGATCTGACCGAATCTTGCTTCAAAGATTTCCTACATATCCTGGGCTAAACAGGAATCAGGTCAATGTAGTTCGGGAAGTTTTGGTAGCTGGGACTACCATGGGATTGCAATGCTTGCTGCTACTGCTGTTGCTGTTGTCACTGCTGCGTCACTGACCGCCTTATTACAACCAAACGAAAATTGGAAACTGAACTAACTACTTATATGCATGTCAACTGCTAGTTACAAGATTCCTATCTATGATTCTTTTACGACTTGATCTTGGGTCTTAGCCGATTCTGCTTGTAGACTCCGATCTGAATCTTGATGCTTGCGAGTTGCGGCGACTTGTTCAATCTCTGGGATACTGAGTGAGACGCGATTGGCAGGGTTCAGGACCTTAAACAAATGTTGGAGTCAATCTGCCTTCCGTTTACTCCAATATCTTGGGACATCTTCTCTCTTTTTCTTCTTTTTCTTCGTTGATTCCGAACTGGGACTCATCTCGTGGGTCATTTCGATCCATGTGTCTCGAGGTCAGACCTACGGGAGAAAACAAATGAACGAAATTTTCTGCCCCAGTTTCACTAGGAAAATTTCGTTAATTATTCGCCAGGAAGTTCATAAAATTGATGAAAGAGGATATGCATGCTCAGTTCAGGGTTGGAGCCCTAATAACGACTAGTTGGGGAAAGGTTCAGTTTAGGGTTTAAAACCCTAACGCCGAACGAAGGAAGAATTCAGTTTAGGGTTTAAAACCCTAATGCTGACTAAAGAAAAATTCAGTTTAGGATTTAAAACCCTAATGCTGATTGCATGGGAAAAAGTTCAGTTTATGGTTTAAAACCCTAATGCTGACTAAGGAAAAAATTCAGTTTAGGGTTTAAAACCCTAATGTTGACTGAAAGGAAAAATTCAGCTTAGGGTTTAAAACCCTAATGCTGATTAGATGGAAAAGCTCAGTTTAGGGTTTAAAACCCTAATGCTGGCTTAATGAAAAAAGTTCAGTTTAGGGTTTAAAACCCTAATGCTGACTAAAGGAAAAAGTTCAGTTTAGGGTTTAAAACCCTAATGCTGACTAAAGGAAAAATTCAGTTTAGGGTTTAAAACCCTAATGCTGATTGCATGAAAAAGCTCAGTTTAGGGTTTAAAACCCTAATGCTGGCTGAATGGAAAAAGTTCAGTTTAGGGTTTAAAACCCTAATGCTGACTAAAAGGAAAATTCAGTTTAGGGTTTAAAACCCTAATGCTGATTGCATGGAAAAGCTCAGTTTAGGGTTTAAAACCCTAATGCTGGCTGAATGGGAAAAAGTTCAGTTTAGGGTTTAAAACCCTAATGCTGACTAAAAGGAAAATTCAGTTTAGGGTTTAAAACCTTAATGCTGATTGCATGAAAAAGCTCAGTTTAGGGTTTAAAACCCTAATGCTGGCTGAATGGAAAAAGTTCAGTTTAGGGTTTAAAACCCTAATGCTGACTAAAAGGAAAATTCAGTTTAGGGTTTAAAACCCTAATGTTGATTGCATGGAAAAGCTCAGTTTAGGGTTTAAAACCCTAATGCTGGCTGAAAGGAAAAAGTTCAGTTTAGGGTTTAAAACCCTAATGCTGACTAAAGGAAAAATTCAGTTTAGGGTTTAAAACCCTAATGCTGATTGCATGGAAAAGCTCAGTTTAGGGTTTAAAACCCTAATGCTGGCTGAATGGAAAGAGTTCAGTTTAGGGTTTAAAACCCTAATGCTGACTAAAAGGAAGATTCAGTTTAGGGTTTAAAACCCTAATGCTGACTGAAAAGGAAAAAGTTCAGTTCAGGGTTTAAAACCCTAATGCTGACTGGCTGGGGACAAAGTTCGAGAATACTAAACGATCTCCTTTTTTTTTTCTTGTTTTAGTAGAGGATAAAAGGGAGTTTGGTGGAAACTTACCTTTTGAGTGAATTCCTTATTGCCAAAATGTTTCTTGTACCCATGTACCTTCCTCTTTGGGCGACACCTGCTTCTTGCACGGTTGTCTTGGATTATACCTGTTTCAACTCTTCAGACAAAGAACAATTGTTAGTTCGGAAATGACGGTCGGTTCGGTGACCTTGATCGTTCCCAATTGCTTTGTTGCATCTCTATTTCTGTTGCGAAGTCCCGCCATTGATTTGATTCGAATGGCGAAACCCTTTAGACTGCTCAGGCTTGCATTTCCAGATTCTGTGATGATTTGCCTCATAAGGCTCTTTTTCTTTTCTTTCTTTTCCTTTTTTTTTGTCCCGTTTTGCTTGGAGGGTCTCAACGGGGATTTTATTGGAGGTATTCTGTGGGGATTTATACAAAAGGAAACTCTGTGGGGGAATATTTACAAAGTGGATTCTTTGTGTGGATTTTGGTACAATGGGGCATGCTGGGGATTTATTTCAAAGCGGGCTTTCTAGGATTTGTTGAGGTAAGCTTGTTGGGGAATTTTTACAAAAGGACTCGCTGGGATGTGCTGGGGAGATTCCCTTTTTTTTTCTTTTTTGATTGGGGAGACTCTGTGGGGATTTGTACAGAGGGAGACTCTGTGGGGATTTGTACAGGGGGAGACTCTGTGGGGATTTGTCCGAAGGCGGACTTGCTGGGGAAGATTTATCTCTTTCCTCTTTACTTTAAACACCATCAAACGTCATGATTCATCAGGCTTGGGCAATCGTACCAACGAAATGAGGCGCTTTCCTTCATGAGACGGGATTCCTTGCAAACAAACCTGCCACTTGCCCTTTCCGGTGTGTCCTGAACTTGGGGTTAAAACACAAAAGGGATTCGAAGAGAAGCAAAGAAAGGAGAACACAAATTCAGGAAGGGAGTGTCCCTTTTGGGATGAGAAAGACTTATCTGAGGAAGATAACGCTGGCTTTAAATGACATGACATGCTCTTTGGACTGGACGTCTGACCTTCCCTGAACTTGCGTTTTCCTGAACCAGAACAGATCTGTGATTCCAAACCGGTGGAACTTTGCCGAGACCTCCTTGGGGTGGAGTCATTCCTTTTCGACCAACAGCGCCTTTTACGGGTTTTCGCTGGCTGACCTCTCTCATTTCTCTTCCTGTCATCGCTTGATAGCACTCTTTGTGAGTTTTTACTAAACAAGCTCTCTCATTTTGGTTTCTCTTCTCCCGTCGCCTCGTGGTGCCCGAAGGTTTTCACCGCCGAGACTCTCTCATTTTATTTCTCTCAATTCAGAGTGTGCCGGTTTCCATTTGTGATGCTTATTGGTTCCCCACCATATTCGGTAATTGATTTGAAGGCTTGTGCTTGGTAGAGAGAGGTAGATGATACTAACTTCTAAACTGCTCGACGTGCCCCAGTTTCAATTTCAGGGCGAATGGGATTTTATTGTTGGTGTGACTGAACCTCAAGGAGAGGCTGCCTACGTATCCTTTCGGAATCAAGTCAAACGTAGTTCAGGCCTCAATCAATGTTTTGTTTTGTTTTCTTCTTCTTTTTTTTTTTTTAGAGAGGATTGGGTAGTGTTTGGGAGTAGTGGGGGATAAAACCTTCGCCATTTTCAAATGTGTCAGGATCACGGGAGTATGATCTAGACGTAGTATCTCTTGACTGCATCTGCATTTACTGCTGTGTCGGGGTCATTTCCTTCGATATCACCTAAATACAAGGCTCCTCTCGGCAATATCTTCCTTACGATGTATGGGCCTTTCCAATTTGGGGCAAACTTTCCTTTTGCTTCTTCATGATGCGGCAGAATACGCCTTAGTACCAGCTGACCTACTTCGAAATTCCGGGGTCGGACTTTCTTGTTGTAAGCACGGGCCATCCTTCGTTGGTATAACTGTCCGTGACAAACTGCGGCCATTCGCTTTTCATCAATCAACGTCAATTGCTCCAGTCGAGCCTTGACCCAACTGCTGTCTTCGATTTCTGCTTCGACAATGATTCGAAGCGAAGGAATTTCTACCTCTGCCGGTATTACAGCCTCGGTCCCATAAACCAAAAGATAAGGAGTCGCTCCTACTGATGTGCGTACCGTAGTGCGATACCCCAATAATGCAAAAGGTAACTGCTCATGCCACTGTCGGGAACTTTGGATCGTTTTCCTCAAAATCTTCTTGATGTTTTTGTTTGCCGCTTCCACAGCGCCATTGGCTTTTGGCCGATAAGGAGTGGAATTCCTATGCGTTATCTTGAATTGCTCGCATACATCTCCCATCAAGTGACTGTTCAAGTTTGCTGCGTTATCTGTAATGATAGTCGCAGGAATACCGAAGCGACAGATAAGATTTGAGTGTACAAAATCCACCACAGCTTTCTTAGTGACCGACTTGAGAGTGACAGCTTCTACCCATTTTGTGAAGTAATCGATGGCAACCAGTATAAACCTGTGTCCATTCGAAGCCTTCGGTTCGATTGGTCCAATGACGTCCATGCCCCATGCGACAAATGGCCAAGGTGCGGACATGGGATGCAACTCCGTGGGAGGTGCATGAATCAAATCACCGTGCACCTGACACTGATGACACTTCCGGACAAAGCTAAAGCAATCTTTTTCCATGGTCATCCAGTAATAACCTGCTCGAAGGATTTTCTTCGCTAAGACATACCCGTTCATGTGAGGTCCGCACACACCTGCGTGTACTTCGTGCATGATCTTTCTCGATTCCTCGATATCGACACATCTTAGGAGATTGAGGTCCGGGGTCCTCTTATATAACAATTCACCGCTTAGAAAGAAACCACTTGCATGTCGCCTAATGGTCCTCTTCTGATCTCCAGTAGCATGCTCGGGGTATTCTTGCGTCTTCAGGAATTTCCTGATGTCATGGTACCAAGGCTGCGTATTTGATCCTGCCTCGATTACATTGCAGTAACCGTGTCTTTCCTTGATTTGGATTTCCAAAGGATCGACGTGGGCGTTGCCCGGGTATGGTAGCATTGAAGACAAAGTAGCAAGTGCATCTGCCAGTTCATTGTGGCACCTCGGAATATACCTGAACTCTATTGATGTAAAGCGCTTGCTGAGGTCCTCCACATGTTGTCGGTATGGGATAAGTTTGACATCCCGAGTTTCCCATTCGCCTTGAGCTTGTCGGATGATCAGGTCAGAATCCCCCATAATCAGTAAGTCTTCGACATCCTGATCGATTGCCATATGCATGCCCATAATGCAGGCTTCATACTCAGCTATATTATTTGTGCAAAAGAAACGCAGTCTAGCTGTGGCGGGATAATGCTGACCGGAAGGCGAGATCAAAATTGCCCCAATCCCCACACCCTTGGCATTCACGGCTCCGTCAAAGAACATCTTCCAAACATGAGCTTCCTCCGAGATCACTTCTACGGTGTTTACTTCTTCATCTGGAAAGTAAGTATCCAATGGCTGGTATTCCTCATCGATCGGATTTTCTGCCAAATGATCTGCTAACGCCTGGGCTTTCATTGCCGTGCGAGTGACATAAACTATGTCGAATTCTGTAAGCAAGATTTTCCATTTAGCCAGTCTCCCAGTAGGCATTGGTTTCTGAAATATATACTTCAAAGGATCCAACCTGCTTATGAGGAAAGTAGTGTGGGCTTGGAGATAATGTCTCAGCTTTTGAGCAACCCATGTGAGAGCGCAACATGTCCTTTCCAACAGTGTGTATTTGGCCTCGTAGCCGGTGAATTTCTTGCTCAAATAGTAGATTGCTTGCTCCTTCTTTCCGGTTACGTCGTGTTGCCCGAGGACGCAGCCGAAAGAGTTCTCCAAGACTGTTAGATATAAGAAAAGTGGCCTTCCCGGTTCTGGAAGAACCAAGACCGGGGGATTCGAAAGGTATTCTTTGACTTTATCAAAGGCTTCTTGACACTTAGTTGTCCACTTAATCGCCGCATCTTTCCTTAATAGCTTGAATATGGGCTCACACGTGCTTGTCAGCTGGGCAATAAACCGACTGATGTAGTTCAACCTGCCCAAAAGACTCATCACGTCTTTCTTTGTTCTTGGGGGAGGCAGATCTCTGATGGATTTTATCTTAGTTGGATCTAGCTCGATACCTCTCCTGCTTACGATGAAGCCCAAAAGTTTGCCCGACGGAACTCCGAAAGCACATTTGGCTGGGTTTAGCTTCAAGTCATACTTCCTTAGCCTCTCGAAGAATTTCCTCAAGTCTTGGATGTGATTATCCTGCGTCCTGGACTTGACTATCACGTCATCCACGTACACCTCTATTTCCTGATGCATCATGTCATGGAAAATGGCAGTCATGGCCCTCATGTAAGTAGCCCCAGCATTCTTCAAACCAAATGGCATAACCCGATAACAGTAGGTGCCCCAAGGCGTGGTGAAAGCAGTTTTCTCGGCATCCTCTTCATCCATCAGTACCTGATGATACCCAGCGTAACAATCTACAAAAGACTGTATCTCGTGTTTGGCACAATTATCAACGAGGATGTGGATGTTGGGCAGCGGGAAATTATCTTTAGGACTTGCTCTGTTCAGATCTCGGTAATCTACACATACCCGAGTTTTCCCGTCCTTTTTCGGTACTGGAACCACATTTGCCAACCAAGTTGTATACTGGACTACCCGAATCACTCCCATTTTCAGTTGTTTGGTGATCTCCTCTTTAATCTTGTCACTGACCTCAGTTTTGAACTTTCGTTGCTTTTGTTGAACTGGAGGACAATCAGGATGAATCGGCAATTTATGAACCACTAGATCAACACCTAGTCCCGGCATGTCATCATATGACCAAGCAAACACGTCTTTGAATTCAAAAAGAAGTTGAATTATCGCCTCTCGCGTTTTCTTGTCCGTGTGAATGCTTATCTTGGTCTCCCGGATTTCTTCCGGGGTTCCTAAATTTACTGGTTCAGTGTCATTCAGATTTGGCTTAGGTTTATTCTCGAAATATTCCAACTCTCGGTTTATCTCCCTAAAAGCCTCTTCCGCATCATACTCTGGTTCTGGGTTCATTAATTCACAGTTAAATAACTCATTGTGATCTGGGCGTGAAGTCCGCAAGCATGTCATATTTAAAGCCGCATTATTAGGACTGAAAAGAAAGATAAAAGGCAAAATAACAAAAAATTAGAACAAAAGAAAGAATGGGAAAGCAATGATGATTTTTTTTTATTTTCTTTGGAAAGTTGGAAGACAACAATGTTTACAACTAGGGATTCAAAACAACAAAAAGAAGAAAACGTTCAAGTTTTGTCCTGGAGATAACTTGTGACACAGGAAAGGTGGCAGGATAGGTCTACCCGGACTTCCGTCTAGTCGGGAATGGCGTGGCCTCCCAGTTTTGGAGTTTGGCGTTTGGCCCCATGTACATCATCTCAGCAGTGCTTGTGACTTCACCTGGTTGAACCATGTGGACCTCGTAGAGCATTTCCCTCATTGCCCCACATATCTCCTCGATTTCCTCAGCTGTGAAGACCTCATCATCTTCTTCAACGTACCTTGGCCTGATGAAAGTTGCATATAAATCCGGCAGTGGTTGAGGTAACTTCCAACCCTCATTTCTCCTTTTCTTTGCCCACTTCTTCGTCTGCTGGAGTAGGTTTGAAACCTAGTCCAAAAGGTTTCTTGATGACTGGCAAAGTAATGGGTTCTGTTATTCCCTGAAGGGTTCGTCCAAGTCCCTTTCCTGGCCTAAATCCATGCTGGATCATCTCTTTGGCCACCATGACCGAGGCGTTAGACAAGAAAGGCTGGGGCAGGGTATTCTCTCTTCGTGCCGCTCCGCCCATACAATCTCAAAAGCTTGATAGACCGTATGTTCGCTCCCTTCTCTCGGTTCAAGGTACGGGATGGATGGGTCCCGATAAATGGCATGCTCATCTTCCCCATGGACCACGATCTCTCGGTCTTCGTACTCGAACTTCACCATCTGGTGAAGAGTGGAAGGCACGGCTCCTGCCGCATGGATCCAAGGTCTGCCAAGGAGAAAATTGTAGGATGTGTCCATGTCGATCACCTGGAAGGTTACTCGAAATTCGACTGGTCCTATGACCAACAACAGGTCTATTTCTCCCATGGTATCTCTCTTGATGCCGTCGAAAGCTCTTACGCAGACATTGTTGGGTCGGATTCTTCCGGTCCCAATTTCCATCCTTTGTAGCGTGGAGAGCGGGCAAATGTCAACACCTGATCCCCCATCCAACATTACCCGCTTGACATAGTAGTCCTCGCATTTAACTGTTAAATGCAAAGCCTTGTTATGTACCGCTCCTTCCGGGGGTAAATCGTTCTTGCTGAAAGAGATTTGGTTGACAGCGAAGAATCTTTCTGTCATTCGCTCTAGTTGTTCCACCGAGGTTTCAGTTGGTACATATGCTTCATTCAGGGTTTTCAATAGGATCTTTTGATGCTCGGTCGACCTCATCAATAATGACAGCATGGATACTTGTTCAGGGTACTTGAGCAGCTGATCTATCACTTCGTAATCTGGCATTTTCATTTGTTGGAAGAACACTTCCGTTTCTTCAACACTCACGGGCTTCTTTGGCGGGAAGCGCCTTTGTGTGGCGTTGTTCAGTTCTTGGGTATTTGAATACCTTCTGATGAAAGTATTTTCTGGAAGTTCTCCCATGACCTTTTTACCTTTGTACATTACCAAAGTCTTTTGATAATTCCACGGCACTGTGGACGGGTTGGTCATTGGCTTTTGTGGCACGCGTCCGATAACCACTGGCTCATTCAGCCGAGGTGGGTGAATCGTCCCCCGGACCACATCGGCCCCTTTTGGCACGTACATAGGTTTTGTCTTTTTGATCCCGAAGTTCTGCGCCTTCTCAGCTCGACCGCGTGGTATGTAAAGAACTTCATTTTTTACAGGTACCACTTTCTTCTCTACCTTCTTTTCAGGCTTGTTCTTTATAGCCTTGACCTGTTCCCCTTTTTCTGGTTTCTGGTCCATTTCGTGCCTCTTCCCCGTGTCGACAATGGCAATTATAGCTTTCAAAGCAGAATCGAACTCTTTGTCTTCACAAATCATTCCGATCAGCGGCCCATTATTGTGAGCAGGTAATGGATTGTTAGTTACGTTCAGGATTTCTTCGTCCCTTAGCACTATTTTCCCTTGCTCTATCAAATTTTCGACCACTCTTTTCAACGACCAGCAGTCATTTGTATCATGTCCCTCGGCCCCTGAATGATAGGCGCATCTGACTCCGGCTTTGTAAGAAGGTGATGTTGGGTTTTGCCTCGTTTGAGGGATTGGTTGTAAGAAACCCAACTGGACTAGCTTCGGGAACAAAGTAGAGTATTGTTCACCGATGGGCGTGAAAGTTCACCTTCGAGGTGGCTCCTGAGGGCGAAAGTTATTCTGCGGGGGTTGTGGGTTATAGTGGTTGCGGTAAGGAGGCTGATTTCTGGGAGGTGGAGCTGGGCCTCGGTTGGCTTGTTGTGGTGGATGGTTATAAGGTTGGGCATTCATGACCATATAAGGTTGATGAGCATATGCCAAATTTGAGTGGGGGTAGTAGTGTTGTGGGGCTCTTTCCGGAAAATGGGGCCTGGGATGACGATACTCCCTTGCTTCAGAGGCTGCCATAGTCGTTTCTTCCTTCTTCTTCCCCCTTGTCGTTCCTCCGGACCCGCTTTGGACGGCCTGGGAGGTCGCCCTTATGGCTGCTTGACTCAGAATCCTACCTGTTTTCAAACCATTTTCCACCATCTCTCCAATCTTGATCGCTTCCGCGAATGGCTTACCCATGGCTGACATCATGTTTTGGAAATAGTCAGACTCTTGAGCCTGGAGAAAGGTAGTGACCATTTCCACTTCATCCATGGGAGGTTTCACTCTCGACGCCTGTGCACGCCACTTAATAGCATACTCTCTGAAGCTTTCCGAAGGCTTCTTCTTCAAATTCGACAGAGAGTTTCGGTCTGGCGCAATGTCGATGTTATACTGGAATTGTTTTACAAAATCTCTGGCGAGATCATCCCATATATGCCATCGGGACATTTCCTGATCCATATACCATTCCGAAGCTATCCCTACTAGACTTTCCCCAAAATATGCCATTAGCAGTTCTTCTTTTCCGCCGGCTCCCCGCAATTGGTTGCAGTATTTCTTAAGATGTGCAATGGGGTCACCGTGCCCATCGTATTTCTCGAACTTGGGGGTCTTGAAACCCGTTGGCAGGTGCACGTGAGGGAACATGCACAGGTCGGCGTAAGAGACGCTCTTTTGTCCGCTCAATCCTTGCATATTCTTCAAACTTTGTTCAAGGCTTCTCATTCTCTTGGCAATCTCATTTTGTTCTGCAATTCTGGGGTTCTGATCCTGTCCCGGTGCAAGCTCGCACTGAGGCGGTAGAGGATTAGTGCTGGTAGCGAACCTGGTTGGTTCCATTGAGAACGATGGTGCTTGGAATGTAAAGGAGGATGAGTCAAAGCTTGGCTTGTATGTGGTAGGTTGTGCCGTAATCGGGCAAGGCGATGCAGTAAAGATGTTCATGCTTGCATCGGTGGCTGACATTCGGGGATGAGGCTCAGAAGGCGATCCAGCAGAGAAGGCTAAGGTGGCTGGGTACCCGAATGGGGTAGCAGGATAATTTATGGGGACATTAGAAGTCCCACTTGACCTGGAGAATAATTCAGGGAATCCGGGGACGACACTTAGCGGCTCTTTCCCATTGTTCCAGTCGTCCAGCATTTCCAACATGCGGAGTCGTAGGATTCTATTTTCCTCCGCAGTTGCGGACTCAGGTGCGAGGACGGCTGAGATCGAGCTTTCCTCGGAAACAGGGATTGTTTGCAATGGAATTTCTGAAGACATTTCCACCCTTCCTTTTGACCTGGTGAAGTAAGTGTGAGTACTGCTTCTGGTCCTAACAACAGGTAGTTGAACACCTCTCCTTGACCTCGTGAAGTACGAGTGTGAGGCCAGACTTTCACCAAACCAACCGTCTTTTCAAAAAACCCTGGATATACTCAACGACAAACGCTCGGTTAATTTGTAGCAAATAACAGATAGTTAATCTCACGTTGGGCATGATGCACCTATACAGTTAAGTGGATTACTATATGTTTGCTACGAGAGCATGCGTCGTTCCGGTATTTTCCTCTCATTAGTTTTTCTCTTTTTTTTTGTTTTTCTTTTATGTTTTTTTTTTATTTTTGCAGTAAAAGAAATGCGACCGGATCCGATGAGGATTGCCTACGTATCACGATGCCTACGTGAATCAGATCATTACGTAGTTCGAAAAAACCAAATGATCGTAAAAGAAACAACCTCTTTATTGTTGAAAATGTTCTATTACAAACTACATTTGCAAAAGAAAAACGAACTTTGAAAATAGACCTAGATTCAAAAATAGACTAAAAATCACCCGGATGGGAAAAACAAGCAGAAGATGCTAAGATACAGATTTGACCTATGAATGCATTATGGTTTTGAAAATTGGTGTCCGCGGGGCATCGTTCGGCCTTGCCGCGGTCCTAGGCGTGAGATCCCTCTCAAGTTGCTCCAGCTCGTGCATAGTATGCTTGACATAACCCATTACTGCTGAGAGGACGGTAACGCTGGACATGTTCTCACATCGTAGACATCGTCTGGTGATGGCATGGGCAATGGCCTTGACCCTATTTCTGGTTTGCTTCTTCTCTACGAGTAGGCGTTTTATCTGATCGCTGCATATCTTGAAGACTTGAACATCTTGTTCATGCTGATGCTTCAGTCGCCGTACTTCCAACTTCATCTGGGCTATTGAGTCGTACCAGTATGTGCTCTCAATTTGGAAATCCTTGGCCTGATTAGCTGCTTTGATCTCAAGTGTAGCCATCTCTCTCTTCATTTTAGCAATAGTTTTCTCGTAGTCGCCTTCCAATTGATTCAGGTATCGACGATGCTTATCTGCTCTTGTATCCCACTGTGCCCTGAGCTCTGCTATGATGTTTTCAAATTTCTCCAAACCATCTTGCCATTCCCTGATTTCACCTTTTAGCCTTTTTATTAGCTGCTCGTCTGATAGACGCCTTGGTTGTTTATCCGCATCCACCCTTATTTGTTTGATCTGGGCTCTAAGCATTTCATTTTCTTGAATTAACCTGTTCCGCTCTCCTAGATTGGTAGCAACTTGCACGTTGTGTTCATATTTCAAGCTTTCCACTTGTTGTTTTAAACTGCTGATTTCGGCGCAATAGCCTCTTTCCTTTGCTAACCAATCCCACTGCCTTTGTGATGATTCAGTAAAATTCCGGATGTGGGGTCTTTTAGCCGGCCTTTCATGCTCGAATTCCCTTCTATACCATGCAAGGTAACCTGGCGCCGTCTCTCCTTTGGCTCGATCCCGTACGCGAGTATCTGATTTCAAATATTGACACTCACTCCAGATTTGGCGAATCTTTGCTTCTGGGAATTGTCCGTTAGGACTTATCTCAACTGCTTGAGCGCTAAGATCTTCCTCATGAGGTACTGTCTGGCATCTTCCGAACTGTCTCAAAACTTGGCAGGGTGCGTAAGGTTGAATGCTCTTAAGCCCCATCAGCAAGAAATGAGTTTTAGTTGCCGACATATATAAGATCTCATCGACAGGCAACCATCCCAACGTCCATTGTATTTGGCTGGCAGTAAGAGCTTGAAAAAACAAGGTCCATGCCAGGACTCCTTTGGGCAAAATGATCTCTTTGGTTCTCGTGTAAGATTCTTCTATGCGGGTCTTTTCCGGGGAACCATGGCTCAAAATCTCGGAATGATGGCAGAGGTGCTCGGTCATCCATATCTGTAGGAGCAAGTTACAACCTTCGAAGAAATTTCCCCCAGCTTTACAAGCTGTGAGAGCCCGAAAGATGTCAGATACCACCATTGGCGCGAGAGTACTGTCACTTTGCGTGAGTAAAGTGCTGACGACCCCAGATATCTTCAAATCAATGTTTCCATCTTTCCTTGGAAATACCAGAAGGCCCAGGAACATTATCATGAACGCTACCCGTCTGTGCTTGTCCCACTTCTGACGAACTCCTTTGCTGCACAGTTTGTTGATTGGATTATTGAATCCCCCTCGTGACCGTACCTATCATATATGAAGCATGGAGTACAAAATCCGGCTGCCAGATCCGGGTTGTGGACTGTTCTAGGTATCTTCAATGAATCTAGGAACCGATGTACCGTGACGACTCTTGGGGCGACCAAGTATTTTTCCCTCAAGGGAAGTTCAGTATTCCCGATGTATCCGGCCATTTCTTCCAAAGTCGGGGTGAGTTCAAAATCAGAGAAATGGAAAACATTGTGCGCCGGGTCCCAATAGGTAACCAAAGCTCTTATGATATCTCCCCGAGGCTGGATTTCCAATAAACCCACAAGACCTTTCAGATATTTCTTAACCTCATTTTGTCCTTCAACACCTAGATCATTCCACCATAGCCGTAATTTGACAGGGATTTTGGTCATTATTGAAAAATGTTCATTTTGCATCGTGCTCATCCTGCACATTTATTAAGGTGATTTTAACAAAAATGACTGACTCAAAATATTTTACAGAGGGGATCAAGTTTTGAACACGGCCTTTAAACACTTCGGGGACGAAGATTTTAAGGCTGTGTGGGTCCACCGGATAAAAATGCTAAATAAGACCCAAAGGTGGCTGTTTACGCAAAGTCAGCCTTCCGGCGCCCCTTTCGGTAACATTCGGCTATTTATGACAAAACAGCGTCACCCGATTTATTTACGACTCTTTTTTTTTAAGGTTTGAAACGCATTTTTTTTATTTACTTATTGATTTTGTCTATTTTAGCAAAAATGGGGGTTGAACCCGACGAGGGTTGCCTACGTATCTCACATCCGGTGAGAATCAAACCGGCGTAGTTCGGGCATATCAGGAATAGAGAAAATCAAATAAACCTAGAAATCAAGAATAAGTATTTTTTTTTATTTTTGAAAAAAAAAAGATAAAGACTAAAGAAAATATTTATTATTTTTTTTTAGGCAATGTTTGGACTATTAGTCTGAATTTATAAAATGGGTAATATGAAAGAAACAACATTTTTTGAATTATGAATTTTCCGTTTTTTTTTACTTTTAAATAAATACCTTCTTTTTTTCTTTTTTTTTTTGATTTTGGAAATGATAAAAAAAAGAAACTTTTTGTATTATTTTTTGATAATTCAAACTAAGAAGACAAATTTTGTTTTTTATTCTTTTTTTTTTTAGAAAAATTTCGGCGAGGTTTTGACAATACTTGGACATTTATTTTCCAAAATAAGTAATTATCTCCCCTACGCTGCCATTTTTCTTTTTAGGAACCGGTCGACATGCGGAACCGAAGCAAATAAATGCATGAAACAAATAGGATGCAGCAGGAGGGTCTTTTCATTTCAGGTTGCATGTCCTAGACGGGCTCAACCCCTGTGTTGAGCCCCCTAAGTCAAATGCAACATGATGCAAATAAGCGTTCCTACTAGGGATCCGGCATGAAGTTTCATTATACTAGGTTTATAACCTGGGCATTTGTTCTAGACTGTGTACCCGAGCGGACAACTCGAGTCGAGGAGGGGGCTACGTACCGGGGACCCGCGAGATCGTCCGGCTTTGTAACTTGTCCGACCTCTTTCTTATTTCAGGTATAGACACTAACAGAATAGGGAGTCTCGACCAGCGAGCTTCTCCCCGGAGGTAAGAAGAGAAGGATTTCGGCACAGTTTATATACAGTTCAAATAATATCAAAGCGGTAAAAGACAACATTTAGCACGTTATGCAAAAACATGTAATAAAGATCAGATAATAAAGCCAAATATAACAATTGTTCTAAGCTCGAATTCTTGAACCCTGAACCAGTGGTTCTGGGTTTAGTCCCCAGCGGAGTCGCCAGAGCTGTCACACCTCCTTTTTGCGCGCCCGGCCCCGAAGGGTTAAATGCGCGGGTGGAGTTTTTCCAATTTAAGTGACAATATTCGAAATGGGATTATTTATTTAATTCAGAGTCGCCACTTGGGAAAGGTTTGGCTTTTGGTGTCCCAAGTCACCGGTTTATCTTGAATCCCAAATCGAGGAAATTTTCGACTTTTCCAAATGAAGTTTGCGAACCAGAAATTCTAAGTAAGGAATTTTGTTGACCCGAGGGAAGGTGTTAGGCACCCTCGAATCCCGTGGTTCTAGCACGGTCGCTTAAATTGTTATAATGGCTAAATATCTGATTTAAATACATGTTATGACTTACGTGCTTTTATTAAGTTTAAACCGCTTTTATCATTATCACTTATTTTTATAGAATTGCAACGTCGTGAAAATGCATCTCGAACCACGTCACAATCAATGCGCCCGTGATCGTCAACACATTTTGACTTCGTTGAGATTTGGATTTGGGTCACATCAATGTGCACCCGAATTTAAGAATATGATTTAATTATGTCGCGCCTCAAGAGTCTAACGTGTTATTATTTTTGTGGAAGGCCATGAAATTCGCTAAACGGCCTATCCTGGACTCTAAATAATTATTATGGTTATTTATTGAGGGCCACGCAATTTTGCATTTTTGTTTGGCGAGGCTCGCCTCTATTTTAGAAAAGGATATCCTAAAGTGGCTACATTTCTAACTATGTTTGTCTATAGGAAGATAAAGGAGAAAAATACTAAACTTACTTGTTTAAGCAACTAACATACTAAATCCCTACTATATATGATGAATCCAAATTTTTGCTTGATCGCCTAATTGGTTGTTTATGAGGTAAGAACTATCTCATGCCTCGCCTTTAAGGAGTGAATAAGTTTTGTTAATTTGCTAAGGGGATTGCAAGCAACTAATAACGTACACTAAATTTGCATTAAGAAACGACCTTCCAGTTCGGATTGCAGAACTAGCCCATTTGGTCTTGATAAATGAGATTAGTTGTTTATTAGGAAAACCACTGTTGATTGAACTCAGAAAAGTAGTCGCGTTATTTCGAAACGATGAATCTATATTGAAGCTCGTATCGAAACTATGTAGAAAACAAGTAGTCCAGTAGAAGGGTCAGCATACATTATTACCTTGTTAATGTAACGCTGCAAGAGAATTAGCTTGGGGCACATCTTATCTTGGAGTCAAATAGAAACGAATGTAGCAGATTCGATGGTTCAGAAATCTAGGCAAAAATACATACATGTGCTTGCTATGATTCTATGTTTATGGTATCATAACTGAAACAAAGCTAACGATCGCATGCTTTAAAACACATCTGATTTATCAAGCCAATGTTATCTACTTGTTCATCTCGACTTAGAATACATGTTAATTTATACAGAATGTTTGCAGTTTGCAGTTAAACAAATATAGGCCCAACTAACATTCAACCTATTTTTAACACCAATGTTATAACATAAACAGATGTTCATTTCTTTATTTCTGCTTCAACTTCAAACTTTCAACAATACATGGTTTCAGAGGTTGTGTACCTGGAAATATTTGACAATTGAAGAAGAGGGCAATCAGCAGAGTAACAATGACAATAAGTGCAGCAGCAGTAACAGCAGGTAACAAAATCCCAATGCAAGATGCAGTTATAGCCAATGGGAAGAGGTAACAAAATGACAGCACAAGCAGGGGAGTGGGCTCAGAACTCAAACGGTCTAACTCCAAAAGAAAACAAACCAATAAGAACCAAACAGCAGAAACCTGACTGATACTTGAGAGGAAATCAACACTTATTTGAAACAGGTCAAACAAACTGGGGATCGAACAATTAGCAGGAAGAAAAGACAGTTTATGCTTTCTGTATAGCCACCCTCTATCTCCTTTCTTTCCAGAATCCAAAATCAATGTTCAGTTTTGAACTTATGCTTGAATTATCAAAAGAAACCTTTTCCAGTTCCCTCTATCTCCTTTCCTAACATCAGGTGGTATTCTTTTCCTCTCCTCCTATATTGTCTGTCTGTGTCTGTTTGTATGTATTTCAGCTCTCTCTTTCAAAAAAATTCCTCACAGTGTGCTTCTGTCTATGTGTGTATCTCCCCCTCTTCTCCAGGTCTATCCTCCTTTTATAAGCTTTTACATTACCCCTTTTAACAGCCTGTTTAGAATATCACAACACCCCTCCCATGTGCCTTCCATTTTCAGATTCCAATTGGCTAATTAAGTATGAACAAAACCCATGATATTCCCTGGCAGACTCACTTTAAGTAATGTTTATTATTTCTGAGGTTAAAGTAGAGTATGGGCAGCAGAATGTATCTGACAGCATATGCTGTCAAACCATTTTTAAATCCAAGGCCCTTTTATGCAGGAAACAGGCTGTGCATAATGCACATGCTGTGCACAAGTGCACATACCATAAACTCAGATTTAAATTAACAATCTACCCTCAAATTCAAATATAGCAACTATAAGTGAACCTACTTGATCCTTACTTTGATTCAAACAAAGTTGCAGCAAGCAACAGGTGCAATTGTTAACATTTGAACTACTGGAATTAATTGACGACATTTGTCGACTCGACTATACTAGTTATAACTCATACAGTCGTAACCAAAAATTAGATATTTTAACAGTATCGACACATGATTCGAATTATACTGACTGAGCAAAGTGGTACTTGAGGAACCAATTGATCAGTCAACATTTGAAGCTCAATCATTCGCACAGCATATACACACGCATTATCAGAATAAGAGAGGGATAAACACAGTGGTTCAGGCAAAGTGGACAAACAGAAGTTGGTAAAAATTCGAAGACACAAATTGAAACAAAACATGAACAGACCTTTAAATCACTCACATGGATCAACAGAAATAAAGAAAAGAAAGCAAGACTCACCTCAAATCTCGAAAAAAAAATCAAAAATCTTAACTCGGACTCGGTCAGGCCTTTCTTAAGGCTGAACGGACTTTAATCGAAGTGTTTCTCAGATGAGAAACACTTCGATTAAGGTCCATTAGACCTTAATCCTTCGGTTTGAACAAAACAACGGACCAGTGACGAGGAACCCTAAGGTTCGAAAACCAGATCCGGGATTCATGCTTCCCTGGTCAGATTCGGACCAAACCAAGTATGGTTTGGTCACGAGGGGGTCTGGGGAGTGTCTGGTATGAATTTAGGGCAGATCGGTGTAGATTAGGTTCCGACTCGAATCTTCAAATGAAGATTCGAGAAGGTGGGATAGGATTCGAGGTGTGTGGTTGGTAGATTTGGGTTCAGGACGGCAAGGGGGTTCTATGGTGTTAAGGGCGAGGTCACCGGCGTTCATGCCGCCGGTTTTCATGGTGGAGGATACAGGGGCGGCTCTAGGGTTTGATGGGGATGAGGTTGAAGACGGAAGCTGGGGTATCAGACGGGGGGCAGGGTAAGGTTAGAGACTTATATAGTTAGTGGGTGGGCGGATCCTGGCCGTTGGATGAGATGTGATGAAGGGCCAGGATCCTTCAGCTCGAAAGAAACGGTGTCGTTTCAAGGGTAAAGGGCTTGGGTTGATCCGGGTGGAAACGGGTCGGGTTCCTCAGTGGGTTATGGGAATGTGATCTTGGCCGTTGATCAATTTGAGATCAACGGCCCAGATCAACCTGTATTAATACGACGTCGTTTGGACTCTCTGGGTATCAGCTGGTGCGGACCGGGCAGGCCTGGTTTGAACATTGTTTGTTTGGGCCAATTTTAATAAATTGGCCCAATCTGGAAGAAGAAAAGATTTTTCTCTTTTTTTTTTATTTTAAAAACAAAACTAAGCAAAAAATCAAATTAAAATTAAACACACACTCAATACAATTATTTCCACACACACCAAAATATTTCAAAACAGGTAAAATCAAACAAATCAAAATCACGGACGAAGATGCTTTTTTATGATTTTCTATTTAACGACTGGATTACGGTTCGAATTATGCATGACACACACATTTTTTGTATTTTGTTATAATAAAGTAAAAATGGGCAAAATTGTAAATAACCGACCAAGTGCCATGTAAAAATCCAAAATTTGTACAGCAGGATCAATTGTCGTTATTTTTTATTTCTTTTGGAGCGATTGTCCCGTGAAGCAAAAATCACGTGCTCACAACTCTTAGCAGTGATAGCCATGATATTCATAAGACCGGAGACCTATGACTCCTGAGGAGTAGCACTTTTGGTTTGTTGAGAAGAAGAAAGAGAAGTAGGGTTTGCAACACATGGAAGTGAGACAGGGTTTGAAGGAGGAGTAGAGATGAAGAGGAAACCGGTATGGGTACAGTAGTATCAGGGATAGTAAAGAAGTGGGTTTCTGGTGGTGGTGTTAAGGGAGGTGGAGATGTGGGAATGGTGTTAATGGTAGGAGAAGGAGACGATTGTTCGTTGGCCATGGTGAGAGAAGTTGTAGAAAGTTCTGAAGGAAAAATTAAAGAGATGCAAAGGGAGATAATTTTCAGAACTGCTTGGAGTGTGAGGGTCTTATGGAAAAAAGAGCTAATGATAAGAGGGGAGATGAACGGGTTCTGAAGAGATTTTGAAACGACGGCAGGTTTGTGGGAATATATAACGTGCAGAGGAAGTGAAAGGATTTAAGAGACAAGGTGTGTTATGCAGACTCTGAAAAGTCGGATGATGTGGTAGTTGAATTAATTTTGCTATCCTTTTGAATAAGCATGCGAAAAACACATTACTACTAACTTGTGGTATATGAACCAGGTTCCTGACCTATTTTTGTAAAAGGATTTTGTAGCTCTCCTCCGAAGTTCAACACTGTACCTTTAGCTTCTATGATCATCATGTGTGTTTACCTGCAACAGTATAGATGTGAGTTAGGCCTAGTCAGAAAATACTTTAGCCAATTTTACCTTAGTATGACTATCATAGTCATGTTAGTAGAACCAGGTTCTCAATTAGGTTTAAGTAACCTCAGTGACATCCTGTTTCTTAAGGTGTTCCCTGCTCAGAGCTTTAGTGAACATATCTGTAATTTGATCTTCTGTGCAACAAAATCTTATAAAAATAAGACCCTTTTCCATATTGTCCCTGAGAAAATGGTATTTGACATCAATGTGCTTGGTTCTCTTGTGTTGAACTGGGTCCTTTTCCATGACTGGTGTTGTCACATAAAAGCGGTACACAATCAATGCATACACCAAAATCTTCCAATTGTTGCTTGATCCACAGTGAATGAGCATAGCATGAGGCCGCTACAACATATTCTGCTTCAGCTGTTGAGAGAGCTACTGAGTTTTGTTTCCTTATACCCCACGAGATAAAACATGATCCAAGGAAATGAGCCATTCCAGATGTGCTTTTCCTGTCCACCAAATAGCCTGCATAATCAGCGTCAACATAACCAATAAGGTTGAAATTTTCACCTGAATGATAGTTCAGAACCAGGTTCTGTGTGCCCTTAAAATATCTCAAATTCTCTTAGCAGCCTTCAGATGAGATTCCTTATAATTTGATTAGAATCTTGCACATAATCCCACACTAAATACAATGTTTGGCCTACTGGCAGTAAGGTAGAGTAAAGATCCAATGATTCCCCTATACATTGTTTGATTTATAGGTTATCTAGAATCATCCATGTCCAGCTTAGTAGCAGTAGCAATAGGGGTATCGGTCACCTTTGATTCTTCCATATCAAACCTTTTTAAGAGTTCTTTGATGTGTTTATGTTGACTGATACATGTTCCCCTTATGGACTATTTCACTTGAAGACCCAGGAAGACATTAAGTTCCCCCATCATACTCATTTCAAACTCACTTCCCATGATTTTAGCATATTCTTCACTTAATGAGTCAGTTGTAGCTCCAAATATGATGTCATCCACATAAATCTGAACAATGAGCAGGTTCCTTCCCCGTTTCTTCAAAGACAGTGTATTGTCAATCTTTCCTATTGTGAAGCCATTTTCCAAGAGAAACTTGGATAGTCTCTCGTACCAGGATCTAGGGGCCTGCTTCAATCCGTACAGTGCCTTATCCAATTTGAATACATGTTCAGGATGTACATAACGTTAAAAACCTGGAGGTAGCTTGATATAGACTTCTTCCTTAAGAAAACCATTCAGGAAGGCACTCTTCACGTCCATTTGGAATAGGGTGAATTCCATATGTGAAGCAAAGGTAATGAGGATCCTAGTAGCTTCCATGCAAGCTACTGGGGCAAAAGTTTTATTATAATCGATCCCTTCCTCCTGATTGTATCCTTGGACAGCAAACATTGCTTTGTTCCTTATAGTATTTCCATGTTCATCCAGCTTATTCCTGAATACCCACCTGGTCCCTATGATGGTTCTGTTTGAGGGTCTAGGTACCAGGTGCCATACCTTGTTTATTTCAAATTGATGTAGTTCCTCTTACATTGCAATGGATTTCCTTGCACTCCTTATTCTGCTACTTGTGAAGTTCCTTGCACTGCATCTCCAACTCTTTCTTCAGCTTCAGTGGTAGTAATTGAAGTACCAGGTTCCTCTTGAGAAGTGGAAGAGGATGTTGCATTGTCTTCACCTGTCTCCTTCATCTGACTCATCATATCAGCCTTCCCATTTGAAACATCAGATATTTCCCAGGGACCAAAAGTGGTTTTTTATGTTGATCATCATTGTTTCCTCCTTTGTTAGAGGAGGGTGTCTCGTTGAATAGCACGTGAATACTTCCTTCCACAAAGTGTACCTTTTTGTTGTAGACTTTGTGGGCTTTGCTCTGAGGGGAGTATCCCAGAAGGATTCCTTCATCACTTTTTGCATCAAACTTCCCAAGCTGGTCCTTCCCGTTGTTGAGAACATAGAATTTGCATCCAAAGATTCTCAGATGAGTTATCTTTAGTTTTCTTCCATTGAGAAGCTCATAGGGGGTTTTGTTAGGAGGGACCTGATCATACAGCTATTCACCAAGTAGCAAGCAGTGTTTATTGCTTCTGCCCAAAACATTTTGGCAATTCCACTGTCAATGAGCATTGTCCGTGCCATGTCTTCTAGAGTTCTGTTCTTTCTTTCAACAACATCATTTTGCTATGGAGCCCTTGGTGCTGAGAAGTTGTGAGTGATCCTATTTTCGTTACAAAACTTCATCAAATTTGGCGTTGTCAAATTCTGTCCCATGGTCACATCTGATGCATGCTACCTTCAATTCCATCTTCACTTGGATCTTCTTGACAAAGGCCAAAAATACCTTGAAAGTCTCATCCTTTGTTATAAGAAATAGTGACCAGGTGAATCTTGAATTTGGTAGATGACGAACCACGTCCTTCTAAATCAATTTATTCAGAAGTGAGAAGCTTGCATGCCCCAATCTTCTATGCCAAAGTTCTGCGTCATCATCAACTAACTTCAAGCATCTCATATCAGCAGCTTGTAGAGATTCAAAGTCAGCAACGTAGATGTTCTTATATCTTTTGTCTACTAGGACTACTTTGCCAGTTACCAGATTAGTAACTGTGCACACTTTAAACAAGAACTCTACTTTGTTCCCTTTATCACAAATTTGAGAGACACTCAAGAGAATGTACTTCAGGACATCAACATAGTACACGTTCTCAATTGAGTATGAAAGAGACTTTCCAACCTTTACGACACCTAGAATGTACCCTTTTTTTCATTTCCAAAGGATACATTCCCTCCCTGCAGGGCTTTCAGTGAGAGAAAATCCATGGTATTTCCAGTCATATACTTTGAACATCCACTGTCCTTAATCCATTGCAGTCTGCTTCCTCTCACTGTTCCCTGCACATATAAATTATGGGTTAGATTTAGGAACCCAAACTAGTTTAGGTCCCTTGTAATGAGAAAATGGATGAATAAGAGCTTTTCTAATCTATGCAGGCAGCATTCATTTTTTGCGAGTGGTACCTGGTCCCTCTTTAGTAGTCACTTTTTCAGCAAACACTTTATTTTTCTGTACAGATAGAACCCTGGCCTGGCAATTTTCTTTGAAGTGCCCATTGTTCCCACAGTGGGTACAAAGCCAATTATCAGGAACTGTGACGTACTTGATGTGAGGGTTTTAAGGAGTTTTCTCCTTTTGGAACCCGATTCCCTGCCTATTTCCACTATTTTTGAAGTACATGGTAGTGACAGCATCTAAGGACCAGGTCCACTTGAGAGATTTCTCAAGATCAATTTTTACTTTCTTCAATTCAGCTTGAAGCTGCCAATTTTTCTCGAGTTCACCACATAGACTAGTTCTCACAGCATTTAATTCTTTTTCAAGTTTGATGTGTGTCTCACTAGCTACTCCCTTCCCTTTTTCAATACTTACATGCCTATGTTCAGATTAGAGTCCCTCAATGGCTTCCTCTAGATCTGTGATAACCACCAAAAAGTCATCCCTTGCTTGCTTAGTATCAACAATTTTCTCTTCTAGGCATTCTTTTCTTTGCTTAGGTTTTCAATGGTTTCCTTCAAGTCAATAACCACTACCATCAAGTCATCTCTCTCATTTTCTACACTATTTATTTTTTCAGTTAGAGCTTCCTTTTCTTTTTCAAGATTAGTTATGGTCTCATTTAAATCCACCATACAGACCACCAAATCATCTCTAGAGTGTTCAGCATCTCCTAGCTCTATGGCCAGGGTTTCCTTATCATTATCAAGACTATAACATGCATCAATTAAAACATTTGATAGAGATATCAATTTCTTAGAAGAGTAAGACTTCAGATTTCTCTGAACATCCCTGAAATTTGCCTCATCACTTTCATCCTTTTCATCGTCATCAAATTGAGCCATCAATGCAAACAATGAATCATATTCCTTTGCTTCATTTTCCACTGCCGTCATGGAACTGTTTTCTGCACCTGGTTCCCCTTCTGATTCATTGGACGAGTCTCCCCATGCAGCAAGAGCTTGCTTCACAACATTGTCAGCTGCACTTTTTTTGTTGAAACATTTGTCAAGAACCAGGTTCCATTTTGCTGTTGTGTCAGAGTTGTGTTTGTAATGCTCCTATTTCAGAAGTGGGCAGTCTTTGATGAAATGCCCTAGCTTTCCGCACTTGTGACAGAGATCATAGTTTCTTGGTTTGCTTGTGCTATCTCTCTTAGGTATACCACCATTTCTTTGAACCATCTTTTGAAATATTTTGGTGAGTAGGCCATATCACTATCTTCTTCACTTGAGTCATTGTTTTAAGCCTTGAGCACCATGTTCTTCTCTTTCTTCGGCTCTCTTCTTTCACTGTCTCTCTGTTTTTTCATCTGTATGTCTTCAGATTTCCAATCAGCTCATCCATGGCTAGAGTTTGTAAATCTTTAGCTTCGGTGATAGCATTCACCTTACTCTCCCAAGAGCCAGGTAGAACACTGAGAACTTTCCTTACAAGCTTGTTTCTGGGAATAACTTCTCCAAGTGAATAAAGCTCATTTATGATAGATGTGAATCTAGTGTGCATATCTTGTATAGACTCATCATCATTCATCCTGAAGATCTCATACTCGGTGTTGAGTATGTCAATCTTGGACTGTTTAACCTGAGTAGTTCCTTCATGTGTCGTTTGCAATGCTTCCCATATTTCCTTGGTAGAATCACATGCTGAGATTATATTGTACTCATCAGGTCTTATACCACATATCAAGATTTTCTTGGCACGAAAGTTCTTTTCTACAGCTTTTCTGTCAATATCACTGTATTCATTTCTATTTTTTGGCACCATTGTTCTAGTTTCTCCAAGCTTCCTCATAGGAACATGTGGACCATCACAAATGACGTCCCATAGCTTTGAATCTTCTGCCATTATGAAATTATGCATATAACTCTTCCACCAACCGTAATACTAACCATTGAATCTAGGGGGTCTGTAGGTTGATTGTCCTTCCTCAAAGTTAGGTGGAGCAACCATTGAGATCCTTTCTAGGTGTTAACCTTTTAGAAAGAACTGACTCTAATACCAATTGATAATTTATATGAGTCCACCAACTGTAGAGTACCTGGTCCTCTATGAGTTTCCACTGAAAATACTAACGAACTAATCTGTATAGAGATCTGGTCCTATATCAGTTCCCATATTGCTAACTACTGAACCAGTATGTAAATGAGACACATGATTTTTACATGGAAAAATCTCAACTCAAGGGGACAAAAACCACGACCTACTCTGGTAGGATTTCAACTTCACTAACTTGTAAACACCTATTACAAGACACTTTGTAATGACTCCATTACAAAGAATTTAACTCAACTAACTTGTGATACTCTTACCACAAGCCACTTTGTACTCTCGAGTTACAAAGACTTTAATCACTCTAAATATTACAAGCCACTTTGTATTAACTCTATTACAAAGACTTAATCACTCACTAACTTGTAACAACTCTATTACAAGCCACTTTGTAATAACTCTATTACAAAGACTTCACAACTCGACTAACTCTATCCAAGACACAAACCCAGATGGTTTATGATTTTGAGTTTCCTAAAATAAAGCTTCTGATAAAGCAAGATCGGAGTTACAATTAAGAACAAATAACAAAGACTCAACAAACCTAAGGACTTAAGATATCTTCAATCTTTGGATCTGGTCCTTGAGGTTGCAGCAGCTTTGTTCTTGAGAGAGGTGTTTTTAGCACTTGAAAGAATATCAGTGAAAACACTCAAAAAAATCTTGTTCCTTGCACCAGGTTGTTATACTACAAAAAACATCACCATGGTGATGTCAATTCACAATGGTGATGTCAATTCTTGGTTAGTACATGGCTCTTCCTAATGGGAAGTGACTACTGCACTGTCTGTTGCACTATCGTGTGTACAGTTGCAGGTAGTCACTTTTTGCAGTTGCTTTTCAGCTGTATAGTTGGCTTATTCTTCTGACAGGGGAACACCAAGGGATCAAGTCCCTAATCTGGTTCTTGTGAATCTATAGGCACACTGACCAGATTACCTTGAGTTGATTAACTTGATAATGATTGTACCAGGCATGCTTCAAGTCCTTTATCTAGTTCTATACAAAAAGTTTATAGATCATCAAAACATAGATTAAAAGACCTTAATCCCATCACCTTCAGTAGCTCTAACCACCTCCTCTGGCCCAAGTTAAGATCCTTCTGCTTAAACAGATGCTGCAAACTCTGGTGATCCGTATAGATCTCACAAGGAACACCGTACAAATAATGACGCTAGATATTCACAGCGTGAACAATAGCAACTAACTCGAGATCATGGACAGAATAATTTTTCTCATGTACCTTCAACTGTCTGGATGCGTAGGCAATCACCCTACCGTCTTGCATCAATACCGCTCCAAGGACGATCCTCGAGGCATCACAATAGACAATATAAGACCCCGAACCTGTAAGCAATATCAAAACTGGGGTTGTAGTCAAAGCTGTCTTGAGCTTCTAGAAGCTCGCCTCACACTTTTCCGTCCACTGGAACGGAGCACCCTTCTGGTTCAGCCTTGTCATAGGTGCTGCAATGGATGAAAACCCTTCAACAAATCGATGGTACTAACCCGCCAAGCCAAGAAAACTGCGGATCTCTGTAGCTGAGGATGGTCTAGGCCAACTCTGCGCTGCTTCCACTTTCTTTGGATCCACCTGTATACCCTCACTCGATACCACGTGTCCCAAGAATTCCACGGAATCCAACCAAAACTCACATTTTGAGAACTTTGCATATAACTTCTTTTCTCTCAAAGTCTGAAGTAATGTCCTCGGGTGATGCTCATGATCTTCCCGACTCTGGGACTATACCAGAATATCATAAATAAAACAATGATGAACGAGTCAATATATGGCTGAAACACATTGTGTATCAAATGCATGAAGGTTGTTGGGGCATTGGTCAGCCCAAATGACATAACAAGGAACTCGTAATGACCATACCGGGTCCTGAAAGTAGTCTTCGGGATATCTGGCTCCCGAATCTTCAACTGATGGTAACTTGAACGCAAGTCAATCTTATAAAACACTAATGCACCCTGTAGCTGTTTAAACAAATCATTAATACGAGGCAAAGGATAACGGTTCTTCACTGTTACTTTGCTCAACTGGCGATAATCAATGCACATACGACATATAACCATCCTTTTTCTTCACAAACAAGACAAGAGCACCCCAAGGTGATACACTGGGCCGAATAAAACCCTTATCAAGCAATTCCTGTAAATGATCCTTCAACTCAAGAGGGGCCATACGATACGGGGGAATAGAAATGGGCTGGGTACCCGGCAACAGATCAATGCCAAAATCAATATCTCTATCGGGCGGCATGCTCAAAAGATCAGCTGGGAACACATCAGAGAAATCTCGTACTACTGGGACTGAATCAACTGTAGGGGTATCAATACTGACATCTTTCACATAAGCTAGATACGCATCACACCCCTTCTCAACCATACGATGAGCCTTAAGGAATGAAATAACTCTACTGGAAGTATGATCTAAGGTATCCCTCCACTCTACTCGCGGTACACCTGGCATAGCCAACGTCACGGTTTCGGCGTGACAATCAAGAATAGCATAATGGGGCGACAACCAGTCCATGCCCAATATAACATCAAAATCTACCATGCTGAGCAATAATAAATTGGCTCTGGTCTCAAAACCACTAAGAGCAACCAAACAGGACCAATAAATGCAGTCCACAACAAGAGAATCCCCCACAAGAGTAGAAACATAAACATGGGAACTCAAAGAATCCCGAGATACGCCCAATTGCGGGGGGAAATAAGAAGACACATAAGAATAAGTGGAGCATGGATAGAATAGAACCGATGCATCTCTATGACAAACCAGGACAATACCGAGGTCGGGGCCGGGATAGAAGCCGAGGACGCGCACGCGGTGCAGCCAGAGCACCCGCACGAGTTGCCATATAGGAGCCACCAGCAGCTCCCGTCGGAGCCTAGGAACCTGATATTCCTACTGCTACAACTACTCCAGCTCTTCAGGAGACTCTTGCACAGTTTATGAGCATGTACACCACTCTGGCTCAGGCAGGGTTGCTTCCCCTTGCTGCAGCCACATCTCAGGCTGGGGAGGAGCACAGACTCCCGCCACCCGCACTCCTGAGCAGCGAGTTCATGTTGAGAAAGTCCCAAAGATTATACCGGCACAACCTATAGCCCCTGATGGCCCGAGGATAGGGCATCGACTTTTGAGGATGAGCAGCGGAGGCTTGAGAGGTTCAAGAAGTACAAGCCTCATGCATTCAGTGGTCTAGCATTAGATGATGCTCTGGGATTTCTAGAGGAGTGCTACCGTATCCTCCGTACCATGGGTATATCAAGATCGAGTGGGGTTTCCTTCACTACCTTCTAGCTTTGAGGAGCCGCCTATGAGTGGTGGCGTACTTATGAGTTAGACAGTCCAGATGAGGCAACTTCCCTGACTTAGACTTAGTTTTTAGATATGTTCCTGAGAGAGTATGTTCCTCAGAGCCTCAGGGACGCATGGCGCGACGAGTTTGAGCATTTGCGCCAGGGTACTATAACTGTCTCGGAGTATGCTGTCTGTTTCACTAGTATGGCTAGATATGCACCAGCTTTGTTTTCTACTGTTCGTGAGAGGTTTTGCCGGTTTATTGAGGGGCTCATTCCCAGCATCAGTTCTAGCATGGCTCGTGAGTTGGAGATGGATATTTCATATCAACAGGTGTTGAGCATTGCTAGGAGAGTGGAGGGTATGCATGCTCGGGATAGAGAGGAGAGGGAGGCCAATAGGTCTCGAGAGTCGGGCCATTATTTTGGTACCCGTGCTTTAGTTGCAGTTCGTCATGGTAGGGGTTATATGAGTCGCCCCATTCATTTAGCTCTTCCAACAGCCAGTGGTATTCCAGCTCCTCCTAGACCTCAGGAGCCTTATTATGCACCTCCAGTATCTAGTACGCTTCCTACATGGGGTGCTTTCAATGGTCAGTCCAGCAGACCTGGCCCGAGCCAGTTACAACCACCATATCATCCCAGAGCTTGTTTGAGTGTGGTGACACACGCCATATGGTGAGGGGTTGCCCCAAACTTAGGAGGGGTGCACCTCCACAGACGTCTCAGCCATAGTGTGCTCTGCAGAGTTCTCAAGCTATGATCACAGCACCAGTTTCTACCCCACCTGCTCAGCCAACTAGAGGTGGAGGTCGGGGAGGTAGAGGTCGCCCTATAGGGGGAGGCCAAGCTAGTTATTATGCCCTTCCTGCCCGTACCGAGGTTGTCGCCTTCGATTTTGTCATCACAGACAACTCCAGTAGGGGGCGCAGGTGCCTGATCATATCTGGTAGCACGTGTCCTCACCATCTATGAGAGAATAGAAGACAGAAGTTTAGAATTATGATATCAAAAATCTCGCACGACAAGGAAATCAAATGAAGTGGAATTTTCCTAACAGTTACATAGCCTCTCGTAGATAAGTACAGACGTCTCCATATCGATCCACGAGACTCTAATAAACCGGCTTGTGGTTCATGACTCCTATGAACCTAGAGCTCTGATACCAACCTATCACGATCCCAGTTCGCTCTCCGTGAACTATCGTGACGGCACCTAGTCTGTACGACTAGGTAAGCCTAACACTTTGTGGAAAAAGGAAACAACAGATAAAAACTAGTAGAAACTACAGAATAACATAATGAAAAAGTTTAAAATGTCACTCGGCATATACAAATACACACTCTCGACTGAAAAGATCTCTCAAAAATCTGGAATCTCATGAAATCACAAGCTATGGATACTACATGGTGCTCTAACTCCAGAATGTCTAAATCAAGATAAATATAGAAGGGCTATAACTATAAGAGAGAATGGAGAGGGACTCCTCGGTCTGTGGACGCGGCAGATATACCTCAAAGTCTCTGAAGAATCGCCTCGCCTCAAGGATAGTAGAGCTGAGTCGAAGAACCTGGATCTGCACACGAAAAACATGTGCAGGAAAGGGTATAAGTACACCACAGCGGTACCCAGTAAGTGTCAAGCCTAACCTCGTTCGAGTAGTAACAAGGAAGGTCAGGGCCCTACCGTTACATATATATATATATATATATATATATATATATATATATATATGTGTGTGTGTGTGTGTGTATGTGTGTATGTGTGTGTGTGTGTGTGTGTGTAAATATATATATAAAGAAATGAAACAATAAGAAGTAACATAGGATAATAAAACTAATAACAACTACTACAGAGAGAGAAATCACAGAAAGAATATAACTCCACATAGAGATAGAAACTAGGGATCTCCCAGGATACCTTCCTATAGTCCCCAAATGTAAATATCCAATGGATCTCCTGGGTGTCGTCCCGTAGTCCAACTTATAGTGCACGGGGATCTACCGGAATCCCAATTCGTAGTTCCAAATGTAAATACCCAGTACTAGGGGAATCTACAGGGTGCAGTCCCGTAGTTCCAATATAAATGTGCAGGGGGATCTACCGGAATAGAAATCCGTAGTCCCAAAGCAAACATGCAGGGGGATCTCCCGGGATACCATCCCATAGCCCCAAAGTAAACACATAGCAGCAACACGAAGAATATTCAATTCAATCCAAATTTCATACCAAGGTAAAACAGGTATTTCTAACCTAGCATGCCACATATAATTCAAATAAGCAGTTTGAGCAAGTAAAGCAATTAAGTCAATTAGACATGCTTCCTTAAGCTAACAGTAGGCTTAAATTGCAAGTAGTATAAATAGGGAAGAAAACACAGTTATATTTACTTAATGAAAACAGGATTTTCAATAATTAGCACATGCGCGCACTCGTCACCTCATGTAGAAGGCATTTCATATATCAACAATATCAAATCCTAAAGGGAGTTTCCCTCACACAAGGTTAGGCAAGCCACTTACCTCGAACCAGCTCAATCAACTCGATATCACATTCTTGCCACGAGTACCCAACTCCGGATGGCCCAAATCTAATCAAATAAATATCAATGCGTAAATACAACTACAAACAACTAATTTAGCTAAAGGAAACGAAGCTAAGACAAGAAAATAGGAACACGTCCAAAAATCTTCTCCGGGCCCACGTCTCGGAATCGAGTAAAAATTATAAATTATGAACACCCATTCACTCACGAGTCTAACCATACCAAAATCCCTCAAATTCGATACCGAAACCTCAATCAAAACCCCAAAATTAGGCCTAAGAACTTTTCTCAACGTTTTCCCAATTTTCATCCAAAATCCGAAATTAAATGACAAAACTAAGATTAGATTATAAGAATATAACTAGAAAGGGATTAGGAATCGTTACCCACTCATTTCCTCTTCAAAATCCTCCCAAAATCGCCCTCAACTGAGCTCCAAATTATTTTTCCAAGTTTTGATTTCAAACCCTCGAAATTTCCCTTTTTCTGACCAGCGAAACCGCTTCTGCGACCATGGGACCGCACCTGCGGTCCCGCTTCTGTGGAAATAACCAGCACCTATGAATTTTCAGGAAAAGCGACCCTTCCGCACCTGCGACCTCTTTTCCGCAGATGCGGTCCCATTTTTGCGATAACTGGGCCACATCTGCGGCCAATCTCAAAATCACCTCAGACCGCACCTGCGGTCCTCATACCGCTTCTGCAGTGCCGCACCTGCGGTCCCATACACGCAGGTGCGATTATGATAGGTTCAGCCAACTTCAAATTTTCTTAAGTCCAATTCAACTTCTGTTAAGCACACGAGGCCCCCGGGACCTCAACCAAATATGCCAACCAATCCTAAAACATCATACAAACTTATTCCCACCCTCAAATCACATCAAACAACGCTAAAACCACAAATCATTCTCCAATCCAAGCCTAAGGATCAAAAAGTCTATCAAACCTCGTCCGAGTGACCTGAAATTTTGCGCACACATCACATTCAACACTACGGAGCTACTCCAACTCTCGGAATTCCATTCTGACCCTAGATCAAAATCTCACTATCGAACCAGAAACTTCAAAAATTCAACTCTCGGCATTTCAAGCCTAAATAAGCTACGGACCTCCAAAACACAATTCGAACATGCCCTTAAGCCTGAAATCACCCAACTGAGCTAACGGAACTGTCGGAATTCCATTCCGAGGCTGTCTTCACACTGCTCTGAATACGATCCAAATTCTAAAGCTTAAACTCTCATTTAGGGACTAAGTGTCCCAAAACATTCCGAAATCCAAAACGAACCTTCCCGACAACTTACAATAGTAGAAACAAACATGGGGAATGCAGTTATTAGGGGATCGAGGTGTAAATTCTTAAAATGAGCAACCCCTACCTTAAGGGAGTTGTGAAGTATTATTTATGTTGCACAAAGTGATTCTTTAGGCTAAAAAACTTAGGATCACCCCCCCCCCCCCCCCCTTTTTTTGCTTTATATACTTGTTATTCACACTTAGTCATTTAACATAGACCAATGCAGTTGTACCCTTGTAAAATTTAAGATTTGTATTGATCATTTATTTTTATGTGTTGTAATAGCGTCTTCAACTTCTATACCTTTCCTTGCTTATTTGATCACCTAGCTTAATTATCTAATTCGCATAGTATAAAATTTGGCCTGGACCCACTAATATCTTCTCTTCGAGGTAATTTGAGCCCTTACCCAATCTTTGGTGACACGGACTAGCTAAAATAGAGTTATTTGCAAATAGGTGCCCTGACGCACCTTAAAATCGTTAGGTGACGACTCTTTTCCTTTAGTACCTCCTTTAAAAGAGTTGTCACACATCGAAACCCGCTTTCGAGAGAAAATAGGGTGCGACAGTCGAGGGCACATTATTGTTGTGGTAACTCTGCCTAGAAGACTGAAGATCTCAAAATCTAGGTTCAAAGAGATCAAACAAATTCGTTAATGATGGTTCAACATTGTCGAATAAAATAATTTAGTCCATTCCCGTGATGAGATAATGCTTAGTACCAACGATAAAGCACTAAGGCATTTTAATAGTTTTTAAGTTTGATACGAAGATACCAAATAGTGTATCTACGGATAACACGTTTAGGAATCATCTATGTAAGTGTGAAGTGTTAGTCGATTCAAGGAGAATTCTGTACGGCCAGTTCTCTACGCACATATGAACGATGTTCATGGCTAAAACAAACACAACAATGAGAATCAAAGACGGTTAAGGGTTGATTGTATGACTTATGAATGTTTTTATCTATATCTATATATATATATATATATATATATATATCAAAGTTCGACAGTTTAAAGATATAAAATCTATCGATTGGTCGAGTATATCTTATATAAGTTCACTAAAGGAAGTTCAAAAGAATATCTACTTATCCATATGCAATTAATCCTTGCTTGCGAATCACACAGTTTTCATGGATATTTTTGTTTTGTAGCCATTCCCCGTTCAATTAAGGGATTGTTGGGGTTTAAGCTTAAAAGTAGCTTAAAATGGTGTGAATGAAAAATGTAGGGAATAAAAAAATTTAAATCTCCCTTATGTGCAAAAGAGTATTATCCCATATTGGATATATATACAAATGTGCTTCTTCTAGCTCTTAAAGAGTTGAGAAGAAGTAAAATCTCGCGTCATCGTCGCTCGCTCGCTCGCTCGCCTCGACTTCGACTTCGGTTTTCGACTTCGGTTTTAGTCAAATGATATGATTAATTGATTAACTTTTTGAACCAAATTTATTCGTTAAATATTAAGATTATATTAATATTTCTAATCCAACGTTTTTGTAACGGTAATTTAATTTTTTCTCCAGTTTTATTCTTCTTTTTATTTTTTGTGGAAATAACTATTTACGTGATGACCATTTTCGTGGAAGGTCAACTGAAAGGCTGCAACTTTTGAGTTGCACCTCTTTGTTCAACCCAAATGTTTGGCTACGAATACCTGGTCATTCCCTCATATTTTCCTTACGAAAATTTTGAAGTTCTTTCTCTTTCTGCATTTAACGGTAAGTTTTTCAAAGTATGATTGCTTCCTATCTTTGCGTTCATTGGTCACTGGAGTTTGAAGTACCTCTATACCAATGAGGTTGTTCGTTCTATCTTGGGAGAAAATATTCCTAAATCTCGGATACTAGGAAGGAATTAAGTTCCTTAAGGAAACACTGTAGATTCAGTGGGCTCGAATATAATTCTGTTTCTTCTACATTTGTGTTTTACGTTGCTTAAGTTTCCCGAATTTATTTTTTAGATGCAGATTACTAACATTTTCCGCATCTAATGATTGTATCAAACATGAAATTGTTAACTTTCTTTTGCAATTAACGCTAGAACTAGAATTTAATATTACAATGTAAGAAAATTATATTATGGACAATATTAAATAATTTAAAATGTAATTTTATGAGTTATGATTTATTAATTATTATATTTTACTTTCTTCCTTTGATTACAAATTATATTTATAAATTTTAATTGCAATGTATCGTATATTAAGATTTTTTGAACGTTTATTTAAGGAATTTTTACCTCCTATAGCAAAGGTTGATACCCTATTTATTTTAAATAAATATTCTTTTAAAAAATTATATTTCATAGCTACCTTTTAATTTTTATAGTCAAATATCAATTTATGGTCACCTCCTATTCTTAAGCCATAAAATACGCCTTGTATTATTTTTCTCTCTCATTCTTTCAGATTTTTCTCTACTCCATCTCTCTCTCTCAACTCCAGTCTTTCTCCACGAATACAACCATAATTCTCCTAAATACATATCCAAATAATTTGTGTGCCTTCTTCCTTTCTCCCTCCGGTGCGTATCGGGTCGAACTGAATCCGAAGTCCCCAACTCACCCATCTCTCTGATTCTGCCGTTGATTCTCGTTTCGTTAGGTAATCGAAAAATCCGATTTTCAAATTCCAATTTTAGGGCTCATCCATAATACAATGCGGCAACTCAATGTTGTTTTCAAGGAATCCACTGCATTGAACTTAGTATTTCTTTTGCCCTAGTTTGTTTTGCATTTAATTTTTTGCCTTATTTTTGTTTAAAATGAGTAAAGAAGTTATCTTTATTGATAGATTTGCTGGAGGAGAATTTTGAAGCATGACAACAGTAGCTAGACCTACATGGGCGCCAGCTAAAGGTGGGAATGAACAAGGTAGAACTCAAATTTTTGGTCCATCTCATAAACAGTGGCGTTTCAAGTCAAAATCGCGGCCCTCTAGACGAGATGACATTAGGGTTGTTCTTGAACAAAGACGACGGAGTTTGGGACTGAGCAACTTGAATTTTCTGTTAATATATTTCAATGTATTTGGGGCTGAGCAACTTGAATTTTCTATTAATATATTTCAATGTATCTCGCTGTATTTCATTGTATTCATTGTCTTTTTTTCATTGTATTTCAATGTATCGCGTTGTATTCCATGTATTTTATTGTATTCAATGTCTCGTTGTATTCCATGAATGTATTCATATATTTTTTTTAATTAATATAATTTATGTATTCAGATGTATATGTATTCAAATTGCTCTGTTTTTGTTGTATTTATCGGCTGGGAAAAATATTCAGCATATTTTATCTGAAGATTGTTATATTTTTGGGGTATTTTTCGGTTGAGAATCTTTTTTATAAATGAAAATACAAATTTTGTGTGTTATAATTGAGTTTGTTGAGCTATATTAGGAGTCTATTATGTTAATTGATTCACTTTCCGTTTAAAAACAGCTGAATAGACCATGAATTGCACTATTTACGTTATTGTATTCACAAATACATATCGTGAATACAATCGAATACAATAATCTGTCTAGCTGTAATCCTCTATTTCACGCCGTGAATACAGTCGAATACAAAAATCTGTCCAGCTGTAATCCCATGTTTCACGCCTAGAAATGATACTGTGTATTCATAAATACAGTAGCTTAAATACATCTAACACACTCTTTAAAACCTGAAAACATAGTTATAGAAAGTAATATAATAAATGGTAGCTACAACTAGCAAATAACCACTAAAACATAGTGGTTTCTGAAAGTTTCTCTTTATTTAATTGAGTGATGGTTATGTGACAAAGGTTTATGTTGAAAAAGGATGGTACAGGTTATTCATTTATTTTGACGAATCAATTAAGTTAAAATAGCACGGGATAGCCAGTTTTCGAACTGCTCATTCAAAAATAGTCAGCGTTTGCAAAGTCATTGAAAAATAGCCACTATTTTGCTGCAACAGGGACTGGTCCAGCATAATATACTGGAGATCGGTGCACCTGTGTATGACTTTCCAGCATATTATGATGGAACTCCAACACACGAAAAGTTCCAACATAATATACTGGAGATTGGAGCACCTGCGTATGAACTTCCAGCATATTATACTGGACCGGTATATTATACTGGAACTCCAGTATATTATGTTGGAGTTCCACTATACTTATGCTGGAACTACATTATAATATGCTGGAGTTCTAGTATACTTATACTGGAACTTCATTATAATATACCGGAGTTCCTGTATACTTATGCTGGAACTCCATTATATTATGCTGGAGTATTTTCCAGATTTTGAACAGTGTTTTCGTTCGGATTCATCTTTACATGAAAAGTAGCTAAATTTCGATTACTTTTAAAAATGTGGCTATTTTTGAATGACCACTTGTAATTCTAGCTATTTTTGAATTTCTCCCATCAATTAACTGAGTAATTTTTCTCCCCTAATCATAATTAGCTCTATAAAACCAATCTTCAACAATAAATCCTTAATCAACTATAAATATCCAAGGTTCAAGTATAAAGACCAAACTGCAATCTTTTATGCTTATGCAAGTGGCAGAATATGATTTTTGGTAAGATACTATTAAAATTGTATAAGTACATAGTTTCCGAAATTATTCATATAACTAGTAAATTTGCCGTGCTTCGCGCAGTCACAAAAATAAATTAATGTATAAAAAAGTCCTTCATAATTTAATTTATAATTTGAAAAAATTATAGTACATACAAATATTTCTTCAATTAGCTTCAAGACTTTTTCATATAATTATAAATGTGTTTCTTAGCGATAAATATGTCATATTACATGATCATTGCATAAAAAGAAAAAAGAAATGTACGAAATTTTTCTTTTTTTTTCCTTTTATCTCTCGTTCCTTCTTTTCTTCTTTTTCTCCCTCTAACTTATGTTTTCCTCCGTCACTAAGATAAATTCTTGCAAACTACACTATTTCATACAAATCACATGCACAGTCTCTAATTGATATTTTTCAATTTTTTTGGTATTTATGGTAAACCAAAAAAAGAATTAAAAAAGGGAGGAAATTAGAAACATGAAAAAGCAGCTAGAGTTTTTGATATAGAAATGTACGATTTTTTTCTTTTCCTTTTTCCCTTTTATTTCACTTTCCTTTCTTTTTCTCCCTCTAATTTGTGTTTTCCGCCCTCACTAAGATAAAGTACTCCTCTTTTGTTCTCCTAATTTATCTTTGTGACAAACACCTGAATGAATCTGTAAATTACAGTATACAATATAAATACACATGCCCAATCTTTACAAAGGTAAGATTATTGTTAAACATAACCAACTGAAAAAGAAAGATTATACAGGACCAACATATGTTAAGATTTCAAGCCGTAAATATATCTCATGAACCAAGAATAACCAAATATGTTAGGATATTGCCACAAAAGTGAGATTGTAGTTAATCCTGACCAATTGAAAAGAAAAAATTAGACTTGACCAACATCCACCAAAATTTCAGGCTGCAAATATTATGTCTCCAGAACTGAAAAATAATTTGCCTTTGTGACAAACACCTAAATAAATCTACAAACTACACTATTTCATATAAATAAACATGCACAATCTTTACAAAAATGATATTATCATTAAACATAACCAATTGAAAAAGAAAGATTATACATGACTAACATCGGCTAAGATTGCAGGCCATAAATATGTCGCATTAACCAAAAATAACCAAATATGTAGGGTATTGCCACAAAAGTGAGATTGTAGTTAATTCAATTAAAAAGAAAAAATTACACATTACCAACATCATCCAAAATTTCAGGTCGCAAATATTATGTCTCCAGAACCTGAAAAATAATCAAGTATGTTAGAATATGTATTTGAATTCTGTGCAACTAAGATTATGCTATCCTATAAAACAAAACAAAAAACAAAAAAAAATTAAGACATATATAATCATGGAAATGAGTACAAAAAAAATGAGTGAACGAAAAATAAAAAGTATAGAGGGAGATTGGGTGCTGGGGATAAATATATAAAGATGTTTAATTACTAATACTAATTAAATGACAATCACATTAAAATATGAGTGAAGGAAGAAAATAAATACATCTATATTATACTAAAAGCACGAAGGCCCTTAGCGAAATGTCGTTCGCCTTTTTTACCCTTTAAAATTAAAGTTCACACTAGACAAAATAGTCATTTAATTATTCTCCTAATATTTAGTTCTTTGAAATTGACTAAAATTTTTGTTATTAAATTATTTTCCATTGAACTAGGTAGGAAACCCTAAAATTTAGGACTTTAAAGTCAATTAAAACTTTACCTAACTTAAATATTTTCCTTATTTGAATTATATATGTCACATAATTATAATTCTTACATGTTGCTTTCATGGATATATATTCTGTGAAAAAAAGTAAATAACGTGTGGTTTAAATAAAATTAAAGTAAATAACTGATCCATCAATTTTATGCCTAATATTTAAAAAGGCATGCAAGAAATAGTGCATTTAAGTCATAGTTTCGATTTTTAAAAAATGAAAACATTAATGATAATTCATATTAAGGTGGCATGAATTTAGACTTTAAAAAGCAATTGTGACATTCTATTTTCTTTTAACAATAAGGACGTAGAATTTGAAATACACTTACAAGTTTTGTCCATTTTTATTGTCTAAATATTAAGAAATAATCAAATGATAATCGTTTTTAAATGTGACACAAAAATAAGTTGATCAATATATATTTTGTACACAAAAATAGGAATAGAAAAAGAACATATATATATGTAATTGGTCGCGAGTAAAAGTACTTTAGAAAGAAATTATAGGTAAAATAAGATAATAATTGAGCAAAAAATAATAATATAAAAATTGTTAATAATAATCAAGTTCGAAATGCCTATATGATTATTAAGTTATCAATAGAATAAGGTTACAGCTTTAGCAGTACCGTAAAATGAGTAAAGATAAATAAAAAATTAATTGTTGGTAAACTATCTTACATAAAAAATTTAATAAATAACATGAAATATACATGCAATGTACGTACCCAAGTTCTCAAGTAAAATTGAATGATTTTTTTACCTTTCAATCAAACGCTACTCCTATAACTTTTTTGTACAATAAAGCAAGCAAGAGAAACAACTGAAGGAAGAACTATTAGATTAGATCAAACTCCTAAGGCTGGGCTATATAAAAATAAAATAAATGAAAAAATGGGGGGAAAGAAGTCAAAAAAAGGAGAAAAAAGATAAATAGAATTTTTGGCCAAAGAGAGGTGCCAAGTCATCTTCTCTTTTCCCTCAATATATATATATATATATATATACACGAATATAGAGACTAGTATATATATATATATATACTATATTAAAAGTACGAAGGCCCTTAGCGAAATGTCGTTCGCCTTTTTTACCCTCTAAAAATAGAATTTACATTAGACAAAAAAGTCTTTTAGTTATTTTTCTAATATTTAGGACTTTTAAACCAACTATAATCTTTACTATTGAATCTATTTCCTTATTTAAATTATGTAAGAATCCTAAATATTTAAGAATTTGAAATCAACTAAACTTTTCCATATTAAACTTTTACTTATTCCAACTATAACCAACTATGCACAAACACGCTTTGGCTTAAATATTCTCATACTAAATAGAAAATTTTCACTCTTTCTTCCGTTTTCGTTTGAAATGCTTGGACTAAAATAAATTAAAAGATAAATTAAAATTTAAGAATTTATTTAATAACCAATAAAAGAAAGGTAGACATTACTTTTCAATGGAAAGGAACATATTTTACTCCATAATAGTATGAAGGTTTACGTTTATTTTTTTAAATATAATAATCAAGTAACATGGTGTCTTATTTATTGAATCCAAACAGATGATATATTATTTTTAATTGTTAATGATTATGTAAAGTCAATCAAGATATTATCACAGTTTGAAGACGTGCATAACGAAAATTGTTTTCAACTGTTTTCTTACTTATCTGTTAATTAAAATTAAGAAAATAATTTAAGAGGAAGAAGTTTAGCATTTTGATACCAAATATTCAAATGTGATAAAATATTAGAATAATTGCGGTAATTTTTTTCTAATATCTCTAACTTTCAAATCAATAAAAATTTATTTATTATGTCTTTTCTTACTCAAACTATGCAAGATATTATAATATTTAAATTTTCAAAGTCAATTAAAATTTTATCTTACTAAATTATTCTCTTTAATTTGTAACAATAAATTCGTGACAAATATCGGTATCAACATTACGATTGTGATAACGCCAATTCACTTTATAAAAGAGAATATCAATTTTCTTTTTAATTAAGTAAGATTCAATCAGTTGAACTCAAGTGCAATGTCAGTGTATAATATTACTAACAAATAATTTTAATTAATTAACTGTAATTTTATATCATAACTCAATAAAATATCTTAAAATATGTATACAAATAAAAATAAATATTTTAAACACTATTGTAATGATTATAAACTTTTACACCTTTTGAGAATTATATTACACTACAAAATACTTCATGTTAAATAAAATAGTAATCAACATTAATTCTCTACCTTAATTTTTTTTTACAATCATTGTTTTCTTTCAAGATAAAACTTGGTTAGATACAGACAATACCCATACAATTGATTTTGTTGGTACAATAACTAAATCTAATAATATATCTCATTATTTTCCGTATTTTTCAATTTGAGTTTCACTAGAAATAAGATAAAATTCATACTATTAGGTATTTAAACTAACATAATTAATTTTTAAGAGCATGGTTGTTGCATAATATTTGAATACAAGTCGACATATTATTCAACTAATGCATAACTCATATATGTTGAAGTTATGATAAGACATTAAAATACTCTTACATGACATAATTTTTTTTATTACGTCGGGTAAATATGACAATATTCATTATTATTAAGAGCTTGTGCTTTTTTAAAAAATTTATTTTATAATTCAGTCACATAGTTTAACAATATTTGTGTGATTTTAAAATTCATTTTATATTGGACAAAATAGTAATATTATTGTTTTCCTAATATATAGGATTCTAATATCCTACAATTTTAGTTATTAAATCTTTCATTGTTTGAATTATGTAAGAATTTCTAATATTTAGGAACTTGTATGTGAATCTTATCTTATATAAATTGGCAAAAAATAGATTAACCCACAAAATCGTGTATTTAATGCAAAAGCATTATAACAATGAACCACAAGAATTTTTTAAAATTTATATCTAAATAATAAGGTTTAAACTTTAAAGCATATCGGCCACCTTTACATGGTAATATATTTATTCCGACCTTGACATGGTAATGGAATTCACCATTTTCTACTTTGAAACAGTCTTTAAGCACACTTTCACGATTTTTAAAAAATAAATTATTAAACAATTTAAACTAGATCTCTTCAATTGCAGTTCATTTTTTTCTTCCATCAATATAATATCTGATTGAATTAACATATTAAGCTATGTACGCTTGAAATTGTTATATTTATCTAACATTGTCTTCCAGAATGAACTTAAGAATATACAATTTTTCAAAAAAAAAAAAATCTTAAATGTTTAATGATTATATTTTCTTGCTTAAACTTTAAAAGAAGTATGATAACTTGTGAAATTGAAATAATTACATTATAACTGGAATCAATTTTAAGTTATATATTTATGAAGATTATTGAACACTTACATAATAGTTTTCTTCTTCTTATTGAATAACTAAATAGGATAAATAATTATCATTTAAGGAACTTAATTATACTTTTTATTTTATAACTAAATTACAAGTTTTAATGTAATATTTTTATATTCTTATAAAAATAAATTTTATTTGAACAGTGTAGAAACTTTTAGCATTCACAATACTTTAAATAATTAAATTTTAATTACCTTATATAATTATTTTCATATTTGAACGACACATAATTGTAATCCCTTTCATGTTACAATTAAATATCGAAAACTTGGGATGAGCTAATATTAAGAATTTGAATCAACAAAAAATAAATTAGTTCTTTTAATATCAAGGCCAAATAGTTAAGTCAAAAAATCCAATTCAATTATTTGTTAAATTCATCGTATAATTAAAATTATTTTTCAAGTTAACAAAACTCTTAGGATGCCTAAATTTGTTTGCATAAGAATAGTATTTTGGATGAAAAAAATAAAAATAAGATAGAAAAATTAACGTGGAAAATTTTATAGATAAGCCTTTTCAACTAAAACGATATATATTTTAAGGAGTATAAAATAATTTTTATTTTATAATACAAACATACTATATTTATGTCATGACCCGGATTTCCCACCATCGGGTGTCGTGATGGCGCCTACTATCGGAGCTAGACAAGCCAAATATGTAAAACATCTTTCCTGCTTTCTTTCAAACAATAAATAAACGAGACAAAATCTAAGCGGAAGACTTTAAATCTAAAGCGACTGAAAACCAAAAGTGCGGAAGTTTAATACACATCACTACCCAAGGTCTGGTGTCACTAGCTCACAGACTACTACAGAATACTACAAACAATGTCTGAAAGGAAATACATCATGTTTGTCTGATACAAGATGAACAAACGAAAAACATGGAGAGGGACTTCGGCCTGCAAACGCCAGCTAGACTACCTCGAGAGTCCCGGGACTGAAGATAGCTCCCAGAAATCCTACTGCTGCGGTCCGTAAGCTGCTCCCTGATCTGTGCACCAAAAATGCACAGAGTGTAGCATCAGCACAACCGACCCCATGTGCTGGTAAGTGCCTGGCCTAACCCCGGCGAAGTAGTGACGAGGCTAGACAGTACCTACCACAATTAACCTGTACAGATATATATACAACAAGTGCAAGAAAACAATAACAAGATAATACAAAGTAAAACTGGGAGGGGACATGCTATCGGGGAGTAACAGATAAAAATGAAATATCGGAAATAAATAGAAGAAACTCTGGTTTTCATGATATATATATATATATATATATATATATATATATATATATATATATATATATATATATATAGTGGACGGCGTGCCACACGATCCCATAATATCATATATAAGTGGACGGCGTGCCACACGATCCCATAATATCATATATAAGTGGACGGCGTGCCACACGATCCCATAATATCATATATAAGTGGACGGCGTGCCACACGATCCCATAATATCATATATAAGTGGACGGCGTGCCACACGATCCCATAATATCATATATAAGTGGACGGCGTGCCACACGATCCCATAATATCATATATAAGTGGACGGCGTGCCACACGATCCCATAATATCATATATAAGTGGACGGCGTGCCACACGATCCCATAATATCATATATAAGTGGACGGCGTGCCACACGATCCCATAATATCATATATAAGTGGACGGCGTGCCACACGATCCCATATTATAGTTCATAATATCTGACTTCATATAGTAGACCCCTTCAGGGGAGAATAACAACTCAATACCTTTAACCCGGCAAGGGTACAGCTAACAGCCCAAAATATCCCGACAAGGGAGAATATATATATCAGTCTACACATCCCGGCAAGGGAGTATTCACAACACATTCTCCTTTTTAAATCCATTCTTCCTCAACTAAAACATTCATGTTCAAGCTAACGCTCCAAAAGTACACCAATCACAATTTTACCTCAACCGTTCACATTATATGAAACTCATCAAATAAACAAGGAGCTTGTGTCACATTATTCGAATTAAAAGCAATCAAGACTCACGGTCATGCTAGACTCCGGTGCATAGATAACCGTCACCATGCCTATACACCGTACTCCACATTAGCAAGTAGCAAATATCATCCTAATCCTATTCCCTCAAGCCAAAGTTAGAACAAACACTTACCTCGAATGCTCCAAACTCAACTCACGCTTCTAGTATAGCTTTACCTCTTGATTCCACCACCAATCCGCTCGAATCTAGTCATAAGTTACTTAATCACATTAATAATTACTAAATGAATCATCCCCAATGCATGAAAATAGATTTTTCAAGGTTTTTCCCAAAAAGGGTAAAAAATACCCCCGGACCCACGTGGTCGAAACTCGAGGTTCAGACCAAAACCCGGTTACCCATTCCCCCATGAATCCCAATAGATGATTTGTTTTTAAATCGGACCCCAAATTGAGGTCCAACTTCTCAATTTGTAGAAAACCTAGGTTCTACCCAAAACACCCAATTTTCCCCATGAAAATCTTTGATTTGAAGTTGAAATTATGTTAAAAGATGTTAAGGAATAAAGAAATTAAGTTAGAAATCACTTACCAATCGTTTTGGAGAAGAAAAGTTGTTTGGAAAATCGCCTCTTAGGTTTTGGGTTTTTGAAAAGTGAAAAATGACTGAGATTTTCCGAACTTGTATACCTTTCTGAGGACCTGGCGCGGACCGCACAAAAATGTGTTGCGGCCGCGCCGAGTGGGAGAAAAGTGGGGCTTCTCTGAACCCTTCCAGCGCGGACTGCACTGTTTTGGTGCGCGGCCGCGCTGGCTAACCTGAAACCCTAGCCCTCAGACTCAGCCACGCGGACCGCACAAAAATGCATCGCGGCCGCGCGGCTCCAGCGCGAACCGCGCGGAAATGACCGCGGCCGCGCTGGTGTCTGCAACACCTGAACCTGCATTTTCTTAAGTCCAAGACCTCCCGGGCCCCATTCAAAACTCACCCGAGCCCTCGGGGCTCCAAACCAAACATGCACACAACCTTAAAAACATCTTACGGACTTACTCGTGCGATCAAATCGCCAAAATAACATCATATACATAGGATCAAGCCTCAAACACATGATTTTCTTTCTTCAACTTTCATAACTCAAACTCTCCATTTTTAGTCCGAAACACGTCATATGACGTCCGTTTTTAGCCAAACTTTACAGATAGTGCTTAACACATATTTAAGACTTGTACCGGGCGTCGGAACCAAAATACGAGCCTGATACCTATATTTTCTAACTCCTTTTCATTTCAAATTTTCATATCAAATTTCAGAAAAACAATTTCTTTCAAAAATTCATTTCTCGGGCTTGGGACCTCAGAATTTAATTCCGGGCACACGCCCAAGTCCCATATTTTTCTACGAACCCTCCGGGATCGTCGAATCACAGGTCCGGGTCCGTTTACCCAAAATGTTGACCGAAGTCAACATTATGCATATTAATACCAAAATTCATCAAATGTTTCACATAATTCACATATTCTAACATAAAAACTTTCCAGCTACGCGCCCGAACTGCGCACGCCAATCGAGGCAACTAAAAGCGAGGTTTTCAAGTCCTTGGGAGCACAGAACAAGGAAGAATTACGGTGATGACCCCTTGGGTCGTCACATTCTCCACCTCTAAAATAATTGTTCGTCCTCGAACGGACAAAAGAAAGAAGTACCTGAGTCTGGAAATAAATGAGGATAACGGCTCCGCATATCGGACTCGGACTCCCAGGTCGATGCCTCAGGAGGCTGACCTCTCCACGGAACACGCACCGAAGGAAAACTCTTCAACCTCAACTGTCGAACCTGCCGGTCTAGAATAGCCACCGGCTCCTCCTCATATGACAGATCCTTGTCCAATTGGACAGTGCTGAAATCCAACACGTGCGATGGATCTCCGCGATACTTCCGGAGCATAGATACATGAAACACGGGATGCACAGCTGACAAGCTAGGTGGCAAGGCAAGTCTATAAGCCACCTCTCCCACACGATCAAGAATCTCAAATGGACCGATGAACCTAGGGCTGAGCTTGCCCTTCTTCCCAAATCTCATCACGCCCTTCATAGGCGATACACGGAGCAATACCCGCTCACCGACCATGAAAGCAACATCTCTGACCTTGCGGTCTGCATAACTCTTCTGTCTGGACTGAGCTGTACGAAGTCTATCCTGAATAATCCTGACCTTGTCCAAGGCCTCCTGAACCAGATCTGTACCCAATAATCGAGCCTCTCCCGGCTCAAACCATCCAACTGGAGACCGACATCGCCTACCATACAACGCCTCATACAGAGCCATCTGAATGCTGGACTGGTAGCTGTTGTTGTAGGCAAACTCTGCTAAAGGCAAAAACTGGTCCCACGAGCCTCCAAAATCAATGACACAGGCTCGGAGCATGTCCTCAAGAATCTGAATAGTCCTCTCGGACTGACCATCCGTCTGGGGATGAAATGTTGTACTCAACTCAACCTGGGTGCCCAACTCTCGCTGAACCGCTCTCCAGAAATGCGAGGTAAACTGCGTACCCCGATCCGAAATGATAGATAGCGGCACCCCATGAAGGCGAACAATCTCCCTGATATAAATCTCGGCTAACCTTTCGGACGAATAGGTGGCTGCAACAGGAACAAAATGCGCTGACTTGGTCAGCCTATCAACAATGACCCAAACTGCATCAAACTTTTTCTGAGTCATCGGGAGTCCAGTAACGAAATCCATCGTAATCCTCTCCCACTTCCACTCGGGAAGTGCAATCCTCTGAAATAGACCACCGGGTCTTTGATGCTCGTACTTAACCTGCTGACAATTCAAACACCGAGCCACGTGCGCAACGATGTCTTTCTTCATCTTACGCCACCAATAGTGCTGCCTCAGATCCTGATACATCTTCGCGGCGCCCGGGTGAATAGAATACCGAGAACTGTGGGCCTCTGCTAAGATCAACTCTCGAATCCCATCAACATTGGGCACACAAACTCGCCCCTGCAATCTCAATACACCATCATCATCTAAGGTTACTTTATTGGCACCTCCACGCTGCACCGTGTCTCTCAAGACACACAAATGGGGATCCTCAAACTGCCGCTCGCGGATACGCTCTAATAGTGAGGAACGAGCAACCGTGCAATCTAACACTCTGCTAGGCTCAGAAATATCCAACCTCACAAGACGATTGGCCAAGGCCTGAACATCCAAAGCAAGCGATCTCTGGCTGACTGGAATATAAGCAAGACTACTCATGCTGGCGGACTTCCTGCTCAATGCATCGGCCACCACATTGGCCTTCCCTGGGTGGTATAAGATAGTAACATCATAATCCTTTAGCAACTCTAACCACCTCCTCTACCTCAAATTCAACTCTTTCTGCTTGAACAGATACTGAAGACTCTTGTGATCAGTGTAAACCTCACACGTCACACCATATAAGTAATGCCTCCAGGTCTTCAAGGCATGAACAATGGTTGCCAACTCGAGATCATGAACCGGATAATTCTTCTCGTGGATCTTCAACTACCTCGAAGCATAAGCAATGACTTTGCCTTCCTGCATCAACACTGCACCAAGCCCAATACAAGACGCATCACAATAGACCGTATATGGCCCTGAACCTGTGGGCAGAACCAATACCGGTGCCGTAGTCAGAGCCGTCTTGAGCTTCTGGAAACTCACTTCACACTCGTCCGACCACCTGAACTGGGCACCCTTCTGGGTCAATCTGGTCATAGGGGCTGCAATGGATGAAAACCCCTCTACGAACTGACGGTAGTAACCTGCTAACCCCAGGAAACTCTAAATATCCGTAGCTGAAGCTGGTCGAGGCCAGTTCTTGACTACCTCTATCTTCTTCGGGTCTACCTGAATACCTGCTGCTGATACGACATGACTCAGGAATGCAATCGAACTCAACCAAAACTCGCACTTTGAGAACTTAGCATACAACTGACTATCCTTTAGGGTCTGAAGGACCACTCTGAGGTGCTGCTCATGCTCCTCCTGACTGCGGGAGTATATAAGAATATCGTCAATGAAGACTATCACGAACAAGTCCAAATAAGGTCTGAACACTCGGTTCATCAACTCCATGAACGCTGCTGGGGCATTAGTCAATCCAAATGACATGACCAAAAACTCATAGTGCCCATACCGAGTGCGAAATGCTGTCTTAGGGACATCAGACGCCCTAATCCTCAACTGGTGGTAGCTTGATCTCAAATCTATCTTTGAAAATACCCTCGCACCCTGAAGTTGGTCGAATAAATCGTCGATCCTCGGTAGTGGATACTTATTCTTAATTGTAACCTTGTTCAATTGCCGGTAATCGATGCACATTCTCATCGAACCATCCTTTTTCTTAACAAACAACACCGACGCACCCCAAGGCGAAACACTAGGTCTAATGAAACCTTTCTCAAGCAAATCCTACAGTTGTTCCTTTAACTCTTTCAACTCCGGCGGGGCCATACGATATGGCGGGATAGAAATGGGCTGAGTGCCCGGGGCCAAATCAATACAAAAGTCGATATCCCTGTCGGGCGGCATACCCGACAAGTCTGAAGGGAAAACCTCAGGAAACTCCCGAACAACGGGCACAGAATCAATAGAAGGGGCCTCCGCGCTAGAATCGCGAACATACGCCAAGTAGGCCAAACATCCCTTCTCGACCATACGCCGAGCTTTCACATACGAGATAACACTGCGGGTACAATGACCAGAAGTCCCCCTCCACTCTAAACGGGGTAAATCCGGTAAGGCTAAGGTTACGGTCTTGGCATGGCAATCCAAGATAGCATGGTACGGGGATAACCAATCCATCCCCAATATAACATCGAAGTCGACCATGTCCAAAAGCAACAAATCAACACGGGTCTCAAGACCCCCAAACACTACGATACAAGAACGATGAACTTGGTCGACCACAATAGAATCACCCACCGGTGTTGACACATAAACAGGAATACTCAACGAGTCACTAGGCATAACCGAATAGGGTGCAAAATAGGACGACACATATGAATACGTAGATCCGGGATCAAATAGCACAGAAGCATCCCTATCACCGACCAGAATGGTACCTGTAATCACAGCATCTGATGACTCAGCCTCTAGCCTGGCTGGCAAAGCATAACAACGGGGTTGGGACCTACCTCCCTGAATCATATCCCTGAGACGATCTGCTGCTGGCTGACCCCTACCTCTAGCGGTCTGAGCTCCACCTCTAAGACCTCTACCTCCACTTCTATGTCATCTACCCTCGCCTCTAGCCGGCTGGGCAGGCGGTGGGGCAACTGGTGGTTGGATCATCGGGCGAGAACCCTGCTGCTGCGAGGTGCTGGAAGCTCGAGGGCAATATCTAGCAATGTGACTCACATCGCCGCAAGTATAACAAGCCCTCGGCTGCTGAGAAAAACGAAGTGGTGGTGCACTTATAGGTGCTGATGGTGAACTGAAGAGCTGCTGGTCAGAATACTACGGCTGAGAACCACGACCACCTGGTGTACCATGAGAAGCCTGGAGAGCTGACTGAAAGGGCCTCGAAGGATGGCCTCTACCATAAGAATCCCTACCTCCAGACGAGGTACCACTGAATCTACCAGAATGACGGGGCCTCTTATCAGACCCATGACCACCTCCCTGAGCAAGTGCCATCTCTATCCGGCGGGCACCATCTGCCGCCTCCTGAAATGAAATCTCACTATCGGCACTCATGGCCATCTGAACACGGATCGGCTGGGCCAACCCATCAATAAACCTCTGCACCCTCTCTCTATCGGTGGGGAGTATCACAATGGCATGACGAGCAAGATCAATGAACCGGGTCTCATACTGGGTGACCGTCATAGTACCCTGCTGGAGACGCTCAAACTGCCTGCGAAGAGCATCTCGCTGAGTAACTGGAAGAAACTTCCCCAGAAATAACTCTGAAAGCTGATCCTAGGTCAATGATGGCGACCCTGTTGGCCTGGCTAAACAGAAATCCCTCCACCAAGTCTTGGCGGATCCTACCAGGCGAAAAGTGGCGAAGTCGACCCCATTGGTCTCTACAATGCCCATAGTCCGTAGAACCTCATGACAGCTGAATATGAAATCCTGAGCATCCTCTGAGGGGGTGCCACTATATGTGGTTGTGAAGAGCTTGGTGAAACGATCAAGCCTCCACAAAGCATCCGCGGACATGGCCGCACCATCACTGGACTGAGCCGCAATACCTGGCTGGGCTGCCACAGCTGGCTGAACTGCCACGGCTGGCTGAACTGCTGGAACCTGAGCCTGAGGAGCTACTGGCTCTGGAGTACGAGTATCGGGAGTCTGAACTCCTCCCCTAGCCTGAGATGTGGCTGGAGCTACGGAAAGCAAACCCGCTCTAGAAATGCCCTCCATAAAGCCTACCAGTCGGACCAAAGCATCCTGAAGCACTGGAGTGGCTATAAAACCCTCAGGGACCTGAGTTGGGCCCACTAGAACAGCTGGGGCCGGAACCTCCTCCTCAAAATCGACCTGAGGCTCCGTCGCTGGAAATGTTGCTCGGGGCTGAGCTCTGCCCCGGCCTCGGCCTCTGGAACGACCTCGCCCTCTGCCCCTAATAGGGGCTGCTGCTTGGGGCTCAGGCTGTTGCGCGGTAGAAGAGGAAGCACGTGTCCTCTCCATCTCGAAAGAACAGAGTGGAAAGACAATCAGTACTTGAGAAACAAAATCGCACGACAAGAATGAACAAGGTGAAGTTTTCCTAACTCAGTAGCCTCTGCGGGATAAATACAGATGTCTCCGTACCGATCCCTCAGACTCTACTGAGCTTGTCCGTGAGTTGTGAGACCTAAGTAACCTAGTGCTCTGATACCAACTTGTCATGACCCGGATTTCCCACCATCGGGTGTCGTGATGGCGCCTACTATCGGAGCTAGGCAAGCCAAATACGTAAAACATCTTTCCTGCTTTCTTTCAAACAATAAATAAACGAGACAAAATCTAAGCGGAAGACTTTAAATCTAAAGCGACTGAAAACCAAAAGTGCGGAAGTTTAATACACATCACTACCCAAGGTCTGGTGTCACAAGCTCATGGACTACTACAGAATACTACAAACAATGTCTGAAAGGAAATACATCATGTTTGTCTGATACAAGACGAACAAACGAAAAATATGGAGGGGGACTTCGGCCTGCGAACGCCAGCTAGGCTACCTCGAGAGTCCCGGGACTGAAGATAGCTCCCAGAAATCCTAATGCTGCGGTCCGTAAGCTGCTCCCTGATCTGTGCACCAAAAATGCACAGAGTGTAGCATCAGCACAACCGACCCCATGTGCTGGTAAGTGCCTGGCCTAACCCCGGCGAAGTAGTGACGAGGCTAGACAGTACCTACCACAATTAACCTGTACAGATATATATACAACAAGTGCAAGAAAACAATAACAAGATAATACAAAGTAAAACTGGGAGGGGACATGCTATCGGGGAGTAACAGATAAAAATGAAATATCGGAAATAAATAGAAGAAACTCCGGTTTCCATGATATATATATATATATATAGTGGACGGCGTGCCACACGATCCCATAATATCATATATAAGTGGACGGCGTGCCACACGATCCCATAATATCATATATAAGTGGACGGCGTGCCACACGATCCCATAATATCATATATAAGTGGACGGCGTGCCACACGATCCCATAATATCATATATAAGTGGACGGCGTGCCACACGATCCCATAATATCATATATAAGTGGACGGCGTGCCACACGATCCCATAATATCATATATAAGTGGACGGCGTGCCACACGATCCCATAATATCATATATAAGTGGACGGCGTGCCACACGATCCCATATTATAGTTCATAATATCTGACTTCATATAGTAGACCCCTTCAGGGGAGAATAACAACTCAATACCTTTAACCCGGCAAGGGTACAGCTAACAACCCAAAATATCCCGACAAGGGAGAGTATATATATCAGTCTACACAACCCGGCAAGGGAGTATTCACAACATATTCTCCTTTTTAAATCCATTCTTCCTCAACTAAAACATTCATGTTCAAGCTAACGCTCCAAAAGTACACCAATCACAATTTTACCTCAACCGTTCACATTATATGAAACTCATCAAATAAACAAGGAGCTTGTGTCACATTATTCGAATTAAAAGCAATCAAGACTCACGGTCATGCTAGACTCCGGTGCATAGATAACCGTCACCATGCCTATACACCGTACTCCACATTAGCAAGTAGCAAATATCATCCTAATCCTATTCCCTCAAGCCAAAGTTAGAACAAACACTTACCTCGAATGCTCCAAACTCAACTCACGCTTCTAGTATAGCTTTACCTCTTGATTCCACCACCAATCCGCTCGAATCTAGTCATAAGTTACTTAATCACATTAATAATTACTAAATGAATCATCCCCAATGCATGAAAATAGATTTTTCAAGGTTTTTCCCAAAAAGGTCAAAAATACCCCCGGACCCACGTGGTCGAAACTCGAGGTTCGGACCAAAACCCGGTTACCCATTCCCCCATGAATCCCAATAGATGATTTGTTTTTAAATCGGACCCCAAATTGAGGTCCAACTTCTCAATTTGTAGAAAACCTAGGTTCTACCCAAAACACCCAATTTTCCCCATGAAAATCTTTGATTTGAAGTTGAAATTATGTTAAAAGATGTTAAGGAATAAAGAAATTAAGTTAGAAATCACTTACCAATCGTTTTGGAGAAGAAAAGTTGTTTGGAAAATCGCCTCTTAGGTTTTGGGTTTTTGAAAAGTGAAAAATGACTGAGATTTTCCGAACTTGTATACCTTTCTGAGGACCTGGCGCGGACCGCACAAAAATGTGTTGCGGCCGCGCCGAGTGGGAGAAAAGTGGGGCTTCTCTGAACCCTTCCAGCGCGGACCGCACTGTTTTGGTGCGCGGTCGCGCTGGCTAACCTGAAACCCTAGCCCTCAGACTCAGCCACGCGGACCGCACAAAAATGCATAGCGGCCTCGCTGGTGTCTGCAACACCTGAACCTGCATTTTCTTAAGTCCAAGACCTCCCGGGCCCCATTCAAAACTCACCCGAGCCCTCGGGGCTCCAAACCAAACATGCACACAACCTTAAAAACATCTTACGGACTTACTCGTGCGATCAAATCGCCAAAATAACATCATATACATAGGATCAAGCCTCAAACACATGATTTTCTTTCTTCAACTTTCATAACTCAAACTCTCCATTTTTAGTCCGAAACACGTCATATGACGTCCGTTTTTAGCCAAACTTTACAGATAGTGCTTAACACATATTTAAGACTTGTACCGGGCGTCGGAACCAAAATACGAGCCCGATACCTATATTTTCTAACTCCTTTTCATTTCAAATTTTCATATCAAATTTCAGAAAAACAATTTCTTTCAAAAATTCATTTCTCGGGCTTGGGACCTCAGAATTTGATTCCGGGCACACGCCCAAGTCCCATATTTTTCTACGGACCCTCCGGGACCGTCGAATCACAGGTCCGGGTCCGTTTACCCAAAATGTTGACCGAAGTCAACATTATGCATATTAATACCAAAATTCATCAAATGTTTCACATAATTCACATATTCTAACATAAAAACTTTCCGGCTACGCGCCCGAACTGCGCACGCCAATCGAGGCAACTAAAAGCGAGGTTTTCAAGGCCTCGGGAGCACGGAACAAGGAAGAATTACGGTGATGACCCCTTGGGTCGTCACAATTTAATAGTAAAACATAATTTTCTAAAAGATCCTATATTCACTGGTTTAGATACACGCGCAAAGCGCGTACCATAAGACTAGTATATATATATATATATATGGATGAATTTAAGTTCAAATTGTCAAATAATAATGTTACTCCGGCGCATCTTCTTTTTCAGACATTAAAATTTTATTTTAAAAAAACACCTTAATTTTTAGAGAATAAAACTAAAAAAAAGTACAATGATTTAGCACCTTTCTTGCCACTCCAACAAAGTCTTATAAAGTTGTTCTTGATAAACAATACCAGAAGATATTCACTTGCATATGCTGTTTATATATATGTCTTGCATATACACTTTTTACCACCAACGTGATACGCATTATTCGCTTTAGCTTGTAAAGGTTAAGAACAACCACCCAGTAAAATCCCAAAAGTAAGGGGTCTAGGGAGGGTAGTGTGTACACCTTATCCCTACTCCGATGGAGTAGAGAGGCTATTTCCGATAGACCTTCGGCTCAAGAAAACAAAAAAGACGAAAGAGATAATATATTAGTACCATCAACAGAAACCATAAAAATAATAACAGCATTATAAGAAACCAGAAAATAGTTAAAAATCATGTGCAGGTTTTCCCAAAGTAGCTGCAAAAAAAGAGTAGTCAAGCTTATATATGGTTTGGACTTGGAACAAAGCTTGGATCCAGAAACTAAGCGATCTTCAAAATCAAATTGTCTATAAACCATATCATCAAGCCCTTGACCATTTTCATGATTACAAAGGCATTTATGCAAATTATAGAAAAATCCACTCTGATAATCTCTATAAATAGGAAAGAATTATCACACAACCCGAGTAAAAAACTATTACAAAGAAAGAAGGGCCAGGGGCAGGGGAGAGGGCATATATATTTCAAGCTTCTGTGAATCTTGGAGTTGCATCTCATCTTACAAATATCACTCTATTTACTATAGAGTTATACTTTTGTACACGGACAGTATATACTGCACACTGCGATAACTTGTCGTGGATTCACCCCTTAAATCGGACAACAATGCATGAGATATCATCTTTACTTTCTCTGGTCAACGCTTCGATGACTAATTGCTTGGCTGCCTTCTGTGGGTCCTTAACCTTCTTCGCGATGTCAACTGCCTCTTGATTAGACATTACCTGGAGAATCATCAATTAAAGAAAGGAAAAAAGAGAATTGCACTGTACAGAGTGCAAGAAGGAAAAGGGACCAAACTGAATGTTGGAGCAAAATGACACCTTCCATAAACCATCACTTGCAAGGATGAGAAGATCTGTATTTCCATCAACATCGATGTTTCTTACATCAGGATCAGAACGCAGGTGTGATTTCAGGTTCTTGTCTCCAAAAGCACGAGAAACAGCCAGTTGACCATTCACTCTAGCAACATCTCCTGAGATAATAGTATACATTTTAATGAGCTTGTCTCCAACATATGGTAATGTTAAGACACGCTCCACGTCTAGACCACATATTGGAAAAAGATTCTTCTTATAACTATTTCCCCATCAAATATAAAATTTTGCCTGAGATAAATGAAGGTTGACTTCATAGTAAGGTACTAATAGCCAACAACAGATTCAGACACCTTATACATAAAATGTTGGACTGACAGTCAACAGATATCTAAAAAGGGTGTGTATACTTAGCTTAATGTATGGTGGACCACAGTAGCAATGGAGGTTAAACAATATATCAAGAACAAGCACATCTTTGCAGCATGCTGTTAGTCAGCTGACAACTCTCACTAAATTAAAAAATGACATGAAAACATGTGCTTGTGAGGATTTGACGCATAAAATTCATTTTATCCTGGTTAAACACATCATTCATGCATTCAAGTCTATAATTAACACAACCGTTTTCCAAATTCCTCAATAACCTACTACTTCCTACTGCTGAGGACTGCTTCAAGATACCGCACGTGGAGTCCTTGCCAACAGGATAGCTTGACTTAACTAGAGATTTCATTAATGGGATCGTAACTGTAGTATCAGTTGTAAGCCAACCAAGCTGGTTATAAACAAACCTTCAACTTGTTCATGCCCAAGATCAATCTCATCGTTAATGGAAAAGATGGTCGCAACACATGGATCCTAGCTTTTCAAACAGAAATGTTGAACTCTACTCTGTAAGCTTTTCCGGTGTTTGTGATCATAAAAAGCTTTACTTACAACAATAACACTATTATGCCTCAATCCCAAGCAAGTTGGGGTAGGCAATATGAATCCTCGTTGACTATGTTGCTCCAGATCTCAGACCAATAGTATACAAGACAAAAAGTACTAGAAGTTCTATATATTTTTTACTAAGATATAAATCTCTGACATGACTAAAAGGCTTCTAAAAGATATAGGATCTGAGTAAATGACTAAAGCACCATCCCTACTAAAAAGCTTTACAAGTTCTACAAACTTTAAAAAAAAATTAGTTTCCATAAGATACAATTATACAAAATAAATATTACAATGAAGACACATTGGACTCCTCGTTGCCCCCAAGAGACATGGGACGAATCTATCGCATTATTTAGTCAGGTGAGAGAAGTTAAAGTAATTCTCACAAGATTTAATTAGAATCAGAGCACATAATATCCCTAACAAAGGGCCTTGTCAACAGACAATATTAAGAATAATTGAAGAGGGGACATTCAGGCGTGTGATGTGAGATGAGAAGAGATGGGAAAATAATGGAATGAACCAAATATAGGACTTGAAGAAACTATTGATGTCTTCCATTCACAATTCGGTTACAAAACGAACTAAAAAGAGAAGTACTACATTAATAGTAATAAGCCATTAGATGTGGGATAAGCACCTGGCATTTTTGTGACAAAGCCACCTTTGTTTTCGATGCTGCTCCGCTCAGTGTGCGGTTCGTGATCAACGCTCATCTGTATCGCCTGCCCCCTCCTCGAAAGCACTGCTCTGGAATCTCCAACATTTGCTATCCATAGCTTTCGTCCATTTATAAGCATTGCAGTCACTGCAGTTGACCCTCCTTGTCCAAGATCAGGATTATGTGAAAGAATAGCCTCATCTGTTCTCTCATAAGCTTTTAAGATTGAGCTATGAGGGTCGGCCCAAAAGTCCTCCTGGAAAATTCAAAAATATGTGGCAAGAGTAACTAAAAGCAACAAATAAAGGCTCGATCGAAGAAACAGAAAACCCAAGCATCTGTCATAAGCAGTTAAATAAGCTGAGAAAGCTTTTCTGAATCCACAAATCACCTCGTTTATGATATTGGAAAACAAATGCTTCTGTAAATAGGAAGCCACATTATCTCCAGAATGCCCATCATAAATAGCAAAAAGTCCAAGTTCCCCTCCGCGCAACTGAGTGAATTTAGCAACATGATAATCCTCCATCGGATGATTTGCTTTCCCCTTAACGAGGCTGAACCCATACTTTGCAGGCCCTTGATGGCTTCTTCCTTTGCCACATGATGACCGTCCTCCTGCAAGCTAAAGGCAAAAGGAAACTTCAATCTCCTAGTGATATGAAGTCAACAATTCTAGAAATCATGCATTCAAATTCCTAGAAAGAACTGACAGACTATACTATAAAATACACCAAGTATAGAAACGTCAGTAGTAATCCCTGATACTATATTCACCATCTTCACTAAAAATGATTTCCTCTGCTCTACCAGAATCGACCTTTTGATGTCAAAATTGCTGGCTTTTTAATTGAAACTAATTTCAGTTAACTCAATATTTGAAAAATAATTTGAACTAAAGATTATATTAATAATTTTAGTTATAATGGTTATTTTATTAATTGTTTATTAAACAATGTTAACCAGCATGATAAAAATCATATAATTTACCTCAAAAAATCAAATGGTGTCCAATAAATTTAGAAAATCCAGCCGCTTACAATATAAATGTTTAAAGGAAGTATAGTTCGACGAACCCATAACATCCCTTTGATATTTGAATCATTTTTAGCCGAGTCCCCACACCTGCATCCGTACCTGAATTCATACCCTCGAATCTTAAAATTTAGATCACGAAGGATCCAACCTCTAAATCCGCACCCGTACACACGCACCCGAGTCCAAGCAACTTAGTTGAATAAAACTATAGAAACCAAAGGCTTTCTCCGAGTATAATTACCGATTGCATCACATAATCATCACTTCTACTGTCCCCCCATCCTTGGAATACACATATATAATCTTTGATAAATCTTCTTATTCCTCAAAGACAACATTCAACCCACATAATTGATAATTCAGCTAAAACCATAAAACAATACTCATAGAACTGCACAAGCCCCAAAATTTAGAACTCAAATTATTTATTTTGCATCATAAAAAGAAGTCAATCTAAGAAAAAACTACAGGATCATCAGCCTAACCTGAAATACAGCTGAAAAGTAAGCATGAAAGTCAATATATGTATATAAAAAACAAAAGGTAAAAGAAGCTACTTTTAAAGCCTGACCTGTGAGTTTCCAGAATTGAAGCAGCATAAACTATCCATAAAAAAATTAGTCCCTCCTCAGAGGCCTCCACTTGCAATAAACATCTACCTTGAAATTGACAACCTACAGCATCAAAGACAGAATCTTGATCATCAAAACATACCAAAGAATCAGTCTTTTTTACCAAGAATCATCAAAAAATTCGACTTATGGTACTTACCAAGAGCCCAAGGATATATATATATGATAATAAATGTTGGTATGCCTACCAGTTGACTTTTGCGTTGACCAACTTTTATGATTAAACAGAGCTAGAAATGAATTGTTGTGGGGATTTATGGAGTTTCTAAGGTTGTGTTTTTATGTCTGGATTGGATTCCCTGTGCAGGCAAGAATGGCTGACGACAAGCTTTGTGTTTGGGTTTGGGTTTGGGTTTGGCTTTCCCAAATTTGACTCTGTCTTGTGGAGTATATTTCTTTATTTATTGTTTGTTGTTCTAATCTGATGTTACAGCCAGTAGGAGGAGACTAACTTGTCCTATATACTTCTTTTTGGTCGTACATCATTGTTTCTATAATTCATAGGTATTATCAATTTCTTTTTAAATTTCAGAACCGACTAATCCTTAGCATCCTTTTCTTTTTATAATTAAAAATATGATTTACCTTGAGAAAATATTTACATAAAAAATTTAAAAACCCTTACAATTGGACATACATGTATTAGTGAAAAATGGACTCGTCACGTGGGTTTATTAATTAGCGACACATATCAGCAAAGTTATGAGAAAAATGAAGAATGATATGTAAAGATGACATGTGAAACACTCTCAGGACCGAGCATACTCGCACCGTGCATATTAGTCTCGGAACTGACCATCATAGAATAGCTCTAGATCAGTTACGGTAGAGTAGCTCATAATTACAAATGGGGAAAGAATCAATTAATCCCGAATTACATGGGATTTACCATCATTATGCCATCAGTTACAAATAAATTATATAACGTACAATAAATATAATAAAAAGTTGTAACGGTCAGAACAAGGCAATCAATTGCGAGATTGACTCATCAGTTTTGGAATTAACTTATCAGTTACGGAATCCAACATTTACACAACTGTTACAAATCTTCCAAAAGTAACAGATGGATTGAGTAAATGCTCCTAATGAGCCCATAATTCAAGAAGAATGGTTATTTAGAATTAGCCCTATAAATAGACACACTTTTATCAGGAGAGTTTAATTTACTTCTCTACAATTCTATACATTGTAATTCATAGCATCTTGCTCCCAAGTTAGCCATAGTTCGGCCATTCAAGCTTTGTTCGGCTCAACATCCTATAAGGGAGCATTCAATAAGAATTATTTCTTCGCTGGTTTATTTTTATTACATTATCTATCATTGAATTTATTTTTCGCTTCTCTATCACGTTGTATTAACGAAAATTTATATCTTTTAGTTGCTTGTGATCCATCATATAAAATTTATTACTTTAACCTTGAAAATTATTTTTTGGATTAAACAGTTTAGTTCCTTTACTGGGAATTCAAGCAAATTTGCTTTTCATCCAAAGATACTAACAATTTTTGTTAATATTCGCTTGTTTTCAGTTTAAACCTTTGTGGCCGAAATTCGCCAATCAACACAGTTGAGACCAACCAAGTTGGAGATGGTTTTACCATGCAAAATGAAAATAGAAGAATAGCCATGATAATAATAGGTAAGCAACAAACTGAGAAAAATAGAGAATATACATCGGTATATTGGTATCGCAACTATTAGTACCGAAATTGATTATAATGATTTTGCACCAAACAGTTCCAGAACAGGAGGTTTAGATACTTCAGGTAATTTTAATTTACAAAATTTAGTTCTAACTTTACAGAAACATATCGAGGAACAGAACGAGCGGACAGAACATCTCCGAAAATTTCCAACTATCTCATGAGAATGATATGCATAACCGTTACAGCACCGGACTTCAAATAGAGGAAGGCACGGAGGTCCAATCGAAAGTCAAAAATAGGTTCGAAGACCAAACTGAGATGGTTCTTGGGTGATCCGAATCTGAATGTAGAAATCTAAAACACAGGTCCGAGCAAAGAGATACGAAATTTCCTTCATGGGATGAAAAAGATCTGGATCTTCCCGAACAGGTAAGGAATCACCTTGCTAAATTGAAAATTTTCACAGGAGAAGAATGAAAGTTAGGAAAAGCATGGGTAAAAATACCTACAGAATTGCTTACAAAGATACCGCACCTGACAACTGAAAAAGAAAAGATAGGCGTGGGGTGGATAATTAACGACCTCAAGGAAAAAAGGTTCATTAATAGTCATGGACAATTAGACAAATATTTTCATAAATAATTATTGAGACAAAAGAATCAGAAGACACGAGGTCAAATGCTGAAGAACTAAAAACTATCATTGACTTCCCAAATAGGATGGTTTACGTTGGTCGAGACTCGACACCGAATTTAAAGGTAAGTTGATTGAATTTTTACATGTTAAAACAAATTGCTTTGCTTGCCCCATGCTAACATAACAGGTTTACTACCGGAGGTAATGACATGTATGCTCAATCCCGCTATAATCTGGTCAAGCAAAAGAAAGAAATCAGAGTCAGTAATAAAAAATAAAGTTACAAAACTTCAAAATATTGGTTTAGACCGTAAAATCGAATTACCCGGACTCACTAGCTAACATCAGTCTATCATTACTTTCAAAATTTCAAGGAGAAAGATGGTTGTTGGTACACCAAATTATCTCGGAGGTCTCAGTAAATACAATCTTAATTCAACAAGATAAATGTACACAATCTCCTATCTATGTTTTGAGAAGTTGGCATTGATAATAGTTGCCCTAAATCTAAGGCTTTATTTTTTATGTCATCTAATTCCCGTAGTCACTATATTTTTATTACGCAATATTTTACTTAAGTACGAAATGTCAGGAAGGCTAGCTAAATGGGTAGTCTAACTTAGTGAATATGATATTATTTATCAGCTATGTACGGCTATAAAATCAAAAGTTTAATAGATTTCATGATTAATTTTAGCTCGAACATATTATCCGAAGCTAAAAAGGAAGTACATTTTATTTCTAGGAATCGGATTTGGACCTTCTACACAATTAGGTCCGCACGTATTAAAAGTCTCAGGTTAGGGACAATGCTTAATGCACCTATAGGAGAAATTGTTGGACAATTCATAAAAGTTATTTCATTACTAATAATGAAGCCAAGTATGATATGTTATAGGGCTTGAATTAGTGGGAGTGGGGGAGCTCAAAGAAAAAATGTTGTAACGATTGATCAAATCAAAGACATCTATGCAGCCAGAGAAAACTGAGCCAGATGTGCTAGTCTCGGATCTACTGCTGATATCACTGACTTTGGAAGCAACTCCGGGCTCTTATTGAGACATATCGTTTCCGGATTAAACATTCTCGAGATCGAGTCATCCCTTATTTGGGTGATTCCTGATCTATTATCAATTAGAATGAATATGAGGTAAGCTCGAATAATTTAATTTGAAATTGGCTAATAAATTCATTGATTACTTGCAGAATGGGACTTTACTCAAATGCAAGCCTGCTCTCGATAATTCTGACTACGTCTCATCCTGTACTGCCTTGTTGAAGGAGAATTATATTTGAGAATATTCAAGTGTCTCAAAGCTAAAATGTCATATGGACCCAGGCAAACAGAATATATGATGCGAGAAATTTATAAAGAGAGCAGTGAAAATTACTCTGATAATAAGGCTTTAAATTGAAAACTCATCAAAGCCAGTATGAATAGCTCAAATCAAGATACGGCATGATCCTCGACAACATTTTGGAACCTCCATAGTTCCCCGCCAAAGAAAAATATATTTGATAAAAAGAGCTCTGGTACCATCCCTATGTTGGAACTGGACCATTTAAAAGTCCATCAACATCGAAACTAGCTATCATATCGGGACTATTAAATTGGGGACTGTCCAATTATGATTCTAGTATTTCAGTTCTCATACCTCAAAACTCGAAGAATAGGGAGATTACTTATACTTGAATATTAGTCAATTTGACCTGACATTTTAAGAAGTGATAAAACAGTTGATTGCCTTGGGAGATAAAATTCCTAAGAGTATTCCGACATTATTTACCACCATGTCAACTCGGTTAGTTGTCTTGCTCGTATCAAGCATAAACACTTCAAATATATATATATATATATATATATATATATATATATATATATATATATATATATATATATATATTACATGTACACAAAAAGGATCGAGAACTCCATGTCAGAGTCAAGAATCCCACAATAAAAATGAAAGATTTATATTCAAGTCAAGATAAATATACGCAAATATGCTACCAGAATAAAGTTCACTTTGAACAAACACGTGGCTTATATTCGATCCAACAACGACCATTCAAGTTAAATATATAAGCCTTTCTTAACAGCTGATTATATTATGACTCGGATTGATTATCCCGTATATATTAATAAAAATCTCAAATATTATTTCGAACATGTGTCCCTCTCTACTTGGAAGTATATTCATATACTCCAATTTGGATTCAACATCCAATCATATTAATGTCTCTTTGGGACAAATCTACTGTCACGACCCAAAATCACAAGTGTTGTGATGGTGCCTACCATGATACTAGGCAAGCCGACAACTCACACATACCAACATATTGAAATTTAAAATATACGGAAATGAGCTTAAGTAAATAATAAAAGTCTCATAAAACTGGATGAAAACGTCACAACTCAATACAGAATTTCCCAAAACCCGTGTGTCACTGAGTACATGAACATCTATACGATAACATAGTCTGATACACTGTCTAGAAAAGTAGAACTTAATAAGTAAATATGAGAGATAGAGGAAAGGAGAGTCAAGGTCTGCGAACGCCAATGCAGCTATCTTGATAATCTCTGAACGGCTGAAACTCCAAGATTAGCAACCGTCGTGCCCAAAATCACCTAGATCTACACATGAAGTGCAGAGTGTAGCGTGAGTACAACCAACTCAATAAGTAACAAGTCTAATCTTTGGATTGAAAGTAGTGACAGGCTCGAACAATACAGTCCACATACAGAATTTACGGTACGGAAATTTACAGAAAAATTATAGTAATATCTCAGAGAATTCATAATTTGCAGGTAACAGTACATGAATGTAGACATGCTTTCAGGCTAAACAGTTAAGCTCAATACAGGAAAAATATGCCAAGTCTGAATGATATGAGAAATATGACATCTCTATATCTACATGTCAATATACATGTCGTATGTGATGCAACATAATGAAAGCATCGCATACTCATACTCTTAGAGTACTCAACCTGACTATCTCTGTGAGCACGTAATTTTTGCCCTATATGAGAATTATTCCCAAAATTCAAAATAAAATAGTTTAGTGTTGTTTGCAATTTTTGTGAATTTTGTGTTATTTTTCTTGTATTGTTTGCATTTGTCTGAGCATGTTTTATCCGTTAAATTAATAAAAAAATAAAAAAATATATCGCATTTGCATTTAGGATTTAATTTTACAATTAGAAGTAATCAAGTTTGTTTTACAAAAATGAAAAAATCACAAAAAAATAATTTACTTTGCATTTTTAGCATTTAATGTCAAATTATGTGATTTTATTTTTAATTGATATTTAATTTTGTGTGATAATTATTATTAAGGGTTAATTAGTATTTTTAAGTTTATTTTGGTTTTACAATTTAATTTAGAATTTTTGGTAATTAGGAATTAAAAAAAAGGAAATAAAAGAAAAAAAATGAAAGAAAGAGAGGAGGAATCGGAACCAGGCCAAATTTCTTTAGGCCCAAACCAGAACACACCAAATCCAGCCCAATCCTGTCCTTGTACTCGGTCCAGCCCAAACCCGCCCCAGCACTTAAACAAAATGACCCCGTTTCGCTTGGGCTTGATCACAGCCGTTGGATTTTTTGTAATCCAACGGCTCACATTAATCCCTTCAATCTAATATACCAAAATACCACAGACCCATTACCCCCTCTCATTTCCAAACACCCCCCCCCCCCTTCAATCATCTCTTTCAGAGAGACCAAACAACCAAAAACCCTAATAGCCGCCACCATACTCTACCGCCTGAAACCCGGCGGCCAATGCTCCGTTCACCACCAAATTCACACCCCAGCCTCCCCACGACCTCCTAAACCTAACCCCTCTAACCATTCCCCTCGAATCCTGATCAGGGCCTTCGAATCTTCAATCAAAGATCGACCAAAAAACCCTAACTAATCCAATCGATTCTAGGCTAACACCTAACGTCCACCTGACTTCCCTCGTCCCTAAACCACCCCTACTTCCCCTCGAATCAAATCGGAGTTTGTCGAATCTCAATTCGAATGAACGAACGCTGAGTTTTCAAATCAAGAGCCTGTATTGAAGATTTGAGGCCGAAATAGGTTTTATTCGTGTGTTCTCGTTTGAGAACTCGTGATTAAGACCTATTCCGACCAAAATCAAAAGATGCCGGATTTTGTTCAAGCCGAGCTGGTCGTTCATCTTAGGTATTTCCCATTTCCATTTGGAGTTTGTCATTTAGCTTTCATCTTCCTCATTTTCTCTTTTTTTTTTCTCTATTCTCTGTTTCATCTCATTTTTTTGGATTCATTCGATATGTGTCTTTTCGGATTAATTTCCTGTCATGTCAATTTGTTTTGGTTTGGTAATTGGTGTTGACTCGTTAATTTTAGTCAATTGTTGAAGCTAGTCAGTTTGTCGATTTGTTAGAACATTTCCGATTTTGCAATCAATAAACTAAGTTTGTCCTTTTGCTAAAATTAAAGATTAGTTCATCACAATGTTTGAATCGCTTAGTCGGTCGTCACATTGTTTTGAATTGCTTGGTCAGTTGACATGCTTTGAAAATACATGAACTGTTATTTTGGTTGTCACCTGAACCTACTGTGTCATTCCCTGTAAGGGTGTTCTGAATCATTAAAATCCTTGGCCTTTATTTTGTTGCTATTTGATTCAACCTGGTTCAAGCTTAAACTGTTGTTGAGTTTGATGAATTGAATCCTACTGTTTAAGGTCTGAAATGAATCTGACATTGGTTTGAATTCAGTGTTGGTATGATAATGTTAATTAGATAGTAGTGAGTTATAAGGTTGCATTCAGAACTTAGGAGAATTGGTTATAGCTGCAGTCACAGGGTCTTCAGGGGTATTTTGGGGGTTTAAAAGTTTGGCAAATGGTCTTGCTAAGTGGGCTTTCAGTAAAGTACTTAATTAACCATTAATCTAATGTGTTAGTGGGGGAACAAAACATAATGGTATGGGGAGACTTAAAAGGAATTGATTAAAATATGTTGCACATACCTGCTTGAACTTTAAATAAAGAAAAGACAAGGGTTAGTGGGGAACAAGTGAATTAAATAAAGAAAAGACAAGGGTTAATGGGGAACAAAACATACTCTAGTGGAGTTCTAAAGAATATCATGGGCAGAATTAGTTTCTTAATTCTGCCTGAGTGCTCTTACGAGCTGGCATGGTCAATGTTTGGGTATAAATGGAGGGACTTAGGACAGAGTTAGGGGCTGATTTTTTAGAGAAGGGAGATCAGTCTTTGATCAGTTTTTTTAGAGAGTTAAAAGAGTTCAAAAGGTTATGAATTTTGAGACCTTAGGAATTTGAGAGAGGTTCTGCTTTTGGTTCCTCTCTAATCAGTCTTAGAGAGCAGTTTTGAGGGTCCAAAAGATCAGTTTTATTTGAGGGCTTTTAGGATCAGTTTTCAGAGGTTAAATTTAAAAGAATCTTTGAGGAGAGTTGAGGCCAGTTTTTGAGAGTTTTAAACAATCAGTTTCTTTTAGAGAGTGCTGGAGAGTTTAAGAACAGAAAACCAAAAGAAAGATATTGTTTCATTGCATCCGTAGGTGTAATTCGAATTTTGGATAGTGATTCTTATTCCTTTTGATTGCTTAAGTGGTTCAGTGGTCTACTGGTTCAGTTTTGGGTTTAATACAAGCTTGGTTGAATATGTTTGTCTTGGTATTTGTTGTTGCTGTTGGTTTACAACCTTTCTGGGTTTTTCTGGAGTATTGATTGAGTCGCTGCTGCTGGTGTATTGCTGTTGTATTGACTGCTACTAGCCTGTTGCTGGCCTCCTTCTCTTCTCATTGTATTGCCATTTCCAGGATCCCTTGAATCCATAGAAGATGAGATACAGAAATATGTAAAGTTGTAATTACATGAAGCTTGATGAATGAATGATCTTTGGCCTTCAGTCTTCAATAACAACTTGTTTGGAATCCAGTAGCATAATGTGAAAGTAGTTAGTTTAGTCTGTTTTATCCTAGTACAAGTAGTGTATTCTGGGAACCATGTTGCTCTTTCTTTCTTATCTGAATATTTGTGGTATGTAAAGTTAATTGAATACTTGAGATACTGTGTATATGGACTATTAACCTATGCCTATTCTCTTCAATAGAATCGACTTTAGTGTGGTTCAATTTTAGTATAGTCCAAGTATGGCACCCTGTTCTATAAAGTATTAAAACTGGAATATGATGGAGCCTAAAAGGTTAGGAAGAATGTCTATGTTCGTACAAGTAATTTCATGTATAATAGATAGTAGAAATGGTTTATACTTCATTGTTTAGTGTTAATAACCCTAGCCTGGATATCATGTAGTTATAGTTCAGAAGTTGCATCTCTTCTAGCTTCGATATTGAGTTATTATGATTCGCCCACTAATTGCATATTGAAGGAAAGGATTGAGGCATTAGTGTAAGTTCGTTTGGTTAAAGTCTGAAATTTTTGGACCATGGAGATTGGGCTTGAATGCGTGGCAAACAAACCCAAAGATTTCCAACCCACAGAAAGGTCTCCTAGGTGAGATTAAAAGAACGTTGGGCTCTAGAACTGATCCACGACTTTGAGCCCAAATGCTGGTGGCTGAAATGCCGGGTTGCTGCAATCGTGCACAAGCAAATTAATTATTTGGACTTGGCTGGAAGAATTCAATTCATAGTTCAACGTATTATAATTCAATACATAATTAACTAGGACTCTTTCTTTTATTTTAGAGACAAATAAAGTAGAGAATCATAGTTGCTCTTAGGTTTGCCCTTTAAATAATGAACGAGATGAGCCTCGCCAAATAAAGCACCTAGATTGCGGGGCCCTCGATAATTGTATATATTAAAATACTTAGATTTCGGGATGGGCCGTTTAGCGAATTTCACGGCCTTCCCCAAAATAATAACGCATAGTCTCTTTAGACGCGTATTTTAATAACATTACCTCCCTAAACTCGGGTGCACATTTATGTGACCCAAATCCAAATCCCAACGATGTTAAAGTATGTCCAAAAACCATGAGTGCATTTATGTGACGTGGTTCAAGACTTGTTTTAATGACGTTGTAATTTTCTTTAAAAATGAATAAAAGCGGTTAAAGTTAAAATTTGCACATAGGCTCATAATTGTTAAAATCAGATAATTTAAGCCAAATATAATAGTTGAGCGACCATGCTAGAACCACGGAACCCGGGAATGCCTAACACCTTCTCCCGGGTTAACAGAATTCCTTACTCAGATTTCTGGTTCGCGGACTGTAATACAGACTCAAATCGTTTCCTCGATTCGGGATTCAACCGGTGACTTGGGACACCATAAATCTCCCAAGTGGCGACTCTAAATCTTTAATAATAAATCATGTTTCGATTGTCCTTTAATTGGAAAAACTCTCTTATATCACCTTCGGGTGTAGGTAAAAAGGAGGTGTGACAGCTCTGGCGACTCTGCTGGGAACCAAGAACCCAGAACTTTTGGTTCAGGGTTCAGAATTCGAGCTTATAATAATTGTTATATCTGGCTTTGTTTATTATCTGATTTTATTACATGTTTGGGCCTAATGTGCTAAATGTTGCTTTTATCGCTTTGATATTATCTGAACTGTATATATAAACTGCTACGAAATCCCTCTCTTCTCTCTCTTGAGGAGTGCACGATGGTCTTGACTTCTTTCTGTTAGTGTCCTATTCCAAATAGAACGAGGTTCGGACAAGTTGCAAAATCAGATGATCTTTTGGTTACCGGTACGCAGCCCCTCCTTGGCTCGAGTTGTCCGCTCGGGTAAGCCAGGTCTAGAACAAATAAACCTAGGTTTTAAACCTAGTATAACAATACTTCATGCCGGATCCCTAGTAGGAACGCTTGTTTGCATCATGTGCATTTTGACATTGGGGACTCAACACAGGGGTTGGGTCCGTCTAGGACAAGTGTACCCAAAATAACAGACCATCTTGATGCATCCTATGTGCTACATGTTGCATTTCTTCGAGGGTAAAAGGGTCATTTGGCGGACTAATGATAGTTGAGGGCAAATGAAAAAAAATGAAAAATAAATAAATAAAAAGAAAAAAAATAGAGGGTGAAGTGTGAAAATAAAACTAGTGGGGACTAATTATGTTTTCTGTTACATTTTGTTAAGAGAAAAGAAAAAAAAAGAGCTTGGAAAATTCAAAAGATTTTTATACTTTTTCATCATTTTTCAAAAAAAAAACATATTTTCTCTAAATTAGTTGTTATTTTTACTTCTCGCCCGTATCCTATCAGCCCGAACTACGCGAACCTGATTCTCGTCTCTCGGGGCGGGATACGTAGGCAACCCACATAGAGTCCGGTCTTACTAGTAAATATTATGTTCTTGGCTTTGCGGGGTCTTAGCCAAATTTTGCACTTCTAGCTACTTTTTGGCCAAATAAGTCATTTTGCAAAAATAGCCTCAATCATGTCTTGCATGTGTCCAGTAGGAAGTGTTATTGTCTCACATAGTGTTGGTTTAAAATTTTCTCATAAAGGTGTGGATTTATTTACAGGAGTTTGAGCATGACAGACACCCCGTGACCATCCAGTCAGGATCGCTCAATCAGGAGTTGCTTAAGGAGATTTGTTTTATTTTTATGTTTTGAGTCCGTTCTTCATTTTATGTCGTCTTTTACTTTCTAGTTTTGTACAGTAATGTCAAGTCTTTTGTTATTGTATTTTTTCTTTATATTTGAAAAAATGTGTTGTAACTCAAAAATCCAAAAAAAAGAGATATTGTATTTTATATTTCTGTTATAAGTTTTCTTTAGATTACTAATTCTAGAAATGAAAAAAAAAGAAAAATTTCTGAGGTTGTTTTTCCTTTAGGCAATGAATATCTAGGACTTAAAATGAATTGTTTTTATGTTTCCTTTAAGTATAGTAGGACCAAAATTCAAAAAAAAAAAGAGAATTTTCTTTTAATATTTCTTTAAAAGCTTTATTTAAGGTGTTAATTCAAAATCCAAAAAGATTTTCTTTTGAGAAGTTTCTTTGGGAAATTAGTGAAAAATGAAAAAAAATTCTTTTCATTAGAACTTTAGGATATTGTACATAGAAGAAAAAAAAAAGATAACATACTTTATCTTTGATTTATTTTCAGAGTTTCTCTTTTAGGCAATCAAAATTGAAACCCAAAAATATTATTTTTTTTGCTTGTTTCAAAATCTTGCGTCAAGATATCAAAGGAAAATTCAAAATAATTTTCTGTGGTTTATTCTTTAGATTTTCTTCCTAAAAAACAAGAATCAAAAAAAAAATATTTTTCTCTTCTAGGATATTTCCTTAATAGAATATTTGTTTCAAAAGGATAAAAAAAAACATGCCCGTTAAGCTTGAGTTTAGAATAGATCATAGAACGTTAAGTCTAGAAATTCGAAAAAAAGGATTTGCTAGTTTTATTTATCTTTTCTCATCAGAGTAGTTGTGGAGGTAACAAAAAAGGAGAATGTCAGTTTGTTTACTTTATTTTCGTTCTTCCAAAACTACGCAAAGATCTGATTCATGCGGCGTCATGATACGTAGGCAACCTACATAGGGTTCGATCAAATCATTTTATTTTTTTAAAAGAAAACAAAGAAGGAAAAAAAGGGGGAAAAAAGAAAAGAAAAAAAGGGTGAAATTATGGGACGTGAGAAATGAGAGGAAAGAAAAGAGTGATAATTAGAAACAAAAAAGGAAGGAAAATGATCAAGCAAGTGCTAGAAAAGCAAAGAAAAGGGAGGTTGAAATGAACAAATTGGGATGATGCCAAGTGACCTTATGACCCTCGAAGTCATTCTAGAACCGTTAATTGTGGCTAGGTGCATTTCACGCAATATGATATTTTGTTGTTAAATGCCCTAACGCTAACGTGATGGCCTCATTTTGTTATATTCATAGCAGAAGGGCGGTTGGTTTGTGGTTTTTAAAGTGGTAACTCTTTTCTACAACACAAAGTCAAAAGGCAATGGCAGACAACAACAGAACTGAGTTGGTTGATACCGGTGCCCGAAAGCAGTTGGTTGAACAGGACAATGGGTTGGTTGAAGAGGTAGAGATGTTAAGACAACACATGGCGGACATGTATCAGGCTTGGATGACTGGGAAGGCACCACCCCCGCCACCACCTAGCTTCCTAGATGCTGCCCTTACCCAAACTCCAGACACAATGTCAGATGATCCTCCATACTCTCCAGATCTACCCGATTATCACAACTTTCCCAACCACCCTAGTAGCTCCATCACTCGTCCTCCAACTATCTTTTCCCAAAAGTGCCCTCCTGTCATATCCACTATTCCCAACAATGAATATCCACTCAAAGCTCATGACCAAAACTACCCCGTAGAGGTTGTCTACAAGGTTCCTGACTCATACAAGAAGAGCCCTCGGGATAAGCTTCATGTTGAAAATGAAAGGTTCACAGGAAGAGAAGGGAAAGAAGGGATACCTAGGAGGCTGAAAGGCATAGAAAAATTCTTGAAGAACAAACAAGGAAGGGAAGACCAGGGTAGCATGGCTTACAAAGAACTGTCTGTGTCCCCTGACGTTCGCCTGCCCGCGGGGTTCAAAGTGCCAAAATTTAACTTGTATGATGGGTGTGGAGATCCGGTAGCTCACCTGAGGGTCTATTGCGGTGAAATGAGAAGCGTTGGAGATAAAGATGTCCTATTGAGGGCATATTTCGGTAAGAGCCTAACTGGGGCAGCTTTGGACTGGCATATTCGTCAAGATGTTGGTAAGTGGCCTACATTGGGATACATGGCTCAAGATTTTGTTTGATACTTTCAGTACAGATCAGGCGTTACCCCAGACCGCTCCTCCCTATCTAAAATGGAAAAGAAGCCGGAGGAAAGCTTTAGAGAGTTTGGGCTCAGATGGAGGGAACAGGCTTCTCGAGTCAATACCCTGATTGGTGAAGAAGAAATGGTTGAGCTTTTCCTACGAGCCCAAGGGCCCACCTACTTCAGTCATTTGATCCCGGCCTTGGGAAAGCCTTTCAATGATGTGTTAAAAATGGGGGAGCTAGTAGAAGAGGGAATCAAGTCAGGCAAAATCATGAGTTGTTCGAAAGACATTCAGAACATCCCAGTAAGCTTGGGTGGAAGAAAGAGAAACAAAAAAGATGATCCCATGGGCTTTCCCGATCAACACTTCCAGCCTCGACATCGTCCCCATGGATATCCTGATGCACCTGGTGATCATCCCCAATGCCACTTCTCTCCACGGAACTCCCAAAATCGTACATCACTCTCTCAGTACCCAGCTCCACAAAATGCCTATCCACCCCCACGAGCCTATCGAAAACCCCCTGGATCAGGTTTCCGGCCCAATCAAACATTTAAGAATGAGAGGTTGATGAAAAAAGAATAGGCTTTCACCCCATTGGGAGTGTCATATGCAAGTTTGTTCCAAAAGTTGAAGCAATTGGACATGTTGAAGTCGATCTAGATAAAAATGTCGAACCCCCTATCAAAGAAGTTTGATTTTTTTCAAAGGTGCGCATATTGCTCAGATGCCCCGGGGCATGACATAGAGAAGTGTTGGAATTTGAAGAATGCGATTCAGAAGCTTATTGATGCAGGCGACATTGTTGTGCAAAATCCAGATGCAGCAGACACCAGCCAAAGTCCATCGTCTGTGCATAATGAGACGCATATGGTGGGTATGATTTATTTTGAAAAGGAATGTGAGAATTCTTCTGGGAGCCTCGGAGGCTCACATGCTACTAAGCTTTCAACGCTGTCAGGGGTTGATCTTAAGAATGAGCCGGCGGAAGGAACCCAAAAGCAATTTGTTAAGAACAATGTGATGAAGACGTGTGAAGTTCCTAGTATTATTGATGCAGAAGTCAGTGGCTAAGATGTTGAGTTTGAGGATTGGAAAGATGCTCTTTTCTTGGTGAGCCAGGGAGGAGCTTTGGTGGCTTAGTTTGTTATCATTTCTGTTGTCCGGGTTATTTCAGGGTTGTAATCCGGATATTGTCTTGTGACTCAAACCCTTCTATCCTTTTATTTTGTCTAGTTCCTTTAGTCGTAATATCTCATTTAGTGTTGTCTAGGTTTGTTCCAGGGTTGTATCCCAGTTTGTTTTACTTGTTTTGTTATTCGAACCATTTCACCGTCTGTCTAATGCAATGTCTTGTCTTTTGTTATTTCCAATCGTTTTCTTTGTTTAGTTCTTTTCTATCCTTTCATTTTGTCTTTTGTCTAATGCTGGTTCTAGTGACATGACATGCATGCAAAATTCTAGGCCTGGTCTTAAAGTCAGTTTAGTTATGAAGCAATGGAACAATTTTGAAGATGATAGGGACATTTGAGGGAAATAAGTAAAGGCATTTTGAGATCACTTCTAGCCCGAATTGTGTGAAACTGGGGCAGGTAGAACGTCAAGAAAACCCTACTAAAATGCATCATGCCGCATCGGGTTGAAGCTAAAGTCAAGTTTGCCCAAATTGACATGAGTCGTTCGTGGTAATGAGGGTGAGAGTGTTGTCCAATGGTGCTTTATATTTAACAGATGTAGAAGGCGAATGTGTAGATATGGTTATCAAGTCTGGTACAATCAAAAGATGTTACGATTGTTTTCCTTGGTTTGTATAATTGTGTTGTTTGTACTTGACATGTTTTGAAGTTTGGAATGACGAAGGCATTTTGTTTTGCTATTTAAACATCTTATCCTTCGTTACCCCTTTGAGCCTCATTTATTTTCTTTCATACCCCTCTTTCGGAATCAGTAGCAAAGATCAGAAACACAAGCGTGAAGATAAGTAAAGGAAAAGGAGAAAAGAATAGAACGAAAAGGGAGAGAAGAAAAATGAAAATTGAACAAAAAAAAGAAGAGAAAAGAAGAAAAAGAAAAAAAGAGGAAAAAGAAGAAAGAAAAAAACAACAAAACAAAAAAAAAGAAAAAAGCAGAAAGAAAAGAAAAGAAAAGAGAAAGAGAAAAGAAAAATCACAACAACAGAGCAATTCCTATGTCATGAACTACGTTCGACCTGATTCCTTTTAAGGATACGTAGGCAGCCTCACGGTTCGGTCCCATCAAAATAAAATCCAAAAGTCCCCAAGCAAAGAAACTGGGGCAGAAGTTGTGTTTGCTGTAAGAAATCTGATTCCAAAAGTTGTAATTTTAAACTCATGTCGAATTGTTTTGAGCCTTTGATACCCTTTATTTCTAACCCCATCCAAAATCCCACATTACAGTCCAAATAAAGACCTTCCGATCAGTCTTCGAGAGATGCCAAGTCGAGCAAATGGAGTGATTCATATCAGGGTAACACTCTGGTCCAAGCAGGAAAAGTAATGAAAATGAGAGAGTCTTATCGGTGAAAACCCTCACAGGCACCGTAAGGCTATGGGAGTTGAGAGAAATAAAAATGAGAGAGTCTTATTGGTGAAAACCTTCACGGGCACCTTGAGGCGACGGAAGTTGATAGAAAGAATCAAATGAGAGAGGCTTGATGATGAAAACCCTTTGGGCACTACAAGTCGAATAAGGATTGTAAATCAGATTGGATAATCGGAGCATTGAAGCCCAGTTTCACGGCTTAGAGGGTACAACAATAGTTGAACATCAGACTTGCTTGACAGAATATGCCACAGGTGCATGTCATGGTCGTTAGAGTTGGTATCCAATCTGATAGGTTTCTCATTTGTAGTTTTCTTTTTAGGAATCATCTCTTTCCCTTGTCCTTTACTTTGTTTCTTTTGTCGTGTTTACTTCCTTTTTCTGAGTCTGTTTGGTCCAAACAAGTGAGAAATGACTTCAAAATTTACCACCAGCTTTCCAAGTGCACAAAATAAGATCTGGCTAGCACATCAAAGCATCATAAGTCAGTAAAGAACAACAAGCACACTGAACTGGTAACAATCAACTTGCTTTGGGATCCTTGTGAAATACAAAGCTTTGGTACATATCAATCCATAGACAATGCAACAAATAGAGGGTGTTAGGTGAACGGATCAAATGTATCTTCTGTGTTAAGATTGACAAAAGTGGTTAACTAGTGGCAAGCGAGGTCTTCCAAGCAGAAATCAAAGTTATCATGGCAAGCGAGGGAGCAGTAGACCTCAAGGCCAGGGCCAGTGGTTTAAGTCAAGGAAGAACAACATATACACTGAGTTGGTAACAATCAACATGCATTGGGATCCATGTGAAATACAAGGAAAAAAAGGTGGTAAACCAGTGACAAGCAAGATCTTCCATACAGAAATCAAAGCTATCATGGCAAGCAATGGAGCAATAGACCTCAAGACCAAGTCCAGTGATTTAAATCGGGAAAGAACAATGTGTGCATTGAAGTTGGTAATAATCAATATACCGTGGGGATCATGTGAAACACAAAGGTTTGGTAGATGTCGGTTCATGAGCAATGCAACAGATAGAAGGTATTGGGTCTGAATGGATCAGAGGTATTTTCTGTGATAAGGGTGACAGAGAAAGTGGTCAGTTAATAAACAGGCAAGGTCTTTCAAGTTGAAACCAAAGTTATCATAGGAAGTGAAGGAGCAATCGCCCTCAAAGTCAAGGCCACAAACCAACCACCATATTTATAAACTCACACATTTTCTTTGTTTGAAACAGGGACGAAAATTGTGTCCAAATCAAAGCTTGGAAGTTTGAATTTTTTTTTCAAGTGTCATGCCCAAATTTTGTCAGCACAAAGGCGGTTGGAGAAGGGGAAAGGAAAATTTGTTCGATCTGTAGGAACCCTCAATGAGGAAAATCATGGTTCAGAGGCAAGGAATTTTATTCGTTCTGCAGAGATCCTCCAGAAAGAAAGCATGGCTTAGGTAAGTTCATTCTCGGCTCTTCAAGACCCTCCTGGATAATGGGATTTAGTTTTAAGTGTTCAGGACCCTCCTGGATAATGGGATTTAGTTCTAAGACCTTCATAGAAAATAAGATTTAGCGTAAGTTTTACCTTTAGGAAATATGATTTAGCTTTGAAGTTGTCACTCTTAAGGTGAGATTTAATTTGAAATTTTTAGGACCCTCCTGGAAAATGGGACTTAGTTTAAAATTCAAAACAATCATGAGTAGTAACATCTAGCATAAATGTACCCCAAAAGAATATAAGTTGGTTTCAAATTTTTTTTCTGTAGATAGAATTCAGCTAGGAGTTGTCAGGACCCTCCTAGAAAATCGGACCTAGTTTAAAAAAATGAAACAATCATAAATAGAAAAATCTAGCATAAATGTACCTCAAAGGAATATAAGTTGGTTTCAAAGATTGCATGTTTAAGATAGGATTCAATTAGGAGTTTTCAGTACCCTCCTGAATAATAGGACCTAGCTTTAAGATTTCCATTAGATAATAAGATTTAGCATAAGTTCTGTTGTAGGGTAATATAGTTTAGCCGTAAAATTGTCACTCTTAAGATAAGACTTGATTTTTGATTGTTAGGACCCTCCTGGATAATGGGACGTAGTTTAAAACTGGCTTGGATAACAAGATTTAGCATAAGACAAACCTTCAGTAGATATAATTTAGCTTTAAAATTGTTGTTCAATTAAGAGTTGTCAGGACCCTCCTGGATAATGGGGAATAGTTTACGACCGACCCTTTTAGATAACAAGATTTAGCGGAAGTAACACCTTTAGAAGATATAACTTAGATTTAAAATTGTCGTTTAGTTAAGAGTTGTCAGGACCCTCCTGGATAATGGGGAGTAGTTTAAGACCCTCTTAGATAACAAGATTTAGCGGAAGTCATACCATTAAAAGATATAGCTTAGATTTAAAATTGTCGTTTAGTTAAGAGTTGTCCGGACCCCCCTGGATAATGGGACATAGCTTTCAAATTCTTAGTAATATTTGGTAATATGATTCAGTTTAATACTCACATATGCGCCCAGCTACCAAACTGGGGCAGAAAATTTTCTTTGTTTTGTCTACTTTTGTTGAAATCAGGGACCCGCTTGGAGAACAGGGAGAAGCAAGTCAATTTTTAGCGGTCAGGAGCCCGCCTGGAGAGCAGGGAATACATTTCAAGTCTAGCATTCAGGAGCCCGCCTGGAGAGCAGGGAATACATTTCAAGTTTTGAAGTTGGGAGCCCGCCCATATAACAGAGGAATACATTTCAGTATGTACATTTCGAGTTTTGAAGTTGGGAGCCCGCCCATATAACAGAGGAATACATTTCAGTCTTTACATTTCAAGTTTTGAAGTTGGGGGCCCGCCCATATAACAGAGGAATACATTTCAGTCTTTACATTTCAAGTTTTGAAGTTGGGAGCCGAGGAATACATTTCAGTCTTTACATTTTTCAAGTTTTGAAGTTGGGAGCCCGCCCATATAACAGAGGAATACATTGAAGTTTGAAGTCAGTAAAGCGGAGGGTTACAACAAAAATCCCCAGCAGAAATCAGAAGGAAGACCACAAGTCGAGCCAGAAGTAAAGAAACAATGGAGGAAACACAAATCAACAAGACAGCAAGGCAACAAGAGATGCAAGATCAAGCTGAAGATATTGGAGTTTGTAATTCATAGTTTAGTCTACCTTCTTGTTTTCTTATAGCATGGTGTAATAAGGAGGTCGGTAAGCAGTAGCAGCAGCATGCAACAGCAGTAACAGCAAAATCACAGTCCCATGGTAGTCCCAGCTACCAAAACTTCCTGAACTACATTGACCTGATTCCCTTTTAGCCAGGGATATGTAGGAAACCTTTGAAGCAGAGGTTCGGTCAAATCTTTCAAAAAATGCTTCACACGGAGTACTCAAACGGGCAAAAATCGCTCGTATCCGCTCACTTTATCTTTGCACGAAAACTCTTCGTGTTTTCAGACAAAGAGGGGCAGCTGTGAGCACGTGATTTTTGCCCTATATGAGAATTATTCCCAAAATTCAAAATAAAATAGTATTGTGTTGTTTGCAATTTTTGTGGATTTTGTGTTATTTTTCTTGTATTGTTTGCATTTGTCTAAGCATGTTTTATCCGTTAAATTAAAAAAAATACAAAAATATGTCGCATTTGCATTTAGGATTTAATTTTACAATTAGAAGTAATCAAGTTTGTTTTACAAAAATGAAAAAAACACAAAAAAATAATTTACTTTGCATTTTTAGCATTTAATGTCAAATTGTGTGATTTTATTTTTAATTGATATTTAATTTTGTGTGATAATTATTATTAAGGGTTAATTAGTATTTTTAAGTTTATTTTGGTTGTACAATTTAATTTAGAATTTTTTGTAATTAGGAATTAAAAAAAAGGAAATAAAAGAAAAAAAATGAAAGAAAGAGAGGAGGAATCGGAACCAGGCCAAATTTCTTTAGGCCCAAACCAGAACACACCAAATCCAGCCCAATCCCGTCCCTGTACCCGGTCCAGCCCAAACCCGCCCCAGCACTTAAACAAAATGACCCCGTTTTGCTTGGGCTTGATCACAGCCGTTGGATTTTTTGTAATCCAACGGCTCACATTAATCCCTTCAATCTAATATACCAAAATACCACAGACCCATTACCCCCTCTTATTTCCAAACACCCCCCTTCGTTCAGTCGTCTCTTTCAGAGAGACCAAACAACCAAAAACCCTAATAGCTGCCACCATACTCCACCGCCTGAAACCCGACGGCCAGTGCTCCGTTCACCACCAAATTCACACCCCAGCCTCCCCATGACCTCCTAAACCTAACCCCTCTAACCATTCCCCTCGAATCCTGATCAGGGCCTTCGAATCTTCAATCAAAGATCGACCAAAAAACCCTAACTAATTCAATCGATTCTAGGCGAACACCTAACGTCCACCTAACTTCCCTCGTCCCTAAACCACCCCTACTTCCCCTCGAATCAAACCGGAGTTTGTCGAATCTCACTTCGAATGAAGGAACGTTGAGTTTTCAAATCAAGAGCCTGTATTGAAGATTTGAGGCCGAAATAGGTTTTATTCGTGTGTTCTCATTTGAGAACTCATGATTAAGACCTATTCCGACCAAAATCAAAAGATGCCGGATTTTGTTCAAGCCGAGCTGGATGTTCATCTTAGGTATTTCCCATTTCCATTTGGAGTTTGTCATTTAGCTTTCATTTTCCTCATTTTCTCTTTTTTTTTCTCTATTCTCTGTTTCATCTCAGTTTTTAGGCTTCATTCTATATGTGTCTTTTCGGATTAATTTCCTGTCACGTCAATTTGTTTTGGTTTGGTAATTGGTGTTGACTCGTTAATTTTAGTCAATTGTTGAAGCTAGTCAGTTTGTCGATTTGTTAGAACATTTCTGATTTTGCAATCGATAAACTAAGTTTGTCCTTTTGCTAAAATTAAAGATTAGTTCATCACAATGTTTGAATCGCTTAGTCGGTCGTCACATTGTTTTGAATTGCTTGGTCAGTTGAAATGCTTTGAAAATACATGAACTGTTGTTTTGGTTGTCACCTAAACCTACTGTGTCATTCCCTGTAAGGGTGTTCTGAATCATTAAAATCCTTGGCCTTTATTTTGTTGCTATTTGATTCAACCTGGTTCAAGCTTAAACTGTTGTTGAGTTTGATGAATTGAATCCTACTGTTTAGGGTCTGAAATGAATCTGACATTGGTTTGAATTTAGTGTTGGTATGATAATGTTAATTAGATAGTAGTGAGTTATAAGGTTGCATTCAGAACTTAGGAGAATTGGTTATAGCTGCAGTCACAGGGTCTTCAAGGGTATTTTGGGGGTTTAAAAGTTTGGCAAATGGTCTTGCTAAGTGAGCTTTCAGTAAAGTACTTAATTAACCATTAATCTAATGTGTTAGTGGGGAACAAAACATAATGGTATGGGGAGGCTTAAAAGGAATTGATTAAAATATGCTGCCCATACCTGCTTGAACTTTAAATAAAGAAAAGACAAGGGTTAGTGGGGAACAAGTGAATTAAATAAAGAAAAGAGAATGGTTAATGGGGAACAAAACATACTTTAGTGGAGTTCTAAAGAATATCATGGGCAGAATTAGTTTCTTAATTCTGCCTGAGTGCTCTTACGAGCTGGCAGGGTCAGTGCTTGGGTATAAATGGAGGGACTTAGGACAGAGTTAGGGGCTGATTTTTGAGAGAAGGGAGATCAGTCTTTGATCAGTTTTTTTAGAGAGTTAAAAGAGTTCAAAAGGTTCTGCATTTTGAGACCTTAGGAGTTTGAGAGAGGTTCTGCTTTTGGTTCCTCTCTAATCAGTCTTAGAGAGCAGTTTTGAGGGTCCAAAAGATCAGTTTTATTTGAGGGCTTTTAGGATCAGTTTTCAGAGGTTAAATTTAAAAGAATCTTTGAGGAGAGTTGAGGCCAGTTTTTGAGAGTTTTAAATAATCAGTTTCTTTTAGAGAGTGCTGGAGAGTTTAAGAACAGAAAACCAAAAGAAAGATACTGTTTCATTGCATCCGTAGGTGTAATTCGAATTTTGGACAGTGATTCTCATTCCTTTTGATTGCTTAAGTGGTTCAGTGGTCTACTGGTTCAGTTTTGGGTTTAATACAAGCTTGGTTGAATCTGTTTGTCTTGGTATTTGCTGTTGCTGTTGGTTTACAACCTTTCTGGGTTTTTCTGGAGTATTGATTGAGTCGCTGCTGCTGGTGTATTGCTGTTGTATTGACTGCTACTAGCCTGTTGCTGACCTCCTTCTCTTCTCATTGTATTGCCATTTCCATGTATCCCTTGAATCCATAGAAGATGAGATACAGAAATATGTAAAGTTGTAATTACATGAAGCTTGATGAATGAATGATCTTTGGCCTTCAGTCTTCAATAACAACTTGTTTGGAATCCAGTAGCATAATGTGAAAGTAGTTAGTTTAGTCTGTTTCATCCTAGTACAAGTAGTGTATTCTGGGAACCATGTTGCTCTTTCTTTCTTATCTGAATATTTGAGGTATGTAAAGTTAATTGAATACTTGAGATACTGTGTATATGGACTATTAACCTATGCATATTCTCTTCAATAGAATCGACTTTAGTGTGGTTCAATTTTAGTATAGTCCAAGTATGGCACCCTGTTCTATAAAGTATTAAAACTGGAATATGTTGAAGCCTAAAAGGTTAGGAAGAATGTCTATGCTCGTACCATTAATTCCATGTATAATAGATAGTAGAAATGGTTTATACTTCATTGTTTAGTATCAATAACCCTAGCCTAGATATCATGTAGTCATAGTTCAGAAGTTGCATCTCTTCTAGCTTCGATATTGAGTTATTATGATTCGCCCACTAATTGCATATTGAAGGAAAGGATCGAGGCATTAGTGTAAGTTTGTTTGGTTAAAGTCTGAAATTTTTGGACCATGGAGATTGGGCTTGAATGCGTGGCAAACAAACCCAAAGATTCTCAACTCACAGAAAGGTCTCCTAGGGGAGATTAAAAGAACGTTGGGCTCTAGAACTGATCCACGACTTTGAGCCCAAACGCTGGTGGCTGAAATGCCTGGTTGCTACAATCGTGAACAAGCAAATTAATTATTTGGACTTGGCTGGAAGAATTCAATTCAAAGTTCAACGTATTATAAGTCAATACATAATTAACTAGGACTCTTTCTTTTATTTTTGAGACAAATAAAGTAGAGAATCATAGTTGCTCTTAGGTTTGCCCTTTAAATAATGAACGAGATGAGCCTCTCAAATAAAGCACCTAGATTGCGGGGCCCTCGATAATTGTATATATTAAAATACTTAGATTTCGGGATGGGCCGTTTAGCGAATTTCACGGCCTTCCCCAAAATAATAACGCGTTAGTCTCTTTAGGCGCGTATTTTAATAACATTACCTCCCTAAACTCGGGTGCGCATTTATGTGACCCAAATCCAAATCCCAACGATGTTAAAGTATGTCCAAAAACCACGGGTGCATTTATGTGACGTGGTTCAAGACTTGTTTTAATGACGTTGCAATTTTCTTTAAAAATGAATAAAAGCGGTTAAGCTTAAAATTTGCGCATAAGTTCATAATTGTTAAAATCAGATAATTTAAGCCAAATGTAACAGTTGAGCAACCGTGCTAGAACCACGGAACTCGGGAATGCCTAACACCTTCTCCTGGGTTAACAGAATTCCTTACTCAGATTTCTGGTTCGCGGACTGTAATACAGAGTCAAATTTTTTCCTCGATTCGGGATTCAACCGGTGACTTAGGACACCATAAATCTCCCAAATGGCGACTCTAAATCTTTAATAATAAATCCTGTTTCGATTGTCCTTTAATTGGAAAAACTCCCTTATATCACCTTCGGGTGTAGGTAAAAAGGAGGTGTGACAGTCTCAATTCTCACTCATCACACTCAATCACTTAGCACTATACTTGGCAAATTCAGCCCATGTAGTTCACGCCAAAACGCTAATAAATCCTGTTGCGGCACGCAACCCGATCCCATCGTAGATCAATAGCAATTGCGCTCACTGTGGGTGTGCCGAATCTGGAGGGGCAGATCCAGCCCAAGCGCTATAATAATCCAATCACGACATGAATCAATATAAAGCTTGTTGCGACGTGCAACCCGATCCCACAAATATCACTCACAAACAGACCCTCAACCTCACTCAATCATCAATCTCTCCAGTCTCTCGGGCTCATAATACTCATGCTAACCCGCCCAGATCAATGATGATGTGACAAGGTATGATAACAGAGACTGAGATATGATATGCAATGAAGAATGCGACTAAGTACATAACTGCAATTAAGCAAATAACTCAACAGCAAAAATGACCACTATGGGTCCCAATAGCACCAACACATAGCGTAAACATGATTTCTAATATAAATCACAGCTCAAGTTCTCTAACACATTGGGTACAGTGATAATATTCAGATAAGACAACCACACAGTTCCACGGAATTGACAGAATCACAATTACAATGGTGCACGCCCATACGTTTATCACCTAGAATGCGTGTCACCTCAATACCAACCACATAGCACGTAATTTTAGGAATTTATACCCTCAGAACTAATTTTAGAAGTGTTACTTACCTCAAACCCAAAATCTCTATTCCAACAAGCCCTTGCCTTGTGAATCGGATCCAGAATGCCTCGAATCTAGCCTCAAATAATTCGATACAATCAACTCAAACTATAGGAATCAATGCCATATGAAAACGATAAGTTCTTAATCAAAAGTCAAAAAGTCAATTCAAAATTCAACCCCTGGGCTCACGTCTCGAATATGGGATAAAAGTTACAAAATTTGGAAGCCTATTCAACCACGAGGCCAGACATACTAAATTTACCAAATTCCAGTACCAAATCATTACTCAAATCCCCAAATTTAACTCTTCAATCCCTAGCTTAAAACTCCAGAAATTCCACCTAAAAAACACACAAACTAGGTGGAGAAATTTAACAGGAAAACAATATTATTGAATAAAAATGATCATAATTGACTTACCTCAAGAAATCCCTCTAAAAATTACCTTAGTCCGAGCTTAAAACGTCCAAAATGATTAAAAACTCTCTGAACCCTCGAATTAATATTCTGCCCAGAGGTATTCACTTCCGCGGACCATTTACCCTGCGGTCTTACATGCACGACAAAATTTTGCTTCAGCGATGCCCACTCAACCCCCGACCATGCGCATATGCGGCCAATTCTCCGCATCTGCGGGTGCACTTCTACGAGGCATCGTCCGCTTCTACGGAGTCTGTTGCCACACGCCCCTTCGCACCTGCGACCTTATTCCGCATCTGTGATCTCACAGGTGCGGACCAAATCATCGCACCTGCGATCACTGCCCAGATTCCTTCCTGTACGCTTCTACGCTCATTCTATCACTTCTGCAGTCACGCACCTACGACCAATTCAATCGCAGGTGTGATAGCACCAAAACTCAAAATCCAGCATTCCCTCGAGTCCAAACTTTGATCCGTTAACCATCCGAACTCCACCCGAGGCCTCCGAGACCTCAACCAAACAAAGCAACAAGTCCTAAACACGATACGAACTTATTAGAGGCCTCAAATTACATCAAACAACATAAAAAATACGAATCGCACCTCAATTCAAGCCTAACAAAAACTAAGAAATTTCAACTTATACAATCGATGCCGAAACCTATCAAATTAACTCCGATTAACCTCAAATTTTGCACACAAGTCATAAGTGATGCAACGGACCTATTACAACTTCCAGAACCGAAATTCTAGCCCGGTAACCACAAAGTCATCTCTCGATCAAACTTCTCAATTTCCAACTTTCGCTATTTCAAGCCAAAATCAACTGCGGACCTCCAAATCATTATTCGGACACACTCCTAAGTCGAAAATCACCATACGGAGCTATCAGAACCATCAAAACTCCATTCTGGAGTCATTTATACATAAGTCAATATTCGATCAACTTTTTCGACTTAAGCTTCCAACCTTGAGACTAAGTGTATCAACTTATTCTGAAATATTCCTGGAACCAAATCGACTACCCCGACAAGTCACATAACAACAATGGAGCATAAAATAAGCAGTAAATGGGGAAATGGGACTGCAACACTCAAAACAATCGGCCGGCTCATTACATCTACTAAGATATACATATATTCAGGATCAATATTCCCTCAGGCTCAATGTCATACCGGGATCAATACTCCCATAAATCTTAATGGGGTCAATACTCCCATAAATTCTATCGGGATTAATATTCCCTCAAACTAAAAGTTTACTCGGATTAATCAATCCAATTTTACACCTAAGTAAAAAGGATACGTCCTTTTAAAATATATAAAAGGGCCCTCTTTTATTTAAAAGTCAAACACCCAAAGGTGCAACTTTTAGACATCGCATATGAAACCATGCACACATATATAGTCTATAAGACTAAATATGAGCACTCAAATGAATTCATCGTGCCAAGAAACGTTAGTACCCGGATAAATTCCCTGCAGTACCAAATAATATCAAGACAAGCGTGACTATAGTACTTCTATCTTTCTCAAATCAAAGAATTCTCTCTATCATCTGCCATAATAATGGAAATATCATCTAGCTTGGAGATGAAACTGAGTAGGCTAGGGATTGGTTCGGGGATTACTCTGACTATCCTAGGAATGCTCTTTCCTCCCCTTGTAAAATTTTTATTTGGAAGAAGTGCAAGGACACTCTCTAGAACCAGTACCCATAGTAATCTTCTTCTAAAGTCAACCAATCAAATGACTAACGAGCGGATGTCTTGATCGTAAAGTTAACCAGATGTATAAAATTTCTGGACTTTATCAAAATCAGAAGTAAAAAAAGTCCTGCTTATTAAAATTCTCGGTCTCTAAGGCTGTGAGGTTATAAAAGTTTCAGGTACAACTAAAAATCCAAGAGTCAAAACTCAAAGATTAAACTTCCGGATGAATGTTAAAAATCCGAGATTTAATTCTGTAGTAGTGATACTTTTTCAGCACCGACCGGTCATTGACAAAAGGAAAATAAGTGACGACATTGTCGTCTGAATTCCTAAGTTCTGCACTGCTTTTTTTCCTTCGCCGGTTTTTGTCCCTATTGGGTTTTCCGGTAAGATTTTTAAAGAGGCAGAGGCAAGAGTGAAAAAGATAAAATTTTCCACTTTCCGGTCACATTACAAGAGTAACTGGAAAGTGGGGGGACTATCTGTATTAGTGAAAAATAGATTCGCCACGTGGGTCTATTAAATGGCGACACATATCAGCAAAATTATGAGAAAAGTGAAGAATGACATGTAAAGATGACATGTGAAACCCCCTCAGAACCAAGCATATTCGTAATGTAACTGTTTGTCTCGGAATTGGCCATCATAGAATAGCTCCGGATCAGTTACGGTAGAATAGCTCATAATTACAAATGAAGAAAGAATCAATTCCCGGATTACATGGGATTTATCATCATTATGTCATCAGTTACAAATCAATTATGTAATGTACAATAAATGCAATAAATTATTGTAACGGTTAGAACAAGGCAATAAATTACGAGATTGACTCAACATGCACGGGATTGACTCATCAGTTATGGAATTAACTCATCAGCTTCAGAATTAACTCATCAGTTATGGAATTCTAGCATTTACATAGTTGTTACAAGTCTTCCAAAAGTAACAGATGAATTGAGTAAATGCTCATAATGGACTCATAATTCAAGGAGAATGGTTACTTAGATTTAGCCCTATAAATAGACACACTTTTATCACCATCAAGGGAATTTAATTTTCTTCTCTACAATTCTATGCATTGTAATTCATAGCATCTTGCTCCCAAGTTAGCCATAGTTCGACCTTTCAAGCTTTGTTCGGCTCAACATCCTATCAAGGATCATTCAATAAGAATTATTTCTTCTCTGCTTTATTTTTATTATATTATCTGTCATTGAATTTATTTTTCACTTTTCTATCATATTGTGTTAACGCAAAATTTATATCTTTTGGATCGAATCGATTGCTTGTGGCCCCTCGCATAAAATTTATTACTTTGACCTTGAAAAACATTATTTGGGTTAAACAATACCCCAACTGTACCTTATAGTCTCCTACCTCTCCCACTACCCCTTTACAGAATATAAGCAAAAAAAAAGGTTAAATGCTCCTTATTAAAAATTTCTCCAATCTCAAGGTTCAAACTCAAAATTCCATCCAACCCACATGTGTGCATCCACTATAAAAGTTTGGTGATTAGTGACGGTTTAAAAAGAGTTTAGCGACAGTTAAAATCGCTATAAAAAAGAGGTTTGACAATCACTGCAATTAGAATCGTGGAGAGGTCATTTGAGCGAACTAATCTCCAGAACAACCACCGCAAACAATTTACAGTACCTTTTTTTTCCATCGAACATAGCTTATAGTATGAATCTTCTTCCAGGTATATTAAAGACATACAGTTATTAAAATCATACAGTGCTGTTTTTACAATCTCAGCTTCACTCAACATAGTATAATTAAAGACACAATCATTTCTAGCTTTCAAAATCATTTCAGCTTGTTTTTAATCATCAGTGACCAAATTAAGATGAATCCAGAAAGCTTTTGAGAAAACATGTTTGTTGCTAACAGGATTATTAATACAATTCTTAGGATTTGACAACATAAGCTTAGCAAGATGATATCCATATCTGACTTCATACTTCCCTGAACTCGTATAATCTCAAATGAGTCAAATATTCTTTCCCACGCAATCCGCTTGACAAAATAATGTATGAAGAAGCCCAAGCCTATGTCATGTATTGTCCGCTTAAGGCCGTGGCCCGTACGGATTTGTCTTTCGGGCTACACCACCTCGGGCCCTAAAAGCACGTGTACCATGTGAACTTGTGTCATGCCTTATAAGATTCTTTGCTTTCCTCTTCTCATTCCGATGTGAGATTGCGTAAGGTGACATGTGCACCTTCTTCAGAATTTTGCCAGCCTAGAAGCTTGTCAGTTCTGCTTGACCCACCTTCATCAGCCTGCCCTCCGTCATGGGCATCACATATTACTAGGCAGCCATGGATCATCCCAAGAAACGATGCGATATATTCAGTTTTTTCTAATATTTTGCTTGTATTTGTTAGGCAATTTTCAAACCACTGAAATAGGTCAAATGGTTTTGCGGGTCATTACAAAACTTGTTTTTAGTTTTAAGACCACATCTCTTTTTTTATATATGGGAAATCTGCTTTTACGTATAAGAGATCTATCTTTTATACCTAAGATAATTGAAAAAGATACTTCTTAAATTTCAACACTGTAAATGGAAGGCCCATTTCCTTGTTTTTTTAATCCATCAATACATTCACAAACATTAATAATAAATAATAACAAAGTCAGATCAATCAATGCTCTAAATTTTAAAATGGAAATTTTTTTTTTTTTTTGAGATGGTAAAAAATTTTATATTCAGAAGCACAAAGGCTGTGCTGGCCATAATTACAGAGAAATGGACCAAAATATACAACAAAAATTCCTATCTTCTTATAGAGTCCCTAGAACATCTATTAAAGCTTCTGTGTCCATTGTGTATTCTTGTTTACACCAAAAATGAAATAATAGTAGGCAGTTCATTTTTTTCTTCTGAGTTGAGCTGGCATTGTCTTCAAAACATCTTGAATTTCTCTCTTTCCAGATAGTCCACCATATGCAGGCACGAATCAGATCCTAACTATTCTTCTCACTTGCACTTCTTCTCACCTTATTCCAGCATGACAGCAGGTCCTTGGTGCTATTTGGCATGACCCAGTATATCCATGTTAGATCTAGGAATATGTTCCAAATTTGTGCAGTCACTATGCAGTGTAAGAATAGGTGACTATTAGTTTCTGCTTTTCTTCCACATAGATGACATCTTGAGCACAATTGCACACCTCTTTTCTTTAAATTGTCCTGTGTTAAACATGCCTGTTTAACTACCAACCAAACAAAACATGCCACTTTGTAAGGGATTTTGACTTTCCATATGTGTTTCCATGGCCAAAGATCAACCATTATGTTTGTTTGATTAAGCACTTGATAAGAAGATTTAACAGAGAACCTTCACCATGCCTTATCAACATTCAAATTCACCCCCGTAAACTGATTGAGTGTGTTGTAGAAATCTGTGAATCTAGTGATCTCCCAATCATTTAAAAATCTTCTATAAGTGAGATTTCATCCTTGAGCTGACCAAACATCGTTGATAGTGGCCTTTTGCTGTTGATTTATGAAAAAAATATCAGGATACATTGTCTTCAAAGGCTCATGCCCCAGCCAGTTGTCTTCCCGAAAAGAGGTGTCCCCACTCTAAAGCTAATTTTGTTCCTGAAAATTTTTCAAAGTGCTCTAATTGCCTTCCAAACACTTACCCCATATTGAGAGGTTACTTTCTTTGTTTTCCAAGGCCCCTCTTCCCCATTTTTATCTTTAATTACCATCCTCCATAGTGAATGTTCTTCATTAGTTTATTTCCACAACCATTTGATAAGAAGACTTTGGTTATGTTCAAGTTTTTGATTCCCAAGCCTCCCTGTTTTAAATGGTACCCTCTTTTTTATTTGTTGCCTTGCCATAGAAAGTTCCTCCTTAAAGCATCATTCTCCTCTCTATCTTTGGTGGGATAGGGAATAAGGACATCATATATGTAGGAAGAGCATCAAGTACACTGTTGATGAGGACTAACCTGCCTCCTAGAGAGAGGTATTGACTTTTCCACCTTGCTGGTTTCTTTTTACATTTCTCCAGGACCCCATTCCATATATCAATGGATCTGCATTTGGCCCCCAAAGGCATTCCAAGGTATATTGTTGGAAAAACACCAATTTCACCACCAAGGATCCCAGCGAGTTGCTAGATTTGCTGAGCTTCATTAACCGGATAAATTAGGCTCTTTCTCCAATTAATGTGAAGCCCAGATATCCGTTCAAAAATTGTTAAGATAACTCTTAACATCCTCATTTGATCTACCTCTGCATCACATAGGATGATAGTATCATCTGCATAAAGTAGATGAGTGATCTCCGTGCTGCCTCCTTGTCTGTTGTTAACCTTGAATCCTCTAATCCAATTATTCTACTGGGCTGTATAGAGCATGTTGTTCAATCCCTCAATGGCTATAATGAAGAGGAAAGGAGATAAAGGATCTCCCTGCCTCAATCCCCTTTGAGCAGGAAAGAAACCTTCAGGTGACTCGTTAATCAACACTGAGAATCTAGTTGTACTGACACAAAATTTAATCCAGTTATTCCATTTTGTGCCAAAACCCATCTGCTTCAGCATATTTATGAGAAAATCCCAATTCACATGGTCAAAAGCTTTTTCTATGTCTAATTTGCACAATATTCCTGGCTTTTTCCCCTTTAATCTAGAATTCACACATTCATTAGCAACAAGAGCAGCATCCATTATTTGTCTTCCTTTGATGAAAGTCATTTGATGTTTGCCAATCAATTTAGAGATCACTGATTTTAATCTTTCCGTCAGAAGTTTGGAGATGATCTTATACACGCTGCCGATTAAACTTATAGGTATATAATCTTTTAACTCCTTTGCCCCATTTCTCTTTGGTATCAAGGCTATGTAGCTTGCATTTAGACTCTTTTCAAAGTACTCTCGACTGTGAAAATTTTGGATAGCTTGCATTATGTCACCCTTGATGATGTCCCAACTTTGAGAATAGAAACCCATGCTAAAACCATCGGGCCCTGGGCTTTTATCAATAGCACAAAGTTTAATGCATTCACGCACCTCCTGTTCTCCAAAAGGTCTTTGGAGCCAATCTTGCTCTTGATCAGTGATTTGTGGACCATCTATCATGTTGAAAATTGGTCTTCAATGTTCAGACTCAGTAAAAAGTTGCTGATAAAACCTCACTACCTCCTCTTTAATTGCTAGTGGATCTTCCAATGTTACACCATTTGCCACTAGCTGATCTATATTGTTGTATCTATTATGTGCATTTGCAGTCCTTTGAAAGAATTTAGTATTTTTGTCACCCTCTTTCAGCCACAAGGCTCTGGACCTTTGTCTCCAAGCTATCTCCTCATTTTTTGCAACCTCTTCAAATGCCCTGAATAGGTTTGCTTTCAGTAAAACTTCCTCTTCATTCAAATTTCTCTACTCCTGAATTATGTCCAACTCTGAGATCTGATTAAGGATATTGGACTTGGTGGCCTCCAGATTCTCATGCTTAGTTAGATTCCATTCCTTTAATTTTCCTTTCAGAACTTTCAATTTGCTTGCCAAGATGTAATCTGGTCTACCTACAATTACAAAAGAATCCCACCATGTCTTCACTTGATCATTAAAACCCTCTACACCTAGCCACCAGTTTTCAAACTTGCAATACGATTTGTTGTATTTCCAGTCATCACATTGCAAGGAGAGAGGAAAATGATCTGAATCTACCCTCTGTTGGATAGACTGCTTAATACTCCTGAATTCCTCATTCCAACTTGTGGAGATGAGGAATCTATCAATCCTGGAAGAAGAATCTTGAGTGCCCCCAGTTCCTTGTGTACATGCCTCCAATTAAAGGAAGGTCTACCAATTCCATATCATCAATGAAATTTGAGAAATCAATCACACTCTAGTTAGGGTGGTACAATTCTTCTTTTCTGAAATATACCTAGGGGGTGATAAAATCTCCACATACTACCCAGAGATCTCCACAAAGCCCTCTAGCTGCTCCAATTTCTTCCCACATCCCTTGCCTTTCCTTCTTGCTGTTTGGATCATACACCCCTGTTAGATGCCAAGAAAAATCATGAGTCATAGCCATGAAGTTACATGTCAAGGAATGTAATCCTGTACATGTAACTTCCCCCTTCCAAATTCTACTATCCCACATCATTAAAATTCCCCCTCTAGTATCACTAGCCTGTAAACATTCATATTTTACCCATCTATTTGCCCAAATTCTACTATCCCACATCATTAAAATTCCCCCTCTAGTATCACTAGCCTGTAAACATTCATATTTTACCCATCTATTTGCCCATAACTGCTTCACAAACTCCTCTATATCCCCTTCTACCTTGGTTTCTTGCAGACAGTAGATATCTGTTTTCCACATGTGTATTAGACTCTTCAAAGTGCTCTTTTCCCCCCTATTGTTTATCCCCCTAACGTTCCATGAGATTATGTTTATCTTCATGGAGCACCAATTGATTGTAACTTCCCCATATTTCTCTCCCAATTGCTTTTGAATTTGACATCAAAATTAACTAAACCTTTGAGTTCCTTTGTACCTTCCATCTTGGAGTTGAACGAGTCTCCAATGCTGATTCAGCTAGTTCAGCTCTGCTATTCTTCCTTCTACTATCAATTTTCATAAAAAGAGCAAAAGCCTCTTTTTCACAACCTTTAAAATTTACCACAAATTTGTTGCTTAGGCTAATTATGTTGACATAAATTCATTATCAAATATCATTACACATAGTGTAATTCTAATACTGCTAAAAGTACTAAGGCATCAATTCACTTGTTCCTGAACAGAGAACCAGGCAGCAGCTGAAGTGCCTCAACCTTGCGGTTCGTGACTAGCAGATGATGAATGTTGTCTTTCTACTGGTGAACTTAAGTCTGCAACCTGAAATTAAACAATAATAAAGCTAGTAAATTCACAGCAAGAACTAATCATGATTAGCAACTCATTGTACCTTAACCTTAGTCAAGTTAGACCCCGCAAAAAGATGGGAAGGAATTGAATTTTTGTTCAAAAAAGGTTTCAGTGTGACATGCCAAATTTGCTCTGCAGAGAAGGTGTCTAGCAAATTAAACCATGTATGGTACAGTGTTTTAACTCTTTAAATGCCCTCACTTAATACTGATCACACATAACAGAGAGGTGGTGCTTACCAAGGAAGTAATTAAACAAAGACAAAATATATTCATGTAGAATAATATCATTCCCGTTATCCTGAATAACTTTCATAATAGGTCAGAAGCATGTTTTGACTTCTCTAATAAGAAAACCTTGCATAGACCGAGATTGCATAACCAGCCAGAAGAAACCATGAAAGGGAGATAATCAAATAAAATTGGGCTACCGGCAAACATGGAAGCTTTCCCCTTTGTTCATTTCGGGTTACATATAACAAAGGCACTGATGATATTTCAGGCAGCTAGCCGTGAGTATCAGTTTACAAGGAACTTTCCTAGACCAAATGAAGACTTTATTAACAAAAACACTGTGCACTTGGTGCCTAGACCTCTTCTCCTACTACTTCGTCCATAGATCAATACATGTAAATTATCATGTAAGCACCGGATTGAATATAACCTTAATGCACTCTCTCCCAATAAGACAAATAGATCTCAAAATAACACAAATGCAAACCGTAACTAAAAGAGCAAGTGCATTAAATCTCTATAGCTACCAATAATGTCAAAAGTAAGCTCAACCTGCAGACTGTCAACAAGAATAAAAGTATTTAGTACATGATCCAAGATGCCCACATATAACCTTGCATAACCTTATTTCTCTTATCAGCAACGTCAACAGAAAAAAGGATCAGAATAATTTCTGCGATTTCGAGAGAGGCCTTGAAAACCCTAAACAAAAATGTATTCCTGTATTCAAGTTATTTTACCTCTATGCTATTTTGACAGCCACCTTTGGAGTTTCATGTGATTGAAAATGGTAGAAGACAATTCAGTTGACAGGAACTTCGGGTTGACGTTTAAAAGAGGAAGAAAATTGTACTCAAAACCTAAAGAACATCATTCTGCTGGATATTCAATCTAATTTGGTAATCCTCCCTATCCTCCCCCAGTATGAAAAGATAAAACAGAAGTGTTTGAAAGAAAAAAGGTTCAGATAAATTAACCTTTAGCAAGAATCCTGTTCGTCAGAGACCAATTTGGTATCTATCAGCAAAAATCACTGCTACAGTACGCATAGGACTGGAAACTCCATATCTCATCAACCCATGACAGCACAAATATACAAGGAGTTTCGGCAGAAAGTTCATAGCATCCAGTAAATCGCAAATGCAGCCAAACTGATCAATTGTTCATTACTCAAGAAGAACAGCCGGGAATTAAGCACCCAAGGGTATGGCCTAGTGGTCAATGAAGTGATTGCAAACCTTGGAGATCGTGGTTCAAATCCCAACAAAGAAAAAAAATATGTTAGGTGATTTTTTTCCCCATCTACCTAAGTCTTAGTGGGCAGACCAACCTAGTACTTGTGCTGGTTGGGAGGTACAAGGTGCCCGGTGGAATAGTCGAAGTGCGCAAAAATTAGTCCAGACACCATCCCTGCCCCCCACCCCAAACCCAACAAAAAAAAAAAAAAAGAGAGAGAGAGAGAATAGCCAACAACTAATCTGATCTAGTAACTTTTTTTATACTGAAGTAAATTTTCTTAGTCCTAATCTGTAAGATGATGAAATTAAGTTAGTAGTTTAACTGGAGCTGATAATTTCTCAAGATCAATTTATTGAGAGTCTTCTTCCAATGGGTTCATTGTAATACGAACTTCAACACAACATAAGTTCACATAACTCAAAAGTCTAAAGCAAAACTAGTGAACATTTACAAGGAATAACTTAAAGAGTTTAATCATCCAACAAGTCAAAACATGAGTTTACCTGATTGGCAATAGAGTTAGGAAAACCAAACGGCCTTTGACCCACAAAGTTTTGATAAATATAAGACATTTGATCCTCCAAAACTTTAAATCTTGATTTATTCTTTTGCAATTCTGACTCCAATGCTTTAACCTTTGAATTACTGTCTTGCAACTCTAATTTCATTGCTTGCCATTCAGTATTTGACGGGACACCACTGGATGAAGACACTGTCGATCCCCCAGAACTACAAGTGGATCTGAAGAGCTGAGATGGGCATACACCAAATCCCATACCTCAAACCCGTCCTGGGTGTTCTTTCCCAAAGACATTTATATAGGTATCTGCTTTAGAAGAAGTCCCATCTGCCTGCATATTTAATTGTTCCTGCATATACCATTAATAATGTAATCGTCCTTGCAAATTAACTAATAATATTCCAATGACTATACAAACTCATAAATAAGATGTTGTACTTACATTCCTTTGCCTAGCCTCATCATTAACAAAAGACCCATCTTTTTTCTTGTGGGCAATAGAATACATTTGCCCTCTAGTATAAGGTCTCTCGGCTTTAATTTCCTAGCATTTTGTATCGAATTAGTAAGGTCATGAAATAAACTTAATTGTAAAATTAGCAAAGGTCAACGATAGATTAACTATACCAGTTCATGCATCGTTCTAGCTATTGACCTCGACCCAAGAATATGAGGAACAGTTTGTTTTTGTCGATTTACACGATTTTTACAAGAAATCTCCTGCATTATTAACAAAAAACAAGAAAGATCAAAAAAGTTGTACCTATTACTAGAACATTTTCAATTTATGCTTATTTACCATAGTTTTCTCATTCAATCTGTAGTTTAAGAAAAGTGCCCATTGGTCTTTACTGATCCCAGCCGGTGGCAAGTCGATATTGGCATCCTTACCAAGTGATGGGTCATAATTTTCATCAAATAACTTAATGCGCTTGTCCCTCCATTTCCTCCCAATATTTCCGAGTATATACTTCTTGTTCATCTCATCATTTACTTGAAATTTTGGCTTCAAGACAAACATAATAAATTAAAGGTTAGTAAATAAAACAAATAATAAATCATATCTAGTTAGTTAACTATATATCATACTACCTTTATAGTGTTAGTCCAAACGTGCTCCTTGTATGTTTTAGGAATCTTAGGCCATTTCTCAAAACCAATAGGAAAATATTCAAAGTTGCTTGCAATTGAACCTAGAAATCCTCCCAAAAGGCCAGCTGACTCTCCAACTGGTTGGTTGCGATTATTCCACTCCAAGACAACCTTCTTTCCCATAGGAAGTACAAACATGTCTTGCACCCGCAAATTTGTTTCCTTTACAACTCCCTCCTCATCTAACATGCAAAGTCAATCAATCTATTATTAGCATCCAATATATTAGTATCCAATATATTAAAATTTAAAACTATATACCAATCACATCAACTATCCAATACTTATTGGACTTTCTCTTGTAAGTGGACAGAGGATTTTCGGCTTCAGCCTGAGTTTGTGAAAGACTTTGTCCTTCAGGTTGATTTTGAGCATCACGTTGAATTTGAGTTGGCCTAGAACGACTCTTAGGAGGATACCTCTTTCTCTTAGGCATACCTGTAAAACCACAAGTTTAGTATTGTTGTTACAAACAACAACAACGACCCAGTACAATCCTACAAGTAGGGTCTGGGGAGGGTAGTGTGTACGCAGACCTTACTCCTACCCCGAAAGAGTAGAGAGGTTATTTCTGAAAGACCCTCAGCTCAAGAAGACGGAAAAGACGAGAAGAGAAGGGACAATATATTAGTACCATCAGACAGAAACCAAAGAAATAACAACAACATCATAAGAACTAGAAAATAGTTGAAATGCAATAACAAAACCAAAAAATAAGCCTTGATGCTATGAAAACGTAAGGATAGCGAGAACACAACATAAACCTCTAGCAGTCTAAGGCCACCCCTATCAATTAGCCTCACCCATGAGCTCGACTACGTCCTAACCTACAACCTTAATGCTCGACCTCTACACATTCCTATCAAGGGCCATGTCCTCGGAAATCCGCAGCAGCGTCATGTCTTGTCTAATCATCTCTCCCCAATACTTCTTAAGTCGCCCTCTACCTCTTCTCGTTCCCGCCAAGGCCAAACTCTCGCACCTCCTCACCGGAGCATCAGGGCTCCTCCTCCGCACGTGCCCGAACCATATGAGCCTCGCTTCCCGCATTTTGTCATCCATAGGCGCCACGTTCACCTTCTCTCGAACAACTTCATTTTTAATCTTATCAAACCTAGTATGCCCCCATATCCACCTCAACATCCTCATCTTTGCCACTTTCATCTTCTGTATATGAGAGTTCTTAACCGGCCAACACTCTGCACCATACAACATGGTCGGTCTAACCACAGCTCTATAGAACTTACCTTTGATTAACGGTGGCACTCTCTTGTCACACAGGACTGCTGATGCTAACCTCCATTTTATCCACCCCACCCCTATACGGTGAGTGACGTCCCCATCAATCTCTTCGTCCCTCTGGATAATCGACCCCAGGTACTTAAAGCTACTACTCTTGGGGATGACCTGTGATCCAAGCCTCACGTCCACGCCCACTTCTCCCGACTCGACGCTGAACTTGCATTCCAGGTATTCTATCTTAGTCCTGCTCAACTTGAAACCCTTAGACTCAAGGGTATGTCTCCAAACTTCCAGCCTGTCATTTACACTGACTCGCGTCTCATCAATCAGAACTATGTCGTCAGCGAATAACATACACCATAACACCTCCCCTTGAATATGGTGTGTCAGTGCATCCATCACCAGGGCAAATAAGAACGGGCTGAACGCAGATCCTTTATGTAACCCCATAACAACCGGGAAATGCTCCGAGTCGCCTCCCACAGTCCTAACCCGAGTCTTAGATCCATCATACATGTCCTTGATCGCTCTAATGTAAGCTACCGGCATACATTTTGCCTCCAGGCATTTCCAGAGAATCTCCCTAGGAACCTTGCCATATGCTTTCTCCAAGTCAATAAATAAGATCCTTCTTCCTATCCCTGTTTGCTGTTACAAAAAAATGTCTTATTTCTTTAAGTACATGTTTTCGATGTTCTCTGTATGTCCAGTAAAAGGATTCCAGCCTAAACTTTTTTGAAACCAGAGAGAGAAAATAAAAATTTAGGTAGGAAGAATTCGGCATTTCCATTAAAATTTTCCAGAAGAGAAAATAACTTGAACATCACTAACCCAAAGGAAACTCTGTCAATAAACACAAAAGAAACTGCTGCAATTTTTGAAATGCCCAATATCAATACCTAGGTCAAAATCTTACTCGTCACAAATTCTACAAATTATCTATGATTTGAGGCATGAAATTACCTTGAATGGAACAATAAATTGGAGAGTTTCGGTGGACTTGGTGCCTTTTCAGAGCTTCAGCTTTTGAATCGATGGGAGTTCCTCTCTTTCTTTCTTTTTTCTTAGTAAATTGAGTTTCCCTCTCTTTTTGTCTTCGCCATTCTCATATATATATATATATATATATATATATATATATATATATATATATATTTCGTCCGTTTCAAATTAAATGAGAAATTAAATGAGATACTTTTCTTTTTAGTCTGTTTTACAATAAATGATACATTTCTAAATTTATAAATAATTCAACTTTAAACTCTTTCATTTTACTAATTTACCCTTAATGAGAAGCTTTTATAGCCACACAAATGTCATGGCCCCGTAAACTTTTTACCCCTTAAACTTTTAAGACCACAAGTTTCAAAAGTCTTATTCTTTTTTCTTAAACTCTGTGCCGAGTCAAACTACATCATATAATATGAAACGGAAGGAGTATATATATATATAAAAAAAAAGATAGAGTGAATGTCTATCTTTTAGAAAGTTTTACTTTGTGTCTAAGTCATTTTTCCCCTATAAATAGAGGGTTTTACCCTATTGTAAATCATCTATAAATTCAATAAGAATTAATCTCTTTCTCTGCAATATTATTCTTCTACTTTTATTGTTTTATTACACGTTATCAGCACGAGATTCTACCGTCTCAAGAAGATTAAGGTACAACTTTTCTCCTCTTTTAATTATGACTGATATTATGAAAAGAAAGTTCGTTGCCCTTGAAATTTCGGGCAAGAACTATATGACATGGGTGTTGGATGCTGAAATCCATTTAGATGCAATAGGTCTTAGAGACTAGGGGTGAGAATTCGGTCGGTTCGGTTCGGTTTGAAGAAATTCGATTCGGTTATTCGGTTTTCGGTTTTGTAAAAGTAGTAACCGAAATCGAACTGAAATAAGTTTGGTTTTCCTAATTTCGGTTCGGTTTTCGGTTTGAACATTATCATATTGGACTCCTTCTATGTAATAATACGACCGGCGAATTTGTTGATTTTTCACAAAACTTCAAAATTGTTGGCTAAACTTTGCACACTATTATGGATCATAAAATTCAAACATAGTGTAAATTATAACTCTGTGTGAAATTCTCTCAGTATCTATCACATATGTTATGGAAATTTTAATAGACTGAAAGTCTTTAAGATTGGAAAGTTGATGAACTTACTTAATTGGGTTGAGTCTTTGATAGATTGGACCTAATAGTATTAATTTATTACCTATGGGTTTAGCCTATATATAACTTAAAGAACATATATGCTAATAATTCGGTTTTTCGGTTAACCAAACTAAAAAACTTAATAACCAAAAACCGAACCGAAAAACCAAAATTTTGAAATTTTAAATCGAAATTGACCGAACAAACTGAATAACCGAAATCGAAATAAAATTTTTTTTGGTTCGGTCGGTTTATTCGGTTCCGACCGAAATATGCCCACCCATATTAGAGACGCCATTAAAGACAAAACTAAAGCATCCACCTAAGACTGCGCTAAGGCCTTGATTTTCTTGCGCCATCACCTTGATGAAGGGTTGAAAATAGAATATCTCAAGTCAAAGATCCACTTGTTTTGTGGAATGACTTAAAGGAAAGATATGACAACTTAAAGTTGGTCACTCTTCCACAAACACGATATGATTGGGCTCATCTGAGGCTTCAAGACTTTAAGTCTGTTTCTGAATATAATTCTGCGATGTTCAGAATTACTTCTAAATTGAAACTCTATGGAGAAACTATCACTGACTATGATATGCTTGTAAAAATGTTTACAACATTTCATGCCTCCAATATGGTCCTGCAAAAGCAGTACAGAGAGAAAGGTTTCAAGAAGTACTCTGAGTTGATTTCTCTTCTCCTTGTGGCTAAACTAAATAATGACTTGCTCATGAGAAATCACGAAAATCGACCCACTGGGTCCACACCATTGCCTGAAGTAGATAACTACCAAAAGTGGAAAGGGAAAGATGAGAAGCCAAAGGCAAATGGTTCAGAAACTGAATGTTATCGTCGCGGTGGAAAAGGGCATTGGGCAAATATTTGTCGTACACCAAGACATTTGGTTTAGTTTTGTCACGGCCCAAAATCTCACCTGTCGTGATGGCGCCTATTGTGGAACTAGGCAAGCCTCAACTAGACATCTCAACACAGTAGAACTTTTAAATAAAGACGGAAGCAGTTAATATTAAAGAAATCCTTTTTAAAAAAAATAGAATATAACTCCAAAAATACTATACAATCCATCCTCAAAACCCGGTGTCACTGAGTGCATGAGCATCTAAATGATAACAACATCTGACTGATAAAACACTGTCTGAAAATATAGAACAGTAGAATATGAAAGGAAAGGAGAGTCAAGGTTAGCGAACGTCATGCAGCTACCTCAATAGTCTACTGAGTCTGACTCCTCAATCAGCAACCACCGTGACCAGAAGTGTCTAGATCTGTACACGAGGTACAGGGGGTAACGTGAGTACACCAATTCAGTAAGTAACAGAAATAAATAAGGAACTGATAAGTAGTGACGAGCTATACAAATACAGTTATCTCAATAACTTTCAATAAGAATAGCCATACTTTCAATTTAACAGTTTAAGTCTCATCAGTGCGTACTCAAATAACCCAGATATCAAATATTCCATAAATATGTACTATAAGGATAAATAGCATCTAAGTGCAGCAATTAACTGAAAACAAATATAGCCTCTCAAGGCAACAGTTACTAAGCTCATCTCATAACTTAAAATTTTCAGTGGAAATAACAAAACCAAATCAATAATTTAATTCCAAACATCTAGTAAAAAAAACTTCAGTTCCAATGAAAGTTGTTCAAAATATTTGTTTAACATTTTTAATAGAGGCTTAGTATAAAGATAGTGAAGACAGAAATTTCACAAAACAAGCCCATCGGGCAAAACATCACTCGTATGTATGTATATATAGCCCCTCGGGCAAGCCTCTTAGTCCCTCATGACTCAACTCTCATCAATCAGCACTCACACTCAGCAGGTACCCCATAATAACCGCTGCAGCGTGCAGCCCGATCCATATATATATAGTCGACTGCGCTCACTGGGATGTGCAGACTCCGGAGGGGCTCCTTCAGCCCAAGCGCTACAAACTGCACGAACAACTCACGTGTTGCACGGATAACTCACGTGCTATAATAATATCTGGATCCGCACGGACAACTCATGTGTTGCACGGACAACTCACATGCTATAATAATATCTGGATCCGCACGGACAACTCATGTGTTGCACGGACAACTCATGTGTTGCACGGACAACTCACATGCTATAATAATATCTGGATCCGCACGGACAACTCACGTGCTATAATAATATCTATATCTGCACGGACAACTCACGTGCTATAATATAATATCTGGATCCGCACTGATAACTCACGTGCTATAGTATCAATAACCTCACACTTAAGCCCTCGGCCTCACTCAATCATCAATCTCTCTAGTTTCTTGGGCTCTCAAAAATCGTTTAAACGGCTCAAACATAAGTAATATCATATATCAACAATGAACAATAACAGACGGAGGCATAATAAGCAAGAAAAGTTATGACTGAGTACAAAACAACAATTAGCAGCTAATTCAGCAAGTACACTACCTCGTAGGTCTCAACAGTGATCACATAAGGCCTAAACATGATTTCTAACATGAAGTACAGTTAATTTTTATGAAAACAGAGGGAACATATATTAAACAGTAGGCCAATTAATTCCACAGTCTCGCGGGACGGACCAAGTCACAATCCCAACGGTGCACGCCCACACGCCCGTCACATAGCATGTGTGTCACCTCCAAAATAGTTATCTGACACAATGTCCGGGGTTTCATACCCTCGACCAGATTTATAACTGTTACTTACCTCAATTCGAGCAAAATCCTACTCCGCAATGCCTTTTCCTCTCAAATCGACCTCCGAATACCTCGAATCTAGCCACAATAATTTGATTCAATCAATAAAAATTATAGAAATTAATTCCATATGAAATTCTACATTTTCCACTAAAAATATGAAATTGCGCTAAAATTTTGCTTGTGGGGCCCACGTCTCGGAACCCAGCAAAAATTACGGAATATGAACCCCCATCCAACCACGAGTCTAACCATACCAAAATTACTAAATTTCGATAATATTTCGGCCCTTAAATTCTTAAATCTATCCGAGAGGGTTTTCAAACTCTTCCAACTAAATTCACAGATTTAATGCCATAACTAGTAATAGATTCGGGTAATCTAACCAAAATTAAGTTAAGAACACTTACCCCGTTGTTTTCTCCAAAAATCGCCTCTCCCCAAGCTCCAATTTGGTAAAAATGGAAAATGGGACTAAGTCCCATTTTCAGAACTTAACATTCTGTCCAGAATTTTCGTGGTTACTGTCACGAATACTGTTCATGACTACTGTTCATAGATATTGTACACGCTACTGTACATGGCTACTATTCACGCAGGTGCGGTCACTGTTCACACGTGCGAAAAATGCAGAAACTGCCCAGAAAATATCAACAGCCTTTTTATATCCGTTAACCTTCCAAAATCCACCCGAGGCCCTCGGAACCTCGACAAAATGCATCAACCAGTCCTAAAACATCATACGAACTTAGTCGAAACCTCAAATCACATCAAATAACGTTAAAACCGCGAATCACACCCCAATTCAAGCCTAATGAAACTAGGAATATCCAACTTCTATATTCGATGCAAAAACCTATCAAATCAAATCCGATTGATTTCAAATTTTGCACACAAGTCAAAAATGACATAACGAAGCTATGAAAATTTTTAGAACTGGAGTTTTCGACCCCGGTATCAAAAATTTAAATCTCCGGTCAAACTTAAGAATTCTTTAGCCTTAGATTTCTAGATTCCGTTAAATGGTGATAATTTGATCTAGGGACCTCCGAATTCGATTTCGGGCATATGACCAAGTCCCAAATCACGATACGGAACTAACGGAATGGTCAAAACTTTTATCCGGGTTCGTTTGCTCAAAATATTGACCGAAGTCAACTTAGTTGAGTTTTAAAGCTCTAATTCACAATTTAATCCATTTTTCATATAAAAACCTTCCGAAAAATTATACGGACTGCGCACGCAAGTCGAAAAATTATTGATAGCCCTTTTCATGGTCTTAAAACACCGAGATGATTATTAATTTATAGATGACATTTTGGGTCATCACATTCTCCACCTCTAAAACAAACGCTCGTCCTCGAACGTACTAAGAATTATTCTTAGTTTACCAAATTGATGATTTTACTTCTACACGAATATTCGCGATTGATCCCACATTACCGCATTCGACATAAGTCTGACAACACCGTTTCAATTGAGATTATTTCCTTTGAATATATTTGTAAACTTGAAGACCAAATTTCTTCCACTCCAATCATTTCCAGAAAGGTCCGATTTTCACGACAACACACGATATTAGTCTCGACTGGCTATAGCAACTCGTGCCTACGTACCCATCAAATACAAGGTATTACATTCTCCCCCACTTAGGGTCATTCGTCCTCAAATGAGAAGTAGAGCATGTCCTTAAACACATAATGTAACTTATCTCTTTCTTTGCACATCTCAATATCCCAAATTTTTCTAACTCCCAAATTTTTCAGAAATTTTGGCAGAGTCTCCCCTGTAATTGGGCCTATCCACCTACCAGAGTAACACCAAAATAACTCCTAACAACATGTCCACAACCCAACAAAGCACCACAAAGTATATATTAATAATACTAATCTCCGCTTTACAAGCACGGTATTATCACAATGATATCTTGACATGAAACACATCATATGTATAACCATAACTACGTCTCTGGTCTTAATAGTTGTTCATAAAAGATTACAACATCACCAATTAACCTCATGTTAACAAAATCTCGTTTCAAACCTCTAGTTTACTAACAACGAGGCATGAAGATCTCATAATTACTTACCCGAATTAACGAGTAACAATTTACATCCCCCGGGCACTCACCTCGTAGTCTAAAACTCAATAATTACAATACAAATCTGGAAATTATGCACAAAGATATTCATACAAGAATTTTTTTTATTTTTTTCCAAATAAGTGTAATAGGCATGACTCCCTATAAGTACTATAGTACAAATTTTTAATTTCACAAAGGGGGCATTTAAACACATAATTTTTTTTTCTTTCACCACAAGGACCTCGTCAGCTTGTAGCCCGGTTTAAATATTTCACATAATATAAAACACAAAGATCTCATCCTCAACTTTGTACCACAAGTAATATGCACATCGTGCCAAATTGGAACATTCCATTTTCTTCCTTTGAATAATTTTCCGCTTAACAAAATCACAACACATAATGATAGACATAGATATCTCCATCGAATCTCCTAACAGGAGTATTCACATAAGTAGATTTCAGAATTACGAAATTCACTCATAAGTGGAGCGCAATAGGAGGACTTGCCTCGATACTCAGAACCGAATCAAGTTAAGAAAATTGTTACTTTATAATAATTCGAGACTGTACTTGTAACGACACCATCTGGTGTTGTGACCTCAGCCATACCATATAACATATATCAATGGGCTGGGTCTCCACCTCTAGGAGTCTCACCACCACCTCTAACATCCTGAGCCCTACCTCTGGATGGTCATTTAAGTGGAGTAGTAACTGCAATGGGGCACGTAGCCTGAGTGCTTTGATAAAGTATGTTTCTCCCAAGTCTAGGATAATTTTCCCATGATATGTGTAGTACTATCACATTCATAACAATCCCTTTGAGGGTTCAGCTGTTCATATTGAGTCTATGCTAGATAACTGGAATAACCATTATACGAAGCTCGTGTCGGTAGTGCATTAAAAGAACCTACTGGAGCACCCTGAGTAATCAGATATATTGACTGGGCTGGTCGGCTACCCGAGCCCCTGTCATAATGATTTGTAGTTGTAGAGTAGAATCCACTGAATCCTTTAAAACCTCGAGACCTCTTGGTCTTTTTTTTCCTCATCTAGAACACATTCTAATATTTTGGTAATTTCAACCACTATCTGAAATGAAGCATCAACCAGTAGCTTCCCGGGTTTTACTAAATTTCCAGATCATAATTGAGTCCTTTAATGAGTCTGTGGACTCGCTCTCTAGCTTAGGAACCAAAGTAGGAGTATGACGGCTAACTTATTGAATCTGATGACATATTCTGACACTGTCATGGTGACCTGACACAACCGCTCAGACCACATATACCACATATTACATAGAATCTGGGAGACAACTTCTTCAAAAACATTTCTGAGAACTGAGTTGAGTAGGTGGTGTTGCATTGGCTAGTCTGCCCTCTTCATAGGCTTGCCACAAACACCGACGACTAATTTCTTTTTTTTTTTTGCTATGTTGACTCAACACTGTTGAGCTAACATATTTATTCGTATACTCTTCGATTCTTATTTGGGGTAACTCTTTCCCCCAATTATGCACAACGATCACAAAATTATAGCTCCATCAAGATAAATCTTGGCACGAACTACATAGTCCAGAAGATCGTCAACCACTGTACTTCCTTTGAAGCACCCAAAATCTGCAACCATCACTTCCAAACTGAGCAGACCTTCTATAAATTTATAGTTGTTTTTCTAACTCCTTTGATACTGAAGTATTGGATAATTAAAGAGGCAGACATACCTAAGTCCCAACCTTATCCCCTGCATGTCTCAGGCCTTAATTATGCGTAAATTATTGGGGGAGCCTTTTAGTACCATATATATATACATTTCAGGTCAAAACTGATATAACACATGACTATTCAATTTATTCATTGATAGTGGACATCCCCATTTTGCGTGAAGTCATGGGTCACAACGTCCAATAATCCACAATGTTGACCTTTTAACTCATATAAATCAACCAGACGTCAAGGTTCGTTGCACACATGCATGATTCACTAGGTGATCTTCTCAATACGTCCGCATCTTCAGACGGAACTATAACGGGTCTAGTAAATACCTAATCTTTCCACCACCTCTTGGCGGAACCCGTCATCTGAAACACAGTAAAATTAACCCCTATTTCTTTCAACTATTCCCATATTTTGCAATACTTCATGGCAGCGGTTCAGAAAATCCTGTGGGTCCTCAGAAGGTGTACCACTGAAATGGACTAGAAATAGCTAGGTAAACTTATCCAATCTCAGCAAAGCCTCAAAAGACAAGGCAGGTCTGTCATCGGCCCGTACCGCAATAACTGGTTGAGCTGCCCCAACTGGATGAGATTAAGTTAAATCCTTCATAAGCTAATGCAACACAACCCATCTAATTCCTCAAACTATTTGCAAATCTCGCATTCACCTTCGTAACAGTCAAGCCCACTCTCATAAGCAATCCAAACTCAAATAGCAACACGTATATTTCACTGGTAAAAGAGGACTGCCAACCAACAACATAAGGATCACACAAACTTCAGAACATCCCGCAGGAGATAATCCACTTGCTTAGCCTCAAACTGGTATCTCTCCATACTTTTCCATAATCATAACTATTGCACAATCACTTAACCCCCCCTATGAGTCTGAACTCATAACACAACATGAAGATTTACTCCGCTCCACAACTAAACTACACGAGAGGTCGTTCAATACACCCATAGCTCGAAGCCATATGCCAACTCAAGACAGAAGTCAAACACCTAATAATCCTTGCTACATCCTCAGCAAACTCTTCCCGTCACATTCGAACAATTTGAACACATCTCGCAATCAAATCATACTCACCCCTAGTCATCCAGTCACAAATCCCACTAGTAAGGACACAAATGGACATATAAGTCCCAAATGCATGTGCTCACACAATCAAAATCTCAGTACTCAAGTCATAGACAAAACCTGGCCTCAAGTCCTCCAGACTGGCCCAACATCACACACAAAAATCACATCTCGCACCTCATCCAGGGAATCACAAGCTGTCGATGCACAACAGATACCGAGCGCTCATGTACGCACACGAATACGTGGAAGGAATTCAAGGAATTACGCTTCAAGTTTAATCAATGTCGCACAATAAGAATTCAAGAATGTGGAATTTCCTAAAGGGTTCTGCAGCCTCTCGAAGATAAGTACAGACGTCTCCGTACCGATCCGCAAGACTCTACTAAACCTGCTCATGACTCGTGAGACCTATGTAACCTAGTGCTCTGATACCAACCTGTCACGACCCAAAATATCACATATCGTGATGGCGCCTATCCTGGAACTAGGCAAGCCTCAACTCGACATCTCAACACAGTAGAACATTTAAATAAAGGCGGAAGCAGTTAATATTAAAGAAATCCTTTTTAAAAAAAATAGAATATAACTCCAAAATTACTATACAATCCATCCCCAAAACCTGGTGTCACTGAGTGCATGAGCATCTAAATGAAAACAACATCTGACTGATAAAACACTGTCTGAAAATATAGAACAGTAGAATATGAAAGTAAAGGAGAGTCAAGGTTAGCGAACGCCATGCAACTACCTCGGTAGTCTCCTGAGTCTGACTCCTTAATCAGCAACCACCTTGACCAGAAATGTCTAGATCTGTACACGAGATATAGGGGGTAACGTAAGTACACCAACTCAGTAAGTAACAGAAATAAATAAGGAACTGAGAAGTAGTGACGAGCTATGCAAATACAGTTATCTCAATAACTTTCAATAAGAATAGCCATACTTTTAATTTAACAGTTTAAGTCTCATCAGTGTATACTCAAATAACCCAGATATCAAATATTTTATAAATATGTACTACAAGGATAAATAGCAACTAAGTGCAGCAATTAACTGAAAACAAATATAGCCTCTCAAGGCAACAGTTACTCAGCTTATCTCATAACTTAAAAATTTCAGTGGAAATAACAAAACCAAATCAGTAATTTAATTCCAAACATCTCGTAAAAAAAACTTCAGTTCCAATGAAAGTTGTTCAAAATATTTGTTTAACATTTTTAATAGAGGCTCAGTATAAAGATGAGTGAAGACAGAAATTTCACAAAACAAGCACATCGGGCAAAACATCACTCGTATGTATGTATATATAGCCCCTCGGGCAAGCCTCTCAGTCCCTCATGACTCAACTCTCATCAATCAGCACTCACACTCAACATGTACCTCATAATAACCGCTGCGACGTGCAGCCCGATCCATATATATATAGTCGACTGCACACACTGGGGGTGTGCAGACTTCGGAGGGGCTCCTTCAGCCCAAGCGCTACAAACTGCACGGACAACTCACGTGTTGCACGGACAACTCACGTGCTATAATAATATCTGGATCCGCACGGACAACTCACGTGCTGCACGGACAACTCACGTGCTATAATAATATCTGGATCCGCACGGAAAACTCACGTGCTGCATGGACAACTCACGTGCTGCACGGACAACTCACGTGCTATAATAATATCTGGATCCGCACGGATAACTCACGTGCTATAATATAATATCTGGATCCGCACGGACAACTCACGTACTGGACGGTCAACTCACGTGCTATAATATATCTAGATCCGCACGGACAACTCACATGTTATAATATAATATTTGGATCCGCACTGACAACTCACGTGCTATAGTATCAATAACCTCACACTTAAGCTCTCGGCCTCACTCAGCCATCAATCTTTCCAGTCTCTTGGGCTCTCAGAAATCGTTTAAACGGCCCAAACATAAGTAATATCATATATCAACAATGAACAATAACAAACAGAGGCATAATAAGCAAGAAAAGTTATGACTGAGTACAAAACAACAATTCATCAAGTACACAACCACGCAGGTCTCAACAGTGATCACATAAGGCCTAAACATGATTTCTAACATGAAGTACAGTTAATTTTTATGAAAACAAAGGGAACATGTATTAAACAGTAGGCCAATTAATTCCACAGTCTCGCGGGACGGACCAAGTCACAATCCCTACGGTGCACGCCCACACGGCCGTCACCTAGCATGTGCGTCACCTCCAAAATAGTCATCCGACACAATGTCTGGGGTTTCATACCCTCAGGACCAGATTTATAACCGTTACTTACCTCAATTCGAGAAAAATCCTACTCCGCAATGCCTTTTCCTCTCAAACCTTTGAATGCCTCGAATCTAGCCACAATAATTCGATTCAATCAATAAAAATTATAAGAATTAATTTCATATGAAATTCTACATTTTTCACTAAAAATCTGAAATTGCACTAAAAATTCGCTCGTGGGGCCCACGTCTCGGAACCCGACGAAAATTACGGAATATGAACCCTCATCCAACCACGAGTCTAACCATACCAAAATTACTAAATTTCAATAATATTTCGGCCCTCAAATCCTCAAATCTATCTGAGAAGGTTTTCAAACTCTTCCAACTAAATTCACAGATTTAATGCCAAAACTAGTAATAGATTCGGGTAATCTAACCAAAATTAAGTTAAGAACACTTACCCCGCTGTTTTCTCTGAAAATCTCCCGAAAATCGCCTCTCCCCGAGCTCCAATTTGGTAAAAATGGAAAATGGGACGAAGTACCATTTTCAGAACTTAACATTCTGTCCAGAATTTCCGTGGTTACTGTTCACGCATTTACTTTTCACAGGGACTGTTCGCGAATACTGTACACGTTAATGTTCACGGATACTGTACATGGTACTGTTCACAGCTACTGTTCATGAATATTGTACATGCTATTGTACACGGTTACTAGTCACGCAGGTGCGGTCACTGTTCACACGTGCGAAAAATGCAGAAACTGCCCAGAAAATTTCAGCAGCCTTTTTATATCCGTTAACCTTCCGAAATCCACCCGAGGCCCTCGGAACCTTGACAAAATGCATCAACCAGTCCTAAAACATCATACGAATTTAGTCGAAACCTCAAATCACATCAAATAACGCTAAAACCGCGAATCACACCCCAATTCAAGCCTAATGAAACTAGGAACGTCCAACTTCTATATTCGATGCAAAAACCTATCAAATCAAATCCGATTGACTTCAAATTTTGCACACAAGTCATAAATGACATAACGAAGCTATGAAAATTTTCAGAACTGGATTTCGACCCCGATATCAAAAAGTCAAATCTATGGTCAAACTTAAGAAATCTTTAGCCTTAGATTTCTAGATTCCGTTAAATGTCGATAATTTGATCTAGGGACCTCCGAATCCGATTTCGGGCATATGACCAAGTCCCAAATCACGATACGAAACTACCGGAATGGTCAAAACTTTTATCCGGGTTCGTTTGCTCAAAATGTTGATCGAAGTCAACTCAGTTGAGTTTTAAAGTTCTAGTTCACAATTTTATCCATTTTTCATATAAAAACCTTCCGGAAAATTATACGGACTGCGCGCGCAAGTCGAGAAATTATTGATAGCTCTTTTCATGGTTTTAAAACACCGAGATGATTATTTAATTTAAAGATGACATTTTGGGTCATCACAAGTTTTATCAAGCATCTCTAAAGAATAAAGGCCATGAAGCTAATCTTGTCTATGACAATGAATTTGACATCACCCACTTGGATGTGGCAGACTTCTTTGAGCACCCTGGTGGGAAAATAGACCACTTGATCGGTAATGGATCTGTGGTTAAAGATGATCGAGTAGTTTGATTTTTTATTTTTGCCTATTCGTAGTAGTTAATAAATAAACATCATGTAATCATAGTTCTTTACATGAACAGTAGTCATTAGTATCAATTAGTATTATTTATTTTATGAAACAATGTTAGTTCGTTTTGATTTAATATCACTCTAGTATTTGTTTTAAACAATATTTTAGTTTGCTTAGTTTAAGGATTAACATATTCTTTATTAAAGTAATAAATCGTTATCTGCCTTGCTTTTACATTTCATCCCAATTCAAGTTAATTTTGACAGTGAATGTAATACTCTTCTATTATTAGCCTTGAACTAGTATTAGAACACGCGCGATGCGCGGTAACTATTAAATAAAATTAATTATAGCAAATTATTTTATTTGCTTGAATATATTAAATCTAATTATTTCAATTAAGTTGCATAATCAAGCATTTATAAATTCAATTATATTTAAAAATAACACATTTATTTATGTTCGCTTCTAGTTGCAAAATCAATCATTTTGTAATTTTATTTAAGCAAACCATTCTTCTAAGTTCTAACCATGCACCATATTGCAATCAACATAACTCAATTAACCTCAACTTTTTTTTATAATTAAAATCAAAGAGATTTTATTTTCTAGTCGTGTACGGGCATCATCGAGACTTTGGTAGGGACTTTCACTTTTCTTCTTTTCATGGCAATATCTTTCTCTATTACTCATATGACTGCAACGAATATGCCAAACATGTAAATTAGGATTAATAGCTTTCAATATAGCGGCTGACTTACATATTTGAATAATTCTTATTTTTAAAGTTTTGGAAGTCTCTAAAAATATATGCATTTTAATGGTAAATTTTTCGCTCTACACACATTCAGGAACCATTTAGAAGAAAATTTACTCATGTTTGGTCTTAAAATCTGTATGATATAATATGTAAAATAATATTTAGCGCTTTATTATCTACAACTTTAAATGGAAAAACTCACTTCTTATGAAACCTTCTTTAAGCAAATAATATGACACACTCGGTTTAAGTTCTTTAATTTTTATCACCCAATCCATCATTATCATCATCTCGCTTACATATATGATTAAAATATGATTTAAGATTATTACTTTGAAAAACTATTTAAGGAATACAATCCAACAATCTTAACCATTCCAATATGATATAATTAAGTTTAACCATAAAAAGGAGCCTCAAAACTATTTTAAGGAACAAAAATATATTTTTCCATAATAAAAGATGTCCAGACTATAACCAATACTTCTTTTGTATAACTTATTTTCTTTGTTGGCCGACATTAAAATGCTTTTGCTAGTTTACATAATAGTGGACTCATATGATTCAACTGATTACCAAGTATGATGTGGTATTTAAGTTTCATATAGAAAAATATAGAACACTTCGTCTATTTCAAACATCTTTCGGTAATAATGAGGATAATTAATTAATTTTCTAAATATGGATTAGAATAAATAATACCATTGAAAAAAATGATAATTATGCTGAACTTCATTAAAGTCAATCGATAGTCCAAATATCTTTATTTATGATCTCCTTATTCCTGTGCATCGACATCCGTAAATCAAGATCTAGATTTATTTAAGTTTAAAATTAAAGGTAAATCAAAATTTTACCTAATTTTTTCTTTATTTGTGTGATAAAAGACTTGTAAAATTGGTATGATTTTTGTGACTTTAATTATATAGATTTACATATTAGTGATCATATATCTTTATGCCATAATGATTTTTTCTTTTAGTTATCATTGGACGTTTAGTCTATCACATGTTTCAAAAAGAAATTTTTACGACAATGTCAATAGAATATTTCATACCTTTTTCTCCTACCTATATTTACTCAAAGTATTAATTTAAAATTTTTGAAGAACATTTATTCAAAAGGAAAAAGCTTTTGAAAGATTGTACTTAAAGAAATAATGTAGAAGATAGAATATTTTACTATGATATAAAATCTATATTATATTAACTATCAATTCTACCTATGTTTAATACTATTTTCTTATATTCTTTTCTCTAATTAATGCTTGCTTTATTTTCTCACTTTGAAGAAAAAAAATAGATTTTTCTAAGATCTATTTAGATTATGTATATGATTCATTCAACTACTTCTATTAATTATGTTCCATTTATAATTTATAATTATTAATGTTGCCTTAAAATTGCCAAGTGACTTTATTTTAGCTTGCCACTTTTCTTAACCACATGCTTCACTACTCTCCTTTTAATATAACTAGTATTAGTACCCGCGCGATGCGCGAACACAAATAACAAATTATAATTTGAGTTTTTGGAATTACCTTAAAATTTAAAACTTCCGGATAACATGTTTCTTTTTATTTTTATTTTTATTTTATATCTGTAACAATGCAACTCCTTAATTTAGTACTTGTATTTTATTTTGTGGTTAATATTAAATAATACCAAACATATCACATTTGTGATATGTCTTGTTTGAGCATATTATTTAACAAAACTCTTACTACCTTTTTATGTTTCACCACAAATTCGAATAAGTTTTATCCTTCTATATTTTCACCCAAAATAACTCTCTCTTTAATCTTTGCTTATAGTTATTACATTATCTATTACTTAATAATGTTATATTCATGTGATCTTTTATTAGCTTACCAATTGACTTGATATCTTGCTTATTACCCTTTTGATAAACATATATAAATACAAAAAAATTTATTCCTAAAATTTAATTTATTTTTGTACTTTTATCCTCTTACTTGGAACTCTTTTTTCATTTAAATCTTTCAATAATATATTTGAGTATTATTTAATTATTTAATATACTTATACTTAATTAATTCCAAGTATAAATATTCTCACACTATCTCTATTTTCCTCTTTATACATCCTCTTCCTACTATGGATTTTTAATTAGTTTTTTTACATTAATATTTTACCAATAAACAAAATATATAATATCACATTTTATTTTAAGTTATAGCTTTGAATTACTTTAAAATATTAATAGATAAGTTTTTTATTATTATATTTTAAATCTATTGAATTTTCTTATATTTAAAATAAGAGGGTTAGATCTGATGGTAAGCAACCTCCACTTCCAACCAAGAGGTTGTGAGTTCGAGTCTGCCCAAGAGCAAGGTGAGAAGTTTTTGGTGGGAAGAATGTCGGGGGTCTATTTGGAAACAGCCTCTCTACCTCAGGGTAAGGGTAATGTCTGCGTACACACTACCCTCCCCAGACCCCACTAAGTGGGATTATACTGTGTTGTTGTTGTTGTTGTTGTAATTGTTTTTTGTATCACGTGTAATTAAATTTTCTTTCTGTTTTAAAGTTAGAATACAAATTAGACTTTAATTATCGTTCATAAAATTACCCATATGAAATATTTATTTTATATTTCCTTAGTTTTAATTTGTTATCTAATTTTTAGTTTTTTATCTAGTAAAACTTTAATTTTGTAGTCCTATCCATAGTTTGAGCGTTTTTACCATAATTTTAATCTAAATCTCAAGTTCAAATCGTCTTTCTCTTCTATTTCTAATATTAAATATTTTTAAATTTTTGATTATTGCTATTAAGTTACGTAATATATAGTATTTTATTTTTTTATGTTGCTTTCATTAACATGCCTCTTTATTTAATATCATAATCTATTTATATCCTTTAATATTATTATTATATAAATCGATGTATGATTTTTTAATCTTGAAATAAATATTTATTTTATTTAAAATTAATACTCAAAATTATTAGATTATTTAAATTTATTAATAATATTTTTAAGCATTATATATTTACTTTATTTTATTTTTTAAACTAATTCTTAGTATAAATAACCTCGCATTATCTCTAATTTATTAATATTTTGATTTTTTAAATTTTTTTTTAATCTATTAAACTTCAGTTATGTGGCCTTATCCACATCATGACTTTATCATACTTAAAAAAACTTTTTTATATCAAATTTAAATAAGTTTTATCCTTCTTTGTTCTTTACGATAGAAATTTGATTTTTTCTCTGTTTGTTTTATATATTTAATACTTAATATTATTAACATTGTCATGTGCTTTTTATTAGTTTACTTGAATTTATTATCCACTTTTATCACATTCATTTTAATATAATACAAATAATAAATAAAAATTATTTCAATAGTAACTTTAACTCTATTCCTCATATTCTTAAATATGATTTTTCTTATCATAATAAAAAAAAGTCTCATCTCAAATTCAAATATATCTTATTCTTCTATTTTATCCACTGGACCACATTTTTAAAAATCATCTTATACTTTCATACTTAACCTAGCAATACTCAGTTCAAATATTAATCGTAAAAACTCTAATTGTTGCAACAATATTTTCACTATTATTTTAAGAAATATTTATTTGCCTGAATTAACATATATATAACTATTTAATTATTTTTCCTACCATAACTGAATTATACACAAAATTTAATTAAAGATACCTATAGTAATATATATTATTCACAAATAAGGTCAGATACAAAGCTTGTACTAAATAAAAAATTATTATTTCAACTTAAAATTAATGTGTAAGATACAAAATAAAAACTTAATTGATTTTTTCTCAAAAAAGGATACCTACCATAACTGAATTATACACAAAATTTTAATTAAAGATACCTATAGTAATGTATATTGCACCCAAATAAGGTTAGATACAAAGCTTGAACTAAATAAAGAATTATTATTTCAACTTAAAATTGATGTGTAAGATACAAAATGAAAATTTAATTGATTCTTTCTCAGAAAAGGATACCTACCATAACTGAATTATACATAAAATTTTAATTAAAGATACCTACAGTAATGTATATTGTACCAAAATAGGTCAGTTACAAAGCTCGATCAATTAATTAAAATTCGTCCCTACCATAATTGTACAAAAAAATGTTAACTAAATTATACTACTAATAGAGATTTGTATCATAATTAAAAAATAATTCTTATTAAACTACTACTTCCATTAATTATGTTTCTATTTATAATTTAAATTTTTAATGTTGTCTTAAAATTGCCAAGTGGCTTTTTTTAGCTTGCCACTTGGCTTAACCTCATGCTTCACTACTCTCCTTTTAATATAATATAGATAGATTTGAAGAAAAAAAATAGATTTTTCTAAGATCTATTTAGATTATGTATAGGATTCATTCAACTACTTCCATTAATTATGTTCTATTTATAATTTATAATTATTAATGTTGTCTTAAAATTGCCAAGTGACTTCATTTTAGCTTACCACATGTCTTAACCACTTGCTTCACTACTCTCCTTTCAATATAACTAGTATCAGTACCCGCGCGATACGCGGACAAATCATTTCAAATTGCGATGTAGGTTATTTGAATCTTGTACAAATAACCTTAAAATATAAACATCTCAGATAAAAATTATATAATATGAGAATTTAATTATGAAACGTGATATGAAATTATTGTTCAAATCTCGTAGTGAACAACCAATCTTTTTAATATATATTTGTAACAACCTAACCCCTTGATTTTGGTACTTGTATTTCGTTCCGTTGTCGATATTAAAAAATACTAAACATGCTATATTGTAAGCAAGAGGGGTTGCTCTGATGATAAGCAACCTCCACTTCCAACCAAGAGGTTGTGAGTTCGAGTCTCCCCAAGAGCAAGGTGGGAAGTTCTTGGAGGGAAGGATGTCAGGTGTCTATTTGGAAACAGCCTATCTACCCCAGGGTAGGGGTAAGGTCTGTGTACACACTACCCTCCCAATCCCACTAAGTGGGGATTATATTGAGTTGTTGTTGTTGTTGTTATTGTTGTAAACATGCTATATTGTGATCTATCTTGTTCGAGCACATTAGATCATATTATCTTAACAAAATTCTTATTATCACTTTATTTTTATCTGGAAGTCAAATATATCTTCTTCATCACATCACTTTTACATAAATTCTTTTTTTTTTGTTCTTTTCCTATAGTTATTGTATTATTTAATATTTAATCATAATATTTTAATTATTTAAATTTATCAATAATATTTTTAAATATAATTTAATTATTTTATTTTATCTATTTTTAAATTAATTTAAAGTATAAGTATCCTCACACTACATCTATTTTTTTATGTACATTCTTTTCCCTACTACAAATGTTAATTAGTTTTTATATTAATATTTTACCTGGAGACAAAATAATATCATATTTTGTTTTAAATTGTAACTTTTAATTAGTCTAAAATATTAATACATAAGTTATTTGATTATCATGTTCCAAATGTATTGAGTTCTCTTATAATTAATTTTGTATTAGATGTAGTTAAATTTTCTTTCTTTTTTAGCTATAAGATACAATTTAATTTTTAATTTTCATTAGTAAGATTACCAATATTAGAAATTTATTTGTATTTTTAAAATTTTATTTAATCATAGAATTTTTTTAATTGTTTGAACACATTATTTCTAAATATTGTAGTAATATTTTTATTGTCATTTTAGTTCTTTACATAATATTTTAAAAAACAAAAAAATAATCTCATCTCAAATTCAAATAATTCTTATCATTCTATTTTCTAAAATGGACCGCATTTTTAAAAATTTATGCTATGCATTCAAACTCAAACTAACTGCACTCGATTCAGATATTAATCATAGAAAAATATTTTCTTAATTGTTTGAACATATAGTATCTAAATGTTGTAATAATATTTTCACTGTCATTTTATTTCTTTACTTAAATTTTCTTTCTTTTTTAGTTTTAAGATACAAATTTAATTTTTGCAAAATTACCTATATTAGAAATTTATTTTGTAATTTAAAAATTTTATTTTTTATTATTATTTTATTTTTCATAATTAAGACTTTAATTTCGTGGTATTATCCAGAATTTGAGCATTCACATCATAGTTTTAAGAACTTTCTAATATCAAATTCAAATAGTCTATTCTCTTAATTTCTAATAGTAAATTTCTAATAATTTAACATAATTTTGCTATTTTTTTAATCTAATATATATAGTCTTATTACATTTCATGTGGCTTTTTGTTAACTTGTAAATTTATTTAATATTATTATCAACTACTTTTCTTTAATAATATAAGATAAATATATAATATTTTTAATTATGAAATAAATATTTATTTTGTTTTAAAAACATTGCTCGAAAAGTTTAAATTATTTAAAATTTAATAATATTTTTAAGTATCGTATATTTATTTTATTTTATTTTCTAAACTTATGATTTATAAATGTCCTTACATTATCTCTAATTTATTTTAATTGTTCAATTGTTTTAGTTTTTGATTTTAACTATTAGACTTGAGTTATGCGGACTTATATTATGACTTTTCTTAGTATAATATAAAAAACTTTCTCATCTCAAATTTAAATAAGTGTTAACCTTTATCCTATAATAAAAAAATCTGAATTTTTATTTTTTCTCTATTTATTCTTTATTTGTGATTTTATATTATTCAATACCTAATATTATTACATTGTCATGTGAATTTTTATTAGCATGTTTGAATTTAGTATCTATTTTTACCACACTCATTCTAATATAATATAGATAAAAATTTAAAAACTTTCTCATCTCAAATTCAAATAATTTTTATCATTCTATTTTCTTAATTGGACTATATTTTCAAAAAATTATGTTATGCTTTCAAATTTAAACTAACTGAACTTAATTCAAATATAATCATAGAAAAATATTTTCTTATGTCACGACCTGGATTTTCCACCCTTGGGAATCGTGATGGCGCCTACTGATGTGAGCTAGTCAAGCCAATCCTTAACTGCTTACTTCATTAACAAATTACTTCTTTTAACAATTATCAGTAATATCATGAAAACAACGGAATTAAATAAATATGCGAAAGACTTAAATTAAAGAAACTGAACAAAAATGCGGAAATCAACATATGCCTCTACCCAAGAACTGGTGTTACATTACTCACGAACTTCTAAGAGTACTAAATACAACCGTTTGAAAGAAAAATATAAGTTGTTTGTCTCGGAAACATGAGATAACAGACTGAAATAAAAGATAGAGGAGACGCCGAACCTGCGGACGCCTGCAAGGCTATCTTGGTGTCTTACTGGACTGAAGGCTGGCTCCCGTGCTACTGTTGCTGTCCAAGACCTGGATCTGTGCAAAAGAGCACAGAGTGTAGTATCAGCACAACCGACCCCATGTGCTGGTAAGTGTCTGGCCTAACCCTGGCGAGGTAGTGACGAGGCTAGGACCAGACTCCAGATAAACCTGTGCAGTTATATATTATATGGCGGAAAAAGTAAACAGGTAATAAGCAATCAAAGCTGGGAAAGGGAAAACATGCTCCAGGGTAGCAAATAAAACAGAATATCAAAGAATAGTAAAGAAACTACAATTTAACTTCTAACACGGATAAAGAGAAATAAGGCAACTTTCACTTTCAGTTTCATCTTGTTGTAGGCATGCAACCCGATCCCATTTCTCATATCTTGTGGTAGGCGTACCACCCGCTCCCATTTAAGTATATCTTGTGGTAGGCGTACCACCCGCTCCCATTTCAGTATATCTTGTGGTAGGCGTACCACCAGCTCCCATTTCATCATATCTCGTGGTAGGCGTACCACCCGCTCCCATTTTATTATAGCTTGTGGTAGGCGTACCACCCGCTCCCATTTCATTATATCTCGTGGTAGACGTACCACCCACTCCCATTTCATTATATCTTGTGGTAGGCGTACCACCCGCTCCCATTTCATTATATCTCGTGGTAGGCGTACCACCCACTCCCATTTTATTATATCTTGTGGTAGGCGTGCCACCCGTTCCCATTTCATTATATCTCGTGGTAGGCGTACCACCTACTCCTATTTCATTATATCTTGTGGTAGGCGTACCACTCGCTCCCATTTCATCACACAATCACAAAAAATCCCGGCAAGGGAACATAAATAATATAATAACTTCCAGCAAGGGAACAAAAGCAATATAATAATTTTCTGGCAAGGGAACAACAATATCGAAATAGTCATCCCGACAAGGGAGAGTCAGCTATAACCAAATCCTAACTCATTTTGTACTCTGCTCAATTAATGACAATACTCAATCATAACTAAAATCTACGAGGATAAAATCAATCTTTACTCGATATAGGAGATCATTAATTAAAGCATCCGAAGTGCCATCTAAGAGCAAAACAACATTAAAATTTAAGACTCACGGTCATGCTCGACATCAACGTATAGATACTCGTCACCATGCCTATACGTCGTACTCGACAATTAGCACGTAGCAAATAAAACTCAACTCCTAATCCCTCAAGCTAAGGTTAGACCAAACACTTACCTCAAACTTCCACGGTCAAATCAATCCTCAATTATCGATTTTCCTCTCGAATTCGGCTCCAAATCGATTGTATCTATACAATAATGACTTCAATACATCAATAAATGCTAAACGATGCGAACCCAATGCATAATTATAGCTTCCAAGCATTCTTCCCAAAATCCCAAAAATTGACCCCGGGTCCGCTTCGTCAAAACACGAGGTTCAGACCAAAATCAAATCACCCATTCACCCACGAGCCCGAATATATAATTTGTTTTCAAATTCGACCCCAAAACGAGGTCTAAATCAAGAAAAATCGAAAAGCCCTAACTCTACCCAATTCCCTAATTTCTACCCAATTCCCTAATTTCTACCCAAAGCGAAGGGTCAGGCTGGTTAAGTCTTCGCGTTCGCGGAGAAGGATCCCCCCGAGCCCTCACGTTCGCGTCCAATGGGTTGCGTTCGCGTAGTGTAATTACCCCACTCCCTGCCCAGGCCACTTGGCCTTTGCGTTTGCGTGGCCAGGTCCGCGTTCGCGAAGGTATAAACCCCCATTGCCTCTCGTTTGCGTACTGGGCTACGCGTTCACGTAGAAGGATTTTTCCTTCAGCAAGTTTACTCATCGCGTTCGCAAGGGTTCTCCCGCGAACGCGAAGAAGACCATACCAGAACTGGAAACCTACAACTTTCATAAGTCTAAAACCACTCCGAAACACTCCCGAGCCTTCGGGGCTCCTAACCAACCACATACACTAACTCAACAACATTATACAAACTTATCCGTGCGATTAAATCCCCAAAATAACATCAGTAACAACAAATCAAACCTCAAAATCAAGAGTTTTTTTTTCAAAAACTTCATCAAGTTTCAAATTTAGGATTTCAAGTCCGAAACACGTCAAACGACGTCCGATTTTAACCAAACTTTACAGAAACATCTTAAATTACATATCCCATATTTTCCTATGGACCCTCCGGGACCGTCAAATCATGGGTCCGAGTCCGAAAATGTTGACCGAAGTCAAATTTATTCATTTTAAACTCAAAACTTAGCATTTTTCATAGAATTTCATATTTAAGTTTTCCGGCTACGCGCCCGGACTACACACACAAATCGAGGCAACTATAAATGAGGTTTTCAAGGCCTTGGAAGCACAGAATGGATAAGAACACAGGTGATGACCCTTTGGGTCGTCACATTCTCCAGCTCTAAAACAACCGTTCGTCCTCGAACGGACAGAATAAGGAAGTACCTGAGTTGGGGAAAAGGTGAGGATAACGGCTCCGCATATCGGACTCGGACTCCTAGGTCGATGCCTTAGGAGGCTGACCTCTCCACTGAACACATACAGAAGGGAAACTCTTGGATCTCAACTGACGAACCTGCCGATCTAGAATAGCTACCGGCTCCTCCTCATAAGACAAGTCCTTGTCCAATTGGAAAGTGCTGAAATCTAACACGTGGGCTGGATCACCGTGATATTTCCAGAGCATGGACATATGAAAAACTCTCGGCGGCAATGCAAGTATATAAGTCACCTCTCCCACTCGATCAAGAATCTCAAACAGACCAATGAACCTAGGGCTAAGCTTGACCTTCTTCCCAAATCTCATCACGCCCTTCATAGGCGACACTCGGAGCAATACCCGCTCACCAACCATAAAAGCCACATCTCGAACCTTACGATCTGCATAGCTTTTTTGCCTGGACTGAGTTGTACGAAGCCTATCCTAAATGATCCTGACCTTGTCCAAGGCCTCCTGAACCAGATCCGTACCTAAAAACCGAGCCTCTCCCGGCTCAAACCATCCAACCGTAGATCGACACCGCCTACCATATAAAGCCTCATAAGGAGCCATCTGGATACTCGACTGGTAGCTGTTGTTGTAGGCAAACTCTGCTAAAGGCAAAAACTGATCCCACGAACCTCCAAAATCAATAACACAAGCCCAGGAATATCCTCCAATATCTGAATAGTCCGCTCGGACTGCCCATCCATCTGAGGATGAAATGATGTACTCAACTCAACCTGGGTGCCTAACTCTCGCTGAACTGCTCTCCAGAAACACGAGGTGAACTGCGTACCTCGGTCCGAAATGATAGAGACCGGCACACCATGAAGACGAACAATCTTCCGGATATAAATCTCCGCTAACCTCTCAGACGAATAGGAGACTGCCACAGGAATGAAATGTGCTGACTTGGTCAGCTTATCAACAATGACCCAAACTCTGTCGAACTTCTTCCGAGTCAGCGAAAGCCCAACAACGAAATCCATAGTAAACCACCAGGCCTCTGATGCTCGTACTTAACTTGCTGACAATTCAAACACCGTGCCAAATATGCCACAATATCCTTCTTCATTCTACACCACCAATAATGCTGTTGCAAATCCTGATACATCTTTGCGGTGCCCGGATGAATAGAGTACCGGGAACTATGGGCCTCCTCTAAAATCAACTCTCGAAGCCTATCCACATTAGGCACACAAACTCGACCCTGCAATCTCAAAACTCCATCAGCATCTAAAGTGACCTGCTTAGCACCTCCACGCTGCACCGTGTCTCTAAGGACACACAAATGGGGATCATCAAACTGCCGGTCACGGACACGCTCCAATAACGAAGAACGAGCGACCGTGCAAGCTAATACTCGACTAGGCTCAGAAATATCCAACCTCACAAATCGATTAGCCAAAGCCTGAACATCCAAAGCAAGCGGCCTCTCACCGACTGAAATATAAGCAAGACTATCCATACTGGCTGACTTCCTACTCAAAGCATTGGCCACCACATTGGCCTTTCCCGGATGATATAAGATAGTGATGTCATAATCTTTCAACAACTCCAACCACCTCCTCTGCCTCAAATTCAACTCCTTTTGCTTGAACAAATACTGAAGACATTTGTGGTCAGTGAACACCTCATATTCCACGCCATACAGATAATGCCTCCAAATCTTCAATGTGTGAACAATGGCTGCCAACTCTAAATCATGCACTGGATAGTTCTTCTCATGAATCTTCAACTGCCTCGAAGCATAGGCAATGACCTTGCCATCCTACATCAACACTGCACCAAGCCCAATACGCGAAGCATCACAATAGACTGTGTAAGGCCCTGAACTTGTGGGCAATACTAATACTAGTGCCGTAGTCAGAGCTGTTTTGAGTTTCTGAAAGCTTTCCTCACACTCATCCGACCATCTGAACTGGGCACCCTTCTGGGTCAACCTGGTCATCGAGGCTGCGATAGATGAGAACCCCTCCACGAACCGACGGTAGTAGCCTGTCAATCCCTAGAAACTCCGAATCCCTGTAGCTGATGCTGGTCTGGGCCAGTTCTTGAATGCCTCAATCTTCTTCGGATCAACCTGAATACCCTCTGCTGACACAACATGACCCAGGAATGCAACTGAACTCAACCAGAACTCACACTTTGAGAACTTAGCATATAACTGACTAGCCTTCAGAGTCTGAAGAATCACTCTGAGATGCTGCTCGTGCTCCTCCCGGCTACGGGAATATATCAGAATATCATTAATGAAGACTATCACGAATGAGTCCAAATAAGGCCAGAACACCCGGTTCATCAAATCCATGAAAGCTGCTGGGGTATTTGTCAACCCAAATGACAACCAAGAACTCATAATGCCCGTACCAAGTGCGGAATGCTGTCTTAGGGACATCGGATGCCCTAATCCTTAATTGATGGTAGCCAGATCTCAAGTCATTCTTTGAAAATACCTTGGCACCCTGAAGTTGATCGAACAAATCATCAATCCTCGGCACTGGATACTTATTCTTGATCATAACCTTGTTCAATTGTCGGTAATCAATGCACATTCTCATCGACCCATCCTTTTTCTTTACAAACAACACCAGTGCACCCCAAGGCGAAATGCTGGGTCTAATGAAACCCTTCTCAAGCAAGTCTTGCAGCTGCTCTTTTAACTCTTTCAACTCAGGCGGGGTCATGCGATACATTGGAATAGAAATGGGATGAGTGCCCGGAGCCAAATCAATGCAGAAGTCAATGTCCTTGTCGGGTGGCATCCCCGGCAGGTCTGAAAGGAATACCTCAGGAAACTCGCGAAAAACAAGCACAGAATCAATAGAGGGAACCATAACACTAGAATTGCGAACATACGCCAAATAGGCCAAACAACCTTTCTCGACCATACGCTGAGCCTTCACACACGAGATAACACTGCGGGTAGATTGACCAAGAGCCCCTCTCCACTCTAAATGAGGCATACCCGGTAAAGCTAAGGTCATAGTCTTGGCATGATAGTCCAAGATAGCGTGGTAAGGTGATAACCAGTCCATCTCCAATATAACATCGAAGTTGACCATGTCTAAAAGCAACAAATCAACATGAGTCTCAAGACCCCCAATCACCACAATACAAGAACAATGAACTCGATCGACCACAATAGAATTACCTACTGGTATAGACACATAAATAGGAATACTCAATGAATAACTAGGCATGACCAGGTACAGTGCAAAATAAGATGACACATACGAATACGTAAACTATCAAATAGCACTGATGCATCTCTATCACAAACCATAATGGTACCTGTAATGACTGCATCTGAAACCTCAACCTCAGGCCTAGCTGGAAGGGCGTAACATTGGGGCTGGGCCCCACTACCCTAAACTACCTCTCTGGGATGGCCTGCTGCTGGCTGGCCTCCACCTCTGGTGGCCTGAGCTCCACCTCTAGGACCTCTACCTCCACCTCTAGCACCTCTACCCCCACCCCTAGCTGGCTGGGTGGCCTGTAGAACATCTGGGGCTTGAACTATAGCACGAGAACCCTGATGCGGAGAACTGCTCGAAGCTCGAGGGCAATACCTAGCAATGTTCCCTGTGTCGCCACAAGTAAAATAAGCCCTCGGTTGCTGGGGCTGACGACCTTGGAAACTCTGAAGCGGTGGTGCACTAATAGGTGCTGGTGGTGCACTGAAGGACTGCTGATCAGAATACTATATCGGAGGACCACGGCTACCTAAGGCACCGTGATAAACCTGAAGAGCTGACTGAAAGGGCCTAGGAGGGTGGCCTCTACCATATGAATCTCTACCTCCAGACGAGGTACCTCTGAATCTGCCTGAATGACAGGGCCTCTTATTCGACCCATGACCACCTCCTTGCGACAGAACTATCTCAACTCTGCGGGACACATTGGCCGCCTCCTGAAAAGTGATCTCACTCCCGGCTTCCTTGGCTATCTGAAGACGAATCGGCTGAATAGGACCATCAATAAACCTCCTCACCCTCTCTCTCTCGGTGGGAAGTATGACAAGAGCATGACGAGCTAGATCAATGAACCTGGTCTCATACTGGGTGACCGTCATGGAACCCTATTGGAGGCGCTCAAACTGCCTCTGATAGGCCTCTCTCTGAGTAACGGGGAGAAACTTCTCTAGAAATAACACTGAAAACTTCTCCCAAATCAAGCTGGCGAACCGGCTGATCTAGCTAAGCAATAATCCCTCCACCAAGTCTTGGCAGATCCAGACAAGCGAAATGTAGCAAAATCGACCCCATTGGTCTCAACAATACCCATGTTCCTGAGAACCTTATGGCAACTGTATAGAAAATCCTGGGGATCCTCAGAAGAAGTACCGATGAAAGTAGTAGTGAAGAGCTTGGTGAACCTATCCAGCCTCCACAAAGCATCGATAGACATAGCCGCTCCATCACCGGTCTGAGCTATTACACCCATCTGAACTGCTCCAACAGGCTAAATCGCTGGAGTTTGAATCTGAGGAGCTACCTGCTCCGGAGTGCGCGTAGCAGAAGTCTGAGCCCCTCCTCCAGCCTGAGAAGTGGCTGGTGCTACATGAAGCAAACCTGCTCGGGTGACACTCTCTATGAGTCTCACCAATCGGACCAGAGCGTCCTGAAGAACTGGGGTGGCAATGAACCCCTCTGGGACCTGAGTTGGGCCCGCCGAAACTGTTGTGGCCGGAACCTCCTCCTCAAAATCAACCGAGGCTCCGCCACTGGTGCTGCTGCTCGGGGCTGAGCTCTGCCCCTACCTCGGCCTCTAGCATGGCCTTACCCTCGCCCTCTTCCCCTAGTGGGAGCCACTGCTGGGGGCTCGGGCTGCTGAGCGGTAGATGAGGAAGTGCGTGTTCTCGCCATCTGCAAAAGAACAGAGTAGAAATCCATTATGTGATTTGATTGAACTTAGGGTTTATTTCAAAACCCCTAACTCTTTCAGACCCATTCCTTACTTTCCTATGACTCTGACCTTTTGCTAAACTTTTCTATACTGGATTTTCTATTTACTTTACAATGGCACTACAATCTTCCTTCATACTTAACATGTTCGTATGCTCCTTATATATGATAGACTTCCCTTTAAAGTAGCTTTTGAATTTGTGATTAATTCCTACTTCCCTCTGAATATGGGTCTAATTGATTCCCTTTCCATTGTTTGCTAATTTCCCTTAAGTTAAAAACCTTTCCCATCTTTTGACTCGGTTCATTCATACAAAATCTCAGACCCTTTTGATTTACTGGTTGTTAATTGATCTTCTTACCTTATTTGCACAAACCGTGTATTTCAAAAACCCTGTCCTTAAATAACTTTTATGTATTGACCCCTAATTGCCTACTTTGCACAAAGTGTTTGATTAATTTCTTTCCTTAATTGGTTTATACCCGTTTGAATTTGAATCCCTTAACTAAAGAGAGTCTTGTGTAATTGATTGACAATCAGTTCTTCAATTATTTCTTACGTTATTTCTACTTGGTTTTTACACTATAAAAGGCATGACCCTTCTCACAAACACATATTACATACTTCACAATTCATAATCTCTTCTGAACTCTTACTCACATAATAGAACTCTCTCTTCTTGTCTGCACTGAGGTTTTACCAGACTACTGCATTTTTCTCTACTTGTTTCTTTGAAACTGGTATGTCTTAATTTCAAATTTCAGCATCCCCACAATGTGTTTACTTACAGCTTTTTGCATCTATGTCTACTTTACTACTTCTGCAGAGTTAAATACTTAAACTAGCATGTTGATTCCCTTTTGCTTGTTTCTGTTATGAATCCCTATTCCCTATTTCCCTTTATGTGCTTTGAGTTACAGTTTAAAACATGGCAATATACAAGTTATTGTCTATGGATTGAACTTGATCCCTTAGGGGATCCTAACCTCTAAACAATGTGTTCCAGTAGGCTTATGGGTGTGCCAACATCTCCCATTGTTGGGTTATTCCCACTAGCCTGCTTTTTACCTCTTGCAACTCCCCATTCCCTATATCCCTATGTGTGTTGTTTCCCTTTCCCTTTTTCCCTTTCAGAATTCTGCACTTACACTCTCTCTTAGTTCCTAAGTTTTGCCTCCCTCTTGTGAGCCTTGCCTTGGGACCTTGAGTTCCATCTGAACTTGGACACTTGAGGGATAGCCCTTCCACACTGCACTTTGGCTTAATATGGTGATACATTTGGGTGTAAGCACTGCCCGGAGTTCTTATGAAACTCTTAGGGAAGTCTGACACACCCAAATGGTAGAAAGGCTTTGAAGCATGATCTTTGGAGTCGGTTTACTTTATACTTCAGACAGTAAGTCTGAATCAGGCTCTCATTGGTTGTAATTTTCAATTTTTGATGTATTTTTCTTATTTTATTTGGACTGTAATAACTTGTAATAACTTTTGGGGGTGGTTAGTGAAAAGGGAAGGTAACCATACATGTAAAAAAGGGTAGATAACTTGCCTATAAGATTCCTGCAGTTTTTCATATAGCTACCATGCCTATAAGATTTCTGCATTTTTCATATAGCTACCATGTCTATAAGATTTCTGCATTCTCATTTAGTCGCCATGTCTATAAGATTTTCTGCATTCTCATTTAGTTACCACGTCTGTAGGAACTTCAGCATTCTCATTTAGATACCATGACTATAGGGACCCTACACTTTCATGTAGATATCGTGACTTCTGCATATGCATGTAGAGAACATGTCTATAGGTTATGAAAATCAACTACAATTAGATGTCATGCCTATAGGGTTTATGCATTCTTATTATGTCCAAAAGGTTTTTTTTTAAAATCAGCAACGCATAGAAAGCATGCCTATAGGAACTATCAACCAAGTCTGAAACATTTCACTCGCTTATAAGTCTAAAACCAATAATGACAATGTCTAATGTCTGCAGAATTTATGATCTTTTATCAAAACTCGTCTTTCCTGAATAACTTACAACCTTTTCTAAAATCAATATACTTCATCTTTTCTGAAATCAGTAGATATCATGCCTATAGGTTTTCATCTAACACTTAGGTAAGCCATAGGACAGTTTATAAACTGAATCAGATTTTATTAACTACAACCAGCAGACAGACCTGATTCGGGCTTCTTATTTGAACTATGTAATAAATCAATCTGCCTCCATCGTTGAAGTTTTAATCAGACCCTAAACAGTACATGCAAGTCATGCTATGTTATGTGCTTTCTTTGGTTTAAAGGAGGTCTATTTGAACCCTTTTATTTGTTTATATGCTTCCCTAAAATTTGTTATTTGTGTTTTGTTTGTCGCCTTAGTATTTTACCTTTTGAAATCACAAATAAGCCCAATACCTCCTCCCTCTAGGATTAGTAGTCCCAAGTGCCTCCGGGGCTGATAGGATTGGGGCAGGTAATAGCATGCAATAAGTAAACGAGACCATTCCATGCTTTAATACCTTAACGGGGTGGGAAAGGGTAGGCATGGATATGATGACCACGCGATAACATCACGTGTAGCCCCTCACTGAGGAGTGATTACCGGATATTGTGTGGGGTGATCCATATTATTAATAAACCTAGGGCCCCCCTTCCTTTTGTTTTCTTTGTTTCTTTTAAATCTTTTTTAAACCATTTCTTTTAAGAAAATCAACTCTTTTGGTTCCTTTTTCTTACTTTTGTTTATTTGTAACCATTACGTGAAAATCCCCTCTTATTTGAAGCCTTTATTTGCCTATGCATTATTTGCACTTAAGTCACAATAATAGCTTGGCCGGGAACCACACTAGTGGATCTTGAGGGGTGCCTAACACCTTCTCTTTGAGATAATTTCAAGCTCTTACCCAATCTCTATTTTTTCTCAAAACAAACCCCTCCTAGTGTCCTAATGCACTTTAATCATTAGGTGGCAACTCTTCACTTCAAACCCAATTCCCGAAAGAGAACGAGTTGTCCTCCCAAATGTCACAAACCCTATTTTTGTGAGAAAAAGGGGGGCGCGACAGAAGGCAGTACTTAGCCTTATGCAGATATGGAGGCATGGCTTAGCTTCATGTAGGATTTGAGATAGAGCTTAGTCTCATGCAAAGAGAGAGTACTGCTAAGCCTTATGCAAATATGGAGGCAGGGCTTAGCCTCATGAAAGATTTGAGATAGGGCTTAGTCTTATGCGGAGAGAAGGCAATGCTTAGCCTTATGCAAATATGGAGGTAGCGCTTAGCCTCATGCAAGATTTGAGATAGGTCTTAGTCTCATGCAAGGAGAAGGCAATGCTTAGCCTTATGCAGATATGGAGGCAGGGCTTAGCCTCATTCAAGATTTGAGACAGAGCTTAGTCTCATGCAAAGAGAATACAACGCTTAGCCTTATGCAAATGTAGAGGCAGGGCTTAGCCTCATGCAAGATTTGAGACAGGGCTTAGTCTCATGC